>NC_051041.1:6402600-7006766 GCF_904848185.1 Acanthopagrus latus | reverse complement strand
AAAGCAGCGACTTTGTTTTCCTGACACGCTGCATGAAAAGCCAACGAAGAAAAAATAAAAAATCTGTCTGATGAGGAGGCGTCCAATTATAGACGCACGGGGACACACGTGTCCTCTGACCTCCCACCCACCGGTGCCGCGGATGCCGGGCGCACAAATCTGCGCTTTATTTGCTGTTCGACTTTGATATCCGACCGCTTTTATCTTCGCTTGTGGGAAATCTGCGAGCCACTGCCGCTGTGACAGGCAGCCAAAATGAGCCACGCACACCCAGATACAATGCATCCTGCCTGAGCCTCTGACATAAACTGTCTTTGATTTTTTTGGGGAAGATGCGGGCGACTTTTTGTGACATCATGTCATTTATATCCATTCAAATATTTTTTTAAAATGACTGTTTTATTAACCTCTACTCATACAACAGAAGCGTAAAGGCTCGAAACTAGGCTCCATTTCAAGTGTCAGTGCCACTAAAATGTGTTTCGGATGCTTCAGTGAATCATGATGAATGCAATGATATTTTGTTTGTGTTAGAAAAAACACACTCCTCAATAAATATAGACTCCGCTATTCAACAACAGGAGCGAGGACATCAAACGCTTCCTGACGCTCCCAGCTGAGATCTATCGCACTGGTTTGTTATATAAACCTCCGCTGTGCATACGTACACCTGTGCCACGGGCAAACACACGCTTTCAGCACGGTGCCTTGGGTACGTACACAAACGCACCTCAGAGATATATATATATACACACACATGTATGCGTTAGCACATCAGCGCCGCGTGATCGCACAAACTACTGCCTTGCTCTGACCTGTGCACTGACTTGCCTTTTATACAATGTGTGCACATACAGCCTTACAGTCTTATCCCTAAACAAACACAAAAACACACACACACACACACACACACAGTTCCTCTATTGGGTCGTCAGTGTGTCAGTCAATGCTCTGGAAAGGGATCAATGCCGTCTTTCAAGCCTCGGCAGGCCTGCACCACGCACTAACACAGGTGCTGAATATAGCCAATGTACGAGTGTGTGTCTCTTTTCCTGCACGCACACACAAATTCATACATCGTAAATATAAAGTACCATAATCACCTGAGAGGCACGAGGGGTCCGTTCAAGCACCGCCGACTGCGCTTTGTCAACAAAGCGCGTGCGCACGCACACAACGCTGGAATGTGTTTTGTTTGAACCCTATCACTATAATTAGGCTCTGCGTATGAGCGTGCATTTGTTCCGTGATGCCTGCACATGCTTTGTACTCGCGCTCTTTGTTCTCGAGCTTGAGCAGTTGTGTTCGAGCGCTGCCAAAATGCCGCTCGCGTAAATTACACGGCGAAAGACGACATGGACTTCAAAACTTCTTGTCTTCAATCCGATTGGAAACAACAATGCTGAAGTGGTGTACTTCAGACACTCCGTCCCCTCAGTCTCCTTTCCACCATCAGTATGGACATAATGTCAAACATAATGGTGGTGGTGGGGGGGCTGCAAAAGTGTTTTAAACTCAGTGCCCTTAATCTTCGGAACAATGGCATGCACATAGTTCCTTGGCTCAAGTGGCGGGGTGGGGGCTACGTCATTAATCACCGATCATGTGCTCGAGACTAAGAGCTAAGCTAATCAACTTGTCTCTTAGTGATCGATACGGGGGGATAATTCAGAGTCTATAAAGTATTTGTTCAATAGCCAGAAAGGCAAATTAGTTAGTTATTCAGTTAACTTTGATAGCTGAACTGTGGAGCGTTTGGTTTCTGTCGAGGCCACTACCAGCCAAGCAGTCACAAAACATGTCTCTCACACCTCACGCAGTCTGGTTTCCTCCTGTCGCTCTGTCGATTGGAGGGGGGCATGGTTTCTATCAACTCCTGCCTCCTCATAGCATGTGTGTTTCACCGGTGTTATAAACCCCCCCCCACCACCATAGGCAAAGGCGCGTGTGATTGTTGGTGTTAAACATCTGTGTTCACAAAAGTGTGCGTGTTTTTTGCTAGATGGATGAACGACGTAACCAGTATTAAATGTAATACAGTGCAGCCCCCCCATTATAATCAATCTCTTGGTCTAACGTTCTGTCGGTGTGCCTCTGACCGAACCTGTTGCTGAGAGGAGAAACAACCCCTGAGCTCTGCATTGCCAGATCATTAACACCGTAACATGAAAGCTCTCTCGGGGTCTGCAGGGGTCAGAGTTTGCCCCATGTCTTCCTCACCACATAAACTACAGCAGATAAAAAGGATGGATTGGAGGAGGAGGAGGAGGAGGTGTGGTGGCCATTACAGCTACAAAAACACATGCAGTCATGCGAAAAGCACGCAAATGAAGAAAATATCTTCAGTTTCACACCAATTTTGAATGTAAAGAGTCAAAAACACAACAAGAATACGGAGACATGCCACAGAACAACACTGGTTGGAAATCACACACTGTACACCAGCCTTAGGGGGGTCACAATGGCCAATGTTTACATGGATGCCAACATCTAGTGGCTGCAGTGACAAAGACGGGAGCAAAAGAGGAAGTCAGGTGTGGTATAAGGACCGAGAAATCGACCGATCAGACAAAAGACTCAGGAGAAACCCAGGAGAAAACTGTCCGTGTCCGTGTTGAGGTTTTTCTTCATTCACCTGTGTTTTGTCTGCCACTTAATCCCACCATAAGAAGGAGAACGTGAGAGACGAGATGGGAATTATTGCTCAATTTATTCTGGTTTATCTTATTTGACAAAAAAAAAAACACACAGATTGTTTGCCTGTCTCCTGTCACAATCTGCTCTCTTTTAAAAAAAAAATCAAATGCACCATATTTTCTTGCAGACACACACACACACACAAAAAAAAATGATGTGCCACATTCCTCCATCCAGGACACCATCTCTCAGCGCTGCCAGCTCTGACAAATAGGCCTTTATCACCTGAGATGAAAGCCAGGGGGGAGAGAGGGAGAAGCAGATGGGGCAGAGGCATGCAGGGAGGGAGGGAGGAGGAAGAGGAGGAGGGCGGTTGGAGAGAGGGAGGAGAGCGATTTTGCCGCTTTGTTGGCTGATCTGGTTCAATCCTTGTGGTGCAGCGATTGAATTCCCTTCCAAGCCTTTTCCCTTTAAGAGGATTTGGACTCAAGGGAGTCGGGCAGGCCACCGGGCTACAGTGTGAGTGGGGGACCGACCCGTGATGGCACGATTGGAGTGATGGGAGGGAGAAAGGGTGCAGGGGAAGAGAGGTGGACTGCAAAATTGCAGAAAAATAAATAAGAACCTCGAGAAGGGGGGGGGGCGGGAAGCAAGGTCGATGAGGATGAGTCCTCTCAGTCGAGGCAAACTTTATCAATTTTGCAGGGATAACTCACCGGCTATTTAGAGAGACGGCAAGAAAGGTTAATGAAAGAGGCGCGCGCACATTATAACTGTCAGACGGAGGAGATGAAAGAGAGAGGGGACAGTAAGGAACGGATAAACAGAAGAAGCAGAGAAGCGTAGGAAGGATGAGATGACGGGAGAGGAGCGGCAGGTGGTGATCTCTGATCCCATTATCCCGGGCTAATCCTGACCAGGAGTGAGCGTGTTTGTAAGTTGGGGTGGTGTGCGGTGTGTGTGTGTGTGTTCGTTTGTTGCTGGCACGACACCTGCTGACGCATCAGGTCTGTCAGTCAAACCTGCAGCCAGAATCGAGGGAAAATCGGAGGGCGACATCTGCTCGAAAAGGTTGATTAATAAAATGTGCTAAGTAGCTACATGTGCAGGGAAGACGGGGGGGATATCTGATTCAGAGCAAAACGGCGCAGCGCTTTAAAGACAAAACATGCAAAAATTAAGCAGGAAATTCTGCGGTTGTGACGGGAACAAAAGTTATGTTTGTACAGTCAAATGTCAGAAGTTTTCGCTATTCAGTGAAACATATTTGCAATGAAGTCCTAAAAATACAGCGAATACTAACAGAGGCGTACGTTTTTTTTTCTTGCGTTTATAACGAGCCATTTCTTTTTCACTCCTTGTTACCTCTTTCCTCTCACTCTTCATCTCACCCCCCTACAGAAAACAACAGGCTTTTCTGACAGCTCTCTGCTCGTCAAATGAAACCCGTACATCTCGGCTGGCGGTCCGCGAAATAATAAAACTCAGGAGTAAACTTTTTTTTTTTTTTTTTTTTTTTGATAGGTCGAGAAACAGCAGGTGTGTTTTGCGCGAGTCTGACGCTCGGTGCAGGAGAGCTGGCAGCCCCGGGTGAGAGTCCAGAGTGCCGTCGCCCACAGAGCAGAATGTACAGGGTGTATTAATAGTCACAGAGAGTCGGTGTGTCTGGGCCACGGCGTGTTTATGTAAATAACAAACAAAAGATTCGACGCCACGGGCCACCGCTGCAGACTGACAGTCCCAGTCATTTTATTCCAACTCTAACGATATCATTCCTGCCATACTACGATAATCAGAGAGAGTGAAACTACAACTTCCTGGTTCCATTGCAGATCAGAATACTCCTTTCAAAGTCGTACTAATGCAAATAACCAAAAGTCGAGCCTTGAAGGAGCTTTACTAAACAGTATATGTAGTGCGATTCACTCAGCATGTCAGAATGAAGTCAGTATCCGACTGCTATCGGCCTGTGACATTCACCGTAAGCATGGCTCAAGAGATCCTTGTCATCATTTTGCGAAGGCCACGTAAGAACTGAAAACGCATCGTCACTGAGGAAGTAGTTGTACAGCGGAATAAAATGGATTTTGAAGCAGCACTTCAATGAAAAAGAATTTATTTTTCATGCACAAGAAGGTTATTTTAAAGGTTGTTTCGTGTCTGATCAGTGTGGCCAAAGTGGTGTTCAGTTTTCATGGGCGCAGTAGTTTTCTGCACACATTTTCTCACATTTTCTGCATTAACTTTAGATAAACCATTCAGTTCTGAATGTCTAATAGTGAATGGATGACAAGTAGATGACAGTGTGTCTCAAACATGTTTACCATGACAGAAATCCCCAGCGAGAGGCTGCGCTGACTAACACGAGTGAGTGGAACAGAAGTGGGTTCAGACCTGACGTCAGGACTTAGACCTAAATGAAAAGTAGGTCATAGATCAATACCGGATAAAAACAAAAAGTAGACCCAATGTGTGCACTATCGCTTTAATCAGATCAGCTGTTGCCCTCGGTGCATTGTTGTGTTTGAAGAGGGCTCCGTACTCTGGCTCTAATCCCAGTCTGGGCCACCATGTCACATGATGATAACGCCGAACGACTTGCAGATGTGGATGTGCAGGTCATTATTAGTGTCGTGTTTGGATGTTAAGCCTCAGGAGAAAAAATAAGATGTCCGTCCGATGACACTTTAATCCTCCCTTTGTTCGAGGCAGAGACAAATATGATATCAGCCACTGACTGAATTAGTGACACGTTATCACAGCAATGTCAAAGGTCTTCTCTGAAAGAAGAAAACACTGCGAAGGATGTCAACTCTTACTTTATCCCCATGTAGAGATGTCAAACATCCTGCTGTGGTGTGACGTTATGAAGAGAAGCAGTGTTGTAATAACGTGACACGAGCTACAAGTGCAAAGTGGTGTCACGGCCCCCGAAACAGCTTCAATATCCGCTGTGATTCTGAAATAACAGCCTTGTAGACCTCAAGACTCAAGTGATGATTAACTCGTTTCAAGGACTCCTTAAACATTTTAGGGCCTTTAAGCTTCTGACGCAAGTTTTTTTGGGAGACATCATGAAGCATTTATAAATTGGACAGAGACGGGCAACATCACGACAAAATAAAAAAAGGGCAGCTCTCTCCTGGTGGGTGCCAGCATAAACACTGACTAGATCCAACGTGGGCTAAGCATGACTCATGTAATTGCACATTAATGACACTGTCTAATTATGGGTGCGGGGAGCTGAGCGGCGTGCCAGACTCAGTGTAGGGTCCACAACCACACAGGGATTTTTTTTTTTAATCTCACGTCTGCATCAACATGAAAACTCCGACCTGAAATATCTTCAGAGGCAGACAAAGGAATTCCTTACAATGTCACTGTTTGTCTTGGAGTGCAGGTTTAATTCCTGCAGTGAATTTTAGGGCCCACCACCGTAGAGCCAGGCCCCACACTGAGGTTGATTGTTGCTTGAAGCTTGTACAGTATAGCTATTTATTGTATAGTTGCACTAATGCACCTGTTCATATATCCTGATGTCCTGCTTCAGGTTTGAGGCACAGAGTGGACTGTGACACTGACTGGACTGTGACACGGTCACCTGTGTGGATTAGCGGCGTGTGAGAGTCACCTGAGGTTTAGCTGGCAGATGCTGCAGATTAGCCTGCCGTGGCCAGAGAGCGCCTCAGACCTCTTAGCAATGTGGTCCGAACTAAATCCAAATCTTGGCATGCGAACGCCAAGTGTGGCGTGTCACCACTGCGACGCGAGGTCTGTTCATGGGCGGGAACACAGACAATTACAGCAGCTGTCTGTTCAACAGGAGAATAACATGCAATGGCATTTGATGAGTGATTTGTCTTCAAAAGCAAAACATTTTCTCTTATTGCAGCTTCTCACATTTGATACATTTCTGACCGGGTACACAGTGAGCTGTGCTGGTTCAGGCGTGTGTGAGGCGACCAATCAGGGAATTCAAGAGGAGGGGTCTTAAAGACAGAAGCACTGGATAGTATGAGAAAACTGACGTATGTAAACATGTTCTAGAAGTAACCTAAAATAAAATTGTGAACCCGAAAAATGCATAATAAAACTCCTTTAACAACCAACTATACTGTTTAAAATGACCTCAGTGCACTGAAACATTAATTTAAGTGTTGTTATCGATAGATATTACTGTATACATAATGTTTCTTTGTGCTTAATTTCAGAAAATTTCTAAAAATGTCACCTTTGACTTCAGAGACTCAATTTGTAAACTAAAAATAGGGGGGGAAAGTAAATGATTCACAAAATAAAACAAATGTTTGGTTGCAGCCCTCATTTGAACTCAAACAAAAGAGGGAACAAACATACTAAATATACTGCTGTTGAACAAACAGCTTGACTGCAGCGCTCTCGACCACTTCCTTTAGCTCGTAAACCCAGCGTCTCAACAACAAACGTGATTTTGTTTGGAGAATGCATCAAGCAGACGTGACAAGAGGAAGTCTTCGTAATGTACGTCTGCGATCCTTCTCTCCGTGTTGTGTATGTGAGCGATGTTTGACAGAAGCGCCGCAGCTCCGGACGCTCAGTTCCTGTGCTTGTTGAAACAAATTGCTCCGCAACAACAAAAAAAAAGAAAAACGCTTCCATGGCTCACACATGCGGGCCAGCTGCTTGATGCGCGATGCATTCTCCTCTTATCAAACAAAACAACAGAGAGCCCCGACATGTGAATGGCGACGGCGTCCTCCAGGGTGCAGTTACATGTTGCGGTTCAGCTCTGATTATCCCCTAAACTGGAAAGACTCCTGCGAGATGAGCCTGCTTTTTATAATCACGTTAAATTAAAAATGAGCTCACACTCTCACACTTTGGAGGATGAGGTGTGAATCACTGAATGTTGCGGCAGAAACCATCTCGGTTTCTCGGTTTCTTGGGGATATTTTGTGTGACTTTCTCCGAAAAGTAAAAGTGTTATAGCCTCTGGCTCATGTTTAAAAATGATGGGGCAAAATTCTTATTCATGTTCCATCCCGTGTAAATAATTGAATTCTGGCAACCAAAATAAGCCCAGCGCTGGAACACAGCGCGGCTGCATTTTCAATCTTTAATGACTCTGTGGAAGAATAAGCCGGGACTTTGAGAGAGCGCCAGTTTATCGAGACATAAAACACACTTTCAACTGAGAGAACACACAATTAGCAAAGGGCCCAATCCTTCACATCATCTGGATGCGGGACAGAGATCACTGACAAAAAACTCCTGCGAGCTAAAAATGGCTTTTTAATGTGTCTGCCAAAACCTCTGCACCCTTCCTCACAACACAGCCTTTCCCAATTCTTCCCCCCTCTGCTGCAATTCTGCAAGAATGTGTGGTTTCTGAGGACTGCAGTCTGGCTTCTCCTGAAAGGTCCAGAAACAACACAAGACGCTGGCCGAATGGCGCTCCACCCTTGTGCTCCGGGTTTTTTTTTTACTTTACCACCTCCCTTGCTGGGGTCTCAAGAGAGGCATCACGAGTGTTTGTGAGGAAAAAAAAAAAAAAATCAAAAGATGAGTTAACAGACAGCTCTAATCGATGGTATGTGCATGTAAAAGACTTAAAGTAAGAACAGACATGGACGTGCTGTGAAAGCTGCCAACCAGAGGTTGCGGCGGTGCATCCCGCACTGAAGAGGAGCCACTATCAAAAAAAAAAAACGCACCGAGCAACAGATGTCTCCAGCTGCTCTGCACTGCAGGTCTAACAAAACTTGTCACAGAGGAACCTGCGGTCACACAGTCACACTGAGCGGAGGGGGGGAACCACATTAAACAAAAGCAGAGGCTGCTAGAGTGAGAAATCATCTTCAAAAAGCACATCTTCAGTGGCCGTGTGTCGACGCAGGGAACGCGTAGGCGGTTCAAACACATGCAGTGAGGTCAGCGGAGTTCATCAGATGCACATTGTAAAAGAAAAAAAAAAAGCAGGAAGCCACAGTGTCACTCCACAGTGACTGTAAAGGGGAGTCTCCAAAGCCAGCAAGAGCTGAAGTAACCACAGCTGAGGGGGAGAGATGCGTACAGCTCTCATCACATGACAGCGGAGGTCATCAGAGAGACCTTTTGCTCATCCAAACTGAAACTGCATGACCAGAACACTCTGATCTTTGGCTCGAAGAGTATGACTGGAATCTATTTAAAAAAATTCTACTTTAAAAACATCGGGAGGACTCATAAGATGAAGATTAGAAAAAGAACGGTCAAGTCAAAGCAGCAGAGGACGACATTTTTTCAGCGTTTTCTTTGCATTTTAAAAGACTTCTACTCACTGCACACACTCCTCCACGTTTTTGGTTTGTACACGCAGGCTTTCCATTCGGCGAAGAAGTCGGGAGAAAATGGCGACGGCTAACGTTTCTGCAAACCGCTGATTGATAGCAGGGGAGTTACAGGCAAGAGGGCTGCCAAGCCAGTGGCCACTGTTCAAGACTGCGCTTCAACATTTATAAACATGACACAAGTGGATATTTTCAAGGAGACTTTGGTACATGCCGTTGTGTTTGTGGCGAACCAAAACTGGTATTTTAACCCAAGACACGATCTTTTATGAACCCTAACAAAGCGTTGTTTGTGCCGAAACCTACCCAGAACCTAAAGAAACGCAAAGTTGGAACGCGTCCTCGTCACACATTGCCAACATTTACTGTGGTGATTGGGTTGTCCCAGGCCCAGCATGAGGTATTGTTTTCAGACATGGCAAACCTCAACAAACGTTGCACAGCTATTTTCACAGGCTGGGTAGTTCTCAACTGATTTTGTGGGATATTCCCTTTAAATTTGTGTGGGTTTAACGCTGTGAGAGAAACCTCACTACAGCTGACACAAACACAGAAAAAAATTTTGATAAGTCATTCATAACTTTTCAAGCAATAATGTCAAAACCTTTAGCTTGTTCCAGCCCTCCAGTCAGGACAATTTGCTCCTTTCTTTATCTTTGCAATCTTTGCAATACTTCTGTCATGGTTTTGGAATTAGTTAGGTGTCACCTTGAGCTTTAGGAAACTGCCATTATTCACCATTTTCTGACATCGTATCAACAAAATGATTCAGAGAGAACAAAGGATGGGAAGATCAACAGATGATACTACTTTGATGCTGACACTGGGGAAATGAAAAAATATCTTTTTGCTTGAAGCTGATCTGTTGAGATTTCTTTCCAACAAAATGTAAAAGTGGGTTTAAAGAAGAAAATAACAATCCTGCAAGGTTTACATTTATGTTTACTACAGTATTGCATGAAAATAGCGGCTTGTGTGCAATCCAGATATACTTATCAACGATCCACTTTATCCAAACATTCCTCCATAGCGCTGCTAGTGGTAAAAAGAAACTCTGCAGGTCGCCTTTAAATGTGACTGAGCTCAACAAAGACACTTAGAAAATGAACAAAACTAGCTCCTGTGGTCGCTTACAACCCTTTCAAGGATTTTTTAAGAAGCAGTACTGGATACAAGAGATGATTCCTTGAGTTAGCCTAAATGCTACAAGTCTTATAGCTGCTTGAAGTGCCTGAAGATCCTTTATTCTCTTTACATCCCCCATTTAATTTGTTGTGAAGAATCAGAAAACCCCAACAGAGACTGCGCTGGAGGCTCCAGCTACTACTGGCTGCCCGGGCAGGGAGGGATACCCTGCTGAGTCTGGAGTGTAGCGGTCATGCAGCTATCCCACTCACACTCAACCCACCCAATCACTTGATTAAACAAATTATCATCATCAAAGTAATCAAGCTCTGCACCCCGCCAGCCCGCTTCCATTATACCATGAAAACCGGTTTAAGCGTAGCATTGAAACCATACAGATTATAAGTGAAGCTATGACCTTGGCTGATGTCGCCGTCAAGAGGGCTTATTTTTGGAGGGGTGGAAGTAAGAGGAGGAGTGAGCTGGGGAGAGAGGGTGACAGCAAGAGACAGACGGAGACAGAGAATCCCAAAAAGAGAGAGATGGAGTGTTAAAGCTGGTTCATGTCCCCAAAATGTCTGTACTTTGACTTGGTGATAGGTTTAAAATCTGTGGGAATGTTCAGTTTCCCCTGCACAGCAAAGCCTGTGACACAGTCAACCACACACAAACAGGTTTTCAAGTAAAAGGGGGTCAAAGGGTCAAACCATGTACCTGACCGTGGACGCGACACATTCTGACCGGCTGACTCGTGTTTGTTTAAAGAACTCTCCCTGAAATTTTCCACCCATCAAGAGGGCCGTGTGGTCTCGCCCGAGAGGAGAGCGTCGGCAGTGAGCCTGTCAGCGGTATTTGCATTTAAAATCAAAATGGATTCCATCTGACACGGTTTCTCTGGTCTAAAGCCTTCTCTGGGCTGAATAATAAACCCAATCCCTCGCCGTAATGGAGGAGCGACTGCTGGGGCCGCCGCACGCTGCCTGGTGCTCTGCTGAAAGGGTTTACAGTCGGGCGTTGAGAACACAGATGGCTGTTAACAGAATGCATTAGTAAAGATTAACTCGCCTGGTAGAGTCGCCACATTAGTGCCTGTGATCATGTTAACAACCACGGCAGAGAGACGGTCTGCGGTATGATGAGGGCTTGCAGTTTCATCTGGGGCTTCGCTCTTAATTATACGTGTCAAATTTTACCCTTAGATGTGACGTTTGGGAAAATATTCGCAAACATCAAAAAGTCGTACAGTGCAGAGTATCCAACAGAGCTCATAAGAGCAGTCAAGATGTTGAAGAGATGCCAGCTGTTTTGTGTACGTTATATGTTGCTATTTTCCTTTCATGCAAGACAACTCGAGCTGGAACTAACTGATGAAGAGAAAATTAACCTGCCAGTATTTTGACAATTAATTAAGCAGCGATCCCAATATATGGAAATCATTTGATGGTTATACTTCTGCTTCTTTCCCCCTTATGTGGAAATAAACTAAATATCTTTATTTTTGGACTGGTGGCTGGGCAAAAAAAAAAAAAAAAAAAAAAAAAAAAAAGATTCTTCGGGACGCATTTTCCACAATTTTCTTGAACAATTATTTGACAATACAGAAACAAGCACATTAATTATAAAATAATTATTGCTTGTATTTCTTAAGACAGTCAATCTGATATCGCCATATTCCATTATTATTTTACAGTTAATTTCAGTTTTCTTCAAAAACACCTGGTTGAGTTTAGGCAACAAAACTGCTGTGTCACATTTAGACAAACATTTAGCCTTGGGAGAAAATACACCCTTTCAACAACAAGTATTATGTGCTCTTACAGATCACCTTGTCCCCGAGTCAAAAAGCTATGAGATTACAACATCGCAGAAATATGACTCATCAGTTGCAAAGATGGTCGTAGAGCAACATTAGTTATGATGTTCCAGGAACACAGCAATATCAGATCATGCCCGTTATGACAACCTGTAAGAATAATAACCAAATGTCATAATCAATTTAACAGTATATTTTCCTGATCCATGTGCCACTCTGTTAAGTTGTCCTAACTATTTCTTTTTCAGAATGTAGGTTTTTTTTTAACTCCACTGCAAATTATTTTGCAGGGAAAAAAGGTTCCTATCAGCAAAATATCTTGTTTTTTCAGATTACACACTATAAATTACTTTTAGCATTGGTGTCAAAGGGCCCTCAGTTTAATCCTCCGTCGCAAATGAAACTCCACTCCAAGTATTTTCTTTTAATTTGTTGCCCAATGTACCCGTTTATACATTTGCCCCCGATTTCACCACTGTTAGCTCATTCAGCCTTACAGTGTGAGTCACTGTCTGGACTGGTTTGATGGTGTGGTCACAGTTTAGACTTTCAAACATCAGACGACTGCCACAGCGGCACACGGGAACATCTGGACACAGATCTAGGGGCTGTGACATCACGGTTCCACCAAATCTAAATAAGGAAATGAATCGGACCTCAGCAAAGTCAGCACTCACAAAACGCCTTTGAAATCGAACTGGGATACAAAAATACCACTCGTGTTTGTTCCTGCCAAGAATACGGAGACGGATGCACATTTTTCTAAGCATGGAAAAAACGAGCTTATTATTAAATTACAGGTTGTGCGCCCGGAAAGGAAATTATTGAAGGCTGGAAGTATTCAGGGAGTCTGCCGAGACGACCCGCGTGCAGACAGGGACTGAAACACATCTACTTCCTGCCTTTTTTTTTGTGAGCTCTCTCAATACCTCTCAGTGATGCATATTCATGAGCACTCAACTGGAGCTTTTAAAGTCACTGCTTTTTTTTTTCCACTAAAATGAGATGAGTTTACACAGCAGCATGAGGAAGTGCTATGCGCTACGTGGGAAGTTCACTAATGAATTCTCCTCTCCAGCTCATCAGCTTCCCCAAATACCCTCTGGAGTCTCAAAAGGTTTCCCACGAAAACAGCTCTAAATTAAGTGAATGCATGGAGTGTAATTTGCGGTTGGTGATACACCCTGCATAGAGAGCATGATTTACACACTTTAGCTCATTCGATTGCTGTTTTGACTTGAGATTTTTTTGGGGGGGAAGCAATGGAAACTCCAGACATTATAAGCACATTTCTCTGCTTGGAGAAACGCCAGCGCAGATATCAATTTAGGCGCCCTTTAGAGACGATAAAGCGTGCTCGTAAATATGAGCGAGCGCAGATGTGTTAAATGTGGCATGCCGGTTTTTTTTTGTTTTTTTTTTCCACGGCAATCTTAGGAGGAAAAACCTAGCTGATATCATGGCTACAAATATCTGGCGTTTCTTTTTCGGATAGTTTACAGATGGAAGGCATTCGGCCCACCCTAGATCGCTGTCTACTCAGCAGAACAAAGTCGGCATAGACGGTTTTCACAAGCGGCATTCAATTTCATTTCATTCTTCGTAAAGATGACCAACAAAACCTGAGCTGACCACAGCTAATAATATTTAACACAGCTTTGAAGGAAAGAAAGGGAGGAACAGGGAAAGCGACCCTGTAATTTACAATTCTTATGTGCTGTGATGTCTCTGTACAAGTTCCATCCCTCAACAATTAATATAAAGTCGATCCCCAAACGTGCTGAGAACAAATTAATCATTTCAGTGATTTCACTCATGATTGCTTCTTAAATGTGAGGATTTTCGTTTTTTTTCTCAGTCTTATACTGTCTGACAGGCAGATTTTTTTAAAAACACAAAATTAGATAGGCAGGTAAAAATGAGCGGAGGTGCTTCAAAGGAGGAAGCTGTTCAAAGACCTGGAAGTAGCCAGGGGAAACACTAGTTGCTCTGTGCACTTCAACCCAGCCTGGATACCTGGACTGAACTGCAGAAACTGATGGAATGTCAACACAGTATTGGACTGCAGAAAAAAAAAAAAATACAAGTAACTGACAGAATAACAAACAGTATTTTGGTCTCAAGTTTGGTGCCCAAGTAACAATCAGACAGCTGACATGGATCTGATACAAACAATGTAACTGTAGTTATTCTTGTTTATCACTGACTTGAGATAACTATCAATTATTAAGATAATAATTGAACAAATGATTCCATTGATTAATGGACAGTAACCATCAGCTGCAACTGTACTTTACATAACCTGACAGACAAGAAAACACATTTTTAGTGCAGCACCAGTGTCCAGGGGAATTTTCTTATTAAATGTGTTGTATGTCAGTCAGAGTCTATTCTTTTCCATGAGTATAGACTCTTTTGTACTCTTTGTTCTTCTGACAAAAAAAAAAAAAGTCTCGGTTCTCTCAACACACAAGTGTAATCTCACACCAGTGATTATACTTTGATAACAGCATGCTACATTAGTCGGGTCTTCTTTGTAAAATCAAGTAGGGAAAAGGGTGAAGGCACGACGTGTCTTTTTACAGTGGTTAGAAAACGAACCGAAAGGGCAGATTCCTGAAAGTCTTGCAAACTGTTACCAAAGCAGGCCAGTCCAGTAGTCACATACCAAACACCATTAGTAGCACGCCGTTTCCCACATGGGCTTCTCTCTGTCATTTCAGCCCCCCTGCCAAGTTAGACACTTTTCACACCTCGCGCAGCAAAGACTCCAGACAGGTCCTGTCTGGCCCCCCCCACACACACACACACACACACACACACACACACACACACACACACACTCCTATTCCTTCATCTCCCTCCTACCGACTGAAACTGGAAGGCAGCAGGCAGTAATAAAAGAGAAAAAAAGAAGGAGTGAGAGAGAAAGAAAGGAAGAAAACAGACGTCCTGAGACAGGGGTTTTCCCCATTTCTCTTTGTCACAAACCACAATCCCCTCCACCGCAGTCCTGCCAAGGAAGTTTCCATTTGCAAAGCTACTTAAAAGGGCAAATAAAGAGGGTGGGAAAAGAGGAAGAAAGAGCCAGAAGTGATGATCCAGGTCTGCGATGTCTAAATATTTTCATCCAGATGGCCACAAGCACATGCGGAGGCTTTGTGTTGTCCGCCGGTGCAGCCTCTGACAGTCCTGTGAGCTAAAGTGGCCGCGGCCCAACATCAACCAGCGCCGCATCGCCCTAATGCGTTTTCCCTATGCCTTGGTGACTGGGATGACAGTGTATTTTAAACACGGCTGTAAACCCAGGCAACACACACACACACACACACACACACACACACACACACACACACACACACACACACACTCACATGCACAGTCAACACAGTTGGACTATTTGTGAGTCTTTACTAGTGTGCGAGAGTCCCTGCCAAAGTAAGAGCCTCTTCCAACTCGTCAACAAGAGCCAGGAGGAGGAGGAGGAGGAGGAAGAGGAGGAGGAGGAGAGAGAAGAGCCTTTCAAACGCACATACGTCCTGCAGATGTTTCGCAAAAAAGTCAATGCACATCTTAAGGGAATGGAAAAAAAAAAAAGGGGAGGGGGGGGGAAATCTATATCCTCTCCTTTCATTTCTTCCAGCTGCTTCAGAAGAAAACATAATGCAAGAAGACACTGTGCTAATGACAGGCAGCATATTCGACCATGCTGGCGAGAGAAAAACAACGCAGGCGAGGGCGAGAGACCATGTGTGCGGGATGTGTGTTTATCTACTTGTGTGTGCTTGCACGGTGACAAAACAGGAGTTCATGCGTGGACACAGATGGATTCAGGGGGGAGAAAGAAAAAAAAAAAAGAGAGAGAGAGAGAGGGAGGTGCGTGGTGGTTTTTCTGTTGGGCTTTCAGTGGTCCAGCAGCCCCCTGCCTCCTCCTGCCTTCTGTGGAGTCCATTAGTGATTGCATAATGCTTGGCAGACAGGAGAACGAGTGAATGCAACCCCCTGAAGGGTCGGACACCAGCGAGGAGGTAGGCAAGAAAACTCGGCGTTCCCATGTGTGTCAGCGGCGGATTTATTAGGAGGAGGAAGAAAGATTTTAAAAAAAAAAAAAAAAAAGGAAAAGCGGCGGCGTTTCCACAGTCAGACAAAACACAAGCGGCCTCACGCAGGGGGGAGGCTGGTTGTGTGTGTCGTCAGTTTGACGAATTCTAGGTTAATGCAAAATAAAAGAGCGTCATTAAATATACAGCAGGAGGAGCCACAGCGCAGCATCTGGCCTCTGCTTCTGTCTGTGCGGCACTGCATCCTGTCGTTACTCTGCTACCTCACCTATCACATCCTTTATCTGGTGATTTTATAGTCTCGCACATTTGTCCTCCTCTCCATCCTTACATTTCCTCCGCGCAGAACGAAAATATGCTGTTTGCCATCTGCCCACCGATGTTTTACTTATTCACCACCGAGCACATTGGAAACGAAGTGCTCGAGATGAAGCGCATTGCTCGCATCGTCGGAGAACAGAGGGGAACATTTTCAGCGAGCGGCGCTCATTCAGGGCTCCATCTGAAAGCCTTGTGCTGTACAACAAAAACCGAGCGAAGGATCGCATTCAGTTCATTGGCCTTGGAGGGGGGATGGAGGATTTAAAAAAAAAACTTGAGAACAGTTGAAATGAACATGCTTTGAGGATTCATGCGGCCTTCGGATCAATAAAAAGCTGTATGGGTTATTTATTTCTTGGTGAATCTGGGTGAATGACACGTCTCGATGCGTGGATGCGCATGAGTCTGTCTGGGAAAAAAAAAAAAAAGGAACTAGACGGACTGAAAGTTGAAATGAAGGTCAGCTTTTGCATCTGTGTTGTTCATTTCATTACCGGCAAATCAGCAGATACACCGAAAAAAAAGAAGAATCCAAGCCAAAAAACGAAACCTGAATACCTCTGCGGGACTTTGATAGATAATACATACCTCACAATACACCGCCTGCACCGTCTTCCTTCCCTTGAAAAGCCATCAAAGGCTTCGAGTTGAACTCCTATATTCGGCGCCTCGGCCTCCTCACCCTTGAAATAATACAAGGGATTTGCTCGGGCTTAGAGCATCTCTTCTTTTTGACTATTTGAGGATAGTTTATTACAGCGATCCAACCTAACTTGCCCTTCTGAGAGAAGACTATAAGACAGCTTTCACCCTGCATCATCCTCACGAATGGGATCGGTCAATAACAAACACAGAGGAGGAAAAGAGATAAACAGATATGTGAAATCTCCTTCTTTTGTTGAACTCGAAGAGACTTCCCATGTTATTTTGACCCTCTTCCCCAACCCGGCCCTCCTCCTGGAGTGATTCTTTTGAGTCCGGCATCCAGCACTCAGAACCCCCCCTGTAAATCACAGACGTGCAGGGAGGTGGACACCCACGCTTCCCACCAAAACATGACACAAATTACAGACCACAACATCGAGGCTGAGCCCGGCCCAACTCTTCCTCCTCGTTCATAAAAGTTCTTGGAAGAAAGAGGGGTGGGAAGCGGAACAGAAAACAGTCGGAGAGAGGAGTTAAAGAGGAAAGCAGGCCGTTGCAGCGCCACACGTTGACCTCATCTAATGAGAGCTACGATGGCGACACAACAGCACGGCTAAACAGTATTTTCCTTCAAGTGGAGGCTTTAACATGTGCAGAGACCTCACATGTTGCACCGCTGTTAAAGCATTACTGTCTAAGCGAGCTGGAACATAAATGGGTTTCTAGACAAAAGCACCACAATTCTGTCAACATTTAACAGAGAAGAAAAGGGAGCATACCCACTGGAAACACCACAAATGGATATAATTCGTTAGACGGCTGCCCAGAACATCACTGGTGCCACCTACCAGGATACTAAAAGACAACAGCCACCAACAGTCTGTTCACCCTGTGGTTGTCTGGCATGAGATACAGAAGTATTCGCTGCCGTACCGCCAGACTACAGAGCAGCTTCTCTCCTCAGGCTGTGAGACTCCTTAACTCATCCTTAAAGGGGCAATGTTAGTTGAAAACATTGAGGATATAACAGTTCTGATATTGTGATATCTATATGTTGTGTTGCAGAGATGTTTACTGAACTAGTAAACTGAACTAGCTAACCAGCTAGCTCGTGGCCAATCCCGCTCCAAAGCTCCTGTGCTAGAGGTGTAAGACGCTCAAACTACCCAACTACCTGAGTTCCACCACCAGACTGCTAACGGCACAGCTCCTGGAGCTAATACGCTAACACCAGCTACAGTCAGCAGCAGTTGGTGTTTCTTGTGAAGCACAGACAGTCTGCAACTTGTATTTCACTGCAGAACCTTTTGCTCAAAGATGGCAAGTACATAAACCACGAGCCGGGATTTTAAACAACCTACCTCAGCGCTGAAATTGTTTCTGAAAAGAGCGGCGAGTTTTTAATTTGTTTCCTAGTGTGCCGCTGAGAGTCACACCACTGTACCGCTGTGATGTGACGGGGTAATTAAAGCACAGACAGATGTGCCTGAAGCAGGTTATCAAGCGCTCGTCAACACAAGCGCCAATATTTAGAATCGATGTCGCACGTCAAGTTGCAGGGAGGCCTTCAGGGGACACCGATAAAGGGGGAGGCAGATATTGATCAGGCTAAAGTGTGTGCATGTGTGTGTGTGTATGAATTGTCTGCGTAAAGTGTGGTCAATGGCTCTTGAAATGCCTCCTCAGTGAACTCTCGTGGAAAGCCTTTTTTCGACTGTATCGGTAGTTCTGATGCAGTGGTTTGTGCTAATGGAGTTCTGTCGGTGTACGTCGGGTTATCGTGATCAAATCAGACTAAAAACAAAAAAAAACTAAGAGTTTTTTTGTGCAAATACACAGCCGTGGTGTGAAAGCAGATAATAGCAAACGTGAAAAATGTACTCTGGCGGGTGACCTCACGCAACAACAATGAGTCATTAAAACAACAGTGTCTGAATCAGCTAATTGGACAACAGAGGAGGAGGCAGTGCGCCAAGCGACAAGTCACAACCCACAGAGAAACAACAGGAGGGGACAAATAATGACAGGGGCTGCGACATGAATGTGCCAAAATCTGTCAGTCGCACAGCCCCGGCCAATTTGCAGGGCCGATGCACACTCGAGTGAGGAAAGGCACGACCGAGGAAATCAAGAGGAATGGAGCAGCAAAAAAGAATGGGTTTTAAAAACTTTCTGAAAACACTGAAGATGAGACTCATAAGTTTGCTCGGATAAGCGTTATGCCATTTAAATGCCACGACTGCTCAATAATTGCCAGAATAAAGGAGAGGATAAAGATGCATCTGTCTGGCAAAGCTGCGTGGATCCAATAAGTATGACATTTACTCAATATTGCATCCATTTCTGCGAGCACAGCCCTGCATCATAACAAAAAATCAGTGTTTATACAGGTGAAACACAACCAGGGGCGCTCTGACAGTCAGCCTGGTGATAACTTCCTTCGATTCAAGTGTCATATAGTCTCAAACTGTCCCAATGTCATGTGAGATTTCTAAAGATCTCCTGGAAAATGAGTCTTTGCTGTTGGTGCAACGACATCACAGTAAATACAATCAACTTTATTCACATTGGTCCCTTTAAAAAAAAAAACTGAAGTTGAAGATAATCACATTAACCTCTGCAGGCTCCATCCAAGCATCTTATATGATATAGAGGGGGAAAAATGCTGTAGAGACAAAGTGGCAGTCAGCAATAGGCCTGTGTACAGTCAGATGTCAGACAGAGACTCACACTTGTCCAACTTGTCAAACTGTGATATCACGGGTTTGTACCACACATCTATGGGAGCATTTTAAGATAAAAAGCAGACACACAGGTTGATTCGTGGGGTGAGTGTGTGTCTCAATCAAACTGCACAGACCGCAGCAGAGAGCGATCGGACCCCAGGTCCCCCCCACACCACACCAAATCACCACCGTTTGTCAAGTAGTAGTTCGCAGTCCAGAGTTTAACTTACCGTTTCCCCGGAGAGGAAGACGGTCAGCCCGAGGGTCAAAATTATCCATGCGTTCCTCATTATTCCTCAATTAAAAACGCGTCGTTAGGAGCGAAAACGTCAAATCTTTCCCCCTCTTCTTCTTCGTTTCTTTCCTTCCTCGCACCCTTCGCTCCAACTCCTGCCGCTTCTCTCTCTCTCAGGAGTGGGATCCCACCGGATACGTGTTGCGTTTTGGGTTATTCCTCCCCCCTCTCGCTCTCTCTCTCTCTCTCTCTCTCTCTCGCTCTCTTTCGCTCTCTCTCTCCAGGCACTTCTTCTTCTTTTCTTTTTAAATCTGACGCAAATAAAAACGTAAAAGCTGCACGAACAAGCACGTTTTGTTATTGTTGTTGTTTGTTTTTTGCGTGTGTTTTTTTTTTTGTTGTGTAGCAAAACTGCAAAAGTCCTCCGCGCGCCCCGCGTGAGTGGAGAAAAAAAGAAAATCCGCACGAGACGGCTCGCTCGCGCTGCTCTCTCCCTCAGCGCTCACTTGAGAATAACGAGGACGGAGCGTGGAGAGACAGAGAGAGGGGCGCGCGCGCACGGACTGACGCGCTTTTGCTGTGAGTGCGTGCGTGCGCTCCTTTTTCGGCCGTGACACCGCGAGAACTTGCAACTAAGTACCCCCCCCCTAAAAAATAAGACACCGATCAAAGCAAACTAATTACATCGTCCGTTGACGCTCTGATAGGAATTACTGCTGATTATTGCATTATTGTTATTATTATTTTGTATCTGCAGGGGAGGTCGGATAACAAACCCGCGCGGCTAATTGAGCCATTTATCTCCACGTCGAGATAACGATCATTAATTGCACCCTAATGAGAATTTTTTTTCTTTTTTTCCCGTATTTCCATTCAATCGCCTCTCTGAATGACAAACGAGTCTCCTCTGTTCATTGCTGCATTAAAAAAAAGAAGAAAAAAAAAGAAGAGATCCTGTGGACACATCCGATAAGGTGTTTTCTGTAATTTCACCGTGTGATGAAATACCCAACATCCCAGTTAAGAGAGATGCACTGGAGTTAAACAGAGAAAAAAAGGAGTTGTATCAGTTTTGTAAGTTCAGCCATCCATGGGCAAAGTCTCCCCCTGCTGGTGTTGTGAGCTAGTAACTCATCCACAGTCAACACAGTGGTACATTTACTGCACAGTCTCCATCTCCAAACTCTTTATAACTGGGTCTTTACATGCAGGAGCTCACCCAGAAATTTAAATCCAGTCATTATCTATTCACCCTCATGCTGATGCAAAGACATGTTTTGTAGTCCACAAAACATTTCTGGAGCTTCACAGCAAAACCAGTGTGGCAGCACACTTAGTAGATAGTAGACCCCACACAAGTAGATGAGAACTTGATTTAAAAATGTAGAAAAAATCCAACATAACAAACATGAAAAGGTTCAATTTCCTTGGCATAATCTTCAGAAGCCCTGACAACCCAAATTGATTAAAAAAGATGTTATTTACACCCTTTCATAAGCAAAATCTTCACTGTAGCTGCAAAGCTAAAAGAGTTAGCACGCACCCCACTTCAAAGTATGACTTTTACAAATCGTACTTTCCAAAGAGACTTGAAATACGTAAGCTATTTAGGAGAATGCTGCAATGCTGTTTTGCTGTGGACTACAAAATCCTTCCGTTGGCATGTAGGTGAGTAGATAATGACTGATTTTTCATTTTTGGGTGAACTTATCCTCCCAATTTTATAATTCTGACAATGTAACCTCGGTCACATGTATGTAAGTTTCCACATTCTGCCCCAATTTAAACTCCCTTCCAAGGTTTCGAGGTTATTCAGGTTGGAAGTGTTTTGAGTCAATGATAAGTTCATTTTTATTAGTTCTGTGCTTGTGGGATTAAAGGATAAGCTCACCCGAAAATTAAACATTCAGTGATTATCTATTCACTCACATGCTGATGGAAAGTCAGGCGAAGTTTTGTTGTCCTTCGCAGCAGCACAGTGTTGCAGCATTGTCTTAAAACAATAGAGTTAGGGGACTTAATTTTAAATGGGAACATATTTGTTAATGCCTCACAGTTTTTAAAATCAATCCTGCAAGCTCAGACCTGAATATAGAAACTTGTCCAAATATGCTGTATGTGTTGCTACAACCCAACAAACGATGACAGTACAGATAATGGATGGACTGATGCATGAAAACTTGCATTTATTATTTTAGAGTGACAAATTAAGATTATAGGAGCAACATTATATATATCCTAGCACATTATTTAACTGATTTAATATTTCACAATTATCACTTTATTTAAGAAGCCTTATTGGATAGAAACAGACTTGCAGAGCACATAGATAAGCTTTAAAACATGTTCTCCAAATGCTCGATTTAAGAGGCACTTTTGTGATTAGCAGCCGTCAAGTCAGTGTAGTTGTGCAGATAGAAGGTGACTTCCTTTAGATGCAGAGGACAGGACTTGTTGATGTTTGTAAAGCAGACTGAAACAGAATGCAGGTGGTCTACTCCCAGAAACACGACATGTATCGATCATAATTTGGCTGAAATGTGAATATGCTCCACCTGCCCTGGTGCTCGAGGTAAGTACACGCTGTGGTATCTGCATATGCTTGCTGAGCTCAACGACATGATATCGCACCCTTGACACGTTTGAACCAATTACGCCGTGAAGAGATTCACAGCTGAATGATGAAGCTTTGCTAATTAGTGCCATTGCTGGATCTCTCATTTGGAGAAAAAGACAAACTTTCAGGAATTTTGAAAGGCAACTTGTATCGTTCTGTCAACTGACGAACAAGGATATATCTAAATATGCAACTGTTATCTTATGTTGTGCGTATCGTCAAAATCCTCACAGGCGAGTCTATCCTATTGGCATTGCCCCTGGGCAGTTACTTTGTTCTAACAAAACCATGCCCCTATCTACCGAATGGGGAGAGAGCCATAACTTCAGAGCCTTCTCTTATAATGTCTCCAGTATTGTAGCTTAGCATAAAGACTTGCATTTTAAAGCTCAGCACCTATCTTGTTCTTGAAATCTGTATAAAAAAGTGTAGAAACAGTTATCCTTTTTATTATAATTAAGTTTCGAGTATCAACGAGTGTCAGTCTCCCTTAATTCTCAGCAAGATGCAAAAACATGACACTTCCAACAACTTGGAACTATTCCTTTAATATAGTAGTCAAGATTACAGCCAATCTTTTCCTCTCATTTATACTGAGTTTCTGTTCCACTGCCACTGTAGCACCTCTTTGATTATTTAGTCAGTCCAGGGAAAAGGACATTTTCACTGGTAAGGCAGGTTTCACTGTGTCAGGTATCTGACTGCTTGCCAGGTGATTAGCAACACTGGTCTGGAGAACAGGTGAAAGTAGCTGCAGAAGAAGAGGGGAGAAAGAAGCAGGTCCCATCTGATTTGACTAATTCTGAATAATAAAAAAAAGAAAAAAGAAGAAAGAAAAAAAACAGAGGAAGAGCTTGACTCGTTCCTGGTGTGAAACAGTTTAAATTTACACCAAGAGCACTTCAATTCTTTTAAACTAATTTGAAATAAATCGTGTGACCCATCCCCCATCTTCATGCACAGGCTTCCCAGGCCTCCTCCTCCTCCTCCTCCTCCTCCTCCACCTCCTCCTCCTCAGAGGGCTTAGCTCTACTCCTGGTGTCCCAGATTATGCAGCCAATTAGGGCGAAGCCAAAGCCCCTTCTGCTACCAATCCTGCCTAGAGAGCGGTGTGTGAGAATGTTTGTGCTTGTGTGTGCGCATGTGTGGCATACGGTCATGTTATTGATGGCCTGTTGTGAGGCCAGGACACAGGATGACTCAGTGGTCTACAGGGAAGCCTTCAATGATGTAAATAAAAAGGAAGGTGAACTTGTCGAGATGACAAGCTCTGTAAAGGCTGCATCGTTTGGTTTCCCAAATACATGTAATCCAGTGTGAATTATGCATGCAACATGTTGGACTTCTTTCATTTTCATATGTGAACTGAATATTTTTCAGGCTCTATAGAAAAGTGCAGACCTTCAAAGTTGTTCCGGATTTCATTATATTTTATTCAACAGCACCACCAGCTGGCAAATAAGACAGTGATTTAAATTCAGGAGCAAACACGGTGTGTGTGATGACAGTCCAGGGAGGTGCCGTTGAAAAGGAGCCCCACATGAACAGGGGCAGAATGAAAACCTGCTACTTTCTGTTCTCTGTTTCTGACCCTGTGGGCTGTGCTGAGGAATGCATTTACACATGCAATGTCTGCATAATGCCAATAAAAATGCAAAAAAAACTTTCTCCTAGAAGTTATTCGGCGTCTGAGGTCACTGCCTGAATTGTAGCTGCTGAGAGTTCATGTGGGTGGTGCTGCCAAATCCGGCAAGACCTGTCGACTTGGGTCCCGCGAAGGACGCGCTGGCACCTCGAATATGGATGCCAGTATGGTCCTCGCTGTTGTTATTAACGTCACTCCCTGGTTCTTGTTCGTCTCCATTGTTTTTCTCTTCTTCATAGGGTATCAGGGTACTGCGACTGAATTGTCTCAATGGCATGCCAAGAATGCCAAAGCTGATTTAATAAATACATGAAGAGAGAGAGAGAGAGAGAGAGAGAGAGAGAGAGAGAGAGAGAGAGAGAGAGAGAGAGAGAGAGAGAATACACAGAGTAAGATGGATTCATTGTTGTTTGATTTTCCACAACCCAAGTCAAGATCGTCTTTTTTCCAGTTTCCCCCCCGGTCATGGAATAACCTTCAGAACATATTGCAGCATTAATGATTTTTTTTTTTTCTCCCTGAATTTAAAGCACTGATTTAGTGTAACTGAAGAGACTTTGCTAGTCCGAAAATAGATTTTTTTATTGTGTAGCTTTCATTCCTCTTATTATTTTTATCCCATA
Source organism: Acanthopagrus latus (assembly GCF_904848185.1). Taxonomy (NCBI): domain Eukaryota; kingdom Metazoa; phylum Chordata; class Actinopteri; order Spariformes; family Sparidae; genus Acanthopagrus; species Acanthopagrus latus. The sequence goes on along the minus strand of NC_051041.1, from coordinate 6,982,010 downwards.
AACTCCTATGTGTACGTTGTTGACATGCTCTATTTGATTATTTTGTTAAACTTTGTAATGGTTAGCTTTAATCTCAAGGGTCTTCTCGTTTGAATAAAAGGTACAAAACTTAAAAAAAAAAAAAAGATAAACACATCTGTACTTTCTGTTATGTTGGCCCAAAAGTCACACATTAATTATACACAATAGTTGTGTGTTTGTAGGTAAGTTCAAGACAGTGAATTATTCTCTTCTTTCAGCTGATCTGGTTAGATGATGATTAAGATTTTGCTATGAATCAAATCTATTGTTATTCTGTTTAAAGCCAGACAAAGTGTTCAATGATCATTATGTAGAGTGAGTGGGTATGACTGCACATAATTACAATAGGGCTCAGTTATTTTGTACTAGTTGCTCATTTTTAAGAAGTCAAACAAAACAGGCAGGAGAGTTTTGTTGTTGTTGTTTTCACATTGAATCAACTGTGGCACTTGACCCACTAAAGTTACTGCTTCACTCTGCAGCACTGTGCAGCTTTGAGCTTGTGGTTTAGACTTTTTCAGCCTCACATGGATGGTAGATGTTATGATAGATTTGGTAGATGAATAGTACTTAAGTAAAAGTCTACGTATCTAATTAAAATTTTTTTTAAATGTAATTATTCTGGCAATAAGGTATTTAAGAACCAAAAAAGCAAGTATAGGCAAATTGTACATATTATTTAAATGTATGTTCATACTGTACCCTACAGGTCAATCATTTATCAGCCTGGCTTATTATTAAATCCGACATTATCCAAATTTTCTTTTTGTATCCGGTTGCTGACAAAATACATGTATTTAGGCTCTGAGGCAGCATACAACCTGCGAATAAACAATCTTAGATGAGTGAATTCCACCACTGTTAGTTTGTCTGAAATATTTCTGCTGTCTCAGTGGTCACAAGTCACTTTCTGACCATAAATCACTGTGCACACTGCAGTAATTGATTATTTGTGTTAAGAAGTAGAGATACAGATAAATCATATCAATGATTCAAAAACAAATCCCACCCTCTTGATATTATCAGTGACATGATCTATCAAGTTTTTCACCACCTGACGCTGGCCAGCTGCTGGTTGAGCTTTTCCGTCAGAGCCTTGATGTCACAGAGCTCGGCCTGCAGAGGGCTCTGCCTCCTGGCTGGGCTGCGGACGAACAGATGGGGAGACTGCTCTTTGGGCGAGGGCAGCAGAGACACCATCAGTGGGGATCGCTGATTAACCACAGTGCTGAGGGCAGGACGCCGCTGGGACGTTCTTCTGAAAAAAGTCAGGTCAAGGAGCAGGGACAGAAAATGTTGTGAATTTAGTGTGTATAAAAAAACACCACAGGCAAACATGCAAATGTGTAGAGGAGGTGCAGAGGGCAACAAGTGTGGACAAAATTCTGTCTGATACGTTCTACTTACTCAACTGAGAGTACAAAAGTAGGAGGAGAAACTTTTTAATTAAACCAAATATTATAATGTTGAGGATCTGTTTATATAATATTTCATTCATGCACTGACAACAGCTGTATAAGCATTTTGAAAAGCAGACATTCCACACATGTTCCATTTTGTCATACATACCTATAGTGCTCATGGTGGAAACTTAAATATCCAGAACTAATTAATCAGGAAAGCAGTAATGGGAGCCAAATTCTCAAGATCCAGGTGCTTATGCAAAAAAAATATATATATATAATCAAATGTTTTTTTTTTCCTTTGACAATCTTTTTAGTGTCTGCCAGACAGTTGGAGGCTGCTGGAGCTTGTACAAATCATGTCATGTACACCCACCCTCAGGAGCAGAGCGAGCTTCAGGCCCAGCGTTTGATTGTTTGGTCTCAACCTGACAGCAGGAAAGAGCGCTGAGGCCTCTGACAGCTTACACAACTGCCAATCTTGTGTCAGACACAGTGGTGCAACATAAAACGGTCTGTCAGGCAGTCCCTGCTATCGGACAAAGCTATGAATCTGTCTACATCAATCATGTTCCTGTCAGAGGTCTGACGTGACTTCCATCAAACACAGATAACATTACTGCCGGAGCTATTCAGTTATTTGCTCTAATAGATCAAATCAGAGGGAGGCTGGTTACACATACTGATGGTTAGACAATATATAATATATTTTTATATCAACAGTGGATCACATGTCTACTTCTATATCAAAGTTTTTGCTGGTAGTGTTGGTTCATTTCTTCTGACTGTATGATTACTGGCTACTTTAAAAACTACTTTTAAAGCATATTTGTTCTGATTCACAATTAAAATAAACAGAAAAATGTACTTCCTTCTTCGTTGCTTACACTCCATCCTCACCTCAAAACTCAAGATGTAGCCCAGCTTAGAACGGAAACATGATGCACATACAACCTGGCTGAATGCAAGTTTAACAGCCAATCATAATGTCAAGAATCGGGTTTTACTTGACTAACGCCAAGGATTTTGTAGCTTATGCTCTGAAACTGTTTTGTGGGGACAATGTACAGGATAAGTTCCTGGAGATATGAACCTACATAGTAGCAAAATAGGCATAATAAAAAACTGACGAGGGAAAAAGTAAAAAAAAAAGTCTTCTAATCTTAAAAAGTACATTCCGACATTGATTGTATCACACTACCCAGCCTTCCCTTCGCTTCAGCTTACCTGTGCCTGAATGTGCCATCGCATCCCGTGTCCTTGGGGTCAGCCTCTTCCATCTTCACTGAACCATTAACGGCAGAGAGGGTCGTGCAAGAGTTCCCATCGCTGCTGTTCCTGAGTGCCGAGTTGAAGGTGTCAGAGTACAAAAGTCGCCCCACCTCCTCTTGGATGTCCCTCAGGTCCTTCCTGCCAAACGTCACCCAGGCCACAAAGCAGAAGAAGCTGTACAAACACTAGAAACAACAGGGTGAGGACACAGAAGGGTGACAAGAAAGTGAAGAGTGTGACCTCTTAATTCATTTAATAGTTAGACATTCATGCATTTGTTTTTTTAATTAAATCCTTAATTCTACCAGAAAACCCAGACAGACATTTATTCTGTATTTTTAAAAAGGTCACAACAGCTATTTCTTCCCAGAACCGGTCACATAGAGGGCAGACAATAAGCTGCTGCTCTTAGCTTGATATTTCTACCTTTCCACCCACCTGGCTAAATACTGGGGAGAGCCTGTCAAAGCAAAGCACCTGTGTTGAGTCAACATCTCCTACCACTAACTAATTCATTAAGGCCACCAGGCATAACCAGCACTCAATGTCGTTCTGTTCTGCTCGCTGCCGTCTGTATTCACAGATGGTGAACTGGCCTTCACTCTGACAGCTGAGGGTTCAGTTCTTCTATGTGCAGATGAGGCAATATATGTGTCTTTGAATGTTTCAACATGCTGCAATTGCAGGGAAAGGACTTTCAGGTCAGTTACGGGTCAGATTCAAGAAGCCTTTTAAAAAGTGGGACTTGGTAAGGAGACAGATAAGGTAACAATAACCATGTCCGAAAAAGTTCCTTAAAGTCTTGAAAAGCTTTGAAAGGTTTTATTGGAGCACATTAAAGGATTCTTATTGCCCATACCGCATGTAGTTGCCACTCTGTACGGTTTGATGACATCCGGCCCCTGGAAAACCACATCAGAAGTTAGTGTGTTGTGGCAAACTGGTACTACAGACAGAAATGATTCACTATAAATATTTGTTTTATTACAAATAATAAAAATGCCCTTATATGTAATCTTTATATTAATGTAATCTGGGCTAAATATTTCTCAGTGACGTCCTTAAAGCCTCTTGGGAAGACATTCACAACTGCCATACAATGGTCCCCACAGGATCCATTTTGAAAAGGTGGGACGAGTGATGCATCCTGGTAACCAGACAAGTGGGGGAAAATATTGCAGACAGAATCACACTTTTCTTTCTCTAACAGCTGTTCTGAATCTGAACAGACACTCACTTGTGATACGACGTGTGTTGGTGCTGCTCTATCTCCAGGCCCATGATGAGACTGAAATAGCAGACAGCCAGCTTCTTTTGTGCTATCTCCTTTTTGGCCAAAGCCTCCGCCATCATCTGGTGCTCTGTGATGATGTCTACACTGGGAGGATTGTTAGAAAAGAGATCAAAGGTGTAGAAATACAAGACAGAGAAGAGAGGGAGAAATGCATTAAGTAACTGTGATACAAAAAGATACCACTAATTTTCAACAACATTACATTCTTTTATTCTAAGCAAACTTACGGCATTAAAGACTTGGGTTTATTCTCTAGAGACTTGTGTTCGAAGAAACAAGACAGGTAAAGGAGAAGGGCAGCCAGAACGTCATCAAGCTCTTTATTCCTGGACAGACAAGCAGTCAGTATCACTGCATGGCTTATTTTGTCATAGAATATACAGCAAAGCCAAACTGTACGTATGTTAGGACGAAAACGTGTGTTTTTATTACTCACTTCAATACAGTCATGAAGCAAAGCGGAATGGGAAGCGAATAATTCTCCTGCAGCAAACCGACAGCCACCTCTACGACACAGATAGAAGGGGGTCAAAGGTCATCTGGCACTCACTCATTACAGTAATGCACCATTTTCAGGCTGAATTCTATCAGGATAACCTGAGAGCAAAGTATAGTTTTACTTATTATTTGATGGGATTCGATATGAAGGTACTCTTTTATGTTCCCGCTCAGCAAACTCCCATTTTCATTACCAACTATCATACTTCAGATACAAAGAGGATCAGCTGATTTAAGCCAGCAGTATTATTGTCGCTATGTTCAACAACGTATCGACACTTACGTTTAACATCATCGATGGTAATACGGTCTCCTTGCCTCTTCATCATCGAGGACCTGTAGGCACTCAGGTGAGCAGGGCTCAGGCTCTTTCTAATGTTTTGGCGCCCTCTATGGTTCACCATACAGATGGCAGCCAACCTAGGAGAAAGAACTGTCACGGTGAACATGTGCAGGTTGTACTCAAATGAAGAGCAAAGAATAACTGCATTTAACTTCACATGTTTTGCCCTTTCAAATAATTAAAATCAGGTTAAATAACGTCTGGACATTTAAATGCAAAGACTTTTCGAAAGCTGCTGGTTCACGCAGGCCTACCACTCTGATCGCTGATGAAGATCCTTGAAATTGCTGTTGGATTGTCTCCTTTCCTTCAGAACAGCCTCCTCTGCTGGACCAGAACTAGCAAGGAAGGAGTTTTATTTACATCTTAATTATACACGTTTTCATACAAAGGTACAAACAGATTCATAGATGATACAGATCACTTTACCGTTTCACAGTGCTAGAGTTTGTGTTATACGCATTGTATTAAATTTACCTTTAAAAAGGTCATACCAACTAAACACGTTGTCATTAACATGATAATGTGGGGTTGGTTCGGATTATGGCAATTTGTTTCACGAATATGGATATTTTTCCCAAGTTAGATGACATAAAGCATGTTATTTCCAGTTTTATCTTGACTTCACATTAATTCATCAATATTATCCCAAGATCCATCGTAAGTTTCTTTGGGAGACAGCTGGCCACATCCTTTATAAATCACTTCTCAAAACGCACTTTTACAGACTTGCTTTCATGTGAAGTCACCCTATAAAACATATTTTTTTTATCTTTTCATCATAGTCTATTTATCTGTTTTTATAATTCCTCTCACGTCATGTCTTTTTCTTCCTTTACTGGTTTTATTTGTTTATTGTTAATCTATTCATTGTCCTTTAATCTTTTTCTTTGTTCTTGATTCGTCTGATGTGACGTTGTTTTCTTATCATTCTCTCTGATATTGCCTGTTTAATGGCTTTTATCCCCTTTACTCCTAATGACTCTAAATACCTTCTTGTTTTTTCATATTACACGATCCCTGACTAATTTAGAGTTGTGCTCTGTAGTCTAATGGTGCCATAGGACTGCTAGCATGTGCAGTATGCTAGCTAGCAGGCTCACCTGAGAAACTCTACACTTCGAGCTTCATCATTCCAGACCCAGCGGCCTGGAGTCGGCGGACTCACCTGAAAGAAAGCGTTATTATTACTTTTATATATAAACCGGACATTTAAAGGTGTCCCTAAATGTAAGCATGAACTTTAAATATACTAGGCACTCGGACTTTTAATGGTTAATGACGTTAACATTGCGGCACTAAAACGCCGGTACGAGTTGTTACCTGTTACAAATTAAGGTATTTAACGTTTTTAGCCACTCAAAACATTTAAATTCGTCTGTCTCAGTGTAGCAACCTACACTTCTCGGCTTCTCTGGATATTTCGGCATTTCTGTGAATGAAAAACTTCCACGAGTCAGCTCTAGTTTTGGGACCCTGGTTTAGCTGGTTCCTTCCTCCTCTCCGCTGCTAATGTTGGACACTGTATCCAGGCAACAGCCAATGAGGAGGGAGCTGACCCCATGACGCGCACAGGACACTTCCGCGTTGCAAGAGAAACTGTTTCTGTTTTAGTTAAAAAGAAAAAAAATACAGACATCTGTTGCTCTGTTCTCAAACCTGCAAAAAAACAAATTTAAGTGAATCAAAGCCTTAATTAATTTTAATTTATAAAGAAGTTATTTTGCCTATTTGCAAACAGCAATATTGCCAACAGCTACCAAACAGGTTTCAAGAAAGCCACAGACATCTGGTAATATAAAACATTTTAATTTGTCAAGCATTCAAATCTATATACGATGTCTAAGCATTAAAAAAAACAAGCACAGGAAAATATTTAAGATTAAAATGCCCAACATCTGCTTTTCTAGGGTTTCGAGGTTTGTTCTCAGACGCTCTTTGGAGTGATGAGGTGCACGTTTTCAGTCAGGAAGTCCAGCCCCCAGCCTCGGTGTCTGTCCGTCAGGGCGTCCACCGACTGCAGCTGTTCTATATCGCAGCTCTTCCCTGAGGAAACAGAGAGGCACCGTTAAAAAAAACTGCAAATTCATCATCGCCTGTTTCAAGAATGGGAAATGCACTGAGCCCATGACAACACTCACCAAACAGGCTTTGCACTTGCTCATCAGGCACAAAAAAGGGAGGACCTGAAAGACAAATATCAGTCTGAGATATCTTTTTGTTATCACTGAACTCATACAAAACATACTGTGGGTACATTTAACTGAGGGATGGGTACGACTCTGCACTTACCTGGATATAATTCAGGGTTGTACAACAAAGTGTCCAAAAGGTATCTGCAGTCTTTGGCCATGAGAGAGATGATGAGAGCAGCGTACCTGTGGTGATGTCGTGAGAGAATGTAATGCGATGTTACCAAACTGTGTAATATCTAATGAATGATTATTATATCCAAATTACACATTTAATTTGTTTTAAAGAAATGTTCATTTAATTTTAGGATGTTTAGGTGGAGGCGTCACAGGGGCACTGTAGTTTTGGAGAGGAAATTCAGATATAGGTCATTTCAATATTTACAATATTAATGAGGTAATAATACATACATACATACATACATACATACATATACTGATTTGATTCCATAACTGAATAAACAATCTCGTCTTACTTTTCTCTGTCTTTTGGGTTGATGGCCACGAGAGAGCCTCGGTCCCAAATTGCCCCAAACTGACCCCCGATGGAGCTGTGACATGAAAAAACAGAGTTTCTGTTAAACGTTATCTTTTAAAAAAGGTAACTGAACATTTCAAAAACACACAGAGTGTACTCACCTGGAGAAGCTGTACAGGTCACACTGATACAGGGAGATATTTTTCTCTGAGCTCTGTGGAATCAGAGACACACGTGCATCGGTTGGTTTGTTAACTGGACTTTATATCACTGGAAAACAACAAACTCTTTAAGTGTGACACTAGTAATTCTGTTGTGTTTTCGTTCTTTTACAGATCACATACTACACTTACCACCAGTGTCACATGTAATAGCATGCTAGATTGTTTTTGTTACTTTGGGCTGTCTGAGCTGGGTGACAGAAAAACATCCAGTACGCTTTTATTTTGGTGACAAAGCTACATTTGTTCCGTTAATGCAGCCAAGATATTGGTCACTTAACCTGCTGTCTCTTGTTGTATTTTCTTTTTTGCTGATGTTTTGTTTTTCGTTGTGGGGCGCGTGTATGTGTATGTAGTTGACTTGTAGTTGTCATTATGTTGTGTCTTTATGATGAAATTTAAATATGATAGCAAAAAAAGAGGACATGATATACGACATGATGACGTTATACAAGGGACTAGGACCAGCACCTTTGTGACGCTGTAATGAAGTTAGTTTCTCCCTTATAGTGTTTCACAGCTACACTCCATTTCTTGCAGGATATGTGTCCACAGGGGGTTTTGTATGTAAATGCAATTTGTAAGAACATCTAACACATGAAATGACACTAGTATGGTCATTTACGTGGCAAAAAATCAAATCAAAAGACAAAAATCTGACAAAGCTCAACTGTACTGGGCATGTTTGAAGAACGGTCGTGGTTAGTGATGTCGTGTGAAGCCGTGTTCAGATGTTTGCATGCATTAAACGTGAAGCCGTAGCCGTAGAGAATTGCTCCCTTTAGACGGAAAACAACTCCAATACAGCTTTGAGGCTGATATCAGTGAGATCATGTTAGAGGCAGCGGCATCAGGTGGCACACTGTATCATTTTTATGTGAATGTCGGAAATCACCTACCATGAAAAGTGTCAAAAACTGGTCCTGATGTCTTAAAAATCAACAGGATTTGAACATTAAAGCTAAATAAGTATGCACAATGTGTTTGAATGTGCCCCTAGTGAGTACAGTTAGCGCCTCCATCCAGGTGCTATGAGTACAAATATGTCTTTTCAACCGTGTATGGCTCACATACCTTATACACCTTGGCTCCAGGTATGGCAGGGACGGGCTCCTCGCTGTATGTCATGTTGTTCTCCTCGAAGAACTGCTTCACAGCCATTTCTGAGATCTCCACGCCGACCACTGAGTGGCCCTGGTCCGCCAGCCTGGGATCCACACAGACAAAAAGAGAGAGAGGTGTCCACACAAGGCAGAAATAAACTGAAAACGGATGTGAGCGTCTTTAATCTTCTTCTTCCTACCACTTCATATCAACAGCTTTCCCACAGAGAGGGAAGAAGAAGCGAACTCCCGTCCGGCCGGCGAGAACTTTATCGATGTTGCTCTCCAGCATTCTGTTGGGGGAGAAATAAAAACACCACCCTTTTAAAAACCACACACAGACCGGGAAAACTTCATCCCACAGATGAAAGTGGAGCCTTTACTTGTGAACTTCGGGCTGATGGAAGCCGATCCTGTTGTCCTGCCAGCGTTCCTCCCATTCTCCAAGCTCCATGACCCGGTTCGCCTGCGGTGCCAGCATGCTGGTGATGTTTGCCTGAGCCCGGCTGCTGGCAGACCACAAAGAAGAGCAGAGGAAATAAACACAGTCACATGTTACTGCACATAAACCCACGTGTAACAGCTGCAGTGTGTGTTTGTGTGTGTGAACACAAACAGTTAACAAGCTTGTGGGGTTACAGAATCATGATGCACGTTGACTCTGGAGAGGCTGACCCCACTGGTAGATAATTAAAGGAGAATCAGCTGAAGCCAGAACAGACAGAGGTGGGGGCAGAACAAAGGGTCACGACCATGCAAACACACACTCTGTCTTCTAATGCGTAAAAGTTCCAGCTTTTAGCTTTAAGACGCTCTTAATCTGAAATACCTGGTCCAGGTGCTCTAAAGCGAGGCGTTCACTGCCTCGATCAACCATCTCTGACGTCACGGACAACTTACCAAACTGCTTGCATAACAAGAGACGCCTTCTCTAATGTAAGACAGTGTCAGAGGTCCATGGCAGCTCACCTGGCAGCAGCCTGGCACAAAACCAACCCCAGAACCTTCAAGAGAACACCTGAACCTCGCATGTTTGCTGACTGGAACAGAGAGCGTACCTTTCTGGAACGAAGACAACTATTATGTGATCAGCAGCAGCAGCAGCAGCAGCAGCAGCGTCGATCAATGACCCGCTTCAGTCAGTGCCGGGTAGTGGGAGAGGGCAGCTGTATGCCCTGAGTTGAGTCTGTCAGGCGACCAGTTATTTTTCTCTCCAAGTAGTGATTCGTTTGACACCCTTTTTTCATGAATTATTTTAAATAATTCCCAAAATCTTAACTAGTCAATGGAATAATAGCTAAAAAGTTGAATGATACTCATGACATGTTCCCCTGTGTGTTGAGTTATTTATTCGTTTTCTTCTTTGATTTATTTTTGTTCATTTATTACATTTCTCTCAATAAAAGAACTGTAATGAGATTATCAATCTTTGTGACATAACTTTTTATAGGATTTAATTTTTATTGAATTTCATATCAAATTTCGCTTAAAAACGTAACATTAAAATAACCAGAATTTAATCATCAATCCTTTTAGTATAACATGTATAAAATAGCTACCTTTGTATTTTATTACCATCCTGTTGTTCCCTTGAGCGATTTTCTAGTTTCTTATATTCATATAACGTGAATTTCAGTAAAACAGGCAGAAAACTGGCAGGACGCTAAACAAAGCTTTGCCTGACAGGCTAAACTCTGGGATACAAAGTCCCATTCACCCCTTTTGCCTTCTGGTTTGGGAGGAGCCTTATGGTGCATTCAGTTCCGTGGGGTAATGTCGGAGATTCCACCATCCCACTTAAAAACGTTGCACTGGTGTTAAATCTTTTCCTACCGAGCTTTTATTTAATGTTTGATACTATAGGCTGCATTACTTCTAAACGATGTGGTTAATTTGAAATGAAAACGATTCACAGACTTGTCAGAAGACAGAACATGAATGGTCAGTTATCTTAAAAATCAATTCATCAGTTACATTTTCTAATTGATTTATTCTAATTATAAAAAATAATAATAATTACAGCCTTGTTTTTTTTTGTTTTTTTAAATTCTAAATATACATGTTACTTTTCCTTTCCTTGTCCTGTGACAGCTCACTGGAGCCACACTCACACTGTGACAGCTGTCACTAATCCTCAGAAAGCCTGCGCTCTGCCGCTCTCTCATTAGTCTCGCCGGCCCAGCTCGCCGCGCCTCGCTCCACGCTCGGTGTGGCTCAGCGCTCCGCCGGAGCCAGGAGACAAGAGACAAGAGACAAGAGACACCACCACCACCACAGAGCAAGACAACGTGAAATCAGAGGGGGGGAGGAAGGAGGATGACTTAATCCGGACAGTAGGCGGCGCAAGAGTCCCAGACATTCCAGGTCCCCTTTTGGAAATTAGGCACTCCAACACTCTCAGCTCTGTGCCCTCTAATATCATCACGCTGTAACACACTAAACGTGCAAATATGGTGATGAGCCATGCACAAGAACACACCAATCATATATGTGATAAAGAGTACATATGCTGCCATGTGTGTTTTAAATCCACCTGCTATTGGATCCACATCTAATCAGCTCTGAGGGGCCTCCTCATGCTGAACTATCATCACCATTGTGTTTCCTCTTGTCCTGTCCACCTGCTGAAACAACAACAAAAGAACCCTCCCAGTCCGGTCCGGTGTCCCTGAGACTGAATTATCGCTACAGCCACCATCAGAGCGCCTTTATTTATCTATTTTTTTTTTTTTTTTGCATGACGGTCTGTGTTTACAGTGATGTGTCTGACACCACAATTTCCGCCAAGGTGACCAGATCGTAATCTTCAACCACAATAAACAACAGAGAGAAAAAAAAGAAGAAGAAGAAGAAGAAGACAAAGAAGAAAAGAAAAAAAGAGGCCCCTGGAGATGGTGACGCTCCTCCACGCCGGTTCAGTTACCGTGCGTAACTCGGTGTTTCCAGCGCGCTCCAGTTGCGCTGGGTCCCATCCAGATGTGCGTGTGTGTGTTTTTCTTTACGGCGCGACGAAGACGTCGAGGAGCCTCTGAACCAATCGCTACCGCCCGGGGGCGGGTCGTGTGTGTGTGTGTGTGTGTGTGTGTGTGGACTGTTGTGGATATGGAAAATGGACAATTTAACACGCACATTCATCACTCGTATCCCGACGAGGAGGGAACCTGCGCTCGCACGCTGAATTGATTCACAAATGCCCGGCCGTGGTGTGAAGAGGAAGATCAGCAGCGAGGCGAGGAGCGTGGCACCGCCACCCGGTAAGGGCGAGCTCTCTGTCGGTGTGTGTGTGTGTGTGTGTGTGTGTGTGTGTGTGTGTGTGTGTGTGTGTGTGTGTGTGTGTGTGTGTGCGTGTATGTGGAAGTCGGAGCGCAGCGGGGATCGTGCTGGGTGATTTCTGCTGTCTAGGTTTGGACGATGCGCTCATTGTTGATCCGCCCGAGGAACAGCAGACGCGCCGATTGTTCCCGACGACATCCCAGGTCACATTCTCCCCGATCAGAGTTGTAGGTTATTCTCCATGTGGCTTGTAAGATCGTCCTCTGCTCTGGAGGCATCACTTGCCATCCCCGAGCTCTTATCCATACGAGCAGACGTCTGATCGCCTCGCCGGTGTATTTGTGGCAGCGCAGGTGGCGACTGTAAGACCAACTAGGGATGCGTTATAACCAGCAGCTCCCGGTGTGTTCACGGCGCTCAGCAGCGCACCTTTGTCCACCCGGGGCTGCTCGGATGCCTCCGATTTGGAGCGCAAAGTGTCGGCAGCATATCTCAGGAAAAAATCTAAACTAGAGGAGCTTTTGTTGTGTTGTGGCGATCTGTCAGCGGGAGGTCAGAACTCAGTGTGAGAGCAACAGGGGCACTTTCATGTACCGGCGGAGAATCACGCCTGTAGCCCGTTTGACAGACAGCCTGTCTCGGGAGCAGCGGGGAGCGATGATGTGCGATCCATGAGAGAGAGAGAGAGAGAGAGAGAGAGAGAGAGAGAGAGAGAGAGAGAGAGAGGTGCATGCTGGATGATAAAGGAGCGGATCCGGGAGGAAAGAAATTATTTGGAGGACAGACGCGAGGGGGCGGCGGGACACTCCTGCCTCAGATCCTCCTGCACCGACGCGCCCGGACGGTGCGTGCGTGAGTGTATGTATGTGCGTGTGTGTGTGTGAGTGCGTGTGAGTGTGTTTGTGCAGCGACCAGCTCCGGTAACTTAATCACATCGCAGGGTGCGCTCGTAAAAAAAAAAAAAAAATCGAGGAGAAGTTGGTGTTTTGCAGCCGGTGTCAGCGGCGGAGCGAGGACGCTCAACAGCTCAGAGCGTAAAACTGCGCTGATCCCGCTTCAGGGGCGCTGGAGGTGGAGGTGGAGGTGGAGGTGGATGGGGGTCTGGAGCTCCCAGGCTCAGGACAGGATGGACCTGCTGCTGCTGCTGCTGCCACCTGCGACGGATGTCAGTGTCATCCTGTGACAGGTAGGCTGAGCAGGTGGCGTGTTGTGACAGTGTGGCCGTGTCACAAGAAACGATGATCACCTGTAATTCTCACGTTACTGCAGATAATGATGCTTCCTCTTCTTCTTCTTCTTCTTCTTCTGCCTCTTCTAAGGCTCAGACCAACTCTAGTTGAGGTTTTTTGGCTGAGGTGTTTTTCTGGCAGATCTGCTTCTTCTCTCCCACCCACCCACTCCCCCAGGACAGATGGGGTTGCTGGTTTTTCTTTTTTTGCACATGACTCTGCCACCAATCCAAGAAAATATTAAATGGGGCTCTGCTGTCACTCTGTGAATCAGGAAATGCACTGAATTTAAAGTGTGAATATAACTTTTGCTGGTGGAGATGGACGACATGACTTTCTTTTAAAGTCCTGAGTCAGCCATTGCAACTAAATTAGATTCTAAGGCTGTGAAACATTCCCTTCACAGCTGTGTGTGTGTGTGTGGGGGGGGGGAATTTCCATTTCACCGTCTAACACCTGAGTTTCACATTAACTAAGTGTCTCATAGATGCAGACCAAATAAAAAAAAAGCTTCGCTCTGGCTGAGGAGGGAGCAGAAAAATCACACATCATATGTACTACTGAGCGCTCCGGAATGAATCCCGAAGAAACAAACAACGGCTGCCCGAGTTCGCTGCAGCGATTAATTACAACTCTCGAGGTTATCGCCTTCTGATGAGGGAAAAATGGCGACTTCAGTGATCCTAAAGTAAAAAAAAAGGCCTGTCATTATCAGGCGACGAGCGGGAAAAGGGCTCCCTGGGGAGGGGAGGGGGATCCTGCACACGGTTTTCATCTGATTCGTGCAATGACTTTATTGTAATGGCAACCCCCCCCCCCCCGCCCTTAATGGGATTCTGCAGCCATGATGGTTCTGTAATACCCTCCCCGATGATTAAGAGGAAGCTGAAATCCTGTCTCGCTGAAGCATCGGCAGATACGGACAGTATTCATATTCCAGAGGTGTAAGTCCAGGCGTTCATTAGAGGGGGTGGGGGGTGGGAATTAACCCCGAGGGATCACCGTGCAGATTGTATTCTCGTGGACTTTCTGGGTGGAAATATGCAACTGGAATCAAGGTTCAGAGTAAAGGAACGTGTTGTTGTTGTAAACTGAGGTGTTAACACGGACAATTAGCGCACTCAGTCAGTTCATTTACTGCATCAGTATTCTGCCAAAAAATGACCGCTTTTACCTAAGAAGTAAGGGACACTCCACTGATTGAACCCCTGTCTGGACTGAGCCCCATCTTCCTCAGCCCGGGGTCAGATCATGTATCATCCCCCGCCGTTGTCAAGGTCAGATTGTTTTATAGGGCTGATCTGATCTGAGCCCTGCGATAGGGATGCCTCCGGGCCCCCGAGGCTGCACAGATAAGGCGAGTCGCAGGCTGGATGCACTGCGAGCAGGGCCGAATAATGAGGCAGATGGATGGCACTACACGCCGTGTGTGCTGTCAGGTGCGCCGGCACAGGCGCCCCCGATCGTGGCGCAGTGCACTCGCTGGGTTCCTCCGCTCTATATGCTCGGAGCTGTGTGCCAGAGTTACCTCTGATCTCTGCATGATAGAGCCTGAATCTGCACGGTTTACACCCCTCTCCGTTTTCTTGGACCGTAAACAGCTTTGCCAGATTTGGAGAGCGAGCTCGAACCATCCTAATAACTGTTCCTACCCATCTTGTTCATTCTGTTAATTAGCCCTTGTGGCGTTGGAGTGCAGCATATTGTTGAGACATAATTAATCAACCCCGGCTTGTAATTATGCTGGGTTTGGAATGCGAGCGCGGTTGGGAGGCTGGTCTTGGTTTGCAGGGCGTTCAGCTCGGGGTGAACATCTTATTAACCGTGTCAGAGTCCCTCAGCCCACGTGGAGCGGGTGTGCTTTTTATGAAGGTGGAGAAAGGAGAAGCGTGCAGTTGTACATTTTTATGAAAATGGGCTTGTAAAAAGAACCAGCGCTTGATTAAGTTAATGGTCATCATTGTTCAGAGGTGGTCGAGCTAATGGAAAAACTCTCGGGTAGCTGCCTGCAGACAGAAGGAGAGATTATGTTTGAAAAAGGAGCCATTTGTTCAGCATAGAGCAAAAAAACGCACACATCGCTGTGTGTGTGTGTGTGTGTGTGTGTGTGCCTGCTTATATATGCATATGGTGTGTGGGTGTGTGAAGAGCACCTCGATTTCAAAGGGCAACTGGTAGGTGAGGACAGAAAATAGAACATGGATCACATCCCGGTTGTAAGCCTTTAATGCAGCAGGTCTGTCAGTGGAGACAGCCTCGGCCTTTTTTTTTTTTTTTTTACTGCAGCAGTTTTGTTTTCTGCGGCTCACCCCAGACTGACTGAAATGACTACCGACGAACCTCACACGCCGCTAAGTGACTCCTGCTCACATCGTACACAGTCAGGAAAAACAGAGGATTGCACCCACGCTGTTACGCAGCCATCGAAAACTACTAGTACACCCCTCACTCCTACCTATTCACCCTTTCCCTTCCCTTCCCTTTTGCACAGTCACGCCCAGAGGCCGGGTGTCCCCGACCCTTGTTGGGATAGATGGCTGGAGTTAAATCAATCGCTACTAGTTTGCTGATGCTGTTAATGTTGCGCTGCACAGTCCCTCCTTTTGACGTATCTCCAAATTGCATTTCCCCCTTTTGATGCGGTACAGTGCGTCGCCTGAGATTTACCTAAAGTCTGGAAAAAAAACTGGAAATGGGATTGAGCCAAACACACTGGCCCCCAAACTTCCCCTCCAAGTTCACGAGAGATAAAAACATACTACACACTACGAGAGATGGTATCGCCTGCCACAAAAGCTCGATTCAGTAGTCAGGAGGCTGCGAGGTCGACTGTATTTCTCTGAATGGTCTCTCTTGCTTTAAGGTCGCAGAAAGTCCTCTTTACAAATAGATTCTTACTTTGTGTGAAAGGTTTGCAATGACAGTAATGTTTTGTACGAGGAGGGAAAAACACCCTGCACAATGGTTCGACGAGGCTGACAGCTTCGTGCCTCGGTGTCAAGTGCACAATGATGCCTACGCCAAGCTGGAGTTGCTTTTACAACTTCGAAATAGAAAGAGGAGCTTAGTCAGATCAAGAACATCAGATTAATGTGCGTTTAAATGGGTTCAGTCTAACCACTGGGTTGACTGCTGAGGCCCCCCCCCCCACCGAATGGCTTCCCAAAAATATTTAGAGGCCAGTTGCATCGCTGTGGTTAAATAATGATCTCCGGTCATTTGGGCTATTCTGGATAGGAGAATGAATGCAAAATCGAAGGGTATTTGTGGGACACTTCTTCATTTCTTTGGCTGCATCATATCCTCTTGCAGAGGGAATAAGCAGGGGTGGCAGTGAGCTGCGGCGATCGTGGTTGTTCCAACCGTGGTGAAAAAAAAAAGCTGCATTCTTCATTCGAACAACTTCCTCGACTCTAAACAGACACACCAGTGAGTCCTCTGTTGTATTTCTGACAAGGTAGCTGCTCAAGGAGGGTTTACTCCTATTATTGTGGCATCTGTACCATAAAATTGCACTGTGTTATCACGGGAACCGAACAAAGATTGAAATTTTCATGGATCATTTGCTGACGCATGCAACCCTGTTTCGAGAGGTCACACGTGGACACGGCCTTATTTTTAAGAGGTCAAAAGTGAAAGAGGTTTGGAACCCGGTGAAATAACACAAACAACGCAGCGTGGCTTTCTTCTGGTCCCGTAATGACAGAGTCCGGGGGTTAATTTTAGCTCGGCCGAGCCTTTCGCCGACCACAAGATTTGTGTTTTCCCCAGAACACTTCATTTGTGCTGAACTAGTGTATCGCCAGCTTCAGGCCCGGGCGAAAGCACACATGCCAGATGTGTGTTTAAGTTTAGTTCAGACACACGCTTGCACGCGCAGCCACGAAAAGAAAAAACAGAGAGGCCTGCCGGCATTTGTACAGCGCAGTCAGCTGGGATTTGTGTCAGCGTAGGGTAGGTTCCCATCCTTCAGGTGGTCTGTGTTTACAAGCTAACAGCATCATTTGGGTAAGAATGGAAATCTCATTCCACCAGACATTTGGCCCATCCAGCGCCAATTTACAGCCTGCTCTGTGTCACTACCCAAATCATTTCAGGCATAATAATGCCACTGCTGCCGCTTCTCTAACACCGGCAATGACTGCACTACCCCCGGAGAAGGACGGTAATGGTAGTGGATTTCATTTTGGAGCGCTTACAATGTCACTCGCTCGGCACCGGTGTTGTTGGCCAGAGAAACAGCAAATTGAGCAAATAAAGAGGAAGCCAATCTGTCCCTGAAAGGCAGAACTCTATGAAAAAAATAAATAAAAAGTACCAATTGATGGGTAAAAAAAACACACACAAATTGACAAATACTGATTTTTTTCTTGTTTTTTTGCCGCGAGAAGGCCATCATCGGTGACATCCATTTCGGAGCGCGTCGGTTTTCATTTTCTATCAGAGCCTGCATCACCTCGCTTGAATAAGCCGCCGTGTAAACACAATTCAAGGGGAGACAGATGGGATGACAAATTTCAATTCCATTTCCGTGAATGACTTAATAGTGTGGTTTGGCGGCAGGTAGGAACAGTCGAGGGAAGCCCCTTCAAGCCTCTGCGGAGGGGGAAGAGATCGACGGCGGGAAGAAGTGTGTCCGGCTGTCATCCGTGAAATATCGATCATTAAGTCCCTCTCGTCTTTGTCGTTCTCCTTTTCAATGTCACGCAACGTCCTTCATCCTCACCTTGTATCCCGCTTCACTCGTTCCGTTCCTGGCCTTTTAAACACTGACCTTCCCGCGTCCTCCAGTTAGGCAGGAGGGTCCAGCTGCAGCCTTGCAGACCCTGCAAACCATGCTGTGCAATAAACCGGCAGATGAAAAATAAAATGATCAGAGTGACATTGAGTTCCTCCCTGATAAGCAGTTACGCTGCGTATACCTCTACGTCTGGGGCTTTTATTGTGAAAGGAAGGCAATGGAGGGAGTCCGTCTGGAAGATGTACGAGCGGAATAAAAGTTTGCCGTCTTGACTCTAGACTACGGGACCTTCTTTACTATTTTATTATCTTCAGAAGTATAACCCTGGGCTACAATATTTACGAACATCAAAATGTTCAGGAGAATGTCTCTTCTGTGGCCCAGCACAGCCCGAATATGGAAGTTCACTTTCCCCACAGCTTCCCCCTCCGTCCACACTCTGGCTGCAGCTGGATATATTTACCTCCGCCAAGGTAAATATGCGTTCGGTTCGGCGAAGATGTTCAGCTCTTTGAAGTAGTAATGATTGCTACAGCCACGCCCCGTGGTTACTGCTGGCATGAACAAGCGTAATTTAACACGAGAGTAAACGTCAGCAGGGCGGGGTAAAGCTGCTTACGCAGTGGCAGCGTCATTGACTGTAACTCAGTATGGCTGAATGGGAGTGAACAGAAAACAGATTAATTAATTATCTGCCTCAATGACTTTTAGACTTGATATCAGGATTATCGAGTTCTTTTGTTGTTGTCGTTGTTAGTCCTATCAGTCAGTTTTTACATGTGTGCGCCGTTTTCCTGCGGGTGAATGTGCCTCTCAAAATGAAAGCTTCTATGTAAATAGCTGATTACAGAATGTAAATACATTAATAGCCATTGCTGAAAAATACTTTCCGTGAATAGTATCAAAAATGGGGGTTAGCTGTCATGAAAATCTAGAGGATTATAACTTTAAATCAGACTGTATTCAGCAGGAGAGTACTTCAAAACCGAAGCATATTAGCTGTGGGGGGGAAACAACTCACAACATATTCAGAGAGTATCGGGGAGAAAAGCTGGTTCGCCTTGCTTCGACTGCGAATGATCCACCTGCCACTTTATATTAGCTGATTGTAATGCGGTGTGCATTTTTAAATTATTATTTTTCTCTCTCCTTGCGGTGTTGACACAATTTCTGCGCGCGTTCGGGTACACTCCAAATGAACCTTCCGAGACGTTTGTTTGCACTCAAGGCGAGCGAACGATCAAAGAGCGGCCGACCTCGCAGAGTGTGCACCTCATGCCTGTGATTAAGTGTTTTGTGCCCCTCGCTTCATCCCGCCCTCCCACCAGCCCTCTTCTGAAAACTAAAGCAGGAATAATTGAAAAAGGGAACGACAGCAGAAAAATTGCTTTCTTTTTTTTTTTTTTGTACGTGAAACCCTCTGGTCGACTCGGGGTCGTAAAGCAGAGTCGAATGTAAGGAGGCGCGACCGGTCGGAATCGAGGAAAGACGGTATAGACAGGAAACAAATGGTGACGGGTGGAATTAAAGGGCTCTGGATCCGGCTCTCACCTCTCCTTGAACCTTGTCCCTTCCACCTTCAGGGCCCTCTACTCAATGAGCCTTGTGGCTTTTTCCAGTGCTAGTCACCCAACCATGAGGATCCATCATTGATCCATGACAGAGGGACTTCTCTCACCACTTAAAACCACTTATGTGTGTGTGTGTGTGTGCGTCTTCTTGCTGATTTGCCACCCCAAGGATGTTGTCAGGCTCGGTCAGGCCCGGGCATGCCCCAGAGTTTCGCTGGCTTGCATTCATCATTATTGCTCCCAGTTAAAGGCCGCCGCTCGCTGCTGTTGCACGGTTTTGTCCCTGCACGGGGAGGCAGGACGGTAGCGATCGACGCAGTGATGCTCGACGGAGGCCGTCACACACCTGGAGGGAATGGATCAGAAAAATTGGTAGTTTCATGCCCGAATATCCTGAAATATTATCTCCGCGATTGTGTTCAATTCACACATTATCTTCCATCCACCTGTGATACAGTTCTCCGTGAACTGTAATTTCGAAATCGATTCAGATTGGAGCTCTGAGCTGCTTTTACTTGATTCGAAGTTCAGTGAATAAAAAACTGTCAAGTGAAGGTTTTTTTTTTTTTTTAATCTTCCTCTGAAATGACAAATCAAGACTGCAAATGAAAATTACTGTTGTTAATCCAGCGGTGATAGAGAGACCTCGGTGGACGTGAATCAATATAAATATCCTCACCAGACTTGTTTTCACAAAGCAGTGGTGTCCAGCGGCACTAGATCGGATCAGGCAGTGGAATAAATTCATCATGCCCATCATCGTTACCGTCAGCGTAATGATACCCTCCATCACTTTTTCTGGTACACCTTCCTGCCGTCACTATCAATTATCCCCATGACCACAAATCACCAGGACAGAGCTCGTACAGTCCCTGACGAAGATTGAGGTGTAATTGTGTGCGTTGGTGGCAGGGGATATAAAGCACGACAAAAAGAAATAAATAAAGCAGGCAAAATCAATGCCTTAACTAAAGGAGCAGGTGAATTATTGATGAGCAGCGTGTAATGGGATCCCAAGTGTCTATTTCTTCCCCCAACTTGGACGGCCCGCTGCTCGGGCTGCTTTACAGTCGGAGCCGGGGAAGTAAAAACAAGGGAAGGTGCCAAGAAGCCACCCACAAACATCCACAGGCAGATTAGCTAGCCTGAATTATCCGGTGCAGTTTGGCTGACACCGCCGGCTGTTCACACACACTGGTGCAGTCAGAATGCATTTCCGCAAAGGCTCATGTGTCCAGATGCTTCTGCCACAGTGAAGCCGCGCAGCCAAATACAAGGGCTGGCTGTCACCCTTTTCAGGCTAGAGTTACAGCCTCACGGTTGCACGCACCAGTGAAGCTGCAGCTCGAATTCACGTCAGTCCAGACTCACATACTGCATGTAAGTGAAGACTGAGGGAAGTTTGAAACGTGTAGTTCCAGTGAGAAACATGCTGAACATCACCTGAAGCTCAATATCAGCAAAACCCTCGAGCCTAACATGCCTCAAATGTGGATGTTGCTGCAAAGGAGCTTAAAATTCTGACATATAGATTAGTTACATGACAACACAGAAGATCTAAACATTTATAACAGTTTCAAGGTGAAGACCCAAGTGCCAGATCATGTCCCCAATTCAGTATCCGACCAAATGTGAAACTTACTGAGTCACAATCTCCCCTTCTGTCCATGAGTTATAGTTAAATAATGACCAGAGAAGTGTTTTCTGCAGAACATAGTGAAGTTGATATATCATGATGAGCATTATGATCTACTGAGTTGTGTAGTCGGAGGTTTCAGTGGCCTCGACCTTTGACCTCTGACCACCAAATTCCAATTCAGTTCACGCACCTGAGTCCGAGTGGACGTCTATGCTACGTGAAGAAATTCCCTCCGGGCGTTCCTGAGATTTTGACCACGAACATCTAATCAGTCTCAGTTGAGCCATTTGTCTCGTAGGTTCTCTTTAACATCAGTACTACATGTACTTAGATGTATCTGTGGTATCAGTGAAGCTGCGAAGAGTTAGAAGCCGCTACAACATCAACACGACCATGTGCTTGCTGTGAATTCTCCGGACAATGAACATGACACTTCTCGGCCTTCGTACTCGGGATGTTGCAGGGTCCAGTTCGGTAAATGTTCAACGGATCCCGACGTGTTCACACATAAAGCTCGCCCGGGTTCGGTGACACGAATATCCGTTCAAGCACAGCGGGCTAGTTTTCCTCCGCTTCATTTTAGCAAAGAGAGCAACAACAGATCAGAGTGACACTGCGTTCCCCGTCGGAGAACAAGGCGCAGCGTGGTGCACGCTGGGAATATTGAATTTCCGCAGATCACAACAGATTGAATATTTGATTTTTGAGCACGTTCAAATGTTTCTCTGCATTTTTAATAAAAAGTGACAGCCCCTCTGCGTACGGGCTTAACTTTACTGATTAATCTGTGTATTCCGTCTGATCCCAAAAAACTTTGAAACTGACATATGAAAGTGAAGAGAACATATTTACATTTCTTGTTTTGAACTCTGGGATATTTCATTCTGATTCATGGAGTGAGACGGAGTAAAAGCAATTCCTTTCACACCTATATCCTGACTTCCTCTAGCCGTTTGAGGTGGAGAAATCAGAGGATGCATTATGCATTATTATTTTGGCATCGCCGCCGTGCTGTTTGTTTTATCCCCGGCAGAGAAGGCAGGCATCACTTCTGCTTGGCTGGAGCGGAGGCAGGAACGGGGGAATGTGAGTGAGAGGCGGCCAGGTGAGACCTGAAAGCTGCCTTTGTGTGGCAGCTGGCAGTTGCGAACACTGCCCTTCACTGTAAAGTGTTCTCCACACACAGGCGCACACACACACACAACTCGAGTGTACTGTACATGTTGTGGAGTACCAGAGGGGGGATGTTGGGCAAAAAAATTTACGAGGCTGAAAAACCGTTGCAGGTTCACGAGTGTAACAAAAAAGGCCTTCAATCCCGGGGCGAACGGACAGTTTAACAGCCATAACGCGGCTCTGTTTTGCTTCGGTGCCGTTTCCAAATCTCCACTCCAAGATGCTCAACGCGCTCTTATTTTCTCCTCCACGTCACCTTGACTGTATCTGGCTCGGTTCAACTGGAGCTTGAAGAGCATGATAATATCTAGTTCCGTCTGCCGCTCCAGGTCTGGCGCACTATCGGATGAGGTCGGCGCACAACGCAGCGCATGTGAGACTGCAAATATCAATCTTTCTCACAGGAATGTCGGAGAGGCCGGAGAGGGACGGAGATAGTGGCGAGGTGGGGTCCATTGAGAGATGGTTCTGATGCGTGGCTTATCAGGGCTGGATGTCTTTTTCAGTTGTTTTTTTTCTCCCCAACTTTCTCTTCATAGCTTGCGCTGAAGAGGGACTCTGACAGTTTAAAACTCCTCTTCTGCCTGTGAACTATTACCCAGCTGGGATAGTTTAATGCTGTTTGATTCCACTGTATGTGTGTTTGTATTTACTGTGGTTGGGGTTGCAGATTACACGCGCCTGCCCAAACTGAAAAGCACATGAAAGTGTAAGCTAGGGCCTCTCTTGAGACAGCGTTTTTACCCCACTAATCACACTGTATGTCTCTGTGTCGGTTGCAGAATGGCCACTCGGTCTGTGTACTGATCTGTATTCTTGTTTGTTTACTTCTCCCCAGGAGAGGCCCTGCAGACAGGAGTCGCGCCAGGCACCATGAGGCAGCAGGCTTGGCCCGAGCGAGCGGAGAAATCACCCTTCATCACTCTCAACCAGGCTGGGCAGCGGAAGAAATGCACACAGAAGCAGCGCATGCCACAGCAGAGACGGTCTAACACTCACATCTGAGAGTACAGTGGAGAGCAAATGGGGAAGGCAGGAAGAGACTGAGCGAGGGCAGTCAGTTACTCAGATCGCGTCATCCTAAATGGCAAAGTGGACCGGGCCACACTCAGAGGCAGCGATGTCCTTGTTAACACACTGTCCTCCGTTAGAGGCTCCTTGTTAGAAATCACAAATCAGTCGCCCCCCCCCCGCCCCTGTGAGGCCTCGGAGCTGAGGGGCAGAGGAGAAGCAAAGCAGAGGACGAGAGAGAGAGACACTGACAAGGAAATAGAGACTGTGACAGGCCCCCATGCAGGCGCGTAAGAAGTATGTTCTGCTGGGCTTGTGTGCGTGCTGCTGGCTGGTCCTCTTTTACTGGGGCGGAGGAGTCCAGCTGCGTCTGCTCCGGCTGCTGACGCGGCACCGGGGGGAGGTGGTGCGCCCCTGGCCCAACTGGACCGACCGGGCCTTTCTGCCCCGCTATGCCCACCTGGACGAGCTCCAGACGGACCCCGGGACGGCGGAGTCGCCCCGGCAGCGCCGTCAGGCGTGGTCCGCCATTTATAAGGACAGCCGCTGCCGCATGGAGACTTGTTTTGACTTCTCGCGGTGTCGCCGCAGAGGAAGGGAGGGGTTCAGGGTGTATATATATCCATCAGAGAAAAATGATCGCGTGTCGGAAAGCTACAGGAAGATCCTGACGTCGATAGGTGAGTCACGGTACTACACGACAGACCCCCGGGAAGCATGTCTGTTCGTGCTCGGGATAGACACCTTAGATCGGGACCAGCTATCAGGACAGTTTGTGCCCAATGTGGATGAACGTATCCGTGGTTACCCGCTTTGGAATGACGGGCGCAACCACCTGATCTTCAACCTGTACTCAGGCACCTGGCCTAACTACACAGAGGACTTGGGCTTCAACATCGGCCAGGCCATCTTAGCCAAAGCCAGCCTCAACACGGAACACTTCAGGCCGGGCTTTGACGTCTCCATCCCGCTATTCTCTAAGGACCACCCGCAGAAGGGTGGGGAGCGGGGCTGGCTGGTGAGGAACACCATCCCGCCACGGAGAAAGTACTTACTGATGTTCAAAGGGAAGCGTTATCTGACAGGCATCGGGTCAGACACCAGAAACGCACTACACCACATCCACAATGGGAAGGACATCGTGTCGCTGACGACGTGCCGCCACGGGAAGGACTGGGAGAAGCACAAAGACGCCCGCTGCGACCATGACAACCTCGAGTATGAGAGGTAAGATGGGGGTCACGTGCGCCTGTGGGGAGGGCAGTAATGAGGCAATGTTAAAATGCTGAGTGTGGCGTGAGTCAGTGTGGAGCTGCACAGGGACTTGCAGGAAACAGAATGTCAAGTATAATTTTTTTATGAGGAAATACACAGCGGTGTTGTTCCGTTTGCCTTTCTTATTTGAACCTTACATGCTGTTTTTATTGGTCTTTTGATGTCAATGATTTTCTACAAGCAGTGTCAGTGGTAGCTTCTGGGTCCCACTGGTTTATTTCTGTCTCTCTTTTATGGCTGCAACAATTTTTGACTATTTAGGTTTATGATGTTTGGCAGTTGCATTGGAGATCAAAGACCTGAGACGCAGACTCTCAAGTCTCTGGAAATCTCGATTCAGGTCACTATTTACAGGAAATTCTCTTATTCTTGCACTAGTGCTGTTGAAAGTACAGTTAAGCAATTGTTGCCGTTGCTAATGCACCAATATTTGCAGTGTAAATTGATGTTACAGTGTGTTAGACGAGCAAAGACGAGCACTCCAGAGAACTGTAAAAAAAAAAAAAAAGTACAGTTGCAGTTATTCCGTGTTTGAGTGTTTAAAACAAAGAAATGCAAAGTTGAAGCTAATTGATTATACCAGAGACTAAACTGTGTAATGAACCAAAGCAAAGGTCAGCACAAAGAATTGCTTTGTGAAATTTCCTCTGTGAATATATTGCTGTTGGGTGTGATTGCTAAATAATTATCATCCTCTAAATGTGCAATATGTAAGAATTGTCCAGCCGTGGAAGCAAGGTCACTCTAAACAAAACAGAAGCAGCTTTTCACCAGAGTAATCACTAAGTGCTGCTGACTGTAGCTGCCATTACCATTAGCAGGTTAGCTCAGTTAGCCGTGCAGGTAGCGGTCCAGACTGGGAGCCGGAGGTGGTATTACGAGATGGGACAGGCTAGGGCTCGCTTATTAGCTACCGTTGCATTCTGGGAAAAAAAATAGGTGAAGATATGGAGCAAAAACAAGCTTTTAATGACTTTTAATGAACATCCAGAAAGTACAATCCAAAAATCAAGAAGAGTACATTTGAAAAATACAAACAAGCAAACAGATGCCAAAACAAAGTACCAACTAAGAAGAGGAAAATGCAACAAAAACCCAAGGAACAAAGCAGAAAACAAAACACCAGGAACGAAAACCATAAAGCATACCTCGGGGTGACACAGGAAGAGGCTCAGGGGAATGGCACAGGTGGATAGCACAGGACAAACTGACAAAATCTTCTACACACAGTGCTGACTGACATCAAGACACAGGTGAACCCAGACAAAGGGCGGCAAATTCACGCAAAGAGCAGCAATGAAAAGCAACGCAATGACAAAACATGACACTAAATGTGTTGTCAAAACAGCACAGAGATGTCTTTGACCTAAAGTTTCTCTACATTCTATTATGAGTTATTTTCATGTGTTTAAATGCAGAATTTGTGCGCATTGCACCTTTAACCAGCCTGTACATTTTTCTGAAGGGGTTTTTTCTCCCTGTTACTGTTGCACAGCAGATAAACCTGCCATTTCCACTTTCATTTAAATGATCATTTGGAGCTCCCTAATTGGATGGTGGGTGGAGTGGATACAAGGCTTCGGGAAATTGTTTTTTTTTTTTTTTTTTCCAGCAACATCTGCAATAAATGTAGCAATGATTTATAATTAAAACCAATTAGTTTGAGCATGTGACCTTTAGCCAGGGTTTGAAACACTGTTTGTGTTATACAGTATGTGTTTTCTCCTCCGCCCTGTGCGCTTCGCGGGCCAGTGTGGTTTTTCAAGTATGTGAGCACCATTGTAGAGTTAATAAAAGCTTCTGGAAACACCCATCTGCCAACAATACATGTTGAGGCAGCAGCTTGGTAAACATGTCTCATCCTCTGAGTGCTTTTTCTCCGACTCCTACAACAGATGGAAATAGATGCTTGTGCACAAAACCCACGAAAGGCTGTTTTTTTTTTTTGGGGTGTAAAAATTGCCATCCGTATGCTCAGTGAATTCGTGTTAGAGGTAAAATAAAGGCCTCCATTGTTTCTCTAATTGCAATTGTGGATTCTTGTTTTAAGTGGTGTGGTGAAAACTTATGTGACGATCTCAAATGTGTTGATTGAGCTGCCACGGGTTGTTGTCTGCGAGCTGGTGAACCCGTGAGGGCGGACTTTGAGTCGAGGGCGGAGGCTCTTTGTCTTCTCTTACTCAATAAAGCTGTAATTGAACAGTTGATATTGAGGAACCGCACCGTCTCGTCACACAGCCTCTTCTGTTTAACTCCTACTTGCTTGACTGACACTTTGCAATAAAAGTCTCTGAAGCCGGAGTGCTGACAGAGCTCCTCGTTATAAAGTCTGCGGCTGTCCATTCATACACGGGGAGCGGGGAAGTCTGATGGTGCAGAGACATCGGCAGACAGGAGGAGATAGATTTCCGTGGAAGGAAAGAATAAAGAACGAGTGAGAATAGCGAGTTGGAGCCGCTCCGGGCTGTTAATAAAGTCTGCCGTGTATGGTAGACTATCATCAGCGAAGACTTGCTGTCAGTTTCAAGGCGTTATTCTGTGAGATAATGAGTGAGATTATAAGTGTTCTGGACTCGAGCCCTGTCTGATTCATACCCAGACAAACAGAAACACAATAGACTTGAGTAAAAAGTAGAGGAGGATGGTGAAAAGTGTTAAAAATGCTCCAGGTCACTCGCCGCTGTCCGTTGCTTGTCCTGAAACTCGGCCCACGTAAGTTCGTCCAGGGTGAATGTGATTTCTCCAAAGTCTAGTTGGTACTTGAAATGAATGAAAAGAGCATTACATTCAAAGATCACACCATTTTGATTGAGCCTTGTACTATTTTTTTTAACCAGCATCTGTGTCTCTAAGCTTTTTTTTTCCCTTTTGTTGGACCGACTGAACCTTTTCTGGCGCGAGAGAACGCCAACTGCTAAACTCCGGTTTAGATCCAAAGCCTCTGGAAGGTGGCCGCTTGTTTCAACTGCTATCAAATGAACGCTCAAAGCAGAAGTATTTTTAAATCATACACTTCTCATCATGTACCCCGGGATCAGCACTTTGGAGGTGGTTCTGATCCGAGCGCACTCGTTGCTGCTGTGGCCTATAAACCAGCTACCTGAGGCTTGTTTACATTGGGCCCGGGCAGCGAAGGGGATGGAGCCACTCAGCGCTGTATGAATGAGCTCATTTATTCCACACAGCCCGCTACTCAGACACCCGGGTGGGCAGGGGGGGTGTGAAGGGAGGATAGTCGAGGGGGGGAGGTGGGGCGTGGGGGTTTGTCCCATGTGGTATTTTGCGGTGGATTTGGACACGGCGACGGCTCTCAGGGTGTAAGGGTGTGAATGGGGGAAGCAATGTGAGAGACAGCTGCCGTTTTGGGAGAAAAACACAAAAAGCTAGATGATATTTTTTTTCCTTTTTTTCTCCCTCGTTTCCCCCTTTTGTATGAAGCCTCTTTCTCTGGAAACACAAGCCTTTTAGCCCCAGAGAGAGAGAGAGAGAAGAGAGGTGTGAAGGAGGGATGTAAAGGGAAAAAGGAAGGGAGGGAAGATGAGGGATCCATTTTTCTCTTTCGTATCCTTTGGATGTCCCTTTGGGGAGAGAGAAGAAACAGGTTTCAGAGGGGAGAGCGTGCGAAACACCACAAACGGCGGAATCCAGATGAGGGAAACAACACGAAGTCGGGGGACACGAGTGAGGTTTCTGCGTGAATCCAAGCTGGGACCAGGTGGAGAATCACCCTCACCTCTCCATCCATCCGCCGCTCTGACACATTCCCCCTCTCTCTCATGCCTTCCCTCAGTTGTTTTCTTCTCTTTTTGCTCCTGTCTTCTTCTTCTGTGTTTGCCCGAAAAAATCCCTGTGTACCAAAAATAATAGCCCATGTCACCAAGTGAGCACATGCAACCGCTATGTGTGTGTGTGTGTGTGTGTGTGTGTGTGTGTGTGTGTGTGTGTGTGGTGGTGTGAGACTGTGTCACGGTCAGCGAGGCTCTTAGTAGGTGGCACCAGGTTAATGAGCACACGCATCTGGTACACCAGCAGATTAGCCCTGAGGGACCTGGACAAGACGCCAACCGGCGGACAAAAGGCACGAAGAGGATGAGGAAGAGGAGGAGGAGGAGGTGGAGGAGGAGGAGGAGGAGAAGGAGGAGGAGGAGGTGGAGGAGGAGGAGGAGGAGAAGAAGGAGGAGGAGGAGGAGGGCATCCGGAGAACAGATCAATAGACTGTCATGACATCATTTTCTGAACAAACCCCCCCTACCTCCCTGTCTTAAACAAATAAGATAATGAATAGTCCTTCAAAGTGATGTGATCGCCTCCAGGGAGCTGTTTCTGCTATCTGTTTACAGTGAACGTTTGTTTTTAGATAAAAAAAAATAAATAATAATAATAATTACAATAATAATTTGGTTTGATGGACTGTAATGATCTTAATCTGCTGACATATTCTTCAATTAATTAATTAATCACTTGATCCAAAACACAGATATATAAAAACCCACTGTCGCAAATGAAATACATAAATCAAATGCTGTAATTACTATAAAGACGTACAGTACGGTCAAATAGTCTGAGACTGTCAGTCTAAACACCATGCTGGCTCAACTTTTCATCCTGAAAGATGCTCGTTCAGCCAATCAAATATGAGCAAATGCACTGTTCTGTCAGACGAATTTGTAGGCAGAGAAAAGCTTCAGCTGTGCCGTGTTATCATGTCTGACAAACCTTCAAACTTATTAAATTATGACTCAAACTGTCCGTCCTGTTCCTGGTTTTTGAGGTACTGGAGGGGAAACGAATCACATCTGTGGTCCTCACAGCATCGAACACAGCAGCAACATCTTTTTTTTTTTTTCCCCCGGTTGCTCTGATCCACAGACCATTCTGTCAACAGGTTACATGGTGCATATTTCTCCGCATGAAAAAAAAAAAAAAAAAAGCTTAATGAAAACTGTTCATGGGGTCTGAGTCATCCCTAACAAAGGCTCCCATTCACCCAGACAGAACAGTCTCGAAAGACACACATTTAGACTGGCTGCTACTGCCGGTTTAAACTGTGCCACTCACTGCTAGAAGGCAGCAGTGTGAAGCTGTCCTGCTCGCCTGAAATATTGATGTTACATATGTTTCTTTGGGCTTTTTTTCTTCTTTTTTTTTGTCCGACTGGATTGCTATATGAAACAACGATAATACCGCCACGGTTATTAGCAAAAATAGTTTTTAAAACAGATAACGTTTGAGCACATTTGGCCCCGCTGTGTCTATTAATGTAATTTTTACTCTTTTTAAAAGGCACAGAATGATCCGTAAATGGTGTCCAAAAAATCCCATTAAAATCTGCCATAGGGAAAAAGAAATCTGAATAGGAACAGAATGTGCCTGGAAATACTTTTCTGCTCTATTGAATTGGTGTGTTAAGTTCAAATGTGTGTGTGTGTGTGTGTGTGTGTGTGTGTGTGTGTGTGTGTGTGTGTGTGTGTGTGCATGGATTATAGATGATAAGCGAGAAAACAGAACGGAGTAGCAAAGAGAGACAAGTTGGAGGTAGGACACGGCGGTACCCAAGGCGAGAAAGAGCAGCAAGACAGAAAGGAATTTTTTAAAAAAAAGGAGAATGTCATGTGATAAAGACTACAAAAAATCGGGGGGGGGGGGGACAGTGGGATACCGCGGGCGAATTCAGGAAAGAAAAAAAAAGGAAAAAAGGAAGCGACACGGGGCAGGGAAAAGGAGGGTGACAAAGTGGGAGAGAAAGAGGGGGGGAAGTTGGAAGAGAGGGGATACTTGAAGCGAGGGAGAAGCTGTGCTGCAGCCTAATGGCCTAGTTTCCCCTTACTTTAGAGGATTCTCGAAGAAAAGGGGAAGAGAGAAAACGTGCATTGTACAGTGAATGTAAATGAGCGAGAGTGTGAAAAACAGAGGGGGGAGGATGAAAAAGGGAGGGATATATTCAGGGGATTACAAAAGGTACGCCAAAAAAAAAAACCTGCAAAGTTCTCAGGTTCCTTTCGGGGGGGCCGAGTGATTGTGAAGGTGAAGCAGGGGTGCAAGGCAGATGGACGGGATGGGAGAGGGAGAGGCTGAAGTGACGGGGAGGATGTGTAATGGCGAAACGCTGTTCCTCTTCTGTTTGTCTTAAATGGCCTCGGCCTCTGTGTGATGCCTGAAAACCCGGCAGGTCATTATTCATGACCCTCCTTGAAGGGAAACTCAAGGTTGAGAGAGAAAGAGTGAGGCGTTCAGACTTTAAAACCTGGGGTAGGGGGTTCGGGTCGGATGCAGCATACTAATCAGAGGAAACACAACTGCGGGACTGCATGAGAGAAACGATTTAATCGTATATTGGCTACGGTGAAACTAAGAGGGAAATGCTCTGGAAGCGCTCTTGTGCATATGCAGTTTGAACAGGAAATCTGCAGACTTTGTTATGCCGCAAACGCCGTCTTTTACAAAGGATTTTGATGTGCTGCGTGAAAACTGAAGGAAGCGTCATTGTTATCAGCCGGAAAACATAAAAAAAAAAAACTGTCTCCGTGCATGCACAGTTTGGATGCAGAGTTGTGTGTGTCGGGATCTGTGAGCACCAGACGAGAGTGTGTGTGTGTGTGTGTGTGTGTGTGTGTGACTTGAGAATTTGGCAAACCAAATAAGAGCCGCTGCAGCCCCACTGTAATTAGAGCCTGTGAAATTGTACCTCTGAAGATGCTGTGGTCTGAGTGTGTGTGTGTGTGTGTGTGTGTGTGTGTGCGGTTTGTGTGGTCCGTCTCTGCTGTCTCTGTTTAGAATACTTGGAAACGAGAAGGCGGCCTCATGATTCCCTGGCGCTTGTTCACTCCGTCCTCCGTTTCGGTGTTTTTTTTTTTGCCTCCTCTTCCAGCTTGTGTCTTCTTCTTATCCCACACAACAGTCTTCCTCCCTGCGCTGCGCTGCTGTGAAGTCCGGTCAAATATATTTATAAAGTCACGGAGTTCTTTTTTTTACAGGGCAGCTGAAGTTGTGCAGAATGCTTTCATCACCACTTCAATCAGAATTTTTATACCAATGTTGCGTTTTAGCATCTTTTAGCTCATTGTTTCAGATATTAAAACACAGAATAAGTAATGCTAGGGTTATGAAACGCTTCTACTTTCCCTCACTTGTTTCCAAAACAAATGCATGTCAACATCTTTACAACAGGAGGCATCTCTTTTGTGCGCTCTTTTCTTTTTGACATTAGTATTTGACAAATAGAGCAGATAGCTGGTGATCTTTGGTGGTGGAGACCAAAAACGGAGCCAACAGAAAATATTGGACACTCCTCAGGTGGCCAGGAACACAACTCTAAATCAGTGTTAGTCGATGGTTGCTCCATATTAATCAAAAGGGTGACAGATGACCGTTTGCCATCGAGCTCATCATAACTTATTTCTCATTGTTGTGTTTCTCAGTTTCTATGTCTCCAGAGCAGCCGAAAGAATCAAGTCAAGCGATGAAACAGCTTCTTCCTCTGGTCGTCTTTTTTCTATCGCTGGCAAAAAAGAAAAATCTGTCATCGTCCATGATTTAATCTGCATAAATTTAATAGAATTTTTAATTGGTTGAAACTAATAAATATCACAGCAGACACAGGTTAAATGTCATCACAGGAGTTAATGGAGTAGAACTAATTGCATTTTATAATCTTTACCAACAGTGGTGGGGTTGTTTCAGGAGTAAATTTGTATCAGTTAATCACATCCAGACCTCGGTTTTATGTTGCCAAGCCTTTGTGCGTTTATTTCTCCGAGTTATCATGACAGATGACAGATAACGCTCAGGCCAGTGAATCATTTGTTAGGTCTTGGGTTTGACCTCATCTGAAATTCCAAGATTTAGATGATTATTATGTTTAAGCCGCAACAATGAGAGAGGCAGAATCTCGAATTCGAATCCAAAAAGGCACGTTCACAAGGTCACAAAATCAATTTAGCATCACTTCATCTGATAGGAATGATGTCTTTGGCTACAATATTGACTTGGAAGAGCGCTCATTGTTTGGCGGCTTTCTGTTTTCCCCCAAGCCGCCCATCTGAAAAGGCAAGAGCGACCACAGCTTTCATTCCTCAGTCTTGCAGCAACAAAATGTTGTGTTCTTGGTCAAATGACAAGCAAGTCACAACCTGCTTGTCATTTCTCATTAACGGTCTGAGGAAGACGAGTTTTCGCTCCCTCATTGTTCTCTCAACCGCCGCTCAGTGTTCGAGGGCTTGAGTCATGCTGGTACCCTCCCGTTTCCTAAATGCCGCTATTTCAGTTTTGAGCTTGTCGTCTGTCTCACTCCTCCGTTTTTCAGAATAACTTATAATTTGTCCGTCTGGTCTGTTGGGCATTCAGCTTGACAAAAGTTTGTTGTTTGCAAGTCGCACTGGCAAAAACCAGTGGCACTGGAACCACACAACCACAAGACGATCAAGGTCTCAGCGGCTTTGTGTTGTACAAGCTGAAGACTTCCAGCGTTTTTTTTTTTCCTTCATATTGAAACCAGATCAGAAAATGCCTGGTGGGCCGCACCCAGGCTTTACCTACATTTGAGAAGTCTCAGTTTTAATCCCCATTAAACACGCCTGCAAATCATCTAATTGCCCCGATTAACACAACGAGGCATGTCTGTGCACATGCGTGCGCGGGTAAGGACTTTGCAGCTCATAATAACTCTTTCTCCGTTTCACACCTTCTCAGTGTATCCTCCGCACAGCGCCATAACTTTCCTCTTAACATCTTGTCCTCCTCCTCCCTCACTTTTTTCTCCACACTTCGCAAAGTCCTCCTCCAGTCGACTGCGAGCCTCCTACCACATTTCTGAGCCCTGAGTATGCATAATTTATCGACGCAGCCAGCTCCTCCGCGAAGGCAAACTTTCTTTGACAGCGCAGATGTCTGCGGTGTTGCACACAATTGTCTCGCACGCCATTGTGTCGGTTAAATGCACATGAGTGCACCTGTGCGTGCTCACAAACACTGACAAACAGTCCCCAGTTCTTTGCGCTCGCTTGCTAATCTGTGCATTCCTGATCTGACAACATGCTTCCCGACCCCCCCGCACCACCGGACGCTCACCTTTAATGCATGTTCTGATGAGCCGGACAGGATCAAGAGGTCAGGAGAGGAAAGGAATTACAGCATATGAGCCGCAGAGTGTCACACGAGGTTTCATTTAATCCACTCCGTAAGAAGCGACAAATAAGGAGCTCGAGCATGTTACGGCTTATTACCTGCACTCCTGTTGCAGTCCCCTACACTGCATAGTCATGGACAATTCTTTAAACCAAGGCATCTTCTAAACTTTTGTCGATCAGTCATGATCAACTACTGACAAATTGGCAACTTGTCTTTTGTTAAAAATTGCCTTTGACTGATCGGACCATCTGGAATGAGCTGCAGGGGATCTGGCCAAAAAATATGTTTTCTTAACAACTCAACTTTTTTTTTATTTTTAATGGGTTACCAACACATTTATAGATATATATTGGACGCACACCAACCAAAGGGATTTGATTTTGCTTGTCTTATTGGCAGTCCGTTAATATATGCTTTAGAGGAAATAAAACTTGTTGTCCGCAGATGGCCCGACTTGCCATCAGATACCGACATGTTTTTAAAAAAGTTTTCCCGAGTTCTCTTTAAAAGTATCCACTTGTAAAAAAAAAACAACCTTGAAATGGCACCGTCCCCTTTTTGGAAACATGCGCCGCCCCCCCCACCTCCAGACGTGAAAGTCAGTTTTCTAAACATGTGATGTGAACGTAACGTCGACACGTTTTGTGTAAATGCAAATACAAGACGTATTAGCCTATGATGGATGCAGAAAATTAGGTGAAGGGAAATATTCATCTTTGCTGTCACTAAACTATGAAATGCATTTTTTAATCATGCAGTAGCTGTAACACTATAATGGCCCTCCAAATAATGTTTATAGAAGTACTAAACAGAATTTATTAATCATATAAGCATCAGTTGTGATGCTACAACAAATAATCGCCTAACAAATGGTTTATAAAGCATGTCATTGCTTGTTAACAGGGAAACAACTATTAAGTCTAATTGACAATAAATGTCCAATTTTATTAATACTGGTTATTATAAAATGATACCGCCCATCATAAAGGGAGCCCAACTGCAATCTTCTGTGCTGCTTCACTGCAAAACATAAACCCAACAATTTCAACTAATGCATGCTATTTAATTTCTGGAAACACACACACCAGCCCCGCCGTCGTTCATCCACTTCACTGAGCATCCTACAAATAATACAGTCCAGTCCCACTGTGCCGCTAATACAGTCCAGCTGCTTCAAAGGAGATCGCCTTACCTGTAATATCCGCTGTCTGTGGGTTGACCTCGCCGCGTTCACTTCATTACGGACACATGTGAAAACAAACGATCATTTAGGAACTGTTCTCCTGGCAAATCCTGACAGGCTTAACCTCGATTTATTTCAAAAGAATTCAAGATCTGTCTAATCCAGGCCTACTGTATAAATGGGCCCGTGCAGTTACAGTAGAGTGTCTGCGTCTCACTGATAATGTGGGAGATTAGGCTCAAAGTTATGAGAGTAATTACGGCAATGTTTTTTTTTTTGTTTTTTTCATCAGAAACAGTGCAGAGTGGAAAAATAACCAAAGCCAAATGCAGAAGAAGGGATTGGTAGATACAGTAGCTGTCGACTCAAAGAGGAGTTTAAGTGGTTCAGATGTTGTTTGAAGTTAGCTTGGCCCTGCTTCCCTCAACAAAAGGCAGTGGAGATTTTCCATTGGATTTGGATCAATGCATAAAATAAAGCAAACAAAGGTAGTGGAAGTAGTGCTGTTTGTTTAAGTCCCGGAGACACATGGATGTGTCTGGTTACACTGCGGCCAAGTAAGTAAACAGAGGAAAATTTTACCTTTGCAGCTGTTCCAAAGAGTGAAAGGCTGTTTCGCTGCCTCTACATGGTTACTACATGATGTTAGTAAGACTGCCGGCGTCTTTTAATGTCTTTTAATGATGTTTAATGTCCCCAGCGATCGGTGTTGTCTCGCTCAGCCACTTAGAGGCAACCACTTGTAATAAGTTATGTAAATTCATGAGTGGGGAATTTTAAAGATGTCCTGGAACAAAACAGGAAAGTCTCTCAAGCTTGTGTCAACAACAATCAAAATACGAGGGAACTGCAAGTGCAAAAATGCCAACTTTGTCTTGGTTCTAGGACTGATTCCTGCAGCACTCACCAGAGTGACTACTGCCACCTGACCCGGCCTGATGGGCTTGGCGTCTTTGGGCACGCTTCCTGGTGCATACTGCAGGTTTACAGAGAAATAAGAAGAAAGCAGACTAAGGAGAACTTCTAATAAAGCACCAGTTTATCAGGGCCTGGACGTTCTGCTCTTTATCTGCTTTGAGATGATTTAAGGGAACATTTTGCAGTATTGCTTCATGTCATTGTGTTCTTGTCACATCAGTGTAAAATGATGAGTCAGCTCTGATGGTTTGATTGTTATACTTGTTTTCGAAGGGAAAAAACTATCGGCTTCAGCCTTCCCGGATGGTTTTAGGCTTGGACATTTTGTTTTCTGTCCGGCCCAGGCGAGGCTTGGTCTGTAATGAATCAGGCTGGACCAGACTCAAGGCCCAACCTTCTGGTAACGAAATCGATGTGGGGAGGAGAAGGGGGAGCTGCTTTGTTGCTTATCCAAAACCGACAACCCGACACCCACCTCACGCAGCGATTGGCCAAGAGTGTGGAGGATGTCAAATTCCCTCCCAAGCCCTCTTTTCTATTTTCGAACTGCGAGTGAATAACCGAGCCGGAGATAAATGCGGCCGCTGCCTGTGAGTAACACACAGGTTTTCACGCTGGCAGAGCGGGCGTTTTTCACCATCACCTCCTCATTTCTCAATCACCTAAACTCGAGCTTTGTGGTTTTTTTTTTTAACTCCGGCGTGTATCGAGTGGGCGGCTACAGTCTGTCAGGTGCCTATCAGGTTTCTTAAGGAAAGCCGTTTGGCCCCGGGGGCTCCCTCACTAGTATGGGTGTCCTCTTAATGGGTGACCATTCAGCGCCCTAATGGGCCCTTTATCAACCCCCGCTAACACTACAGCGATCATAGCAGGAAAAGCCTCTGGCGACCTTGCTCGCTTTTGTCCAGGCCAACTGGAGCGTAAAAGCTTTGACAATGACAATGCAGTTAAGGGGGGAAAAAAGAGTGAGAGACGTGGAGGGAGAGCATTTTTCACTCCTTGTGCAATAAGGAGCCGAGGCTGCGCTGACTGGCACAGATTTTCACTTGTTTACTGGTTTTTGATCGCCTCTCTTTGACCTCTGACCTCAGCACCACATGCGGCCTGCGCTTGGAGGTGAAGTAAGTTGCCAGATTAGTGGTACCTCCATGTCCTCTGAATAGGTTTGTGTTAATAAGTGAAAGAATTTGTTTTAATAAAAAAAAAATGCTCAAAGTTACTGGAGAAAGATATGCGGGAACCATTGGCCTTTAGAAGTTCAAATCATTCGTGTGCAGGAGAAGCAATCATAGCCAAATCATTACTTACATACGCGCAGCGTTCAGACCAGATTTTGCCTCAATTAGGCCGTCCCAAACACATTCCCTAGACTTTTTTTTTTTTTTTTTATTATTCCAAGCACTCTCTCCGAGGACCCCCAAATTGCCTGAGATATATGGTGTAAAATTAGGTCAGAAAAATATTGTGTAGCGTAAGTTTGCAATAAGATGAAAAGACTTTTTGATAACGCCTTTTTTTTTTCTCCCTATTTTTCTGGCTTTGATGTCGTACCGTAGCGCTCTGATTGGCCGGGGCTTGAGATGAATGACTGATACATGCTGATAATCCCGACCGCTGGAGGGTTCAAAGGACTCACTAATGTGTGCTGCACTATCAGCATTAAAATGATCTACGTACCCCCTTTTTTTTTTTTTTTTCAAATAACGCAGTGGGGTATTAGGGTTAAACTGGGATTTGGGTGAGAGCGTTCTATTTATTTCTAATGCAAACTCTTCCATAGCTCTCCGTGTATGTTGCTTAATTATTTCATCCATGCATCATCATTTATTAGAGTGTTTATAGCAGTGCTTGTTAATTAAAGGAGGCCATATTATGCCCGATTTCAGGTTCCTAATTTTATTTAAGGGTTAGTGCTGGAATAAGTTTACACGCTTCAGGCAACAACAGCTGTGTTGAATCAATTCTTACGTGCCAAATAAGCCAGCAGACATGAATTATGCAAATATGCGACTACGTGACGTACTGTGATGTCACAAAGTCACGGAAGTTGCACTATGTGCTTTTTTCAGGATGAAATTTGACATTGACTGCTTTTCTAAACCTAAAAGAGCTACATAAACAAACTATGTGTTCCTGTTTTAATAAACTGAGTAGAAAAACTGACTTTAAAGTAAAACTCAATTTAATACTTTTTTACTTTGTTTACGTTGGCGGACCCTGCCACCTTTCAAGCTCCAAACATTGATCTGAGGACCTTATTTCAGTTCTGGAAAAAAAATATATATATTTCTGAGTTTGTATTTTGACCTCATTAGTATTGTAAATATTAAAACATTCTGAGTTTGAATTTCTTCTCCAAAACTACACAGTGCCCCTTTAAAGGCAAGACGAGGCATTTGAGGAGCTGTGTTTTCTGTGGGAGAGAGGAGCGTTTGTCGGTGCAGACCTTTTTCAACTTTCAAGATCTGTTACATGCACATGCAGGAGTACTGAATTTACAAAACATAGAAGGAAAGGAAGGAAACGAAAAAGCATAATGGGCGTCCTTAAAATGTGCCTTTTTCAAAGTTTCACGTTTCCTCTTAGTTCATAGTGTTCTCCTTCTGGACGTGTCAGGGATTGACAGCTCCTGTACAGACCGGCTTCTGCTGCCTCACAGAAAATAGTTTCAATTCATCATCACTGTAGACATTTTAATTGGCATTTGGGGAGGATAATAGTTTGTTCGGAGGTTGACCTGACCTGTGTTATCTCCGGAGTACTTACTGTGCTTCTTGTGCTGCTTTAAAGGAATATACTGGATACTGGATGAATAAGTAAGCAGCTTTGAAAGGGCAGTTTATTGTAGCAGCCGGTGCATTAGTTCACCTTAACCTCTTGACTCGTGCAGTGTGAGATATGAAATCTGACCTGCTGCACTCCTGCTGTTGTGCTGTTTGGCCAACACCTCTTTGTCAAGGGTGGAAACCACTGCCCAAACAGTGCAAATCGGACAGAGCACCTGACAAAATCCCCTTTATATATTTCTTCCCTCTCGTAGTTTCACCAGCGCACGACAAAGCAAGAATGAGATTGAAGATTTCCAGGAGCATCACCTACTTTTCTTTGCGTCTTTTTGCAAAGTAATCCCCTCATCACATGTTGTAAAAAAAAGAGCGTGCACGAGTGTGTGTTTGCATGCATTGCCAAGCCTTACAGCAGACAATACACAATACAGTACAATACAGAGCGCCCCAGATAAGGGCTTTTACAGTCCTACCTAGCAAATAAGGAAAAATATAGAAGATCATGAATTACTCATGAGCTCCGGTGTTGAACTCTTATTTAATGATAGCCGTGCTGGGACCGCTCTGTACCGTTCGCCTGTCTCCCCCCCCATCACCTTTGATGAATGTGAAACAAGTGGAGAAAGCAAGAGAGGGGAGTCAAAACTTTCCCTCAGCTGCTCCCAAAATGTCGTCGGCGCTGTAGTCTCGCAGAAAGTGCACCATAGACACAAACCCTGCGAGCCGTGGTCGCACCTCGGCGTGCGTGATGTATCGCCTGCTGCACTTCCTTGTCAGATGGCCTACTACACTGAACACTCACCTACAGCAACGCTACAAAACAAGCCGCCTTCCAAATGGCACCGAATATACACACACTTCCTCAGGTCTGCGTGTCTTGCCGCTGCCGCCGCCGCGACCCAGAAGTCTCCAGTCTAGATTAAATCCTCGACACGCTGAGCTCCTTCACACTACAGCAGGCCTGGACCCATTCCCATCCCGCCGCTCATTTCAGTCCTCATTTCCTTTACATTATACACAACATTAGGCATATTAAGTTCAATGCCTGCCATGGCGCCGTCCCATGCTTTTAGTGATCAAGCCATCTGTGGGCATCTCCATTCCTGAGTGGGCAGGTGCGTTGGGGCAGGCGAGGGAAAAAGACAGCATCGACTAATGCAGGGATATTGATGCCATGTGATAAATAGCGGTGCCTTGAGCTGAATGGTAAGTCCAGCATGCTAACATGCTTAAGCGACAACGCCAGCATCACGGTACAAGATTCTGGTAACAGAAGCATTCAGGTTTCTGTTCATAGTTTGTTTGCTGCCTGAGCGTTGTTGACCAATCATGTTTGAGTGGGCTCAGGTTGCATAGAAGGTAAAGAATCGATGTGGAGAGCAAAAGCTGCAGAGCGCATCAGCTGATGTCTTGGAACCAATCGGCGGTCGTCTGATGAGGATTTTGCTGTTTTTAAACTGCTTTTGTGCAAATCCAAACTCCAGTCTCATGTCTCATGTTGCTAATTGGACTGTCAAAAAATGATGTAGTTGATAGAAGAGGAAAAATCTTATTATAGGTGGTGCAAGATAAAAATGTCGGGGGGGGGGTTACTCAAGTCACAAGGATTCATCCTCTTAGGACTGTGAATGTCTGTTTAAAACTGAATGCAAATCCATATAACCTTTGAGATATTTTGGTCTGGACGGACCAACTAGACCAATATTTCCCTTCCCAGAGTCAAGCCACCAAAAATGAAACCAAACTAAAATGATGTGTGCTCCTCCAGGTTGTAACTCACACTCCGCCACTTTTCTTGGAGCTGTTCATCTTTAGCCCGGTGTATTTATTGCCCGCTGTGATATCCTCATACCAATACTACTATTAGCCTCCTGTTGGCATCTACTACACTGACCTCTAACAGTCCGTTGGTGCATTCAGTGTCACTCCCAACCTTTCACCCAGTGCCAAGTGCACAGATAACACACATACACACGCCTCGTATGGCCTCGCGCGCTCCTTCCTTCCTTCCTTCTCTTTCCTGTCTTTGACTGCTGCTCTTTCATTCTTTCCCTTGATGGTTCCTCTCAACACAAGATGCATGTAGGCACACACACGCCTGCTCATGTTTCTCGCCGTGTGCCCAGCCGGAGGTGCCCTGCCTGCCTGCCTGCTCGGCCCAGCTCCTGTGTTTCCAGCTGTCCCCTGGTTATCACTCTCTCCGTCTCTCTGTCCACCGACTGCCAGAAACCAGAGCACTCCGTCTCTGTCGCTTCCTCCATGTGGTGACCTTCCCTCTCTCGCTGTAAGACACGTCTTCACATACTTCACCGCCTCCTTGTTGTCTCCCCTATTTCTGTTTCACATCCTCCAGGAGGAGACATTTATGGCATTCTGCCTGCTTTGCTTTCATTTCCACAATCCATTCTTTCGCTCCACTGTTGTCTTTCATTCTGCTGCCCCCCCCTTTGCCTTCTCCGCCTATAAGGATGTAATGTGATCAGGTGCAGTGCCTGTGAACGATTCTACTTATA
The DNA here is from genome assembly GCF_904848185.1 of Acanthopagrus latus. Taxonomy (NCBI): domain Eukaryota; kingdom Metazoa; phylum Chordata; class Actinopteri; order Spariformes; family Sparidae; genus Acanthopagrus; species Acanthopagrus latus. Next base: position 6,940,744 of record NC_051041.1, on the reverse strand, counting down.
TTCACTTCAAAAAGTAGATTACGTCTCTTTCTTCTTCCTTTTTTCCCCTCTCGTTTCATGTAATTATCTCCCCTCTCCTCAATCTCCCCATCGCTGGAGGAAAGGGGGTTTGAGTGGTGGAAGCAGTAAAGTGCAAGAGCTACTAAATAAAAGTACCCAATTACAAATAAAAGCACCGCGTTTGAAATCATTCTGGTATCAGCAGAATGTCGAAAGTAAAATAACTCATTCTGCAGAGAGAAAATGTCTGTTGTTATTGATGAATTGTCATGTACGACATTTGATATCGGCATGCAAGTTGTGTTTCAGATGTTCAGATACTTTAGTTTGGTGGTTCCTGATCTAAAGGGTTGGTGCCCCTCTGGAGGCTCATAAGATCAAAATCTGAATCTGAAATATTGATAGGATGTTTTGCTCCTGCTAATTAATGTATTCTAACATGCCGTACCTGCTGGTTGATTATGAACATACCGATATAAGGTGATCGCGTTCGACGCGGCCCAACCACGCGTTCACTGTCTGTGCTTTGCAGTCATGGCTGACGGGACAAAGCATTCAGAAGTATGGGCTCGCTTGTTAAAGCTGCAGCTGCACATAAAGAGGGTGACACAAGCAACCTCATGAAACACTTACGAGCACAACTCTGTCAGTCTGAAGCAGTGCAGTGTGTTTGACCGCTAACGTCGCCTTCTCAGCGCACCCCTCCTTCCTCCGACACGGCGATCATCCAGTTTCAAGCATTTATGATTTATGTTCCTAAACATAATCACAGACAGCGTCAGTCAGCTTCTGCTTCATTTGTGGAGAGCAGTCAGACATCCAGCTTCAGATCCTTTGTGAAAGCGATTCAGCAGAAAGTCACAGGGACGTCGGCAACTTTGGGAAAGATTTACAGCCCATCCCGACAGTGGAGTCCAGTTGGGTAAGCAAATTGCTAGGTAGCCTACGTTTGAACATAAAGAGAGCTGACACCCAGTTATAACGATGTTTCAGTTGCTTACGGTTGGTTAACAAGTGTTCTTTTTTACATCTTAGTTAAAAAAAATCATGTCATCCACTCTTGTCTTTTTCGTGATGTGGAGGGCGAATTTACAGCATATGAGAGGCTGTATTCATTTCCTCATTGCAAAAACTGGGAACAGTGAAAATATGGATGATGTGAAGAGGCGTTTTAGACAATCCAGAAAGTGGTTGCTGCATGAAATCGCTTCTAATAATTTGTATGTGCATTACGCTCCCTTTACCCGCCCAGCCTCTGCTTACTTACTATGCACATGCGAGCACTTAAACACACTCTGTCACACTCCATCATGGCCTCTAATAGGCTACGGGCTGATGGACCAGCCGGGCCTGCTCAGCAGACAGTGGTGGAGTGAATCTATATTCAGTCTCTGCACTTCCTCCTCCTCCTCCTCTGGAGCCTGATGAACTCGAGGGAATCCATGGAGCCAATAAAATGTACTGTGATCTATGGAGGCACCCTAGCTTAAATGCAATCCATACTCCACGGGGCACGGACTGGTTTTCTGTGCAGGCTGAGTGCGGTCATTTTTTATTTGCGTGTCTTTTTGTGTGTCGAGGTCCAGTGGTTTAGTGGAGGTTCGGTGCGTGTGTGCGCATGCATTAGTGGCCCGGTGCGTAACAGGGAGCCACTAAGTGAAAGCAACACAGTCAGGGAGAGAAAAAGAGAGAATGGATTAGGTAATGAGCCTCTGTTTTCTCGGCGCTGCGGCTATCGGGTTTCCACAGGGCGACTGCAGCAGATGAGACAGTGGGAGTAACGATGTTAGCGTCCCATAAAACGCAACTTCCCATGAGAGTGCCCCCTCGCCGCCGCGTCGCCTCTTAGGTTAATGCAATGATGATTAAACGTGGGGGGGCTTTATCGATCCCTGTAGAAAAGTTCTCTTCACTCGGAGGTCAGGAAGAGCCACAGGACAGGTGTCTCAGCTGGTTAGTCGGTGACACTTCAACGCGGTCCCAGCAGTGATCACTCCACCTGCCGGACTTCCGTTTGGTTTATGAATAACTGATGTAGAAAGGCGGTTTGTCCTTGGCACTTTTCTCTGAAATAAACAATCAGATCCTTGGTTTTGCTGACGCTGAGCAGCAGATTGTTCTCTGCAAGATCCTTGATGTACTGGAAGTGTTGTCCTGCTTGATGTCCAGAGGTGCAGTAATGGGTCTGTCACAGAGGATGCGTGGTACTCGAACCCGGAGCGTGACGTTTTCCAATCAGCTTCAAGGGTGAGATTGTGTTAAATGCTGAGCCGAAGTCAACAAACAGCTTTCTGGTGTAGGCGGAGGGCAGTGGATATGGCAGCCGCTGTGGATCTGTTGGTTCTGAAAGCGTACTGGTCAGGGTCCAGGCCGGCAGGGATGCATTACTGATTGTGGTTTCGAAACGCCATCCATCTATCATGTGAGACCGCTGATCCTCGTCAGGGTAATGGGTGGGCTGGAGCCGATCCCAGCTGATACTGGCCGACGGCGGAGTTCATCCTGGGTAACTCGCCGGTTCATCACAGGATAGACATATCGATACAAAACGACCACCTATGGACAGTTTAGAGTAACAGCTTAACCTATTCTTTTTTGGATGTCGTTGCATTGTGGGAGGAAGCTGGACAACCTGGAGGAAACCCACACAGACACGGGGAGAACGGGAGTATGGGATATTTTGCAAGCAGAGCACCTTATCAAAGACGGCTTCTACAGCCAGGCGGTGTTGATATTTTCGAATGGGGCACAATTATGAATATTTGAGTTTTTAGTTTAGAATCACAATATCTGCCTTAAAATCCCCAGCAACAGGGGAAAACCCTGCTAAAATATTTAGTCTCGAACGTCCTTGTCTATACTGGAACTGGGGATTTACAACATAATGTGTTGTCGGCATCTGGTTCTTGTGACCGCCTTGTGTCTGTCTCTCTGTGTCAGGTTTAATACATCAGACAGAAACAAGACATGTGCCTATTATTGTGTAACAAGCTGTTTATATTACGACTGGAACGTGAGATGGGTGCAACTAAATGAAGCGTAATTTGGCTTGTCCAGTGATAGTTTACAAGGAAATCTAATTATGTTAATGACTTAAGGACATGCATTGCCAAGTTCACAAGTTCAGCATCAGCACACCAGGGAGGACAGTTTTAGTCAGATGTCTGCAGTAGGTGTTTTTTTTTGTGTCTTGATGATGGTTGATGATTTCTATCCTCAGCCGGTACAACAACATAGTCACAAAGAACAGCAGCATCAGGATTTCACTGGAAATTAGGGTGCAATTGTTTAAGATGACATTTGATTTTGGGTGTATGTGTGTGTGGGCCGCTCAACCTTTGGCACACAAAAGTGCTATTAGCCACCGGTGGTCGCTTAATTCATTAAGCCTATAATCAGGCCTTCATTCGTATTGAAACGGTCTTGCTCAGTGATTATCGGTTGGAAACCTGCCACCCTGCGTCCGTGATCTCCCTGTTTGATTGGAGATTCCACCACCGGTGGGATTTCAGAGCAAGATCCACAGAGAGAGGGAAAGTATGCTGGAGGCTGAGACAAATTTATTAGTTTGTTACGGTCTCTCTCTCTTTGTCTTTTTTCCTCTTCCTGTTCCACCATCCCTCCCTCTTTCCATCTCCCCTTCATCCTTACGGTAATGCTCCATTGATCTGTGCTGGGAAAAAGATATCGCTAATTCACTGAACCCTGCTCGGCCCTCTGCTCTGCCCCGGGCTGACTGCGCTAGTTCATCCCTGATGTTCCCTTTTTCTCGCGGCTTCCCTCAGCTTTAACCAGCGTCCCGACCGGACAAGTTTAACCCTTCAGCCCTTCTCCGTGCTGCAGGGTGGCTGCCGGCTAATGGCGAGGCAGCCTCGTCTCTGCAGCGAGTGGCGCTAATGATGACAGCGCCAGAGCACAAGTGCCAAGTGAACTGAGTTGGTAGAAGCGATGATTTGATGAGCAGCGCTCCCAGCCGTGTGAAAGTTGTAGGGGGGGAAAACTTCTGCAGCAGTTAAACTCTCAGAAATGATACAGCACAGACAAATTAAATTTAACGATGACTCCGAAACTTTTTTTTCTTTTTTTATTCTCCTCCTCATTCTTTGGTGCTTTCATCCAGGGAATCATATAAGTGTGCGAATCTCAAATGAGGTTTGGGTTCAATCCTGAAGCTGCTCATTAAGTCACAGGTAGCTCTAGATTAGATTCCGTCAGCTGCAACAAAGCTCTGATTGATGCAGCGAATCATAAAAATGTACGGGAATAGAGAATGGAGGTTATTATTGCAAAAGTTAATTTGACACCAGGAAGTCTGAGGGAAAAAAATGGAAAAGCAAATAGACAACAACTAGATGTGCGAAGGGAGCGGTAACAACGAGAAAATAACGTGCCGTGTGGATAAAAGAAAGGATATAATGAATGTCGAGAGGGACACAATTCATATATATATTAGTTTCATGGTTTGTGTGTGTGTCGTTTTCTGCAAGGAGTTCTCTTTAATACATAAAAGCCTCAGTCCTCAATGTTCCCTCACCCTGATGTCTGCTGTTCCTTTGCTCCCTCACTACAACAGAAGGATGCTCATTCCCTCCCCTCATTCATCATCTGAATGCCAGGTGGGGTGACTTCTAAAGCACAGTGGCTACAATTAAACAAAACCCATTAGAATAGTGCCTGAGGTAACTTGGCCAAGGGCAGAGACTTCACAAAAAAAGAAGGAGCTTGTACTTGAAATGCTGGTTTTTCAGGCTTTTATTGAAACGTGCAGCTTTTTTTTTTGTGTGTGTGTGGCAATCACAAGATGAAGGAAGTGATTCTGGAGATCTGAAAACCTTGAGGACACTCAGTTTGTTTGTTTTATTTAGCTTTTTTCAGTTGTGCACACAGAGTTCAGGGGGTACAGGTCGAATCAATAATCATTTCTGCCAGAATTATTCAATATAAAGCACAAGGTCTGTCTTGTGTGCATCAATGTCATGAATAGTGGCCTGAAAATTCAGAACATTTCCTCCAGCTGCCCCGATGCTCTGTCGCAAATCACATTTCAGAAACTTTCAAAGAGAAACAACAACTACTCTGACAGTTTAACTGAGAGACACGTTTTGGGAAATAAGCTCATCTGCTATATTGCTGAGAGTGAGACGAGAGGATTGATACCACTCTTGCATGTGTGCGCAGGAAGTGACGCTACAGCCAGGACACAGCTAGCTTAGCTTAGTTTAGCTTAGCTTAGCACATAGACCAGAGACGGGGAAACAGCTAGCCTTGCTCTGTCACAAAAGGTCACAAAATCAATCCAGTCAGACCTCTAAATCTCACTACTAGACACTTTATACTTATTTTGTCTATACCACACAAAATCTGTAGGACAGATCACAGTATGTTAACCTTAAACCCCATGAGCTTGTGGTTACAACTTGTGGTAAGTTGTGCACACAATTGTTATTCAAGCCGTTCAATTGTCAAAACAAAAAACAAATGTTAGAAACGTCTCGTTATTCTGCATTTCTGAAGGCTGGAAAGTTTTTATCCAACTCAAGAAAACACATTCGGATATTCACCAGAATGTGCAAATATTCCTAAAATAAGAAAACCTTGGACTGAACATACAAATGTTGGACTATCTCAAATTGTTTTTTGGAGTGCAACATAATTGAACCAAAAAACGCTGGGAATCGGTTTAATCGCTGCTTGGGACCTCGCTTCAAGTACAAACCTTGAGCTCGCCCGTGCTTTTCTATGTGATTTCCATGACCTGTTTGATGTTATTGGAGGGCTATTTACATGCCCTTCAAAAAGCAAAACAGCTCTCTCTGATGGAGCTTATCAAAGGGAAAAGCGGTAGTGTTTTTTGTGAAGCGGTTGGACCTCGTCTTTCTCTGAGGTGTGTGTCTTCGTGTGCTGGCCGCCCTGCAAAGTCAGAGAATGGTGTTTTCGGTCCTACTGAGGCGTGACATTTAAAAAAAAAATAATAAAAATGCTCCATGCAAATCTGTTCCCGCTCTCGGTGTGTGTCTCCTCTCCCGCTTTTTCATTCAGTTTTCTCGAGTGACACACACTGTATCTTCATTTCCTCCTCCTCTCTCTCTTTTGCGTCCTCCCGCAACCTGAAAAATGTAAATTCACATGGCTTTAAATGCGCGCACAGCGAGCTTGGTGTCAATCACCGTTTTGTTTTTTTCATTACATGTTCCTTATCTAGCCTCTCCAGATGTGTGAGAGGGATGAGGAACCGGGGAGTCAGGAAGTATTTGTGCTGCTTTTGGCTGCAATCTAGTGTCTTCCAGTGAGCTCTCCCCAGAGGCTGCGCTGGTTCTGCGCTTGTTTTTTTTTCCCGACCGAACGAGAAACTCTGATTGGCTCGGGGGGCTGCTCCCCGCACGCCAGTCAACTCGCCTGACTTAATTAACCACTAATCTCTCAGCTGTCAGCTTCTGAGGCGGGAGCTGGAGTGACTTCAATCTCCTGCTCTTCTCTGTACTTTTTCCCAAGAGCTTTAGGGTCCCAGCAGAGAGAGAGGAAAAAAAAAAAAACAGCCCACCCCTCTAAAACCAGCCGACATCAAATACCTGGTGTCACCCGGCGCCGACAGCCAGCAGACGTCAGCCACCCACAGGAAATTGAAGGCTGGTTTGGAGGGAGTGAAAAAGGCACTGTAATTTCTCAGTAACAGGGGGAAAAAAAAGAATAAAAAATGCAAAACAAGTCACCCTTTCCAGGAGGGAGTGGTTGATGGACAGCTGGAGAGGAATGTAATGCATTCTTCCCAGCTGGAATGATGGTGGTGGTGGGAGGGGGAAGGATATTTGTGTCAGCGTTTGTTACAGAGGCAGGAGACGTAGTCAGCGCGTCACCAGCAGACCGAAAACCTTGATTTCCCTCTTTCTCCACTGCACGTTTCTTTTCTGCAAAATTTGGCACAAACAAGTGTAACTGATGTGTATTTTTTCCCCGAGACAAATAGACAAAATATTTTTGCTGACTAAATGCCGGTGCAGCAGCTTTTTCTGCGTTGCTCTCGGACTGAAACAATGTTGGCCGAGATCCGCCGCAATTCCTGAGGGGGAACTTTGTCTCGCGACAGGGAAAAATAAGCAGCTGATGAACATATGAAAACAAACGATACTGTACAGAAGAACACGCTAAAATAAATGAAACATGGTGCAAATATGTTTAGAACCAAGCACTCAAACGTTATTTGTGCAGCACTGCACGTACAAGACTTGCATCCATGGTGTTTCACAGAGCAAGACTGAAACTAAAGCAGACAACAATGAAGCGTGCAAGACTTCAATATGTAAACAAAAGAATAAGTACAAGTCTTTAAGAAATATAGACAGGTATAGAAACGTATAAAGACTTGATGAAAATGATGGACCACATTAAGTAACAGCCAGGCTAAGAAGGTATATCTTAAGGTTTAATGGAGTGGAGCCAGCCATCATCATTTAACTTCTCATAAAGTGGTGAAAACGACTTTGCCATCGCAACCCACTTATTATATATGAAAGACGAATGATGAGCATTTAACAGTTTGATGGCGTGAGGGATAAAAGAGTGTCTCACAATGACAGAACGGGCCTTTGAATATCCCCGTCCAGTGGGATCCATACAGATGATGGAGAGGACTCTCAGTGTCTTTTTTCTTCCTCTGCCGGCTGTGGATTTTTTAAAAGAATCAGGCAGACTGGGGGTTGAACCTGGTGTCCCTGTGTGCCGTCCTGTCATTTTAGAAAAAAAAAAGCTGAAGAATAGCTCCACATTACAATGTAGGTCCTAGGTCATCAAAGGAATGGCTGAGATCCAAGTTGTGCAAACCTTTTCAAAGTTTGGGGCTGTATCACAGGGGTTATCAGCCAAATGACTCAAACGCTGACGTATAAGGTTAGTTTCAATGATAAATGACTCTTCCTGCATAATGATAATTAAAATAGCAATACATTATGTGTTGCCAGCCTGTGGGCATCAGGACAAGCTCCTAGCACAACGTTTACATATTTTGACCTTTATTAAATGTGTCACAGGTAGTCAGGTCAGGTAGGTTTGTGTCACAGTTGACCTGATGGACTGTAGTGCTGCTGTTACTCATGGGCTGTAACTGTGTTCCCCTTGGGAGCAGCTGAGTCACATGTGACCTCGAGTTGACACTCTGCGTTACCGGTCCTGCCAGTATTAAACCTCAAAACAACCTGGTTTGAAAATGTTAAAATTGGCCCAACCCAACCCAAAATCAGCTCCCTGTTGCTGTTCACTTAAAACCAAAACAATGAGCTGAGAGACAGTAAAATGCAAAAACTGCAGTTGATTGATACTTCCTCCAAGCTATGGCCCCTGGAGCGACCCTGTTCACATTACAAGCAGCTATTTCATCCCTTCAGAATAAAAAAATACTGACGACTTCTGCAGCTTTAGGGTGTTTCCTCATCACATGTCACATCTTTTCCTTGTTTAGGTTTCAAAATGTCACAATCCAGGAGTCTGCTGCATGTGCTGCTGTGTCTTTTTTGGTCACTGCGGTTTGTGAACCAATCGTACGCTGACATGGTCCGCGTCACGCTGACGTCACTGGGACAGCGGGGCGCCTCTGCGATCACGCCACAGACTGACGGTCATCAACACTTGCACTGATTGGAGGGAGGTCACATTGAGAGTGAAACTTTCCCACAGCCTCTGTGTACTGTACACAGCAGCGAGTGGTGCCTCTGCTTGTTTCCACCACAAACGCCATGTGCTCAGAGTTCACTTCATTTCAGATCCCTTTCTTTTTTCTGTCCACGTCGTCACCGACTTTGATCTCGCCGTTCGCGTCGGTCCTCTATCTTTGAGGGGTGTCCAATGCAGTGGGATGTTTTTGCCTATTTGCTGGATGTGCCCTTTTATGTATGCTTTTACATTACTCGCACCTCCATGGAGCCCACTGGGCAAGTTCAGTGAGAACGTTAGCTCCAATATGTTTCCCTAATTAGATGCAAAGTGCCGTTTTGAATGTGCTCAGTGGGGAGCAGTAAGGACTTTTTTGTAGTGTGGCCACACATGCTGCACGATTCCTGTTGTTTAATTACTGGATAGCACTCCCCCCCCCCCGAGGTCCCACCGCTACTCCTTTAATTTCTCTCTCCTCCTCGCTCCTTTCATCCCCTCGTCCTCGGCACTGTCCTCGATATTCTCTCTCCGGCTTCCTCCGTCTTCACTTCCTCTATCTATTCCTCCTTGAAACCCCACCGCCCGCTCCTCATTTCTCCATCCCCTTTCTTCGCCCTCGTCTCATCCTCTCCTCCCGGACGGACGGTTATCTGAGATGGCCGCCGGCTCATCCGTGGCCCAATTAGGCATAAACAAACATTTGGACATCTTCCTCCTGAGCCCCTCCCCTGTCTCTCCATTGTTTTTTCCATTCCATCTTTTTTTTTTTTCTCCTCCTCACACAAGGACAACACGAGCATTTTCTTTCTCTGTTACAGTCTGCGTTCCCGGTGACCCTGAGCATCTGAGTGCGAGACGAACAAAAAAAAAGAAAGGGCTGCGTAGAAATAAGCTTGGACAGTTGAAAGAGACAAATAAAAAGCAGTTTAGCATAGGAAGAGAGTTTTGAGAGAGGGAGAGAGAGAGGGAGTGAAGCAGGAGACAGAGGGATTAAAGGAGAGATTTATCAGCAGAAACTGTGTCTCAGGAGCAGATGGCATCTGATGCCTCGTAAGGTGTTTTTTGTCTTTTATTTTTTCACTGATCCGGGGTGTTTTAAAACTGCATAAAGCCCTTTTCTTTTGTCTTCGGCGAGAGAGTTTGTCAGATGCCTGTGAAATTTAAAACGATAAGGCCGGCGTTATTCTTTAGTTTTTTTTATTTGTCAGCAAATCCCACGAAAAAAGACCAAAACCAGCAACTTTATAGCCCATCTCTCAATACTTTCCAACTTCATCAGCCCGTCTGTGGCACTCAGCCCTGTAAGCCTATTCAGCCGAACCGCAGGAGTGATTTCTTCGAAAACATCCAAAGTAGTTTACTTACACTGCAGGGCATGATAGTTTTTTTTTTTTTTCTCCTTTTTTCAAGCAAACATTAACTCAAACTGGAGCAGGTACCATTGCTGTGGACTATTTTCAGCTGTGGATTAACACACATCTGGTTCCCTCCTGAGTATTTTATGGCAGCAGCACGGTGTGTACGGGATTAAAAAGGAAAAGAAGGATTTTAAAGAAGGAACGGATGATAAAGTTTCAAGATAACACAGCAATGACGGGAAATGTTCTCAGTCCCGACTTATCAAACACGGCAGCTTGTTCAAAGGGCTTAAGCTTTAAACTTTAAACTCTGACAAACCCTCAGGCAATGGTTTTTGCATGTGAAGGTCTCCGCGGTCAAATTAGTAATAATGCGTTATGTGCGACATCAAGTTATACTTTTAAGGTAATAAACATTGCTGATAAACAGTTCACACAGTTGTCAAACAGCTGTGCTTTGGTTTAGGCTAAAAAATATACTTGGTTTTCGGCACAAAAGATATTTGGTTAGGTTTAGGCATGAAATCTATACTTGTATTTAAGCCCAAAAAGGACTTGTTTAAGTAATTTAAAAAACGCTCTATTAGTGGTATCTAACCGTTCATTACATTACACTGAAAAATCACTTTCAAAAAGTTCACGGCAACAAGGTTACTTTGGATAAGTTCACAGAACCCGCTGTTAACTTTTTTAATTTAAAGTCGCCGCACGATTTCCATTACAAATTGATTACAAGGACTTCCCGAGCAACCGGAACATGTTATGCAAAGACATGTCGCCATTCACTATTTTAAATTTGAATTTCCCCAAAAACCTTTGTGCGGCACAAATCATCACCTCCAACGATTTGGGTTGGAGGCAGAAATCTCTGAGACGAACTTCAAAACCAGCCTTTCCTCTATCTCACTCTTTCACAAGACAGACAAAAGGGGGCTTGTGGGGCATGTGAACGAGAAAAAAAAAAAAGAAGCTGCTCTGCATCCAAAGTGCGGTCGAGCTCAGGCTGGGAGAGAGCGGGGCAGCCGGGCGGCGTGTTAATGCTGCGACTCAACCAGGAAGTTGTCGGACAGACTCGCTGTGCTCTCACTCCACCTCGATCCAGAAGGAAATCAAAACACGCTGGAGATGGAGAAGCAGGGAAAAGTACCTGGCGGAAAACATCCGCTGCACTGTTTATGTATCATCTGAGAGCAGTTTATGAAGTCAGATAATGATTTAGCACGGTGTGTTGTTGTAATTCAGGCGGCTTCGCAGCAGTGAACAGAGACTCTGAGTGGCTGTGTTTGTTTTTCCTATCTTGAGTGTACACTATTTTTTTTTTCATTTTGCTGCTTCTGCGCACATCTCCGAGTGTTTTAGACATATATAAGCTCGAGTGTGGGTGTATTTGTGTGTGTATAAAGGCACAAACACACTCCCAGCCCCTCTTTTCCCCCCTAGAGGTGCTGTGCAGATGATTGTGTCACAGCAGGAAGAGGCTCTCTCTCAGCTCCATGTCTAATTAACTTTACGGCTCATTTCATGTGTGTTTGTGTAGCGTGTGTGTGTGTGTGTGTGTGGGCCTCGGCAGCGCATTGTGGGCCTTTGCTGGTGCTAAAAATGAGAGCGAATTATTCAAAAATGAAACGTGAAATATTTAAAAGGAGACTGTAATATTGGCCTGGTGTTGCTGCAGAAGGTGGGAGGCGGAGGATTCAGCAGAAAAATGGAGCGGGAGAGCTGTGATGAGCGTGTGATCGTCTGGGTTCAGAGAGAATTCGGGGGGGTAGGGATGTTGTTATTTTTGTGGGATGTTGACGTGGATGCTCGAAGTGAAGCTGCAGAGGGGCACCACTGAAAGCTGTTATCATCGCTGTGTGTGTGTGTGTGTGAGCGTGCATCAGATGTGCGCGCCATGCTCTGAAAGGGCAATTCAGGTTTATTACAGCCCCTACAGTGGTGGAAGAAGCGCTCAGATGTTTTTTTTGGGTTGTTTTTTTTTTTTTTTTTTTTTTAAGAAATTGCAGCACCGCTGAGTAAAAATACTGAAGTAACCAGTAAGAAAGTGTGAACAGCAAATGTGCTTAAAGTTTTCAAGTAAAAGCAGTTGTTAGAATGGTTTAGTCTTGGAGTCGGAGCACATTTGAACTACTATATACACAGTTATTTATTTGAATTTATAGTAAAGATTGACTGATTATTGGCCTGGCTGATTATGGGATCCATATTCAGCATTTTACTGATTATGAAAACATTTTTTTTTGTCTGATAGCAAATAAAATAATGTAAGAATGTGCTGTTTTGGCTCTCCGTCTGTGCTCTCACTCAGTATCCCGCCCACAGAAGTCTAATTGGTTACATGTCACAGGCAGTAGCCAATTAACACTGAGTAATCCAAATCTGCAAAGTGACTAGTAACTTAAAGGTGTAACGATTTGTAGAAATGTACACGTCTTTCTCAGTTTTCTTATTGGTCGTGTAAGCAGATTCTTACGTGGCATGAAAAACGAGACCCTCCCGTCTCTAATCGACGCTGTGAATGATGTGTTTCAGTGTTTTTAATGCCGCTTGGCTGTAGATTTCTTCTTCTTCTCTCCGTGACTTTATGCATGTTCAAGTGGCTCGTCTTGATGCCCCTCTTCACTCGGCTAACAGAGAGCAACAGTAGCTAACGTTCGCTTAGAAGAGTCCGCTAACATACACAAACCAGCGGTTTGACCTGAAGACAGACATTGTTTCCTAATTTTTTTTGTGTGAATGACACCCGGCCAATCGGTTCTGAGCGGGTGCCAACAGGTCTCGACGGCTCATGTCCGGTATCCATGATCAACGCAACAATATGTAAACAAACAAAAACAACAGTTAGCCAGGTTCAGCGGCATCATAAAACACAGTCACACAGCCGTCATCATCATCAGAGAACAACTTACAGATGTCCTACTCCTCTGCTTTTAATTCAGAAGGGAGTGGGAAAGGACGAGAGCTTGTATCGGTTGCTTGTTACGTGTCAGAATCTGAACCAGGAATCAGAAGGCAGGATCTGAACTCATTTTATGTTAATCAGGCGGGTTACAGCGAGTAAGAGTACGCAGCACGTATGGAATAGAGAAGTTGTATCAGAGCATCGGTTTGTAAACAGCGATGGACGATCAGGGCCCCGTGGTCTCGCCTCTTACGCCATCAAAACATGTCAGAACCTCCGCAAATTAACTGGCCGAGCACAAAGACCGCCGAACCGAGAGATGCATGAGACCGGAATTACCCGACCATGTGTGTATGTAAGGGTCACAGCTCAACTTGTCAGGCATCACACAGCGAGGATGTTTGACGGGGAGGCGACTGCGCCGAGGAGGAAGTGTTTACGCGTTAATTGCATTGCAGTGTGTGGATCTGCGAGTGTGTGGATCCACAAGTGTGTGTGTGTGTGTGTGTGTGTGTGTAGGTTGTGGGAGTGTGAGCGGGGGGGTCTGTCGATAGCAGGATCACGCTGAGTGGGATTATGTCCCGGGTAATACTGAGACACAGCACACAAACACACACGCACACACACACACACACACACTTTATATTAACACCAGCAAACTCTGCGGGGTTCGATCGTCCTGTAGGGCCCTCCTGTTGTCACCGTTGTATTTACTCATTAATCACATGTCCACTTTGAATTCACAGTGCACCTCGAACCCCGAGTCTGCAACCCGCCGACTGATACTGATAACACACACACACTTTCATGTGCTTTTTTAACACTCACACAAATAGACAAAAACGTGCTCTATAAACACTACAGATGAATAAATCAGCATGATTTCAATATGTATGCACACACGGCTGCCTTCTTGCACCTCTTTGCTCGTTACCTGGTGAATCGATTAGAAATAAGTTCCAATTGCTTCTAGCTTTAAGTCAGTGTTGGCTCTTTCTGTGGGTGTTTTTGTCTGCAGCTTGTACAGGATGCGTCTGTGGCAGGTGTGCAGCGGCGCTACAGCCCGACAACACGGCTCTACCCTTACGTCAGTAAAAAAATAACACATTAAGACACAAGTCTGCTGTAGCTGCATGCACTCTCATCCGCCCACGCCGCACAGTTGAGTGTTTACCGACGCTTTCTGTGTATTGTCATTATTTGTGCCCCCCCCCCCCACTCCAGTCAAAACTGTGTTCCCTCTCCTTGTTCCTACAGTTTAGTGTCTGAACTTCACGCCGTCGAGTGATGTACGCGCAGAGGTCTTGTTTTCGTCTTCCGAAAGCGCACATTTTCTCTTTGCTCACTGCAAGTATGATCTTAAGAGGCGAAGCTACTGGCGCAATTTGTGACAAACAGCTTTGGCTGCACATAAACTGGAGAGTGGACTTTACAGCGAAGTAGGAGACGTCTCGTGTCCGGCAGCTCGTCTCATGAAATGAAAAATATTTGCACATAAATCAAACATTCTGGATTTTTTTTTAATGAGGGAGAAGGAGTGGATGCCAGAATTTTTATGGTTTTAATTATATTATTTCCTGCAGAAACTGTGTCAGACGGACACTTGAGAGTTTTTATGTGCACCTTAATACACGGGTGGAGGGGATAATACAATATTGTTTGAACTGCATGCTTGAAAATAACAAAATGAGTCACAAACATGAGAAATACGCTGACAGAATTGACTGCTTTGTGACGATCGACAGTGTTTGTTGGGACAAATGTACAGCTACAGTTTGCAGCCCGATGGGATAGCTTAGCATGGGTACTGGAACCAGTTAGCCTGGCTCCAACATAACAATGCTAATAGCTAACAAAATAACTTTGGAACAGAGATTTTCTCCGCAGTATGTTGTGTGGCTTTCTAAATAGGATAAAATGAGGATGGTAGCTTTTACAAAAGATATCTAATATTGCAAATTAATTAATGTTTCTACTTTTATCAGACTTTAACAAACCCCAATTTCCCATAAAACCTAAAACCTTGGCCAGATTAAACAAACTAGGTGTAACATGCTCTAGAGGTGCTGGTGGGCAGGTTTCTTTTAACCCCCAGACAGCTCGGCTAGCTGTATCCCCCTGTTTCCAGTCTTTATGCTAAGCTAAACTAACCAGCTGCTAGCTGAAGCTTCATATTCAATGTACAGACATGAATAGTGTCAGCGTTTCGACCTGCCCCCCAAACAAGAGGGCAAAAAAAGTAACACTCCTGCCTGGGTGCCATCCCCTCTCTCTTTCTCCACCCTTTCCTGTCTCAAAGCCCCCCAAAAAATACTACATTTTATCACCCAAGATTTTGAAATGCTCGATGTCTGAGAAGCCACCCCTATGAACCACCTGTGAAGTGACCCTGCGGTCAACACAAAATGGAACCAGAGTGCTGCCTACACGCTTGTTACTTAAGTGCACAGGCTATTAAGCCGCATTATTTTTCCAGGTTGGAATGACTGTCGGCACTCTCCACCCACTCAGTGCCATTTCAGCACATAGCGACGTGACTGATGTGTGTGTGGACTTGCAGCGGGCGGTGCGGAGCTCCAGTCAGATGCTGTCAATCGCGAGCACGTCAGCCGAACCAGAAATGAACGGCTGGAGTCTTTGTCTCTCAGGGTCCGTCTGGTTTTTTTCTGATTAGTTGAAATCTATTGAGATTCTGAGGAAGAATCTGCTGACTGCACAGCAATAACAAGCCATTTCTTGAGTTATTCTTTAAAGGAGATATATTATTTGTACATGCCGGTGTTGCTCATTACATCTTCTTAATGCTGTTTGTTGAGAAGAGCTGTCATGACTGCGCACCCCCCGAGCGCCAAACAACAGGAATTCTCATTTAAACCCGCGCTCGCCATGTCACCAAGTTATCAGACGGATTCGCATGAAGTGCTTATCTTTAAAAGCACCAAAAAGTTACTATTAAAGACGAGGCGGACCGGAAAAGAGTCAGATGCTGTCTAGTCGACAGCTGGCACTTGGTGGAAAGCACTGCTAATTTATTCTGTTGGTTTGCTGCATCGAGCGGTCTTCTTCTGACAGGAAATTCTTCTGCATCTCAGAGTATCTCGCCGCAAAACACTAAAATCCCCCCATAAAATCGGAGGAGTTTTAAAATTAAGAACGAGCATGACGTTCATTATGGTCGGTAGCTGTAAAATGGGTGCTTATCCCTGTAAAATTATCCCAAATACCATAACAGAATGAGCCGAGCAGCTCTCCACTGATAGCATAATCAAGCCTTTCTTTTTTTTTTTTGTTTCCTTGTTCCCAGAATGAGGCAGAATTGTCAGAGATCACAGGAATAATACGACAGGGGTTAATCCCCATTCAGAGTGGATGTTTTTTTTTGTCCCCCCCCTCCCTCTCCGTAGGAATTATGTAGAGCCGGTGTTGTTGTTTGTTGTCTGGCGTGTTTACCGGCAACCATCCATCCAGCCTGCCAGCCAGCGGTCTCTCAATGGAATATTCTGGAGAGTCTCTGGAGCGAGGCCAGTCTCTCCGACACTGCACCCACTGTGTCTCGCCTCGCGCTGAGAGCTGCATGAGGCGAGGATGGGCACGGCCGAGGAGGAAAAAGCCCCGAGAGTGTTTGAGTGCGTGTCCGTGTGTGCAGCAGGAACCCCCTCGAGGTGCCCGCACTTGTTTGTAACCGCTTGGGAGAAAGGTTGCACTCGCTTCGCTCGTTCACCGAGGAGGAAGTCTGTATAGTCTTTGGTTTTACCTTGATGGTCCACTGTGTTGTGATTTTAGTGGCATCTAGGGGGCGAAGTGTGCAACAAACCCCCTCATCCCACCCTCTCCTGTAGTGGGTGCTAAAAACACTGAAGGCCCTTGTTAGAGCCAGTGTTTTCTTTGTCCGTTCTGGGCTCCTGTCGAAAACAACATGGCAGACTACGGAAGGATTCACCCCCTCTGTGGACGTAGAAAAATTGTGAATATAATATTCCATTTCCACCAGTAGATTCCCCCTAAATCCTACTAACTAGACCTATAATCCTCTAGAATCCGAGGGTGCCCCTGCTGGCAGAGTGTGTGTGTGGGCAGAGCTTGACCTCCTGGAGGAATAAACACCCAGAGTCACATCGGATTCTGCTCTGATCCTGAGCCGTTTACAGACGGGAGGAGAGCTCGAAGATTACTTTGGAGGTCAAAGTGGTTCTATCTTTGCTCCTGTTTATTGACCTGACTGCAGCAGCATTTTACAGAGATGATCTACATTGTCGGGTGTTTATATGCTGTAATGTTAACTGCTGAATGACTGGCACTAGGCGGGAAATGACCTTTACCGCATTAATATAACATTACAGAGAGACAGGAGAAAGAGAGTGAGAGAACTGGTCTCTGGTGAGTGCTCAGTAATTGACCCCACGTTCAAACTCACTTCGCTTGCAGTGAACACCATTAAACAACCACCATGGCTCATGAAAATCCATCTGCCATGACTCGGGCACAAACGTCCACGGATATTCTAATGTTTTGGTTTTATTCACTTCCTCATTCGAGCCTCGGAAGTCACAGCGACAGGCGGCCATATGTGGTGACAAGAGGCCACTTGACACGTCATTGTTTTAACAAGGCTAAAAACATTGGGAGCCACTGCCGTAACAAGTACTTGAACTTAAGGGTTAAAATATTTTTGGAAGAGGGACTTTTTGTTAGAGGTAACTAGATGAGCGGGGAGTTGTTTTTGGCAAAATGTGGATGCCTGAATATTTAGCAGGGACTGGCTGACCCTGTTTGAGCCTGCAGTGACAGAGCGCTGGTGTTTTGTATGAAGAGAGGCTTCGAGGGAAGGTGAAAACAACGGCTGTGATATGAGAAAATACCCCCCAAAATTACCTCTGTTGAGTGAAAAATTAACATTTGTTTTACAACTACAGAGCTATTCTCAAGGTTAACTATGTCAGGGATGACAAAAATATATACAAACTCCTGAACAAAGGTCAAAAAGAGTCGATTTGATTCGGATCCAAAAACAATGGCCTGGTGTGTCTTGGCTCTGAACGTGTCCCGCGTCTTTAAAACATTAACCGCCAATCATTTTGATTGAGAGTTTTTACTTAATCCGACTGAACGTAATTGTATTTGAAAAAGTACCCCGCTAGTACTTTGTTTTTAGAGGTATTAAGTGCAGAAGGAACCTGTGTGCTTTGCCTCTCTCAGGTTGGAAATGGGAGCATATGGTTGCGTTTGCACCAGCCTCAGCGTACGTCCAGGGAGCTGACCTATCGCCGTCCTCCAGGAAACAACATGCTCAGACAAAACTTCAGAGGCGGACTGATGATGTCGCACCGGGGAGCCGGTTAACATTTGCTAACCTTTGCTTCTTTTCTCGCGGAGCGGGTGATGCTGACGGTGTCTCTTAAGGAGAAAGTTCCAACATGAAGAAGCGTTTGATCACAGACGATTCATTCGGGAGCGATTATGCTCTCCTTCGTGGGACGGACACACGCGGGAGTTTGGCGCTGGACCCCTGGAGCGGATGTCGCGTCAGGTGGCGGAAGGCGACCCTGACTTGATGTTACTGGAAATAGCGCGCATATCAAACGCTTCAATGCGTCGTCTGAGTGGTCCCATTAAGGACTGGATGAAAATTGTTTGGGATGGGTGGAGGCAGAGAGGAGAATGCTTCAGGCGGTGGCTGCCAACCTTTTCTGGCATTTGAGCTACGTAAATAAATAAAATGTCTTCTTGAGAATCATTGTTTAAAAAGTGATTATCTGGGTGATTTAAGCAACCTAACTAGGTCACATTCGAGGTAGAAGCTTCCCCTCTGAAGTGTTGTAGTTTTTTAAAACAATATCTGACATTTTGGAAAGCATACTGCATACTTATTTGTTCCCTCTCTGAGAGTTAGATGAGAAATAGCTACCAGACTCATGTCTGTGCATTAATTATGAAGCTGGGACCAGGTGTGAGCTTAGCTTAGCAAACTCCTGGTTATCTTATGGATCTAACAATTCAAAGCCAGCCAGCCTGGGTCATCGTCATCCATTGTGGGCACAAGCGTGTGCACGAGACCCCTCTGCCGACCAAGCCAGCGAACTTCCAGTTTAGCGACGGACCAACTTAAATGGGAATACACTTATTCAATTGTGTGGCCCTTCTAGATTTACAAAATGTTAGCTGAATGAACGGCTTAAAATTGGGATAGTGACATGAGACATCTTTACAGGGGGTTGTGATGCCAGAAACGCTCTTTTGGGGGGCTTGTACTGACTTAGGACTTTAGCTTAGCTTAAAGACTGGATGCTTGGTTGACGCCACCTGTTGTAAAGTAGTTAAATCCACCTACCAGCACCTCCAATGCCCACCAAATAACAATATCATGTTTGTTGAATTTGCACAATAAACAAACTACGAAAGTAATTTTATTTATTTTTGAACCCCCTTGGACAGAGCAGGGTTAGCTGTTTCCCTGTTTCCCCTGCTTACACTGTTTATGCTAGGCTAAGCCAATCATCTCCTGGCTCCAGCTTTACCACAGAGACACTCTCATCAATGAGAATATTTCCAGAATACATCCTGTAAATGCTGCACCGTCCCTTTAAAAAACGCCTGCATTCTTTACTGGAACCTCTCTCAGTGGAAGAAACACTTTTGACAAACCGTTACATAAGATCTTTATTAACAGAACAGTCTGAGCCGTAAATCACAACAGAGCAAAGACGAGACATGACTAAGCTCTCGCACTCACACACTCACACACACTCATGAATTACACACGCCCGTACACAGGGAAGACAATGCACCAAACTGACGCACACACTCCCAGAGTCAGGAATTTCACAGAAATGCCAACTGCAGGCAAATGCCCCACATTCCATAAATGCCTCACATGCAAATGTATGTGTGTTTCTGTGTGTGTTTGTGTGGAGAACCTGGTGATATATGCTTGGGTCATTTCAAAACAAGTGAGGTCACAGAGTCACCCTGTGTCCAGCTCAATTGAGGTCATATGCTTCCTAGTTTACTTCACAATGTGTGTGCGTGCGCGCGTGTGTGTGTTGTTTGGTCACGCTGTTTTGAGCTTGTGTGTGTTTTGCTGCGATCCAGATAAGATGGCGACTCAGCGAGCCTCAGTAGACATGGTGTTTTGTGTCTGGAAGCTGTAAAAACTGTCTGAGTGAACAGGGGCGGGGGTTGGGGGGGTGCCATTAGACACGCGCACATACCTGTCACTGTTGCCCTCCAGCACACACACAAACACACATAAAAATGCAACTGGCTCCATGGACACGACCTCTTGCGTCTGCTATTTATCCGAGCTGACCTGTGTTTACGCAGGTGTCACACACTGACAGCCACACAGACTCCATATGGCCATTTTCACATGTATATGTATACACAAACACACACACAAACCCAGGACCGTGACCCCTACAACAGGCCGCAAGATAATCCAGGAGGGTCACATACCAGGACAGGAAATGTTATCCTGCAAAACTACTTATCTTTTCACACAGGCAAACAGCTCTTTGGCTGACAAATGCACGCAAAGATGGAACAACATCCGTCACTGGATGTCTCCCGTACAGTCTGAACCACACACATCCACGGTAGCAATCTGAGTAATTAAAAAAAAAAGCTTGCTGGTCAGGGAGCTCTCCCCTCACCTCACTCGGAGCCGCTTCCTAAAGGCCGCGGCCTCCTTCGTCCCCCCCCCCGAGGACCACAGGTAATCACCTCCTAACCCACCGTCTGGAAAGAAACGCACGCATGGACCCAGGTTCATGCGCACACAGGCTCCTGAATTATTTATTTCTGCTCATTTTGCTGTC
Source organism: Acanthopagrus latus (assembly GCF_904848185.1). Classification (NCBI taxonomy): domain Eukaryota; kingdom Metazoa; phylum Chordata; class Actinopteri; order Spariformes; family Sparidae; genus Acanthopagrus; species Acanthopagrus latus. The sequence goes on along the minus strand of NC_051041.1, from coordinate 6,920,027 downwards.
AGATTGAGGGAACACAGTCGGAGGCAAATGTGAAGGGCTGTCACAGTTGAGGAACATTGCAGAAGGCAAGAGGATCTTCTAATGCAAAAACTCAGAGCAGATATGTGGAATAAAAAGGCTTTGCTTTTCCTTCCAATTCACAGTGAATGAACAGGCGTGCAGGCGGTGAGACGGGACTTGACGAAAAGACAGGTTTTTAAGATTTATACTGAGCACTGTGGTGCAGCCTAGCGGCCAGGATAGAAGGTTAGGAGTTAACATTTGTAAACCACTGAAACGTATCATGTTCTTATTACACACTCGTGACGTGACTCTCATATATGAAGGTGAAGGAGATGGTGGTGATACAGACGAGGAGCCAGCCAGGCCAATGACCACAGTTCAAGACTGTGTTCCAAAATTGTAAATTGAAATTGTGACAGCACCAGATATATTTTTAAGAAGACCATTGGCGACCAAAAGACGTATTTTAAGCCAAAACAGGATCTCGTCCATGTGGTTTGTGTTCCTAAACCCTAAGCAGATTAAAGAAAAGTTAAGTTCAAGATGCAATGCTAACGTTTATTCTGCCAATCGGGCGGTTTTCTCAAACGCAGTGTGGTGCAACATGGACACATCTCCAGTCATGAATCCAGGGTCAGAGGGTGTTGAGGGTCTTCGATCATCCGACACCATCACCACACCTTGGTCGACCCAGCCAGGATGGGTGATCTGTCCTCACTTGCTTCCAATTAGGGTGCTACGCCATCGATCACCCCTCTTGATCCACAGCTGCTTTCTCAGCTGCATCGATGACTGTGTTCGTTTTGGTGGCTTTCTTGTCCCCTGTAGCAATGTGATCCCAAGGTGGTCGATGCAGAGACTGTCCTCAGGCCAAACTTTGTGGCTGATAGAAGTAGGAAAGTGGATTGTATACAGTCTCCACTGGACCTGAAAGAGGAAACGAGGGGCTGCTGGCGACTGGATGAGGCAGGAAGAGTTTAAAAGATGGCTGGCAGACATTGAGAAGTAACTTGTTAGCATTCTCCGGCTCATAAATCACCGTCATGAAGCTTTTCGGAAAGAAACATCAAAATGTGAGCGGCACAATTCAGCCAAACTCTGTCATCAAGGCCTAAATAGTCTGTTTGAACAGTCCAAAAGTCAAATCCGAGTAAAAGTACAGATATTGTGATAAAATACTAATTTGTCTCCGATATTAAATGTAAAGAAGTATCAATAAATCTTTTAACAAACTGGGAAAGACAACTGACTTCTTAAAAAATTACACAAAACCGATGTATTGAATTCATAGTGTTTCAACTGTGGGTGAACCCATAAGGTGTGCATATAAGGTATGCATAGTAAAAAACAGTTGGTTTTCTTGGTTCGTGTGCACTGTTCTCCCATAATGCATTGCGCAAAGAATATAAAGACGTTACTTTCTTTCCAACAGCTGAAAAAGGTCAAACAATCATTAAATCTTAAAGCCAGTCCAGTTCCAATGTCTCAGTCTGACTGATGTCTGTCTTCTTGTGTTATGTGCCCTGCTGGTGCACAAACGGTGGCGTATATACTGTATACAATAGGTACTTGGTATGGAATTGGGACACAACAATGATTTATTATACATGCAGTGCTCGCGGGGGGAGAGATGGGAGTCTGAGGCTGAAGAGGGGGAAAGTTCTGTCATGACACTGGCACTTTGATCGGTGGCCTTCATAGAAATTTAATGTTAGGTTTGTTTTCTATTGATTCGGAGCACATCCAGCAGCTTACAGGAGCTGGGCATTTTTTTTTTTTTCCAGATCTATATTTCATGACAGTGTCTGCCTGTTGAAGAGTCTCCGGACCCGGTGGGAGAGTGGCGGGGGCTTAAGAGACACATGCATCAGCCACATGAAGAAATACGAAAGAGGCTATTTTCCAGGACGGATGAGTTACGGTCACACGGAGAATTAAAAGTCGCCACGTTATTGTCTTCACAAACGCACGCACGGGTACTAGAAAAGGCAATTTTCTACTAGACTCCAAAGCTGCGGTTTTTGTAACTGCTGAACACGGTCCCACCACTTGTGTTTGTGGCCTAAATAAACACCCCTGGGAGTTTTTTCTTCGGGAAGTATTGCCGCTGTCCCCGGGAGCATGAAGAATTAGTGTTTGAAATACAAACTGCAAGGAGCTGCGAGCCCTGCGCCACAAAGAAAAATATAATCCGCCACACTAGGAGAAGAGAAAAAAATAAATATATATTCAGAGCTGCCTCGCGCTGAGGCTCCCTATGTAGATTACTTGAGTATTTTAAGGATTTAATCAGGGGCCGACAACGCTGCGGCGTCTCATTTTGATTTTTTTTCTCCCCCCCACCACAGTAGCGTCTGGCTCACTAATCTGTGAGATGAGTCACTACGTTAGGACATACAGGTAGAAACAAACAAGCGTGACCTCACACACACACACACACACTCACGCACACATGCACAGATATGCAGATCTCCTCGCCCACACGTATGCCTGTTCATGTGCTGCTCCCCAGGGTGGTGTCAGGGACCCTGACTGATGAAAACACAGCGGCGGTGGCGGTGTCAACGCCATAAAACAAAGGCTGCAGTGTAGATGAGCTGCCAGCCGTTCCGCCGGTGATGGATTTCACCGAGAGCGCATTCGCTGGCTGAAAAACAGACCATTTAGTCTCCCGACCGCCTTTTTTTCCCCTCTTCTTCTTCTTCCCCTTCCCCGCTCTCTTAATTCCTCCACTTCTACCTCACTCCCTCTCTTCCTCCATCACACAACTCTTTATTTGTCTTGTGCATTTCGCTGTCCTCCCTTGGATTTTTTTCCCCCCATACCACCCTGTCTTTTTCACACTTTCCTCCACGAGCCCGCCGTGCCCTTCGGCCATCTTCAGAGTTGAATGACTCATGTTTACGACCCTTACGAAGGAACACATCTGTTCTCCGCCCATCCCCTTGCTGTCTGTTCACCCCCCCCGTTGTGGTCTCCTCGTCTTCCCCTCCGCTCCACTTGTCTGCACACGTCTGCAGTGAAGCCGCCTCAGACTGTCTTTTGTCCGTTCAATATCCCCTCACAGGTGAAAAGGGTCACCCCCGAGCTCCAATATCCTCTAAAACCCTCTCCAAAATAAGGGCGGCGTGTGTGTGTGTCTAGCATATATTCTCCACAGGTGAAAACTGTCAGGCTGAAAATTGTCAGATTTGTGAAACAGAAATGTGTTGTTTTTTTTTTTGTGTGTGGCTGTAATGTCAATTTTTTCGCTTGGGGGGGGGGGACACGGAATAGTTACAGATTGTGTTGTTATTTTCTGCCTTTATGTCCAAACTCGCACACTAGTCAGACAGAATGCCCGACAATAACACTGACAGATCGCTGTTAAGCCAGGCTTGATCATGACTCAGAGTTCCTTTTTTTTTTCCTCAATGTTTTTTTTTTCAGCGCAGCTCCCTGAAATATGCAAAACCCTCTAAACCGTGTGACTATTAATAGAAGGCGAAATATCACAGATACAGATTATGTTCACTGCAGGGAGTCTCGCCGGAGAGTTTTTTCCCTCCATGGTCTTTAGTAGTCCCCCACCTCAACAATGCAGAACATCCCCCACCGCCACGACAACAATCTGGGTTAATATCATGCGATTACAGTGCATATGTTTTCGTTTTGGTGTTTTTGCCGACGATCACAGAGAATGAATATGAAAGAGAGTACAAAGACACACATAACTTCCATTCACGAGGATCATTTTACTTCCCACAGTGCCTTCGTAGCTGTGCAATTTCAAAAGCAAAATTGAGACACAAAAAAAGACCTCAAAGAATTTAAGCTTAAAACATTCAAAAATGTGAATTATCAACAGAGTATTAAAAAATAACAGTTTTGCCATTATGCCAAAGATGTCTGTGTTGTTTTGTTTTGCTGAGATAACCATTAAAGGTGGTATGCTAACCACCTAGGCCCTAACCATTTTGTACCTGAAGAGGCAGAGTCAGCTACTAGGACCAGTAGCTGCATGGTTCACCAAGCTTCCTAGCTAACGGCAGCTACAGTTAGTGGCTGTGTTTGGATTTGTTTAGAGTATGAATGCAACAGTTGGCAAAGTTACATATTGCACCTTTAGATATATTCAGACATTTTAGCATTTTGACACCATTAGCATGTCTTGAAGATTGTTATAAAACTAAAAGCAGCTGCAAACTAGCGTAGGTTACCAATCAAAGTTGGGAAACGGGGGTAAACTGAAAACTTGTTGTGCCTGGCTAAGCTAACCAACTGCTAGCTGCCTCATCTTATTTATCCTACAGACAAGTGAGGGGTCTTTATCTTCTCTTCACACTTGCACCAAGAAGTGTACTTCCCAAAATGTTATGTTAGTTGACATTTCTGGCCAATGCAGGCTATAAACATGATGCTAAATTTGGGTGCCGACTGTTTAACTTGTTTACACATTGAGTGTTTTTGGCCTCCTGATGAATCAATGTCCAGTTTTAACTCTTTTAGCTCTGTTTTGGTCTCCACCACCTCCAGAGAATAATATCGAAATGCAGCTTTTAGCCAGCTTTTCCTGTGTGCCATTTGGTGCCACACAAGTGGGTTTACCAGAGGGTTTTTGCCGTCAACAGCTGCCTGCTGATGATAGCAGTGAGTTTCGGTCGATAAAATCAAAGCAATAAGCTGAAAGACGCTGTAATGCTCCATGGAGCAGAGGCAAACTGTGGCTGGATGATAACTCTCCAGAGGGTCATCAAAAAGGAGCAACCCATTTTACATTACAATCCATTCTTAATGCATCGTCTTTCGATTACAGCAGCTTTAATCATGTTTTTTTTTTCTTTTTTACAATGTAAATGCAATGGATCGAAATAAAAATCTCCCATTTTATGGTTTATAGGAGGAAAGTACCAGGATGAAAACACACAGCTTTGTGTATAAAACAAAACCTCTCTTTGACGAGGGGGACAGTCATTCAATCACAAGTTTAGCCAGCCCACTTGGAAGAGTCAATCCCCACTTATGTGACCGTGAAGGTTTATGATAAATGTCTCCGACTTTATGAATGGCGGCTCTATTTAGAGATGGCTCCATAAAACAAGCAGTCGTCCGCTGTTTTATGTTTCGTCATAAAACCTGAGGTCAGTGCCGTTTGAAGTCCCCCCCCAAAAAATGAGATTCATTCTCGACTTCTGCGGAAGGGCAGTTAATCTCTGGTAGTAGAATGTTCGTTGAGGGTAGAAAAACATGTGGGGACACTGTTTAACCTGAGCCTGGCAACCTTTGTGGTTGTTTTAACATCACACATGTGCTGTGAGAACATACAGTGCCGTGGCCTTTATGTTCACGGAGGAGCTATTTGGGGCTTTGTGATGACATGAAAGGAGGCTTTTATATGTATGACTGATGGCCACACACACACACACACACACACACACACACACACACACACGTACTAATGATCCTGCAAACTTTCCCTCTCACCTTCTTCTCTCGTCTGACTTCAAAAGGAGCTGCCACATGACAGCCGTACCTATTGTGGCCCCACCTGTGCATGGGGCGTTCCCGACCGCCGCTATTAGTACAGCTGCTCGTCTATATGTGGCGGTATTTGTTCAGACCTAAAATAGCTTTAATGACAGAGTGCTCGACACCGTCTTCTCAAAGGCGGCTCCCCATTGTCACTGATGTAATGTCTGTTGTTGTGTGTCGGGCTTAAAGGCCCATAGGTGGTCCAGTCGATGGGATTTGTCTTGCTGTCTGTGTGTTAGTGTGCGTGTGTGTGTTTTGTTGTTAATAGATTACCCAGTGAGCTGCCAGTTGGCTTGTGTCATCAACGCTGGGACCAAAATCTGGCAAATTCTCAGTCCGAACAAAAGATCTGTTGGCCGAGGTTTAACAATTGAACGCACGCGACGACGCGTGAACTCTCCGTTTGCATGCGCAGGCCCGCGGACGCAGGTTTTTTTTGCGACCACCCGAACGAGTTGGCGTCACATCGTGCTCGCGGCATCGAAGCAGAGAAATCGTAAGGACAGAGAGAACTGTCATTGATGTGTAAATTCACCATAAATAATTCCTCTCTCGCCTCACCCAAAAGACCATCTCGACGCTCGCTTTGCCTGCTCCTGCTTTCGGCTTTACGCCTATCTCCCTCTTCCCCCCTCCCCTCACCTCCCCTCCCCTCTCCTCCTGTATCCATCCCTCCCAACATCATTACTTATGAAGCAGAGTAATGAAAGACTCTCATTTTCTGTGTTTTCCAAGACCCTCCGTCATCCGGCCCCACTTTGATGGGCATATTGGATAAAGGCTCCAGCGGCCGTAATGGAAAATGAAAGCGGGGCTGTGGCCTACGCACCGGCGCCGTGTGAAAAACAGGAGAAGTGGAAGAGTCCCCCCGTCTTGCTCGGCTCTATATTTATAGGCAGAAAACCTGATTTCAGATCAGTCACGCTAGACTTGCAGCAGACACCTACTGCACACCGGGGGAGGCAGGCATGCAGGCATTGAGTGAGCTTTCTCTACTTCTTTCTTTCTATCTGCTCTTGCATGCTGTGTTTTATTTCTCCGTCTCTATACCTTTGCTGTCTCGCTTTCTGTTTCTGTCCTTATTTACCTCCGGCTCTTATTGATATTCCCCCCAGCAAACACGGAGAAAGTGCACTTTCTTCAAGCCGCAAAAAAAAAAGAAAAAACCTATCGAGTTACTTTGTCGACTGTTTAAAAGTCTCCTTTTCCACTGCGGTGAGATCATTTCAAGCCTGAAAGTTTGTAGAATCAAAAGGCATTTTTTGATCACAGTGCAACGATACTCAGTGAAGCTCATATCTATGAAATAAAATTGCTTCTTGCACAGCATTCACAAAAAGATGCCTTTTCATGTTGATGTACAATGACTAAAGACAAGAATAACAATTTATTTCTGTTCATTTCTGTCTCTCATATCTACAGCAAGTAGCCTGTATGCATAGCTTAGCATAACGACTTGGAATTAAAGCTAACCTGGCTCTGGCAAAATTCTCCATCGAAAGCCTCTCGAGATCATTAATTAATGTAAAATATCTTCTATGATGAATGCATTTAAAACAGCTACATTAAACGGAGGACTTGCTAGCCTTTTAGCTAAGCTTAGCATAATGACAGGGACTTAAAGCTAGCCTAGGTCCTTAGGTAGCAAAATCTTCCAAAAATGCAACTCAAGCTGAACATAATATATCCTGTATGATGAATGCATTAAGAGCTAAGCTAAGCTAAGGACTTGCCAGGCTTTTGGCTTAGCTTAGCATAAACACTGGAAATGAAAGCTAACCTGCCCGTGTCCTTTGGCTGCAAAATCCTCCCCATGAACGCTTCTCAATTACTTAATACAATAGATCCTGCATGATTAATGAATTAAAAAGAGCCATGCTAAACGGAGGACTTTCCAGGTTTATAGGTTAGCTTAGCTTAAATACTGGAAATTCTGTCGTTGGTTGTAAAATCCCCCTACAAATGTCTCTTGAGCACATTAATTAACATATGTTGCATAATTAATCCATAAAAAAGTGTTAAACTAACTTAACAACTCACCAGCTTAGCTTCATATTTACGGTATAGACACGATGAGTATCAGTTCAAAGTTATTCTTGGCAACAAAGCAAATATGTTTTCCTTTGAAATACAACATTTTGACACGTTTACTCCTGAAAACAGGAATCCTGGGTAAAGTAAGTAAGCAACTCCTTATTTTTCTGTTTTCACCATTGCAGTATCTGCAGCCAGTTACCTGTTAGCTTAGCTTAGCTTAGCATAAGGACGGGTTCTGTCTTTAGCAAAATAAGGTAGTGATAAGCTAAGCCAATTACCTGAATATTTACTGTATAGGCATGATAACTGGTATCATGAAAGAGAACAAAATGTGGACATGATATACTAAAATGGTTGTTTTATCCGTTTTTACATCACTCATCACTTCTTATCTCTATCTCTGCCTGGGCATAGGCATGCTTGTTGTTGCCTGCTCTGTTGACCTTGTTTCCTTTTAGCCTATTTTTTTGTCATGCACTTTGGTCAGCTCGTGTTGTTTTCACGTGCTACATAAATAAATGTGACTGGACTTTTAATGGTGCAGCTTCTCTTAAGAAGAAAACTGTGCAATTAATCAAATGACCTGAAAATCAGTTGACATGCGGTTGAAAGTGTGGCTTTTTTAAGGGGGGGGCCTGAAGGATCTGGTCCCCGAGGCGGTTGCCCACTTAGCCTGAATGCTAATCCAGACGTCTTTTTTTCTTTTCTGCGGTGTGTCACGCTGAGTTAGTCGTGGCTACCGTCTTGGTCAACATTAAAAGATAATTTACCCAACTTGCCAAAACAGAAGTTGAATATCCGTCTTTAACTTCCCTTTTTTGTTTGATCCCGCAAGATCAGTGTGATGTTTGGCATGTTACGCGGATGTGCACAATGCCGTCCCTTTGCTCGCATCTCTTCTCCATCCTCCCTCCCTTCTCTAACCCCTCTCAGTGGCTACGCTGAGATCTCTATCCATCTCCTCTTCCTCCTCCTTTCTCCTCCTCGTCAAGCAGGACGTTGACTTCATGTTCCTGCGCTGCTGCTACTGCTGTGCTTTTAGTCTAATGGACAGACAGCTGTGCTCCCATTTCTATATATAACCAACAACCCCACATGATGAAGTCTGTCACACCCTCTCATGGGGGCACTTCGTGTAACTGACCGCTGTGCTAATGCCCAAGGAAACGCTGTACGCTGTGTGCGCGACTGTGATCTGTAGGTTTGTAGCGCCGTAATAGACGAAATTTAATCTTCAGTCCTTTTTGTGCAAATTTTTCAGAGGCTTTCTAGCTAAAAAAACAAACAAACTGCCATCGTTTTCAGCAGAACATAAAAAAATGCGGTTTTATGGACAAATATAGCCACATTAAATAGATTTAGCAGCAAGCACTTTGATAAGCCTCGCTAGGACTACTTAAAGTACGGTATTTAATGTAGCTCTAATCTGCGTAAAACCACAATTTTTGTATTAAATGGATGCAGAACACACACACACACACACACACACACACACACACACACAAAGCCCTTTCAGTCTGAAATTGCAGCAGCATTTCCTCCTTAAAGGAAAAATAGCGTCTCTTTTTCTCTGAAACACTTACAGTATCCTTGCGTTCAGGGACATTTACAAGCCTCGAGAGTTAAGAAAACACAATTTGAACTCCGTCACGACACCATCGCCCTATCAGCCCCTCATTTCTATGTGGTGGAATGAATGTTATTATGCTTTTTTAAGTATATATTTATGTATTTACATGCAGTGTGTGTGTGTGTGTATGTGTGTGTGCTGGAGTGGCGGATCGAGGTATAAGTAACAGTGTTAAGGGATCAGCTGGTGATGGGGTCGTATTCTTTCAGATTAGGAGAGCTTAAGCCCTTCCGTCGCCGTGTAATTAACGAGACGGAGGGCACGAAGCAGATAAAGACAAAGAGGCGAGGAGCGGAGCGTGTGCACATGCAGAGTGGTATTAAAAGAAGCCGGCGTGCACACACACACACACACAGGAACGCACTCAGCAGAGCAGGGATTGTGTGTAATGACAGGGTGCCTGGTGGTCAGTGTATTTGTGTACATGATGACCGTGTGTGCAGCCGAGCAGCCGAGTCCAGAACCAACAAGATAGGATATAAACGGGTCGGACCGAGGGTTCGCGGTTTGTCGAGCAGAGTTCAGGACCTCGGTCATGTCAACAGGGAGAAGAGCTGCAGGACGGCAGGAATGCAGCTGCATGAAGGCCTCGAGTGCAGCACACACACACAAAAATTTACATTAACGCAGACACACACATTTAGTTTTGAATCTTCACGGCCTTTGAACACTACAAACAATTTCTCAGTGGAAAAGATGTTATCACTCCTTTTCCCGACTGGTTCCGTTGGTGGTGAGGCTCCTCCTCCTCTTGATCTGATTGGCTGACGTTAGTTCCTGCTCTTTTTCAAACTGTTCCTCAGGGCAACATACCAGATGTTCGCAACAAAAATACATTTTAAAAAGCACTTGAATAGGACAAACTAGTATTAACTTCTCTTTTGTTTAGCAGAAATGTTTCTTTCTTCTTCTCTTGTATATTTGTAATTGTCCCGTGACCCCTGAGATTTGTTCTGACCCTCCCACGGTTCCCACTTGTTGCTGGATTATAACACAACGCGTCGATCCGGTCGCTGAATTTCAGAAGGAGAGCGTGTCTGACGAGTGTTACTGTGACGGGAGTGGAGGCTTGGCTGTGCGAGCGGAAGTGCATCAGGTGATTCTCGTCGTCCTTTCTGCTGCGAGGGGTGTTAATGAGTGCTAATTTAAAAGGTGAAAATGCGAGCTGATGCCGGTGTAAATAACGGTGCTAACTGAGTGATACCAATACCACACAGCCACACGCATGGAGGGAGGGCGAGGCGTTAACGTAACCCTTCCTTCCCTCCACTTGTTTTATTCGTCTTGGATTAGGTTAGACGCGATTTTTAACACATCTTTAGGCCACTGGGGTTTGAAAATGTGTAAGCGAGTAAAGGAAAATACTTGAAGATTCATCATTATTACGTTTTCTTCGAGTTTAATTGGCACCGCCACGAGAAACAGCGGCTCACTCAGCGTGCTGTCACACAGGGAAAGCCATTGTATCTAAATGCACAGGGAGAAAAAAAAAAGAAGAAATTGCTCCTTTTTAGCCCTGCACTCGAGCCCTCAACAGTAATGACTGTTGGTAACTGAGGAAGACAAAACTGCGTGGCAGAAAATCCATTAGCGAGTCTGCTGCCAGATAGCAAAGAGACACAGAGGAATGGTGGCTTTTTGATACGGCAAGGCCGACTGCACTGGAGGCGTCAGAAAATAACCGACTCGTCCTTTTTTTTTTTTTTTTCCCTCCGCGAGAGTCTGAGGAGGCTGGCAGGAGTTATTCCCCACGTCTGAACCGGAGTGAGTGACTAATGTCTGAAACACTCCCGTGGAGCTGAGGTGTGTGTGTGTGTTTGCGTGTGTGTGGGTCGGGGCATGACTGTAAGTGTAAGGGACAAAGGGAAGAGGACGGCTGAGAGTCTGGGATTGGACTACGATGCCAGAATGTCGACAGGAATACCAGTGAATGTCATTCCTCGGCTGAAAATGGCTTGTTTTGAACTGTGTCCATTCTGCAGGTGCTCCACGTCCCCAGACTCCCTTAAGAAATCTCTCAATTTTGCGAGTTGTTGCGTTCGGAGAAACTTTATCGACTTTCTGAAATGCTGTCTACAACAAATTCTCAACAGCTCGGGCCTTCTTGTTAATTCGGCAAATGTCATACACAAAGATATTTCTTTCTGAGACATTTTTTTCCAGCGATGTGTGAGTTTATCCACATAAAACAGGGGCGGGCATGAGATCCAATCACCAGGTGTGAACCGACGGGCGTGAAGCTGTCCACGTGTGTGATCGGATCACTCTGGACGGGTGTTAATACCAAAATGCGAGCAGCCCCAGTGTCCTTTTGAGCTTCAAATATAAATGTGTTGCGTCTTTTATTTTTCATGAGCTGGGCCCCGGCCTGGCTGAAAACAAAGAAACTTTGTGATCTGAATTGTTGCCATAAACTTTTTCGCCATGAATTATTTCTCTGCTTTAGAGCAGACAGTAGTGAGCTGACAGTAAATCAGAGGAAAGAGACGGATCGGGGAGCACGTTCAACAAAAGGACGTTACCGTTGCACTCTGTTGTCTGCACCTCAAAGCCTGTAGAAAGGGAAGTATTTCCCCGTAACATTAAATATTTAGGACTAAATAAGCAATGATAAAAGTTAAGAAAACATCTGTAGGTGTGTTTTCTTAAAGAGCTCGACACGAGGAAAAAAAAACTACACTCACTTCAGGCGCAGAAGTCGTCTGAAGTGCAGTTCAGATCCCATCACTCAGCAAAGATGCTGATAATGAGTTTTAAGGGCCTTCAACCTCGAAGCTCAAACAAGCTCCTTTCCACCACGCTGTCAAGTTTCTTAATAGCTATAGAAAGTATCTAAAGAAAATCCTGTTAGAAAATACGGTTATTAGGATTCTGAAGGTTTGTCAGACTTTCACGGCGGCTCCTCAGCATTTCAGCTCTGTTGAGCACTTTTGAGTCGTTGCTGCGGCGGATTGCCATCGAGGTGCTGCAAGATTAGGGACGGGGATCTCCGCACGCAATCTCAAGATTCAATTCCTATCTGAGGCTCTATGATGCGATTATAAACGGATTATGCCTCAAAATTCGTCACATGCAACCACTTGATACTCAACAAAGCATATTAATGATAAGAAACAGATGAATTGCATTCATTTCCGATATCTTGGCCCGCGCTCGAGCCGTAAACACGAAGCAGGCGTTCATCTTAAATTTCTGAATATTGACATTTTCAGCATCCAGACATGATCCTTCGAGCGAGGACCACAGCGCGCCCAAGAATAAATTGCCCTCCTGACCCTCACTGAAGACGAGAACGAGGCAGGGAAGAGAGGAGGAATCAGAAGGAGTGATGGAGGCGCGCGGCTTATCTGTCCATCTGCCGTTCAAACAGCCGAGGAGGCCGGGACGTGGAACCGTCTTTGTCCTCGACTTGCGTACGTGCGACAGCTGCAGGAAGGGATTTAACATCTGGATACACCTTCTCTTTCTCTTGACACAAACGCAAGCAAACACCGGTTCAGAGATTATCGAAAATGAGCGTAAAGATGAAGGAAGACGAGGAAGATTACGGCCACCGATGTCGCCGAGACACAGAGATGAGCCTCTCGTCTCCCCCTCCCTCCCTCCCTCCCTCTTTCGGTTTCTCTGTCTCTCTATGTTTAATGTAAGTGGATACTAGAAGACCTCATTCCTCTGCACGGCGAAACCTGAACTGTCTATTTAGCCCGCTGGCCTCTTTTTCCCTTTTTCCCTCTGCATCTTTCTTCCCCTCTTTCTCTGTAATCTTCGCAATTTCCCCCTTCACATTTTTCACTCGTGCATTTTTTTTTCTTGCAGCGGGCAAATAACATGGTTCCTTTGCGACTCCCCTTTTTTGCCTCTGCCTCTGTCGGATGGCATGTTTAGTGTGGGTCGCAGCCCAGCAGCCTGACCCACAGCCTGCAGACAGAGCTGCAGTTTGGTGACTTTTTTTCTCCCCCATCCCTCCCTCCCTCCCTCCCTCCTGTATCCCAGAGGCTGCAGCAGCTGGTGAAACACACACACACACTGCTCTCCTCCTCCTCTTCCTCATCCATCCATCATTCACCGTCTCATCTCCTTCTCTCTTTTCGTCGATCTGTGTCGAACATCCAGACACCCTCCCTTCCTCCCTCCAGCCGCTTGTCCGGTGAGATCTCGGCAGCTGCGGTCACATCTTCGGTTCATGTACGGCGCAGGTCTTTCATCTGGCTTGCAGAGGAGGAGCATGCATAAGCGTGTGCCTCGCATCACACAGCAGACACACGGAATCGCATTACTAACGCACGGTACGTTTGCTCCGGGTACAGTTGCAGGCGAATGTCACTCATGTACAAATGAAGAAGGGAAACTGAGTTAAGCAGCCTACATCGCTCTCCTGTTTCATTTTTCTCCCGTGTGGGATTATTAGATGAAATGCACTGACGTTACTCGACGTACTTGAAAGAAACTGTGTCCAACCCGGTGAGCAAAACACATCCAAAAGATGCCATCGGCTGTCCAATGAGGAGTGAGAATGAACGTACTTTCAGGGCTGGGTAACGAACCTCGATACTCCCGACCAAAGTGCTCGATACTATCGAGTATTGAAAAATGTCTTCTCGTTTGATACCAGATTTCAGTACCAAGAGAGATAATCCCATCTGCACACGTGAGCCAATTAGCACTCAGCATGCTCATCATGCCAAGTGGAATTTTTTTTTAAACAATCCCAGCTTATTGTGGCTCAAAATTAAAAGTTTTTCCGACGTCTTTCATGGACTAACTTCAGTTGTCTACCTGTAGATCAGGCACATCAATCCATCAGAAGTGTACAATAGTTACATGGTGCCGTATATAAAAGCAAACACTGAGTGTCTGTTTTAAAGAGGTGAGTTTGCAGCATCCTTGGTCCTGTGTTACAGAGAAGGACTGTGACAGTGATTTAAAAAAAAAAAAGGGAAAGCAGCAGAGCTCTGAATACGCTCAAGACTTTTTAAGGACATTGTAAAATATATGTGCAATTGCAGCAGTCGAGTCAGAACGCAATTGGGGCATGGATCATAATTTGAGCAGCGGAGGAGGACAGGGATGAGTGGAGACGGGCTGCATTTCTCTCGCAGGGAAAAGGGCAGGTTTGGTGATGCGGTTTGAACGGTGCTGGAACGAGAGGTGCACTTCTTTTTCCACTCGGGACCGAGAAAAAAAACAAACAACTTACATGAATGCATGTAGGTGTGGTTTCAGCCAGAGGAGGGTTTCTGGATGCACTAAAAAGGTTCAACAACAAGCTTTTTAATGTTCAAATGTCAAGGGGGAGAGAACACTGACTGCATAAAATATGGATGTCTGCGGGTCTAAAAAGTGAAGCCAGCGTTGTTTCTAAAGCAGTCCGCCGGTTTCAAAACAAGGTCCAACTGTATGGAAGCTTATGAGAAAATGAACCTACATACTTCTCACCTCAGTAAACGGTTCCCTAGTGACTTTAAGTCATCTTCAACACAGCATGATGTGTATTTCATAAATTATGGACCTATTTAGAGAAAAGAAGACAACAAAGCAGGGTAAGATTTAGGACGTGGCCACCTCCACGGCTCGTCCTCAGGCTCTCAGTCAGATCCAATCAAGACATCCTCCCTTCTAGTCTAAATATGGTCACCTCTGGCTCCCCCACCAAAAAAAATCGAGGTGGCAACAGCCATCATGGCATTATCAACCTTGAGGCTTCAAAATGCTAGTCCGTAAACCGACACATGAAAATGGGTCCAGGATTCAACTGGGGGACGTTGCAATCACGCAATATAACACGCATCTTAACGACGAGGCTACAACGTGACCCGCTTTTTAATTTCATTATCTTTTTTTCGTCTTTAAGATCCTTAATTTGTGCGTTTTTATAACTTGCATTAAGTAAGTCGATACTGAAGCTCTGCAGAGTCCGATGCGTCTTTTTCGCTCCCGTTTTGCTAATTTTTGATTCGTGTGGATGTTTGGTCTGCGCTCCCATTTGTGCACTTTAAAGGCTGTAAAAAGTTATGGTCCTGTTCACTGTACACTTGCGCTTGATATTGTTAGTCGGGCTTTATTGCTTTTGACGTGTGTGTGCGTGCTGACATTACCAAGACAGTCGCTTCTGTCACTCAGCTCTTGTTGTGCTCGACGGGGTGTACATGAGAATGAAAAGTATCGACAGTAGCCTGTTAGCGCTCTGGCGGCTAATCCATAAACTTGGTTTACCACACACTTGTGTTGGCGTGCACTGAGACAAACGCACACACACAAACGCGGATACTGAAGCGCGCTCCTGCTGACACCTGACCTTTTACAGGAAGTGGAGTGGAGATCAACTGACCAGAAGCTGCTGTCAATCAAAGAGCATCCGCCCCCTCCCCTCCATCCCTCACCTCTCCACTTTCGCCCAGTCGATATTCATTAAAAAGTCAGTGTTTAGCACACATGAGGAATGGCAGCGCGTGAGGATGGGGTGAGGTGGACAGGAGGGATAAATAAAAAACAACACACACACACACACACACACACACACACACAGACAAAATGGATGGTGAGTAGAAATGTGTGTGTGTCGGTGGGGAATCAAGTCACGGAGGGGCGAAGCTGACGGCTGATGGGTCCGTGAGTGAGAGGAAGGAAATCGGCAGATGATAGGGTGGAGGAGGAGGAGCAGATTTTTTTTTTGCTTATCACACAACACAAAATGCGCACACACGCACACAAACAGACACACACACTCGGCTCGGAATGCTGCCGTCTTAGTAAACACAGCTTTGATGATAGTGTTGTCACTGTGAGCCCAGTGCCTTGACATGGGAGAGAGAGAGAGCCTGCTGCAGTGTGTGTGTGTGTTTGTGTGTGTGTGCGTGTGTGTGTGTGTGTGAGCCATGGGTGGGTGTTAGAAACTGTGGTCTGCGTCTCTATTTATGTCTCTGCGTGTGACCGGCTATCTGAGACAAAAATACCGAAAAGGGTAGTAAGATGAAGACATCAGACTTAAATCTCTGTGTGTCAGTGTTTGTGTTTTTGTTTGTGTGTGTGTGTGTGTGTGTGTGTGTGTCCTGACTACAAAATCGGCTCCTCTTATCCTTCTACATAGATTGGCGCCATATTGGATGTTTAATATTTAACCATATCTGTCTTCCCGGGAGGTCTCGGGGATTGGAAAAAGGTGGGAGGTGGCAGCATGTGCAAAGACAAACACACACACACACACACACGCGAAAACACTGATGTAAGTGTACGCGCCATCAGCATCCTTCATCAACAAACACACTCGATGTGCAATCAAGAGCATACAAATGAGATGAGAGTGTGTTCAGACAACACTACGTCAAAACACGAACCGTGTTTTTTTTTTTATCGCTGCAGATCGCGCACGAGTGCAGGAATTAGTCGAGTAATTGAGCAGCTGATTGATAATCAGTGCTTCATTTAAGCCTTTGTGAAGCAAAATAGCTAAATATACGGTGGTTCTATGGGGTTTGGAGGTGGCAGACGCGAGATGGGAACACAACGTTGACATATTTAAATGTCCAGCGGATACGGA
This sequence comes from Acanthopagrus latus, assembly GCF_904848185.1. Classification (NCBI taxonomy): domain Eukaryota; kingdom Metazoa; phylum Chordata; class Actinopteri; order Spariformes; family Sparidae; genus Acanthopagrus; species Acanthopagrus latus. The sequence continues at coordinate 6,903,309 of NC_051041.1, read as the reverse complement.
GCGATGTTACAAAGAGAAAATATAAATACAAAGAATGACACTCAGTGGAGCACACACCTCCTCCAGGACCAAACAGTCCAGTGTCACCACCAGATCCACACACTAAAAAAACAACAACACCCAAATTGATAATGTTAAAGAAAGTGAGGAAAGAAATCCTGGACATGTCCCTCGCTCCGGATCTGTACCAACATTTTACGGAGTCTATTCTGGGCTGAGGATCATTCATCCAAGTTTTTGTGGAAATCAAACCAAACAGCCAACAAATAAACAAGCAAATGTAACCGTCTTGCCCCGAGGCGAGAAACAAAATCATCCGATTTAGGGCAATTTACTGATATCACATCGTCATATGAGACTATAAATCATCCTAAATGTTGGATATTCATACAGCAGATATGTTTCTTTTCCTGGTTTTAAAGACTACAGTAACATGATGTCATTTTCTGAACTTAGCAGATTGTCCTGCTTACATTTACCCTACTTTCCAAAAACTCTTGCATTGATGTTTTGTCAAAGTACCAACAGTCATCCCTACAATATCCATTTTCAGGTAACTGCTAAAACATGGATATATATATTATATATCGCAACACAGCCTAAAAATATAGAAATATTCATTTAAGGCCATGTTGCTCAGCTCTCATCCAATAAGGATAGTTACCTATCATTAATCAATGGTAACTTGATATTAAATTAAACATATCAAATTAACAAACAAGAAAAATGCTTTATAAACTGTTCATGAACACATTTTTTATATAAATGGATAATAAATACTGTGTCTATCATCCATGAACATAACTTAGATGTTATAAAGCAACTGATGTTCATGAACTTTTACAATTGGTTTCAAAAGCACTACATTGTCTGTTATTAGTCAAAAAACTATGAACTAAAGTTTAATTCACCATAAATGTGCCATTTATTAACGATGGTTGTTATAAAGTGTTACCTAAAGATGCTGCTCGCTTGGCATTTTCCCTCATTTCTTTCATTTGTGGTCTGAACAATGAATCGGTCTATTGGTAGCGAACACAGATGTTAGTTGCGCAGCAGACAGTATATTGCTGTATGCATACACCATAAATCCCTTGTATTCATCCCAATATGCATTTGACTCAACAGTAATCTTGTTGTAAACCCGTTTTGTAATGTAATCTAATGTAATCCACATACAGCAGAGATCAGACCATATTCACAGTGCGGGGCTTCCCAGATAACAATCATCACACACGGCACCCGTCTGAACTCCCTCTCTCCCCATGTTACACAGTGAGAGCAGGTCTATACGTGTACGTTACAGCACACATACTGCACGCATGCTTTCCCACATTAACACGAAGGGGGTCCGGTCACATTCACATGAATACACAGTGAGTCATTGTCATGTAGCTGGGGTTACCTACCAGCACTCCTTCAGTCAGACACAACGACTAAGTTGCTCGCTGATGCAAACGCTCGATTTTTAATGTCTGTAGGAAACACAGAGGAGGTGTTTTCAAAGGGTCGGGAAACCCAAGTTATAAAACACATTTTCGGCCACGCATGTGGAATCATAGAAACGTTTCAGCTGTTAGGAGAAGTCAGCGTTGCCTTTAACATCTGTGGCCGCGTGAGGCGAATGTCGGCAAGGTTAGCAAATCAATGAGCAGGACCGCTTTATTCAAATGTCATATCTGTGTGGGACTCCCTATGAATGTGATGATGATCCTTGACTCGTATTTAATTCAGTGCTCAAAACATGCATCCATGAACTGTCGACTGTCAATGAATTTTCCAGAAAATGTACGTTTGCTCAACATGTATGTGTATATATATATATATATATATATATATATATATATATATATATATATATATATATATCTCACATCATGCAACCTTGTGGCTTGTCTTCTTGATGGCTTCTCCTTGATCCCTTGTAGCTCAAATCCTGCACTGCTTCACCAAATAAATGGCACAAATGAACTTGAATAAACATACGGATATCTATGTCTTAAAAGAAATAGTTAGTGCCTTCTACTGAGGAAACTGTCCTGAAAATGTTAAAAAACTCTTTGAAGTTTAGCCCTGTAGAATATCCAAAGAAGACAGACTCTGCTCCTTGAGGGTGTTTTTCTGTTGAGTCAATCTTTTTTTTGATGCAGTTTTCTTTTTTTTTTTCTTTCCAAAGGCACCGCCAGCATTTTATCTGCCTTAAAGGTTTTGACATGATGGCGGGAATTTCACAGATTGGATATTATCGAACCAAAAAGGAGGATGAAACCACTACCTACTACTGCTCCTTTTATTTACAAGGTTATTTATCTAAATCGGTAAACCTCCCAGACACTTTGTCAACTACTCACAAAATCATTTTCATTTTTGGATGAACATTTTTTTATCGAAAGGTCGATGGTTCTATTCCCCTGGTCTTCATGTCGAAGCGTTCTTGGGCAAGATACTGAACCCCAAACTGCTCCTGATGGTTGGTACCTTGCATGGCAGCCACCGCCCTCAGTGTACAAGTGTATGTATGAATTACTGTAAGTCACTTTGGACAAAAGAGCATCTGCTAAATGGAAACGCACATAAACACAGCCACGCATTCACACAGGTCATTCGGCATTGTGTAATAATGCAGGAACCTACACTGCAGCTCTTTATATTGTTTTTCCAGTGGAATCTAAGTGACAGAGGACGGCAACAAACACATGCACACTTTAAGGGAAAGAGCTGCTGAGACAAAGGGCAGACAAGAAGAAGAGGACAGAGAAGGAAGGCGGGGGGTGGGGCTGGGGAGGAGAGTGAAGGAGAGGCACAGCGGGCCTGGTCGTTTGTTTCTGGAAACAAAGTGCTGGTAAATGATTTACTTGTTCCCTGCGTTTTCGGTACAGTCGCCTCGTTAAAGAACAGCAGACTGGCCGACTAGACCGCCGGATCACAGACGGAAACCGACTTGCATGCAGACATACAAGCACACGACATCGTGCACGGGGGGCTGGCACCTAGATATGCGTTGTCCGACATACACGCGCGCACACACACACACACACACACACACACACACACACGACAGAAAGACAGATGCACAAACACACACACAAACAGCAGGAACTGGGTCAGACTAACCAGATCAGCCTCACTATATTTGCAGCATACAGGAGGCCCCACTGTCTCATATTAAATACTACACAAGCACACCCATATTATGCACATACGACACACACACACACACACACACACACACAAGCAGGAAAATGTTAATGCATTCTTGCCCCGACACCCCCAAACATTTGCTCGCAAGGGAGTAAATATACATAATTTTGGACGCAACACACACACACACACGCCCATTTACCCATTTATTTACTCCCTTCGCTCGAACACGTGAATTCCTGGAGGAGCTGTGCATCTCCACAAATTCATAAACTCACAGCGGGGCTAAATGAAGGTGTTTACATTCTAAAAACCTGAGCTCAGAGCGAGATTTGGACACGAAATCCCTCAGTAATGCATCGTGTAAATCTCTTTAACCGTCGTGACGAGTATTTTTTTTTTTTTAGCTCGGAGACTGATTTTCAAATGTACATCGCCGGCCCAACTGGGAGATTTACTTCACTGCCGATTCACACAGATCCATCACACGCCCACGCACACATGTACGTGTGCCGCAGTGGCAACAGCAAAGCTCTGTCAACAGGTGGGAGAATATCGCAACAGAGCCGCGGCCAACGCCAAACAAGGCTGCCTTTCAGTGACACTAGTGTTTGTGTGTGTGAGTGTATATTCAATACACACGCTCACACATACCAATGTTCATTCAGATCTCGATGTCCGGGCCTGAGTGTAGCGGTGTTAAATGATGCCAACATCAGCAATGAAATCCCAATTTTCTCATCCAGGGAGCAAGGGGCCTGCGTCTCGTCACTCATGGAGGGTTAAATAAATGACTCGGCGGGCGGGAAGATTAATGGCAGGCATATTTCGCTCTGACGCTCCTTCGACAAATAAACAAGCAGAGAACTGGATGCGAAAGAAAAAAAAAGAAGAACCGTTGGGACGGTGGGAGAGGAGAGAGCAGGATGAGAAGAGGAAGGAGGAGGTGTGGTGGGCATGGACCTGCTGGGCCAGACCTTCTGTCGGAAGAGACTATTAAGATGTCTTTGCAATGTCAATCATAAGTCTACAAAGAGATAGAAAATGGCCGCAAAGAGACAAAAAAAAGCTACAGAAGGACAGCAAAGGGACCCAAGAGTACCACAAAGAGACACAAAATAACTACAGAGACACACAAAAGGACCACTAAGAAATACAAAATGAATTCAGAGCCTTAAAAAGTACCGCAAAATGATTACTAAGAGCCAAAACAACTATAGAGATACAAAGATACCACAGAGACACAAAACAACTACAGACACTGAAGTACTGCAAAGAGACACAAAGATACCACAGAGAGACACACAAAAACTACAGAGACACTGAAGTCCTGCAAAGAGACAGAAAAGAACACAATGAGACACAAAATGACCACAAATAGGAAAAAAAAAATTACATACAGACAAAAAGGGACCATGAAAAGTCTCGGAACGGCAACAGAGACTCGGAAGTACTGCAAAGAGTCGCTAAAAAGAACCACAATAAAACACAACCAGAAAAAGGCCAAAAAAAAAAAAACACTATAGAGACACACAAAGAGAAAACAATATGACTACAGGGACACAAATGTACCCAAAAAAAACCACAAAAAGGATATAGAGACACGAAGAGACACAAAATGACTACTAAGTGCCAAAACAGCTACAGAGACACAAAGGTGCCACAAAGAGACAAAAAAAGCAGGAAAGTACCACAAGAAGACAAAATAAATCGCGAAAAGGAGACAAACTACCACAAAGACACACCTGACAAGCACAAAGCAACACAAAACCACCACACAGAGACACATAACGACTACAAAGTGGGCAGGAAACAGCTCTAAAGAGACGCTGTGTCGTTCTCAGTGTAAAGGAGGGGCTGGGAGACCTTTTACATGTCTGTGCCCAGAGCCCTGTTGTCTCATGATCCCATCCACGGCTGTGGGGGGTGATGAGTAGAGCGAGGGGGGGGAACTCTCTCATAAGAGCCTGTTTGTCTCTCGATGTGTTTACTCCACCCGAGCGCTGCAGTGCGATGCCAGCCAGGCTGCTCGTCCGTTGGCGTTCCACTTAGCAGATGAAGGCGAGCATTGATGCAGAGGTTTTCCATGCGGCTTCTCCTTTCATGGCGCTGGTGTGAAATATGAGTGCCGAGTGGCAGAGCTCACGAGGGCGACGCGTGGCAGCAGCCGGTGGGAGCAGCACGCTCCAAAAAAATGTCTCTCTCTGGCTCGAGTTCGAGGGGCCCTCTTGTCTACAGCACAAATCAATAGAGAACAGCGATTAAACCATATTTTGCACGAGAGCTCGGTGATGGACATATATTTTCCAGACATACAGTAGCTATCTGTAGTGGTGCCAAGATGTCTGTGCGAGGGGGGGCGGGGGAGAAACCTGTGAAGATTTATTACTGCACATAAACGGAGTCATTATGACTAAACATCAGAATTGAAAAGCCACAAAAATCCTGGTATGGTTTATGTGTGACAGATGCCGAACATCGTATATCACAGCCGAAGTGTGTGTCCCGTCCCACGCTGGCAGGAGAGTTATTAGATTTGTTTGCTATCGCCGAGTTATTTTCACAAGTTAGCGTTCCGTGCGTTTCTGGCGCCGTCATCCACAGATCAATATATTGATGGTTGTTGACGTATCAGATTCTCGGGTAGTCCCATCATCATGTTTCAGTTTTACCACCTGACAATGCACGTTATTTCCATTCTCCCTGAAAATCTACGGCTCTATCTGTAGTTTGGCAGGGCGGAGGCTCACATAAAACACTTTGAGGTTTATACTAAGAGCTGAAGACGAAAATTATCAGTCAGATCAGCTCATAATGTATCACACACACTGTTTCTAATACACATTTTCATGAAGTTTACACTCACGGAGTCCAAGTCTCCTCCTTGAACTTATTGAACAGACTTTTATTCTGTCTTGTTGAGTTCAAAAGGTTCATCTTAAACTTTCTCCCTGGGTACTGTGGCTCAAGATACTCAGCGTTTCAAAAAAAAAAACCTCTGGCATCTTTGTACACAAGTCCTGTATTCTTTTTATTGATTTATTCACTTTTAACTTGTGCTCTTGTTTTTTCAGTTTTGTTCTTTTCTCCCTTTTGAAGCGAAAATGAAATGAAATATGAATATTTATGTATTGCAATTGTTCCCCTCTCTCCATCAGGTTCGATTACCAGGAGCTCCTCCACAACTCCACCTTCTGTTTGGTGCCTCGAGGTCGTCGCCTGGGCTCCTTTCGCTTCCTGGAGTCGCTACAGGTAAAACTTTTTTTTTTTTTTTTTTTGGCATATTATTCAAGGCAATACACGCCATGAACAATATTCATTATTCAGGTCTGGTTTGTGATCGTGCTCTATTTGTGTTTCTGTAAGTGCTCTTCTCATTAGTTTCATGCAGGGTTGGCCCAGTTGGAAAAATGCACCAGTGAGGGTTTAGCCACATTGTGTGATAGTTGGATAACAGTTGGGAGGTTGTTTACCATGTTTCAAAACCGACAATTATGTCTGATCAAACCAAATCCCTCCTGATGAAGCAGATCACCTGCATTTATGACGATTAAGCTCTTAGCGAATAATAACATCTACAGAAGTAGACCAATTTACGCACAAGGCACAGCAGCTCAGCGTCATTTATTATTTAACTTTCCCGACACACCGACAGAATCGGTTTGGATCTAATGTTGATTAATGTTCTGGTCTTCGCACGCAGACGGTTCACACAGTGAAACGGCCCTCCCTCGTGTAAATCCTGAGCTCCATCAGAGCTGTCGGAAAATATTAACGTCAGAAGCTTAAAGCTGAATTCTGTTTCCTCTGTCCTGTCAAGTTTCCAAGTTTAAATGTGCCACTATATTTGCTGCAATGGAAACATTTCAAGGGACAGAAAGCAGACTTTTTTAAAAAGAGTGTATGCGTGGTACATCTTACTGTCTGAACGTACTGTGCCACTGACTTTGGACCAGCTTTTCTCTGTCGGTCCGTCACGGTCGCATTCTGCTGCCTCAAGTTAGCAGTGCTCCTGACCTCTGTGTTATAGCCAACGTCATTTTAAACGGTGCTTTAACATTCAAACTGTGAACTTTGGACAGAAGCGGAACATTGTTTTTTCCCTAAGCTTGTGTCCATAACCGATTTCAGAGTAGCGCTTTGAGGATGAAAGGCTTCGACACATTACCCTCATCTGTCCAAGGCGACAACTGCCGACCGTGATTAACGAAACCATCTCTGCTTCCACTGTCAGTATATCTGTGCAGTGATTTGTCTTTGTATAATGTTACCCTGCAAAACTCTGCCATTTACTTCACAAGAACATTGATATTCTACAAAAGCTGTTTGTGTGGGGACAAAGTATAAATCATTCGGTTACAAATAGGCTCGCCGTGTCAAATACGGCAACATCAAACTGACAAGTAATGTTGATTTATATCCTTTGTAAAACTGTGTTACGGTCCGCCCTGCATGGATCTTTTCGGATTTCTCTAAGGCCCACATGAACAACCAGCTTAAAACCTGCTACATGCAACATGCCAACACAGCAATCATCAAAACAATAGCTGCAGCATTTCACTCTGCATAACACAGAGGGACCAAAGTACACCCTCACAGGAAACAGCTCTGATTCAATGAGCCTCAGCTCATATACAGCTCAGTCAACAAGGAAGTGCACAGGATGCAGAATGTTTATGTTCCACAGCCGTGGTTTATGTAGTCTTCTGGTTATTGACACCTTAACGTTCACATCTGCAAGTGCTTTCCCTGTCGACCGTTGTGTTCCGTCGACTGCAGATCTGGCCCATAAAGGCTTTATTTGCTATTTGCTGGGGCCTTTTAAACCGAAATGGGTCCATTAACACACGCTGGCGCACACGAGCACACTTATGCAAACACCGCTGTCGTTCATTTGAGTCCATCAGCGAAAATTCGCGAGTACACAAACAATGGGCCGCAGGCGACCGAGTGATAGAACAATTCAAAGCAGTCGGCCTGCTGCGGTTCTCCTTCTGCCACCCAAGTCGACGTCTCACACCAGCGCAGGAAGCCGTAGTGGTTGTTTTTAGATTCAGCCAAACACTGAACTCCCTGGCTGCCACAGTGTTCCCTGGCCACACTGCTCTCTGGGGCTGTGTGTGTGTGTGTGCGCTTGAATGGTCCGGAAGCATCCATAGGAGTGGCAGGCTGCCCCACCGCTGATGTCTGCTGAATGGACAAATCCACACACAACCCACTTGGGCTTGGCAGCGGTCATGGTCCCCTTCTCCTCCTGTCTTCTTTTTCTTTTTGTCCCCCCCTCGCTTGGTCTCGTCGTCCTCTCTCTTTTTTTTCCATCCGAGGAACTTTTCAAGAATTTAGCTTGTGTGTGTGTGTGTGTGTTTTGTTTTGTTTTTTTTATTTTGGTGCCAGCCCCGAGCCCACAAAAGACCTGGCAATTACCAGTGTGGTAAGAAACCTCCTGCCAGCTTTCCAGTATACACACAAGGCCTCACATGTACACACTTCCCCACATACACACTTTGCTCAAAGCCTCCCCTGTTTTCATCTCCCAATGCAAACAAACCAAAAACAACTACACAGCACATATAGGATTTCATATTACCCCAACCTCCGGGCAGGGAGGGCTTGACATATTTGAAACTCGTCCCCTCTGAGTGCCTCATCTCTCAGGGATGAGGACTCAGGCGAGCCTCGGGCTGCATTTCAAATTTAGAGGCCTTGGATTATCACTCTGGGAGTCTTTATGTGACCTCGATGTTACCCGCGGCCGATTCTGACACGTACACACACAGACGAGTCGTCCTATTTGCCGGAGTGTCCTTCAGCAGGTCTATTCTCAGATGAAATGCAGGAGCATCGGAAGCCCCCGGTGGGCCAGGAGAGACCGTTTGATCTCCACCATTTTCGGCGGCTGCTGTTCTCTGGTGGTTTAATTAGAAAAAAAAAAAAAAAACACCCAGACCTATCAACAGTCCAGACCACAGCGAGTAAAAAAAGAGGAAGAGAGGATGATGGGATGAGAGTGCAGCCGAGAGGAATGGTATAAAAAAAAGGAGTACAGAGGGAGAAAACGAGAGAGCGGGGGGAGCAGGGGGGGAGACCAAAGCAGGGAGAAAAAAAAAAGAAAGTGGAACAACATCAAAAAACCTGTCAGTAAACGGGGGGATACGGCAACATCAAAAATCCACCTAAATAAGGCATGATGCCTCCACGCAGCAACAGCTTCCCCCTTACTCTCCTCCCATCTTCTCATCCCTCTCTTCTTCCCCCCCTCAGCTCACCGCCTCGCCTGCCTGCGTCCCCCCCTCAGCGGTTGTATCTAATTAGTACACAAAGAGTCGGCGCTGTCAGCCGCATCAGTGTGAGTGACGGCCTTTAACAAACCGCCAGGGGTCCTCGGGAGAAGACGAAGAGATTGCGAGCTCATACTCACTCCAGCCACCATATCGGGGTCTCACATTCGCACGCACTCAGCTGCGCATACATTTACACACAAGGGCATTGATCACATTATCTGCCACGGCCCTGCGATATCGCAGCGCCAGGCAGCTGGGACTGACCTCCTACAGATTGTATTAGATTCGCGCAGCTGCAGTGTGTCATGTTATGTTGTTTACTGGCAAAGAGGAGCCGGCAGCGAGGGAGGAGCCCCCCGTCAAAGCGCAGCTGGTCACAATTAAAATGATATACACCAAACTTTTTCAGTGTCCTCTGTATTGTATCAGCTCGTTTATCGGGATTGCTGTCTCCCTGAAGAGTCTCTTAATTCTTTTTTTTTATCTGTGCTACATGTGTCCAGGCCGCCTGCATCCCAGTGCTGCTGAGTAACGGCTGGGAGCTGCCGTTCTCCGACGTCATACAGTGGAACCAGGCGGTCATCGAGGGGGATGAGAGGTTGCTGCTACAGGTAACAGATGAGTGGCACTCAGAGGTGCACGCTTGCACAAATGCACCAAATTGGACGCTCAGATGGGCAAAATTTACCGTTATAGTATCGAGGGCCTCAGCGTGGCACCGGGCCATTACTGTACTTTTCAGAAAAATAACAGTCAATTGGGAACGCCAGCAGGCGGCACGCACAGCAATCCAACAGCAAGAGCAACCAATATTTAATGTTGGACATTAAAAATAAAGGAAATGGTTTATTGAGCGTTTGTGGCATTCAGAACAGCAGGTTTTTCTTAACCACTCAACGTTTTTTTTTTTACAGTTTTGATTGTTACAGTGCTGCACCATGGGTATTGAAAGACAGATTAAAGGAAGGGCCAAGCAGTTTTCAATTTCTGTCTTATTTTGGCAAGTGCACAAAAGTCGTTGTGTGACAAAACAAGGTCATATTGTGGAGAGCGCACCTCAGAAGACCATTCCAGTCAGAAAAGGAAATGGACAGTACACTGAAATGAGTTGCACCAGGTTATCAAAACAGACACACTTATATTTTTCGACCGAAACAGTGTGCAGTTATCTTCACAAGCCGTCAGTTTTCCTCTGTGCGCAACTACTGTGTGATTAAGTGATTTGGAAGTCAGGGTTGCATAACCAAATTGAGGCTTGTAAACTCCTTCCTGCTGCACAAACACAGATCATATATGCAGTTATTTATATGCTAAAAGACAAAGTGCCTTTTTCCTTTTTTATTTGCGTCTGGCTGAATGTAAACAACAACGAGATGGTGATGATAATATGGCTGTCACCTTCACATTAAATGTTCGACACTGTGTGAGTTCAGAGCATCAGTTATGTAAACACAGAGTCCGCCTCGTATGCTCGTCTCGCTGTAACCGTGCCCTCATTTGGCTCCCGAGTGATGCCAAAACACAAGTGACCTACACTCGGCACGGTGCCTGAATGCATCCCGTGTGGACGCGGACTGAATACTGAAGCCGCTGCTCTGCTAATGTGCTGTTTTTGTTTGTTTTTTAAACTGTTAGAGCCATCGGGGGAGTTGCAAGCCCCCTTTTTTTTTAATACTGTAATTATTTCAAATCATAATTTTCATGTTACTCAGCGAGTCAAAATAAACAGAAAAACCAAAGAGCATGATAATGGTCCTATGACTGAGGTCATTTCAGATAAAAATCAATGGTAGTATGATTTGCAGCTCACAGGTTTTTGGTAGTTTGATCTTCGTTATGGTTAGCCAACATCATTTCCTATAAACCCATAGAAGTTTGCAGGCTTAACGTCACGTGTCGACACAAGAGTTAAGATCTTGAGTGGATAGAGGGCCCGTCATTCAGACATGGCAGGAAGGAGAGATCAAATGCTTTTAGAAAGAGATTAGGGCTCAAAAGTTTGAAAAATGACTTCAGAACAGAGCTTAAACTTGACAGATAGATAGACAGATGAAAGAAATGCAGGGTGAGATTGCATGGAGTTACGGAGGCCGGACCCGGTTCTCCACCTGTACCAGACGGTGAGGTTACAGGTCGGGGGGGCCCCCTCTGAGATTTAAAACCCCCACTGAGGCCTTAATCCAGCTTCATTTCAAAAAGCACTTGCTCATCCTCCGCATCTCCTCTCGCACACAAATGTACGTAAACGATCACAGAGGGATGGCAGGGTGTCCGGCTCGCTCTCGGCAGCAAACCTTTATCCGCCTCCATCACACAAATGACATCACGTTGCCTTCTGCATTGATCCGGTTTCGATCTCTGACACAAATTGGCATTCAGCTAATGAACAAGGAGAAGACAGCCCCCCCCCCCCCCCCCCGAGAGCTCAGAGCAGAGACATTTTCAAAGCTAAAACAGAATCGTATCGACATACCTGCGCAAACTCTCACACGGAAACGTGCAGATAACACACACATTCATGTCGTCCGTGATCTGAGGTTAACGAGTGCGAAGCTTTTACACGAGCGGTTGTGCGAGGAAAGACAATTTAGACAGAGGAAGGCCTGATGGTGGAGGTGTCCTTCAGATGTACATTATGGAAAGAAAAGAAGAGAGTAGAAAGGTGAGGGTGATGGAGTAAAGGAGGGAGCAAGGTTAAGTAACGAAGGGCAAGGGAGGTATGTAGAAAAAAAAACAGTACGGAGGATCAAGGACAAGAACGAAGGAAAAAAAATAGATGAGAAAGAGATTTTAGCCGCCTCCCGGCTTCCTTAACTGGCGCTCATTAGAAAATGTTTGAGTGCTGTGTAAAGAGAAAAAAGGGTTTAAAGGAGTCAACTGCTCTCATTTTTCTCGGTTAAACGTGGCTTTCTTCCACTTTGATTGAGCCGCTGAGCTTAACTCTCCAAGTGATTAAATCAATTTTGGTGATTTACTCGAAAAACCCCCCAATGTAGTCCTCACTAATTAAGGGTCTAATTGTCTGAACAATAGATCCTAAATCAGCTCTCTGTCAAATGTGTTTTTTTCGGGGGGCCAAATTAAGCAGCCGCTTGATGCAGTTTACTCAGTTTTGATCTCTTAAATGCCATTTCCTCCTCCTTCTTGTTAGCCCAGTCTATTTTAAGAGGCTTGGCCTTAAAAGCTCTCAGCTCTCTGAAGTTTTATTTTCTCTTTCAGTTTCACTGTCTGGATCCATAACGGCTCTCTTCTTTTGTCCTCAGGTGCCATCCACGGTGAGAGCGGTGGGAAACGAGAGGGTGCTGGCCCTCCGACAGAGGACCCAGATGTTGTGGGAGGCCTATTTTTCCTCGGTGGACAAGATAGTCCTCACAACACTGGAGGTGAGCCCAAGCCTTAACACACTCTGCATAAAGTGTTACCAAATTTAACCCACATTTCTTCCTGAAGTATGGTTTGAGAAGCTCGGCGAGTGACTAACCTACTAGCGGGGGGCTAGCTGCAAACTAGCGTAGTGAGCTAACTTTAGCAAGCTGGGAACATGCTAGCGCGAGTCAGACGCAACACAGCCTCCTGAGATTTAGACAGCATGTGCCGTGTTTCCCTCCAAGTATTTTATTCTGAGGATTAGCCTCCATTGTATCATTTAAACTTGCTTTTAGTTGTCAAAAAAAAAACAAACAAAAAAACTGCCAGCTAGCTTGCTTTTTTTGTTACTAAGTGCACAATGAGTTCACACAGTTAGGGTAATTCCAGATATCTCCAACTTGTCATTCCAAGTTGGAGATATCCGGAATTTCTGCCTGCTTCAATATCTCCCGTTTGGTAAACAGTCGACAAACCTGTAGCAAAATGGCTGCAATGTCACCATTACTATCTTAACAAGTCTAAATTAATACTTACCAACAGAACTGATTCAGGTTGTTTAAAATGAGCTGGTCAGGTTTGTCTGTACTCGTTTTCACACTCTGAACACATAAGCCTGCAAAATTAATTGCTGCAGTAAGCTGTTCAAAAAGGCTGTGCAATTTAAGGCTAGCAGTAAAGCTAACCATCTTTGAATAACATGAAGTTTAAAAAATATCTTGGGATACTGTTTGTCTAGTACTGGGCTAACTGGTGAATTACTGTAGCTAAGTGCTAACATGTGAGCAAGCCAAGAGTGTGCTAGTCCTAGTCACACAAAGCTCACCAAACTCGTACACGGGCATTTTGTTCTCAGAGCTGTAGCCGGTGTGATTGTATTTATTTAGGTTTACTGGAGAGGGGGCAATAAAACCCTGATTGTTTAAAACTGACAGTTAGCAAGCTAGTAAGCTCTGTCGCTAACGGTACAATAAGGTCAAGTGGGATATTCAAAAGCCATAAATGTTCCTTTAACTCCTGTTTTTCTTTGGTGCAGCAGTGTATACTACAACTGAGGAGGGTTAAACAGAGGTTCAATAAACTGATCGCTCCCTTGAATTCCAGATTTTTCCATCCCTCGGTTCCCTTTAAGGTCAGCACTGTTGGGAGGGTGCGCTGGTCAAACACAGGCCTGTCAAAGTTAACCAAAACTGAACTTAATGCAAGAAATTCCACTGGAATGAATCAATTTGAACTGGAAAATTTTGCGTTTTTTAAAATTGCACCATTCTGTTTGGCTGTATCATATTTAAAATCTTAGCTTTGACCTCCGTGCCTGTCTCTCTCTCCCTCTCTATCGCAAACACTTAGCAGATATTGTTGCTTCTGGCTACAGGCGACTGGCCTAATTGAAATGTTTGATAACTCCCACCGCACAGTTCTGTTGAGGAATGCGCAGCAGCATCCAGTGAAAACATCTACAAAAAGAAGCCACGGCTGTAAACACCGGTTTTCTGTTGAACACACAGCCTTAGTTGCTACCTCTCTGCGGTTTTACTGCCTCTGTGCTATCATCAGCCCTCTCTCAGAAAAGCCTGTCCAACTTTTTTTTTTCTTCACATTTGAATCAAACTACCCTCCTATCATTATGATTATGGGGTTGGATCCCGGCCCATGCTCTACATTGCTACTCGTTTTACTGTCTCTGTTCTGCGTTGCATTGGAAGCCTAGGGAGCATTTCAAAGCCCCCTTCACATCTGATCTTCCTCCCCCTGAAGTGTCGGAGAAATCCCCCGAACGTATAGAAATTACATATTACATTGCACGTATCAGTCTCGACCTGCTAGTTTTCTGCTTCGCCGCTTTGCTGCGATCAAAATTCTAAGAAGTGTTTCTTTTCTCAGCACTTGAGAAAAAAAAAGTTTCATCTTTGAAAGAGTTATTGCATTATGCAGGAGAAACAAAGAGCCACTTGGATTATTCTACCCTTATTTTCATCAGTTTCTAGCATCCATTCTCTGTCCGTCTGTTTGTCTTTGAACGAGCTGAGAAAGAAATGCACTTCAAAGGCAGCTGCTCCGGCTAAGACAAAGTCATTTGAAGGTTAGCCCAAGGGTGAGACGACGCATGAAAAAAGAAAAATCTCCATATATGAGCACACACTGCCGGTGTCAATTTTAGCACATAAAGAATGTGGGGAAACAACAGATTTAACCCCTCCGAAACCTGGAGAAATCGCACAGTGAGGCGTTGAGGCTCTGGACTCTGATGTTTACAAAGGCCAGTCTGGCAGCCCCCAAGTGCCGGGGATTTATGGTAGAGATAATAAAGGAGAGGTTTCTGGAGGTTGGTGATAAGCTGCTTATATACATACAGCATGCAGAGGGGAACCTCTTCCCCATGGGAGACAGCTGTGCAGTCAGCCTGAGGTCAGTCAGGCAGAGGCCTTCGGAGAGGACGCCCGCGTTGCTGCTACGTGGACACCTCCTGTTGGCGTGTAATGGGAAGTACAGGGAGCATATCGTGAGGGGATTGCTGGAAAACACAAGTGTGTCAGGTCTCGAGTTGCAGCGGAGTTTACATTTAAGCTCCGAGACACTCATCCAGCAGCTTAAGAGGAGAACAACTGAATGTGGTGCGGGGCTTATGCGAGATGAGCACACAGCCACTTCACAATGCAGGCGAAACCTCCCCCAACCCCCCTGTTCACTCTGCTCCTGACAGCCGGCCGTATCTTTTTTCTCTGCCCCCTCAGATCATAAAGGACCGCGTGTTCTCTCACATATCGAGGAACAAGTACATGTGGAACTCCCTGCCAGGAGGCCTGCTGGTCCTGCCAGAGTACTCGACTCACCTCGCACATTTCCCTTTCTACTACCTGGGACTGGGTAAACAGACACTTCATTCAAATTAGCCTGCACAACATGGAAATCTTGATTGCACAGGATGGCGATGGGACGATTATGTCAGGGCTGAGGAGGTAGAGACGAGTAATCAACTCTCGACCAGGAAATCGTAATCAAATGTTTAGTAAAGTCCCCGTCTGTGTTAGTTTTGATTTTGCAATCATGCTTGAATGTTATGTTACAAATAGGCCTCGGTGTTATTTCAGACTATTTCAAATTCACATTTTAAAAGGTGTAGTATGTAAGAACTGGCTGCTGTTAGCTAGTTAGCCATGCAGCCAGTGGTCCAGACTGGAAGCTTGGAGTTTATTCAGTAGATACCTCTACAACACAATATATAGCTGCCTATCAGAATTGTTACTTCTATTCTTCTTATGTTTTGAACGAAAATGTGTTCACATTGCACCTTTAAATTACACTAATGATTCTTGCTGGACAAACAAACATTTGTTTCTTGTATACAAAAGCAACTGTATATTCAAACAGGTTACACAATCTCATTGTTCTGTTTTGTTTTTTTGTCACGACCTTGTTCAGGGGTCAGTCCAGGTCAAGAGTTCACTGCTGTCATCCACGCTGTGTCCCCATTGGTCTCTCAGTCTCAGCCAATCATGAAGCTGCTGCAGGTGGTCTCAAAGTCAAAATACTGTTCACAGGTAAGCAAGACAGACTTTGTGAGTTGCCGATTGGATAATGCATAATGGTAGACACAAACAGTAACTTTTCAAAACAATATTTCAACACACCCACAAGCTTCGACACTAAAAGTAAAGCTTTAGCGATTAGCTTAGCATGATATTTCAATGAGGAAACTATATTTTGCCCTACTGGTTGATTCATGTCGGCAACATTTCTTATCTGTGTTTAACGTAAAAACTCCCTTCCCCTGCCTCTCCAGATCATCATTCTCTGGAACAGCGAGAAGCCACCTCCCAGCCGGAGCAAATGGCCTCCCATGCCCGTCCCCCTCACCGTGACAGACGGCAGGAGGAAGGTGAGGAATGATGCAATTCACACCTCACGCTGGTGCCAGCTGACGTCTTGACTGACAGCGTGACGGACTGTCAGTTGCTCAGTGGGGTTTATGCATCTCTCTCTTTTCTCTTACTCTCCCATCTCTGTGACTCTATTTTCTTTGGTCCTTCTCCTTGATGTATTTTTTTTTTCTGTCTCGCTTGCTATCCATGTATATCTGACATGTCCACCGATCCGTGTGGCGTCCGCTTTCATGAATGTCATTCGCCCGCAACGTCTCTCCCCTTCTGCGTCTCTCATTGTCTTGTCTTTTTATTTTTTGACTCCTGAGGCAAAATCTATGGTGATTCATCCTTCTCAGTCACTCAACATGATTTACTGTAACATGATCATCTCTTAGTCATCCTCGTAATCTGCCAGAGCACAGGCCAGACAACATATAGCCAACTACAGTCCCAGAAATAAGCTTAGCTATTGTATTTCCTTCTCAGACCACCAGTCGGTTCCTACCTCATGTTGCCATAGAGACAGAAGCAGTGCTGAGTCTGGACGAGGATACTGTCCTTCTGACCAGTGAGGTGTGTGCACGTGTTGTCAATAAACATACAGCTGAACTGCACGCATACACAAATCAATACTCCCGGAGAAGTTGCAACAACGACTTGAGTGCCCCATTTCTGCACTTGCAGGTGAACTTTGCCTTCTTGGTGTGGAGGAGCTTCCCCGAGCGGATCGTGGGCTACCCTCCCCGGAGCCACTTCTGGGATCCCCTGAAGCGTGCCTGGGGCTACACCTCTAAATGGACCAACGACTACTCCATCGTCCTGACTGGAGCTGCCTTCTACCACAGGTACACCGACAGACAGCAGGAAGCTACATGGGGAAAATGGCATTCAGAGCGACTTATTCTTTGCTTTTTTTTCCCATTTTTTTACCTCTTAGTATGTTTTAATTGTTATCTTAAAACATATTTTAAAAAATGTCTACTGCCGTGCAGTGATGCTTTGAGCTGAGCATCACTACGGATATGGTTGTAGATGTGTTCCAGGGCCAGAACACATTAAATGCACCTCATTATCAAAAGACTGCAACATGATTAATTCTACGCTTGGGGGATTCATATTACATATGTATTACATGCCATTTCTTCTGGCAGTAGCGGGATGTTTACGAAAAATGAAGAAGAGAAATATGTCCTGGTTTTCGCTGAAATACCTTGTTTAACATAGGAAGCAATCCCAAGTCTCACGAGTGTCATCCCGTGTTTGACCTTCCCGACCACTTCATCCCTTGTCCTTTGCCTTGATCTATCAGCTTTGGTGATCCAGGCACTCCAAGAATGCTGCATCTTACCTGCAAAAACAGGATTTATACTCTGAGACCAAGAATGACTGCACAGTATTCAACAGCAACCAACCAAAGTTGTAGATCGATCATCTGACCAAGGTTGCCATCTCTGTTTAAAGTTTAGTTCCCTGCATAAAATACAGACTTGAATTTGGTTATGCAACTGAGATCAACAGCTAAAAACAAGGGACGAGTCTGTGAATTGCAGCGGCAGCCTGCACAATGATACTGAGCTGAACATGAAAAGCAATAAATGACAGTCAAAGAGATTAAGTAGTGTCAAGGATAATATGTGTAGGTGTAAGTTCAGGGATTGCATAAAGCAGTTTGATTAATTTGATAAAGCCTGAATTTGATATGTGCAATGGCAAAGACATGCAGTTCCTTACACAATGTGAATGTAATGACCTCAGATACAGGGTACTTTGGAAGCTGCCAACACCTTGTGACATATTCAGACAAAAGTGGTCATTTTTTTGTCAGCAGTTTCAATGAAAACACCTCGTCGTCATGCTAATTTGAATCTTTACGGCCCCATCGGCTCGGCCCACTGATATTTGCAAGGCCCACCTGCATTAGCTCAAATGCTTGTTTCAACACTTTAACAGAAAAAAAAATGACAATGAGCAGTCAGTTTAAACCTGCCTTTCTCATTGTGAGAACCCTCAATGGGGTCTTTTACATGCAAATGATCTGACTACCTACCCTACATTGTATTAGCAAACTGATGTGACAAACGGCCTTTTTCACAATGGGGCTGCTTTGCAAAAAAAATAAAAATGAAAAAATCCCCACAAAATACAATTGACATAAAGTTAATTGCGGTTAATTTTAATTCCCCGGCACAAAACATATTTAAAAGAACACCATGACAGGTGCCAGGTCCAACAAACGGAATGTAAAATGACAAGCTGAATAGAAAGCATTGCACTCAAATCTCCAGTCTTCAGTGAAAGAAAAACGTAAAGAATAGTATGTATTGTACCACCACAGGGATTCAGTTTGTTGTGCACTATAAATATCAAATCCCACTGGCTGTGAAATGGTTAACTCGTCCCAGATACATATCATCAACATACAGCACATCATCTACTCTCCTGTAGATGTTCCCATGCCTCTTAACCCTACAGCTGCTGGTCGCCTGGCCTCCACCTCAGATAAATTGCATTTATTCTGTACAATTCTGGGGGGGGGGGGTTAGCTGATGTGCTTGTGTAGAGCGATTTACTGTGCTGTGAGTGCATGTACAAGAGGCTGGAATTGTGATTTGAGACTAATAATAGTGAGGCAGAACATCAGGTTTTGCGCACTGTTGACAGTTGTGACAAAATATTCTTGCTAGAGGAATAATGAGGCAACGTGTTTGGTGCGAGATGTAAAAATACCAGATTTTTTTCTTTGAATATATCCTCTTTTTCACATCTCTGTAATTACTCCTTTTCTTTACATAATGACACAAGATTCTATAAGGTACATGACTGAAATGTGAAATGACGGTCCTTTAGTCAGTTGCTTGTTTAATTCAGTGCCATCGAGTCATTTTAAAACTAAATACATATACTCATAGGGTGAAGAATGCCTGCAGCAAAATCACTCGCACTCGTGTCGAGAGAAAATTGGTTTCTTTATCAACTGTTTATACATAACAGAATACATTGTATCTTGTCTTGGACATAAAAAAAGACTCTGGAACCAGTCAAGACGACAACTGCAGGGATCGTACTGAGTATTGAGTAATTGTTTGATACATACACGTAACTGTGGTCCCATTGAGAAGACGAGAGTCACCCAGAAAACCTCATGCTTGCACAAAAAATTGAATTGCATTAGGTGAAAGTTTAAGTTGATTTTAAGACCCTGGTCTTTGTGTTTTTTTGTATTTTCTGCAATGCTTTTGATCACTTTATCAGGACATTTCTGTTGGTATGCTTAGACATACACTTAGATATATATTTTGTCAAAAGAGGGGAATGAAGGGAAATATTGTATTTTCTGGGTGTTTTTATTCAAATGTGGATCCTCAAGATCAACTCTAGGAGTAGCTATGGTTTGCAGGTTCCACATGTTGTTGTGCATTGGTCTTTGTCTCAACTTCTCGAGGTCCCGGTCTTGTTTGGGTCTCGATACACTCAAGTACACTAGTTCCTAACCTGTAGTTTCAGCACATCTGAGTGTAAGAGAGGACAAAATGCAGTGAGCAAAGATGGACGATTTAATGTTCCATAGCTCTAGCCTGCATTTGCTGTATTTTCACTGACCCCAAGAATAACCTGAATGCTCATCTCCCAAGCTATTTTTTTTTAATATTCTAACATTAAACACATTCCTGTGTAACACACTTTGACTTACCCACAGGTACTACCACTACCTGTTCTCCCACTACCTACCCCAGTCTCTGCGGACTCTGGTGGATCGCACCTCCAACTGTGAGGACATCCTCATGAACTTCCTGGTCTCTGCTGTAACCCACCTGCCGCCAATCAAAGTGGCCCAAAGGAAGCAGTACAAAGAGTTGCCCAGTCCACAGGTAAGCAGCCATTAGTCTATTTTTTATTTGTGTTTAGGTCACTTGCACTGGATGCTGACTGACTGCATCTTGTTCTACCGCCTAGGGTACAAAGAGTGTCCCATGGGCCAACCCGGAGCACTTCAACCAGCGGCAAGAGTGTGTCAACACCTTCGCCAACTGGTTTGGCTACATGCCTCTGGTCCACTCTCAGTTTCGCCTGGACCCCGTGCTCTTCAAAGATCAAGTGTCTGTCCTGCGCAAGAAGTACAAAGACCTGGAGAGAGCGTAAATGTGGATGGACAGAAAGGCTGGGTAGCATGGAGGTCTGGTCTAGTGGCCTTTTGGACAGTCAAATGGACCAAACATTGGTGGACAGTCAAGATGGGACAGTCAAGACTGCGTGTGGACAAAGCGGCAGTGTGGTCCATTTGTGAAAAGGACATAATACAATCATCAGACAGACCCTGGCGGACTGTTCTGGACTTATACATATTAATATGAAGAGAAAGAGGCCTATACAAGTTTCAGGGGTTTCAAATGATTCTCCTTCCTCTGTGAGTCTGGTGGGACAACAGAGGAGGACATTTAGGGGCCTTGAAAGAACCTCTGCTGATTGGGCCTTTAATTGAGAAAGGACAACCTATACTGGACAGCAACAAAAAAAGGAACGCGTGTGAACACTGCAGATGAAGGTGCTATTGGCGTGACAATGAGAAAGGGAATGGCTATCTCATGCCAGAAGCACCCAAGGGACTTGCATTGGTGCCATGCACTCCACCAGCTGTCAATGTGTGTCCCAGCGTTACTGCGCAGGGACTGTTGCCGTGGAAACAGATCATTTCACATCAAAATTCTAACTGTTAAACCAATAAAATGATTTATAAATGCAAACTCATGGTGCTGCATTTCTTCTACCTTCTTGGCACATACCCTCTTTTCAAAGAGGTCGAGGATGTACAGGTTTTCATCAGAGATTAAAGAAGCACACTGCCTCATGGTGCATTTTAAGATACTTGAAAAGAAAAACACATCCGTGAGGCATCTTTTTTTGGCATGCAATTTTTGCAAGAATGAGATTATTACTTCATAGAAAACCTGAAAGAGTAGGAAAAGAAAAGAAAAAAAAAAAACCTTTATACAGGCCCTGTATACATGAAGGAATGTCCTGTGCACTGAACGTCCTTCAATGGGTCCATCAGTCACCACTAGTACTGCACCTATGGCCATCACCAAGGTGACTTTTTCACATTGCTTTAGGCCAACCAACTGGGGCCCCCTTCTGGAGCCAGAACCGGGAGGGGAGCAGGCCAGCTAGTGTGTGGCTGGCCAAGTCTATTTCCATGGGGCTTGGCCTGGCCACAATAACATGGAGCTGCTACACTCTGGGCCCACTACAGGTGACAGGTGATGGTGTCAGGTGCAATGTGTGCCATGTGGCTGACAGTGGCACAGACTGTTCCTAGCAATGTGGAACTCTGGGTGCCTCCCTTTCCCAAATAGAAAACTGTACCACACACCCAAATCGGGTCCACAGACCGTGTTGAATGATGGCACTTGGGTCTGTGCCAGATCCAGCCCACCAGAATAGAATGAACTGTGGCCCAGATTTGGGCCAGTTCTGGTTTATTTTCGGTTTGCTCTCTGCTGACATGTGGCCATGCTATGGGTCTTCAGATCTGGCAAACAGAAGCAGTCTGCCCAAGTGCCATTGTTCCTTGCAGGTTTTCTAGGCATGACTAACTGGCAAGAGACCCCAAGGCAGAAACAGAACTCACCGGAAGGATGACATATCTCATCCTGTCTAGAAACACTTTGGGATCCCCAAGGAGGTGCTTGAAAGTGTTTTTTGATGAGAGAGACGTTTGGAATACCCTGTTTAGTCTGTTGCCACTATAACCTGACCCTGAATAGGTAGGAAAAAAACAGGATGGATGGATAGAACCACCATAGAATGCTGGAGACATACTGACTTAGACAACCTATCAGTTATCAAAATGTTTGCAAATCTAATTTTCCGCTGATTGACTAATCGTTTCAGTTTTACTCCCGACTAAGCATACTCCTACTCTCCATTTTCACAATTCATAGATAAAATTACCAGCAGCCCCCACTTCATCTTGTGTAAACATATGCAGCTCATATACACTGAGACAAGCATATTTTCCTATCCAATGGGTACACTGATAATTTGAGGCGAGTAGCATGTACTTGCTTACACAGAAGAAATCCTGGGATTTAATTTTTTGGGCACAGACTTAAATGGAAAAACCCTTTTGGGCAGATTGAATTAGCTGTGAAATGATTCCAGATACAATTACACCAATTAAAAGCAAAGCTCACTCACATGTCCCCTGAGTTTTTGTGACTCTGGGATTGTCTTTGATGCTGTGTGGGAGTACTACACTGAGTTGTTATGTAAAGGAGGGATAAATACACAGGTCAGGGTCAGAATATGCATCATTATGTGTTGCTGAATACGCCTTGATGTATTTATACATCATCTCCATTGTCGAGGAGATCATGCAGTCCCACATCGACCCTCAAGGGTTGGAACCAAAACAATGGAGCTCATATTGCAGTCTGAGCCAGCTGATCCTGAATTCAGAAGCAGGACTTTAAAATATATGCTGAGAATTTTGTATTTAAAAAAAAGTTTATTTTATACAAAACAGAAACGACCCAGTGGGTTTATCTTTCGTCCAACAGTTTACAAAAATAAATTCACAGGCAAGCACGTCTTAACACCCTCGGGGTAAACAGGTGTGCTGTCTAGCACTCAGGAAGCTAATCTCATTAAGCACATGCGCACACACACACACACACACACACACACACACACACACACACTTTTGTACAAAGCACCTGAGATACATAGCTGCCAAGGGGCTAATGTGCATGCTGAACCCATAGTGTTTTTACAACTGACAGAGCTTAATAAGGGCAATTGTTCCAATTGTAAACACAGTCGCACAATCAGCTCCTGCGCTTTCTGCAATTACCTGCAATGAATTCAAGTCTGTTTGGTGTCAACTCAGCACCCGGGGGCAAAACACCATGAATACAGTGTTTTTTTTAGAAAACTTGTGTTTTCACCTGAGGCATTACAGGTGTCTACTCATTATCTATAGGAGTATGTAACTTATTTGAATAAACACAGAGTAACAAAATAACAGCTTTTTCTTGGCAAACAAAAATCGGGTTGTCAGCTGCCTCGTACGAAAAGGAAATGATTCCTGGAGCTGGAGTGTTTCAGGCTGACACAAGCTTCTATCATCCTTTTTCTCATTTTGTTTTCCCCCACAACAACTTCGATATAATACATAGTAAACAGCAGAAGTTCTTAGGTGAACGACGAGTGAATTGTGAGTGTCAGTGAAGAAGTGCCAGCAAAAAGGTGGTGTGGCAGTGGAAGGTCCCATGTTTAAAATCCAACAGAAATTCCCTTATTTTCACCTCGTCCTTGCAGGAGTGCATCTCTGATAGGATCGACGGGAACTATCATTTCCTGAGTGTCAGCATGGCGTTGACATCCCACAGCAGGTTCCTCATCTGATCCATCAGAACCTTCATCTCCTGGTTCTTCTGACGGACCTTCTGCAGACAAACCATGAGGCATCCATTAGCAGGACATCTTAAAAGCACCACAGCGTTAGCATTTACCATCCTTCCCACCGGCTGCCTGGTGGCATCTGAAATCTTCATCTCCCTGAAAAGTCTGCTCTAATACTTTTAGAATCAGAATCAGAATCAGAAAAAGCTTTATTGCCAAGTACGATGTTACACATACGAGGAATTTGTTGTGGTGATATTGGTGCATGCATCAAATAACTATTAAGTGAAAATATAACAAATTAACAATATAAACTATTTAAAGAATAGAAAATATAACAAACTAACAATATAAACTATTTTAAAAAGTAGAAATATAACTATACAATATAAATATATATACACAATCTGTTTTTTGGGTAAAAGGATAAAAAGGAGCAGACCAGCTGGCAGTGAACAATTACAAGAATGATGTGCAAATGAAAATGTGCAAATGAACAGGATGTTCAAGGTGAGCGTTAATGTAACGCATAAAGTTATGGTGCTGTCAGTGTGACAGTAGAGTCAGTGGTAGAGGTGGAGTGTGAGGAGTGTCAGGGGGGATTCAGGCCTTGTTGATAAGGCTGACAGCAGACGGGAAGAAACTGTTCTTGTGGCGTGAGGTTTTGGTCCTTTTAAAACAACCCCCTGACACTTAACATTTTCTTAAGCTGCAAATGATGCTTTTTAAGTTTCTGCATGTCATCCATACCGTGATCTGTGTCAGCACTGCCACCTAGAGGCATTTGCAGGGGGCTTACTTACTTAAAGCTAAATATTTAGTGTTGCTTTGTGTTCTCTCAGAGCCTGATGGGAGGCCTACTTTAATTTTTAAAAGCAAACAACAGAAATAAATAGAAGCCTGAGTAGCTTGGTAGTAATATTGGGAAAAGCAGCCATCTTCACTAAGTGCTTTTACGCACAAAAGAAATAAATGTGACTTATTACTTGTGACAAAAACAAAACAGGAACATACTTCTAGAACCTCTTTTCTCTCCTGGTTGACAGCAGGACTGCAGGGCTCCACTCGGACCGACACCAGCTCCTCCCCAACATACGGCAGAATCTGAGAACGCAAAATACATACTAAAAAGAGTTTTTGTTTTTTTCCCAGTCCTGTCAGAGTATAAATCCTAAAAAAGGATGAATTTTTCAATAAACAAACACATGATATCTAATATCTGAACAGAAATTTCCAGTTCCCTCCTGACCTCTGCTGGCCCCTCCTGCAGGTCGGAGGTCATCTCCACACAGCGTTCGTACAGGAGACGGAGCTTTCTGAACAGCAGGGCGAGCTGCCGCAGGTGTTCCTGGAGCTTCCCGAAGCGGTCCTGGTACATCGCCTGGCTCTGGGTCACGCCATTAGGAAGCTAAACCAAAGGACACACAGCGCCTCTTATCAGTTCATGGGTCGTTAACATATTTGGCTCCGATGGCAGTTCAATGTGCAGATATCAAGATTTAGTCGGAGTCGGAGAAGACTCATTTTTTTAAAAGTTTTCTTTCCAATTCCTGTTGAGTCAGATGTTGATTCAGTAAGACACTGTGCAGAATGTTTCTCTCTTCTAGGTTAGTGTCTTTTTAGATATAAGAGCAGTTAGATACTGGTGTGTCACTCTTGGGTTTAAATGCATGACGAGTCCCTGGTCCTGATGCTGAGAGTTTACGCTGCAGGAAAAAAAAAGGACTCCACTTAATGCACAGCGACAAGCTGGAAGAGGCGAGTTATACACAGACACACACAGGGAGACACAATTACAGACACGGATCAGGTGGAGATGGAGAGGTGAGTGACACAGATGCTGACAAGAATGCCAAGCAGATACGCCAGAGAGGAGGATGGGACAAATCCAGACTGACAGACGCCAGAGAAACCCTGTAACAGCATCCACACAAACCTGAGAGGGAGATCATATTTTACGACACAACAAAAACAAAACAAACAGACATTTTGTAAAGTGAAACTGAACAGAAATACTGTCTAAAACAAGTGTAATAATCTAGTCATTGCCAAACATTTGGAAGCTCCAGTTTCTCCAATGTGAACTTTTGCCTCTACCTAGCGTTTTAAAAATGAATCCTGTATTTTATTGTTCCGACAAAATAAGCAGCTGCTTAACAACACTTGAGGCTCTACAATCTGCAACTGTCTGTGTTTTCTAAAAGCTAATAATAACAAAATAATACAAAAGGTTTTTTTGTTGTTGTTTTTACATTAAAAGGTTTAATTTTAAGTCAATATGTTTGAGACACAGCAGATGTGCTTAGAATCAGATTTTTCAACATCTTCTTTTTCTTATGAAACTGTAATAGACCAAAAGTTATGGCACAAGTGCACATCGAGGTAAGATTTTATCGAAATAACAATATTGAAAAGAAGGATTACTTTCAGGCCTTGAGAAAATTTCCTTTCAGTTCAAGTCAATGCAACAGCAAGAATAAATGAAGTCCAACACGGCAACTACTAACACCTTTTCTCAATAACAGACGAAAATACTTCACAAATTATTTGCTGCCAGGCCTCTGAACTAGAAATCATGAGATTTCAACTGAGGGCAGCCACTCTAACAGTGGATCCTACAAAGGCATCTCACACAGAAACATGGGTTGCTCCTTGTCCGTTGTGTTAGCTTTCTGAAAGACTTTTGTCCAATACCTGCGTAGCTCTTGTGATCTGGAAGATCTCCATGGTGCGTGTGACAATGTCCT
Source organism: Acanthopagrus latus (assembly GCF_904848185.1). Taxonomy (NCBI): domain Eukaryota; kingdom Metazoa; phylum Chordata; class Actinopteri; order Spariformes; family Sparidae; genus Acanthopagrus; species Acanthopagrus latus. Next base: position 6,876,507 of record NC_051041.1, on the reverse strand, counting down.
GCACAGTCTCCTGCCCGATCCGACAGAGGAACACCGGGGAGATCTCCCTCAGGGCTCCCTGCGGGGGCATAGGCTGCTGACCTGGGGCTGAGGCAGCACCGGGGGGCAGGTGGGGCTGCTGCTGCTGTTGCGGGGGCATCCCTGCCATCCCTGGCTTCTGAGGTAATGAGGCTGCCATAACTGAGTCAATCTATTGGGAAAAATAATTTTAATAGCTTGATGAAGAGACCAAATGTGTTGTTTCAGTGGACAGAACATAACACTGGAATAACTGAAAGAGCTTTAAAACGACATTTAGACTAATTTCCTGAAAATGTAACGTTACTATTTCTATTGTAAATGGATTTCTAGCCGACAACTCCTGTTCTCGCTCGTACTTAACTATTAAACACAGTTTATGTTGGCATACATGACCTCATTTGTGTGGCTACACAGGCTAGCATTAGCAATTTTCAATGGAAAGTCTCATAGAAAGACAAGCTAGTTAGCTATTAGCCTCCTAGCTAGCTGGCGGCGAGTGCTGAACACAGCTTACCGAAATCAACTTCCTGTGAGAAAATGCTGTCCAAATATATGCGTTTAGCTGCAGTAGCTGTCCAAAATAACGTCTGTTTTGATTTATTACTTTAAACACGACATAATGAGACCGTCCCGCTGATTTCTTTCAGCAAGCGCCGCACGCTTTTTGTTTTCATTGCGTCACTTCCGGGTGCAGAAGGAGCCATGTTGCACCACTAGATGGAGCCAAAATGGAGATAGTGGACCAATCTCACCGTAACACAGCAGCAATGGATGTATGTAGACCTGTTCTCAGATCCTGTACATACTTTTTTGAGCGTTATAAATGATTTGATTTGATTTACACGAGTACCACTACCACAGTGTCAAAATACTCCATTACAAGTGGCATGAATTACATTAAAAAGTATAGAGTTATTGTCATCAAGCCTACTGAAAAGTACCCAAAATAATGCCCCAAGAATGATCCAAGAGTGTATACTGCACCAAACCAAAATGTGATATTTTAGATATTATTTACTTAACTGGTAATTAGATAATAAAATGAAATACTGGTTCTGACCAGAAAAACCCTAAATATCAGATTTGATAGTCAGCCTGGCCAAGAATCAATCAACCCATAGTAGTTCAAATACACATATAGTATACATGTACATGTATGTATAATTTCCTTATACTTGGACTTTTGATACTTAAGTACACTTATATCAGTGAAATGTGAGATAAGCAACATTAAATGTGGCTACCTTGAGCTCATGAGATTTATAAAACTGCTCTACAATATAATGTCCAGCATAAGAGTTAAAAGAGTCACTCAGCCACTCATTAGCCCACCGAGTCCGAGAACTGACCCCTGTGACCCACCTATAACCCGACCTATACCTGACCTGCCAAGATGATTTTATATAGATCTAAAGGTCATTAGAGTGTGTCTTGGTGAATGATGTCCATTAATGCCAAATCATTCATTGCCAGGCTTCATCAGTGTTTGCCTAAGATGAAAGGTTTCTGTCGTTGAGGCCGGCCAAAAGTTTTAAGGAAGTACTCAATGTTTTTCTTGTGATGTGGTTTTATAGCCTTTGAATGCCCTTCCCTGTTGACCTTAGGTAACGTGAGGAACATGAGTCAGTGCTTGATAAGCTAAAGGTTGAATTCTGAGTGCATTATTTCTCTGTGTCCAGGAAACTTTCTGTCTGCAAGAAAAGCTTTGTTTTTTTTTTAAATGTTTACCTCTATTGTCAGGGCCAGAACTGATCAAATTGAGTGCAACGTAACCAGCAAAAACCGAACAAATAATCAGAATAACAACTGCTATATCGACTGTGAGCTCTGTTTTTCTATCCCCTGCTCGGCTGCACCTTGATTTGACTTTGCTGGGATGCTTTGTTTCTGCTCCCTTTTTTAGGTACTTCACTATTTCCATACTTGTTTGATCACTGTAGAGCGTGATCAGTGTCCTGAAGGAAATTTGGTTTGCAGGCAGGCGTTATAGACAGAGGTCACTGGAACTCACTGATGGTGATGACCGGCAGGGATGGTCAAAGAATGAAGCGTTTTAGATCCATTGTCTTGACCTGACAATATTATTCTGTTATATATAATGCTCCACCACACAGAGACAAGAACATATGTTTCTTTATTGTGTGTATTTAATATTATGACCCTTTTGAAAGCATGAATCTAACAGATAAATTAGCTGCCACTGATACCTTGTTAGGTACCAACAGGGTTTTACTGTCCTGATTGCATCCTGTTTATTCAGTTATTACTTGCATGAAAGAACATCACAGGAGAAGTTATCTCAATGTCGATGTTTTTGAAGAACTCCTCTAACAGCTTAAAGGAAAAATTCACCCAAAAATGACGTTTGCCAGCAGAAGGTGTGTGAAGGTTTGCGGTTCATAAGACATTTGTTACCATCATCAAGTCTTTAAATACCTGCAAATGTGATGACATTCCCATCAAATTCACCTGTTCTTTGTGTACCGCTCATTAGCCCATGTGGGATAAATACATGTCTAAATGTATAAATGTCTAAAATGTTAGCACGCTAACATGCTGATACCCTGCTCTGATTGTGACACCTGAAAATGGTCTCAGAATCAGAATCAGAATTTCTCATTTTGTCCTGCAAACGGGGAAATCTGTTGGGGGAAAAAAAAACAACAAAAATAGCAAATCGGCTTTGATTTCAATAGGGCTTTTCCAGTCTACTGACCACTGAAGTCACTTTTTAGACACTTGTCTCAATCACACACATTGATGGCCGAGGCTCCCATGCAAGGCAGCCAAGCACTCATCAAGGGCACTTTGACATGCAGCTGGTGGGAGACAGGATTCAAACCAGTGATCCTCCAATTACCAGATGACTCGCTCTACCTCCTGAGCTACAGCCACCCCAAGCATTACACTTGCTGAACAAAGGCCAACGTGGCTTGTTTACTCTTGTTAGAATGAAAATCAGTCGCATCATCTGTTTTTGTCTTTCACCTTGAGAAGCAGCACGATCATGAGGAATTCGACGCGCCTTGTAAGACGGATCCTTCTTCAGTTTATATATCATCCATTGTTTACTCCTGTTGAAATGTGCTTTTGAGTTTACGGGACATTTTTTTTCTCTCTCTCTGAGCATCCAATGAAATATTCACGAGACCCCTCCCTCTGCTTATTATTGCATTCTCTCATCCTCAGGGCGAGGAAATGAAACGCTACTTTATGCAATTATTAACTCCTCAGATAAAGACGTTACACAGTAACACAGTCGGCATCGGGGCAAGTCAAGGAAGACAACAATGTCACGATAAAGTCTTCTAACACACTATGTAACAACATATGTGAGGGAAAAAAAGCTAATTGAACATGCAGTAGTTTCTGGTATCACTGACAGTGGGGCTTTGGCTTATCTGAAGGGACAGTAAAATGTCTGATTCCAGGAAACATGCAGGACACGCTGATCCCACAGCCGATAAAGCGGGACAAAGGCTTGGCTGTGAGGCCACCAGAACAACCAGTTTTCCATCTCTGGGTTTTTATAATGGCTGTGTGGTGATGCGGGGTGGAAAGTGTGCTGTGGTTTGGCATCGACAATTGTTGTTAAAAGTGTCCCAGTGTCTCTGAGTCCGAGCCTTTCCCTTCAATCACCGGTATACGTACACATGTTAAGCAGTGAAATTGTGGAGTCCATAAAGAACTTGCTAAACGGGAGAACTTATCACTTGAAGCCTCCCTGTCCCACCCTTCCCTCTGACATCTTTAACCTAACAAAATCGAAATGAGAGGGATTGTCTATGTACTTTTCCTTTTGTTACATGTTTATGTGAAGTTACATTTCACTCACCAAAGGTAAGTTATTTCCAGGATTGGTTATATTATGTAATGTTGGTACTGAGGGACAGTTGAAACAAAGTCCAGAACCAAAGTGTTATTGGTATTTCATGCATGAGTGCAAAGGGCCTGTCACATCCTTGCTCTGTTCCTTTGGAGGTGATAAGATGCCAGTTTTTTTGTTTTGTTTTAGTTTTTGTGCACACTGGATATCAAAAATCAAACACAGCAGAGGCACATTCCTTCCTGATTGCTTCAGTTGTTTCTGACGGATCCTGCCAGCCGCTGGTCAGCAGGCAAGGTGAAATCAAACGTGCCTTTCCCCAAAAAATTTCAATCAAAATAAAGTCAGGTGGGACGGAAAAATGTCAAAGTGAGCAAAATAGAATTCTCGTGTTATCAGAGTAACCCTGCGGCAGTGAGTTTCTGTGGTCACGTGCATACTAAGGAGAGTTGCCTTATCGTGTCGCAGCAATTTTTCCTTTTTCTGCACCAGAGTTTATCTTGGCGCGGTCAAAAGAGGAAAGTGAAATCTGAAGAGGCGCGTTAGTTTCTGTTTCCTTAAAAATGCACAGCACAAAAAAACTAAAATATAATGATTACATTACATGATTACCTTAAATTGCCAGGTTCTAACTCAGGTTTTAACTCAGTTGTGGCCTTTGAAATTCAAGTTTTGTCAAACTTTGTTTGTCTTAAGAAATTTGTGATGGACAGACAGACAGACAATGGATGGATGGACCACAGATGGATGGATAGAGAGACAGACAAATGAACCGACGGATGGATGGATGGATGGATGGATGGATGGATGGACAGACGGACAGACGAACACACACGTACAGACAGAAAGGCGGCAGATGCACGGACAGAAAGACGGATAGACAGAAAGACAGATAGACAAGACAAATGGATGGATGGACAGACGAAAGCATGGGTGGATGGGCAGATCTATAGACAGACATAAAAACGAATGCACGGACCGATGGAAAGGCAGATGGATGGACAGACAGACAGACATACAAACACGTGCAGAACAACCCACAGTGCTACAGTAGAAGTCTCCAGGAGCACATTTTACCAAGATAACACACCATAAACACACACAGGCCAAAGCCTCTGCAGTCGGTACACATTACAGGTGAAAAATAAAGGTGCATGCGGAACACCCAGCCCTGTTATCACAATCCTCAACAATCTATTTAAGCGGGGATAAAATGTGGTTACATGATATGGTGCTACTTTACAATGTGGGACGTTCTCCTCCAAAGTTATTCATTGGGACGCTGTAATCTCCAGGGCTGAACAGGAAGGTATTCGGTTAAAAAAAACAAAAACAAGGTGTAACCCTAGCTTTAGGAACGACACCATGCACTTTTGACAAATTGTGGTGTGAGCCTTTTTCCCATGCGGCAGTTCTAATTTACATATCAATTTCATTCACTTCACTTGTTTCTTAGCAGTAATACTGCTCTGGAGCTCTGTGCTGTTCCCTTTCTCCTCTTCCCTTTCCTTATCAGTGTCCGTGTTATGGAGGGCCGACAGGTATAAAAGGAGGGACGTGAAGGTGGGCACGGCCATAAAGAACGGGGGGAGCGGAAGAAGCTGAAGCTCGAGATGGAGAAAACAAGGATGCTTGCGCTCTGTGTCTGTTTGACCTTCATGTCAGTGGGCTGCGTTGAGGTAAGGGACACTTTGGACTTTGTTTTTTTTGAGGGCCGTGCAGCCTGAGTTTGATGGCTCAGTGATGGCTGAGCAGTTCAGCCTCTCTGATCAAGTGGACAGCATTTACGTATCTGGAACATGAACGCAAAGCAAACTGCCTCTTTGTTTTTCCCCCTTGTGAGTATGGTGGCATTCAAATGATTCAAGGAGGTAAATGAAACATTTAAATGCATCTCAAAGTGTAGGCAAATAGAGCACTTTTTTTATATTCAGGCGGTGGATTTTTGTGTTTGGGCTTTATTTTGTGCAGGAAAAACAGAAAAAAAACACTCACCTCGCAAAACTGGAACATTTGATTGAGAGTAAAATAATAAATAATATAATGAGAACAAAAATAATGATTTCATTGTTGAACAATGAGACATTACTCATCACAAGGGCCATTTAAAAGTTGTTCTGAGCACTTAAACAACTTTCCATCAATGTCGGCTTAAAAATGGGCAGCTGAAAGTTCATTCCTGACCTCGGGAACAGCAGCTTATTTTGTATTTGTGGCATTTTGGTATTTATTCTAATCATACTTTCATACTTTATAGAATCTAAAACAGATAAAAACATTGGTTACCTACATTGCTGATTTCGAGCGTTAGTCGATGGATTTAATTAACCTTTGGTCAAATTTCTCCTGAAAACTGTTTTTCCCTCAACCCTTTGAGGTAAGATCTCCCCTGCTCTATTGTAATCGTGAGCGGGAAATGTATTAATAAGTCCTCCGCTGCTATAAATCTGTGAAACCGAATATATCGGACCTACTTTACTTTGTCTTTTTTTCTTTTTTGCTGAGGTGAGTCACTGGAGTGCTCGTATTTCCAGATGGAGCAGATATGACCTATCAGGAAATGCAGGACATCGGTTTGGGCGGCGGGGAAAGATGAAACACAGGCAGAATGTAGATACGGCCGTGTGCTATTAGTCAATTTATGGAGGGCAGGCGCACACTGCAGGCCTCTTCTAAAAACCACAGCGGTATGCAAAGCAGGACTGATGTCTCCGGGCCTCATGTATTCGGTCGGAATAGCAGGTGCTTGACCTTTGGCAGTGTGGGGCTGGGATTTGTCGGCGACACCGAGCCAGGGTGTACTGAAGCTTTATCTACGGCAACGGACAGGAAATCATAACACTTTTAAATCAGAAGGTGGGAGGAGGACTCAGCGCAGCGATAAGGGCTGCAGACACACAGCTGCAGGCTCCTCTTGGTTTGCCAGGTCTGCACTGGGGATTTTTCTGCAACCCCAAACATAGTGGAGGACTTGGAGGGAAGTGGAAGAACATAAAGAGAATCAGCAGCAGTGTTTTTATTCCCACATGTAACCTCTTAGGGAATACAGTTTCTCCCACACCAAAAGTGAAATGCAAGGTTTGATATTGATCTCACGTCCGTGCGTCTACGCAGCCGGAGTCAAAAAAAAAAAAAAAACACCTGGAAGACGGGAAATCGGCTCCATCAAGACAACAGTTGCCTTGCTCAACTTGTTTACGACATTTGTGGTTACAGAGGAAGTTTACTTCCTGAAACTATTTATTGGCAAACAGCAGTCAGGCGCTGTTATTGTGTGCAGCTTTCTGAACTCTAGTCATGACAGCAATCACAACAGTGATCACAATAATCGGCACCCCAAAGATGCTGCAGAAGTACTTGGTGGACATGAAAATGATGCATGCTCCAACATCTATTGTAACTCATACTGAAATCACAAATGATTGATTTTACCCTTCCGTTCATGATTCGTAGTATAAAAAGACAGCTTTCGAGGGGTCGGAAGCTAAACTACGCTAAATACATGCTGACTCCAGTTCCAAATTAAATGCAAAGTCGTGGGGTTGCCATTAATCTTGTGTTTTTCTTTCCTTTTTTTAAATCTAAAATGTTAATGGTTCTGTTTTTTATTGCTACTGGAACCACAAAAACAAAAAGTAAAAAAATACCTTGAAAAGATCAACATGCATTTCTTGAAAAACTTGAACTAATAAAACCCAAACTACCAAGCTCAGCAGCCCAAGAAGAAAATGAGAAAATAGGTCACTTTGGACTTGTCTCTTCTCTTCTACAGTACGAACTGTTGATCTCTTTTGCAGGGAACAAATTCAACAGCAGGCAGCAACAGCACCGAATCAGCAGCCACAACGCTGTCCGGTACCCCGACCACCCATACCACTGTAACCACTGTAACCACGACCACGACTCCACCCTCAACCACCTCCACCACCACCGCCACCACCGCCACCACTGCTACCACCGCCACCACCGCCACCACTGCCACCACCACCGCCACCACTGCCACCACCGCCACCACCGCCACCACTGCCACCAACACCACCACTGCCACCAACGCCACCACTGCGATGCAGAACACAACGTCCACTACGAGCTCTGGAACCACCTCCATGGCCAGCTCTTTGACCGGGTCGTGCAGTCTACTCCTGGTGCCTGTGATCTCTGTTCTGATCTACGGTGCATAGGACTCAACTGAAAAGGTGAAAGCAAATCGCAGATTCACCTTTCCTCAATCGAGATACTTGATCTATCTCCTATCTCCTCCTGTTACTCTTACTGTGACTCCTATCAGTGCTATGAAGTGCTTTGTTTGTTCTGAGCTCTTTTTCACTCTAGACTGTTGCACACAATTGTACTAAATAATGTATGATCTCGTTGTTGCTGCATTTTAATCACAAGAAACAAACGTAAACACCGGATACAACATTTCTCTGTATTTTTTTTTTGAAAATCAAATGTTAATTGACAACATAATTGCCACTGGATTTCACATATATTGTCAAAATGCATATCAAAGTGTTTTAAATTAATACAATTTCAGGTTTTCAACGACTAAGGTCAAATTTTGTGTGCAGCTGATAAGCCAGCCCCTCTCGTTGAAGTCCGCGGAGAGCAGATCGACGATTGGGCGACACCCCACCCCCATCACCATGGTTACAAAAATAAACTTGGGCTTAGCTTTGCAGAGCGTTTGCAGTTTGGTTAGGTTTAGGCAACAAAGTGCCGTAACACAAGCACATAAAACTGGACTTTTTGCATGCAAGCGTCTGTGATCAAGAATCGCCTTTTGCACATTTAAAAGTCTATGTTCATGTTACCTGTGTGCAGACTGAAGAACCTTGGTTATACGAAAAGATTCAACAATCAAAGAATCGGCCACCTGTTGGATTCATACTCATAACACACAGCGGGCAGCTGTAGTTATCAGTAGTTATCTCTGGAACACAATATTGTATTTTTTCATATTCTGTTGATCATTTTAGTTGACCCTTTCAAAAATAAATTCTTAAACCAGACTGTTTGTCCTGAACCACCTTCAGTGTTTTGTTTTGTCTTTTATCTCCTGACCACAGTGACAGGCTCTCAGGAAATGACATTGTGTTGTGTGTATTCCTGTGTATTTGTATCTTAAGCTATGAGTCGAGTAATGTAAGGATGTAAGGTTGTGGTGAAATTGCTGGAGCTGACTTAAAGAAGGATACATCTTTTAGAAAACATTCAAATCACAACTAAATAAGGAATTTAAATTTGAATACAGTCGAATATCTGACAGATTTAGGGACATTTTTAGAGAAATCTGTCCATCGTCACGTAGCTGTTCTTTTCAAGAAGATGAAGCTGTTAAAATAAACAGTTTATCTGTGACTGTCTTCCTAAATTCTGCAGACAATCACAGACTTGAAATGATAAAAAAAAAAAACAGCAGTTGGAGGAGCTCTGCCGAAACAAAAAGAACAGCAGAGACGAAGATATTCTTACATCCATGTCTGGATTGATGTCATTTGGCTCAGTTTTGCATTTGTGGTCCGTTGCTGGGGTGGAGACTTGAGTCCAGACTTCCTGAATGGAAGCAGGTATCAGATGAAAAAATCTGATTGCCCTATAAAAGAGCCAGATTGAAGAAAGACACAGTTTACAAAGCTAAGACTCTCTGCAAGGAGACCACGCTGGATGTTAAAAAAGAAAGAAATACAATTGAAAAGCTGATTTAGAAAGAACAGGTGAGGTTTCAATAGGAGACATCCCACTGTCTGATTGTCTTGAAGAGGAAAGCATCTCTCATCCAACATGAAGTTCATCGTCCTGGGGCTGTTTTCACTGTCTCTGCTGGGACTCTTCTGCACAGAGGTAATAAAAGATCTTCCTCGCTGGCTGTAAAGTAGAGAGACGGGAACGAAGAGCAAGACAGAAAAGAAAAAAATCTAAATCCAAAATAAGAAAGTTCCTCAGATTTTATGGTTTCTGCTTAGTTTAACCACTGAAATTACCCGATTTCTCACACGAAAAGCTCAAATATCACAAGATCAGATTCATTCCTGTGAGACATTAGTCATATTAGAGACAAAATGTAACTGAGTACATTTACTCAAGTTCTATACTCAAGTATAATTTTGAGGTACTCTCAAGGTAATTTCATACTATTTCATAGTATTTTGATGATCTGCCACTCAATACTTTCACTTCACTCCACTTTTGAGGCATATATTGAGCAATACATGTATGTGATTACTGTAGTTACTAGTTGCTTTGCAGATTACATGCTGCACCAGAAAGGAAACGGTACATAACTTAATTGATGTATTAATTTATTATATACTTTGTACATTTATTGTCTAAAAATGATGCTCGATACTCAAATACATTTGTTATCAGATACTTTGACTTTACCTCAATTACTCTTTCTGTGAGTGAAGTCATTTTTAAACACAATATCTTAACTGTGTGCAGTTTTGTATGTATATAAGAATTTTCTGATTATTAAAATCTTTGTTTTGTCTTATCGGATTTTGATACTTTGGCTCAGATGCAGCTTGTAATATTCAAAGTAACTAATGCCTAAAGTTAGCAAATACATGTAGTGGAGTACAAAGTACAATATTTTCCTCCAAAATGGAGTGTAGTGGAAGTGTGAAGTAGCAGAAAATGGAAATACTCAATTAAATACTAGTACCATACCTCAGAACTGTACATATACTTACATTACACTGTTTTATTCAAGTATGACTTTCTGATACTTTTACAACTGTGCTTCCTGACCGATGTGATTTAAATACTCTGTCAAGTATATAAAAAATTGAACATGAATGTAATTTAAATCAGTGCCAAGATTGAAAATTGGATTCATGGAGTATTTCTGTTCTTCTCCTTCTTCTTCTTCTCCTCCAGGGATCAGACGAACAACCCGGGCGTAATATCACGTCGACTATGACCAATACCACCTCCAACGCAGTCAATCCAGTGTCCAATACCAGCACCACGGTAACCAGTCCCATCAGCACCCAGGCCCCCGTCACCACGACAACGAAGATGACCACGGCCACCATGACTACAAAGAGCGGACAGAGCCAGAGCTTCACCTCTGCCAGCCTGCTGGTTTCATCAGCATGTGTTCTTCATGCATTTTGGCAGTGAGCACCCTCTTGAGGCTCACAGCCGGAGTGACAACAACACCGTTTATCAGCTGACTGTGTTGAAGACAATTGTGTTTTTGTGATTATGAGATGATGATTAGTGAGTGACAGAGACAGAGCCGGTTTATTATTTTGCTTAGAAACTTTTGACAGACGTGAGTCAGATTCTGCTAAATAGAAATTAAATGACTAAATAAAAATCGCAAGCAGTTTACACGTTAGTTTCCATTACAAGAGATTATAGCTGCCCGATCTGTACTCAAGGGTGATGTATCCTAAATCATATTTACACTCTGTACATACTGTAGAGCTATTTATTGTCTGGTATGACTATATCTATTCGATTGAATATATCACATTAATAAATATGAATGACTGAAAAAAAAAATGTTGTATTGACCTTTGAAGCCACGTGTGTGTGTGTGTGTGTGTGTGTGTGTGTGTGTGTGTGTGTGTGTGTGTGTGTGTGCATCCATATAATTACTTTTGTCTTGTCTTACTTTTGCCGCGAATATGGTCTAAGGACATTCCGCCACAGACCTCAACGCCAATGAACACTTGTGGGGCACTTTAAATGCAGAGAAAGCCAAGGATTTTGTGACATCACAAGACGGCAAAACCATGCCAGGATAACACGCGTCGTCAGGTTTTGCACAAACTTGTGGAGTCCTTGCCAGCTCGAGTGAATGCAGTAATTCAAGCAAATGGGGGACATGCCAAGTATCATAATATTCTTTTCAAACATGCAATTTTGAACCTGAATCGTTAGGCTGATGACATCCTTTGTGACAAATGCAAAATAGGATCATTTTGATAAGACCTTCTGACCGTACTGCACACTTACTGTGGTTTCCCTATGATCAAAAACAAAGCTTCAATGTATGCATGTCATTTGACACATCTAAAAGTGTTTTGGGTTTTTTTTTTTTTTTTTTTTGGTTAAAAGAGAGGGTTTAGTCAAGAGGGAGGCTCCACACAAGCTTTTGCTGTCTGTCGTGAAGAGGATTTGACATTAACATCGAGCCGACACCCCTGAATATTGGACGACAGCTCCGTCTTTACCAAAACAACAAGACCAACAGCGCAGTCTGGTCACTATTCAAATATCGCTAGATTACTTTCCATATTGGCTCACACTGTGGATTTAATCAAAGTAACCCCGCATTGTAAAGTAGCGTGGCTACTGTTTTTTTTTGTTTGTGCTAGATGGTATCACCAGGTCACAACAGTGCCATTCATGCCAGGCTTCAGCGTGGAATGGCACCAGAATGTTATTTTTAGCTATGCAAAAACATGAACATGAAAGCTAAGACACAAAAGAATTTGATGTGTCGATTTCATAACTTTCGTTTTGAGAGGACACCTACATCCATTTTAAGGGCATTTTTTTTTGTATCAATAAGTATGCTTGAACTAAAACGTGGAACTTCTTAGACACTGCTGCCTTCCCGTCTCTCCACAGCAAACGTGCAGTTGTCTGCAAACGCTTTACCTTAAAGTACAAACAGTGTACCGCGTGATGTTTCGAAATTACTTTATCAGAACTCTCTATCAAGGCAGGTGCAAACCAAAAACCATAAAGTGCAGTGAGGAGAAACTTCTGAGGTAGTATCTGGCATGTGAAGGACTTTTTCGGGAGTGGAGAATAAAATCCTTGAAGTGACCAGAGCATATCCTGCAACTCAAGTTATTATAGACAATACTGTAACCCATCTCTTTATCAGATTGTCAATTAGCAACTAGAAGGAACATGGAAAGAGGAATCATTTTCTCTTGCATTATTGACATAACTGCTTCAACTTACTGGAAAGAATTGCACCAGTGCGGAAAAAAACCCCAACAGTACAGGGAAATGTGTGTAATCCTGAGGTCAATAAGGCAGTGAGGAAGTAGATTATCTCCATCACTGTCATCCACATATGAAGGAGAAATACAATAAAAATACAATGTTTGGTTTTTTTTTTTACAGTTGTGTGCTGTGCTGAAATGCACAGTAAATGTAATTTTGAGTTTTGGTAAAAGTTATTCCTATATTACATTAAAAAAAACAAAACAAAACAAAACAAAAATTAATGCCCTTTAACTGATCACTGAAATTGCTTCCGTAGTCAATATGAATTTGTTTTAACTTTAATGTTTTTATTTACAGTGTTAGCCCGAACATGGGCTGGTGGAAATACAACTTCCTGATTCCTGTGCCAGGCAAATCGCACATCATAAATTCACACCTGCCCCTCCTCGAACATGATATCATTGCATAAGGCCAAGAACGAAACAAAGTTTGCACTCAGTTCCCTGGAGTATAGTGGAAATAGAGCAGGTGGCAGCGGGAGGACTTTGAGGATATTTTTTAATAACATCTCTGGTGCATCTCCTCCTCACTGCTCTCCAGCATGAATATATTAACTGTTGGATTTTGCATACTGGCTCTGCTGGCATTCAGAAAGGTAACTACTTTTAAACTTTTCAAACTGTTCTTCAAGAATGTAATAATAATAATAATAATAATAATAATAATAATAATAATAATAATAATAATAATAATAATGATAATAATAATGTAGAGATTTGAAGTTAGATTAAGAGTTTTAAAGTTAAATCTTAGTTAAATATTAGTTAGTTAAATCTTAATCTTAGTTAAATTTAACCAACAAATAATCCATAACCAACGCTAAACTAAACAGGCAAAAAGTGCGCTAAGAACTTTTAAGTCTGTGTGGATGAGCCAGCTTCTCCCATCGTTTGGAAAAAGTCATATAAATTAATAGCTTCTGTTCAGACATCAAAGGTTAATGATGTCAACGACATTAAATGTTTTTGATGTTAAATAATGGTCTCATGCTTGAAACCATAATAAAAAATGAACAATATCAATGTTATTTACTCAAAATCGTTTTATTCTATTCAATATATTTTTTAAGGTAATTACAGTAACGTGTCCCAATACTCACAGATGCTTATATTAACTGTGCACAAATTGCTTTATCATTAGGATTTGGTGAAACAAAATAAGTACTATAATCAGGAAGCCTACATTATTAAAACCATTTATTTGTGGTAATGTGGGGGAGACTCAGACCAGTTGTAATATGCTACAACTGTAGCATGTCTTTGATGATCCCTCTCTGCCAAAAAGCAAACTGATATTTTTTACTCATTTTTAAAGTTTTTATCTGTTCATCCCTATACTCAATTTACTTCTAAATGTCTCAAAAAGTAATCTGTCTGGTTTTGATGAACATTCTGTTGTCTCACATTTGATATCCTTATCAAAACTCAGCTAAGTTGTTTCTACTGAGATGGGTAGCTTCTGTCATGGTTGGTACAGCTAGGGGCGACTGAAGTAAACCCTCTGATACGATGGACTCTGACACTATCAGAACTGGTGTCTAGATTTGTCAGGATGTGAAAATAGAAGATTTTTTTGGCCCATTTAATATATGAAAAGAGCTTTTTGTTCAGTTTAAATGCATGAGTGTAGTATATTGTATATTTCAAATTTACAGATTCAAAACCTGTTTTGGAGCAACCACTGAATTGTTATATGAAATGTAAGCAATTGTTTTAAATAGTTTTTAAGTGTATATTATTTGGAGTTTATTGTAGTCCTTGGTATTTATGTGAAGGTTTTATGAGTATGGTTACATTGCCCACATGTGCTGTTACAATCACCTCTGCAAACGGGGACGTAACTTTTGACTTAAAATGTTTCAATCAACATTGTGTCTCTAAAATTACGAAGAAAATTTTTTGACAGCAGACGATTAATGCAAGTTGTCGACATCAAAACAAAAAGTATCTAAATAGTTCAAGAGGTTTCTGAGACATGACATCAAAAACCAAAAACTGTTACAAAAGCTCTTTGTCACATATTAGACTTTACAAGTAAAACTAGTTAAAAAAAAAAAACAAACAAAAAAAACTAGTTGTCTCCGGCACAAATACTTGACTAAATCATGTTTACAGCTGGATGGTAACTATGAGAAAAGAAGTATTGGAGTACAAAACCATCATATTTTTTGTTTCTAACACTGATTTAAATGAACATTCTGTCTATTTTCAATCAGGCTGAAGAACTGACCTCCTCTACAACTGCTCTGCCAACCACCACTACAACTGCTCCGCCAACCACCACTACAACTGCCGCGCCAACCACCATAACTGCCGCGCCAACCACCACTACAACTGCTCCACCAACCACCAGTACAACTGCCGCGCCAACGACCACAACTGCCGCGCCAATCACCACTACAACTGCTGCGCCAACCACCACAACAACTGCCGCGCCAACTACCACAACGGCCGCGCCAATCACCACTACAACTGCCGCGCCAACCACCACTACAACTGCTGCGCCAACCACCACTACAACTGCTGCCCCGACCACCACTACAACTGCTGCCGCAACCACCACTACAATTGCTGCGCCAACCACCGCTACAACTGCTCCACCAACCACCAGTACAACTGCCGCGCCAACCACCACAACTGCCGCGCCAACCACCACTACAACTGCTCCACCAACCACCAGTACAACTGCCGCGCCAACGACCACAACTGCCGCGCCAATCACCACTACAACTGCTGCGCCAACCACCACAACAACTGCCGCGCCAACTACCACAACGGCCGCGCCAATCACCACTACAACTGCCGCGCCAACCACCACTACAACTGCTGCGCCAACCACCACTACAACTGCTGCCCCGACCACCACTACAACTGCTGCCGCAACCACCACTACAATTGCTGCGCCAACCACCACTACAACTGCTGCGCCAACCACCACTACTACTGTTGCCCCGACCACCACTACAACTGCTGCCGCAACCACCACTACAACTGCTGGCCCGACCACCACTACAACTGCTGCCCCGACCACCACTACAACTGCTGCCCCGACCACCACTACAACTGCTGCGCCAACCACCACAACAACTGCCGCCCCGACCACCACTACAACTGCTGCGCCAACCACCACTACAACTGCCGTGCCAACCACCACTACTGCTGTTGCCCCAACCACCACTACAACTGCTGCCCCGACCACCACTACAACTGCTGCCCCAACCACCACTACAACTGCCGTGCCAACCACCACAACAAATGCTGCCCCAACCACTACAATTGCTGTGCCAACCACCACAACAACTGCCGCACCAACCACCACTACAACTGCTGCGCCAACCACCACTACAACTGCCGTGCCAACCACCACTACTGCTGTTGCCCCAACCACCACTACAACTGCTGCCCCGACCACCACTACAACTGCTGCCCCAACCACCACTACAACTGCTGTGCCAACCACCACAACAACTGCCGTGCCAACCACCACAACAAATGCTGCCCCATCCACTACAACTGCTGCACCAACCACCACAACAACTGCCGTGCCAACCACCACAACAAATGCTGCCCCATCCACTACAACTGCTGCACCAACCACCACTACAACTACCGCTCCAACCACCACTACAACTCCCGCGACAACCACCACAACAACTGCCGCGCTAACCACCACAACAACTGCTGCCCCAACCACCACTACAACTGCTGTGCCAACCACCACAACAACTACCGCCCCAACCACCACTACAACTGCTGTGCCAACCACCACAACAACTGCCGTGCCAACCACCACAACAAATGCTGCCCCATCCACTACAACTGCTGCACCAACCACCACTACAACTACCGCTCCAACCACCACTACAACTCCCGCGACAACCACCACAACAACTGCCGCGCTAACCACCACAACAACTGCTGCCCCAACCACCACAACAACTACCGCCCCAACCACCACTACAACTGCTGCGCCAAGCACCACTACAACTGCTGCCGCAACCACCACTACAACTGCTGCCCCGACCACCACAACAACTGCTGCGCCAACCACCACTACAACTGCTGCGCCAACCACCGCTACAACTCTCCCCTCATCTACAAAAATCTGCACAAAAGTGACAAACACCACAGTACACAGTGGAGGCTCAGAGATCAAAGCTTCTCTTTTTTTGTCTGGTTCTTTGTCATTGTTGCTCTACTTACTCTGCCCCTGAGCAGCTGCTGGCAACGCTCCCAAGTGGTCTGGCTCAGTGACATTTCTGAATTATTGATTTTCTATGCTCCAAGTCACATACTAAGATCCACCCAACCAACCCTTGTTACCATACTTAGACCAAGGTGGGCGACCGAAGGTGTACGGGCTTTTGCCATCAGAGCTATAAGATGCTGGAGTTCTGTGGAGATTAGGATGGCAAACACTCTCCCTGTTTCTAAGTACTTACTTTATTCATACTTTTATAGGAAATCCTTTTTAGTGGCTGATCAGTAAATTCTATACTTGTGTGTGTTTTACTTTTTATTTTTATCTTATGTATTCTTTATCGTACTTTACTAGCCAATGTTCTTCATTTTGATTTATTTCAAAATACTCTTTGAAGCACTTTTAACCTGCCAGTGCTCTTAACTTTTGTTTCACTCTCATGTATTCTGTAAAGCTTATTTTGAACCTGGATTTTATGTAAAGCAATTTGTAACCTTGTTTAGATAAGTGCTATATAAAGAAGGTTATTATTATTATTATTATTATTATTATTATTATTATTATTATTATTATTATTATAAATGAAGATAAATTCTAACCTTTTCTGATTAATATACTGTATGTATGAATGTATGTATAACATTTATGGATTGCTCTTAATGTAACTGTATATTAATGGTTTGAAGTAGGAATTTGCAATACAATGATTGGACCTCTCTTTATTGAGAAAGTGATGTGATGAGTGCATCAGAACTGTTAAATTAAACTTAATTAACTTAAATTTGAATCTTTCTGCTTTTTGTTAAAAGACTCAAATGTTAATGTAGAATGCAAAATGATAATATTAACAAGCACAAAGAATAATTAATCATAAGAAAGAAAAGAAAAAGACAAATGTTCTCTGTTTATAAGCACCATTTTGAAAAAGAAATTACATTATTTAGATACATCGGGGTGAAGGGGACGCACTGTGACAAGCATAAAGTAACAAAAGATGAATGCACCAAACTGCTTTCATGCTACATACGACATATCTGGTATTATTACATTTACTGAGTGTTTGCTTTTTAAATGAGATTTCATAAAATATGAAAGGAAGCAACAGAAGATGAAGTTTATTTATTTTATTGCACAACCATAAATTCATTCCGGCTTTTTGTTTAATCTTCAGATCTACAGATGGCCAGCAGAGCCTGTAGGTGATCTCCTTTGAACTGATTCTGTTGGTAAAAAAAAGAAAAGAAAAAAAAAGATAAAAATTGAATCAAACTGAATTTAGAGAATTTGGGAATTTAAATGTTTAATTTGGAAGCACACATTGTACATTGTCCCACCTGTAGAGCAGTGTAGAGGGAAGTGCCTGTTAGTTTCAGGTAGGCAGCTCGGATACACAGCAGATCTTCCTCACTGTGAGACACCATAATACCCTGCACTATTGGTGTCTGAAAGAGGGAATAAGAGGAATAATTGTATCATCAGAATGAAAGTCAATGATGAAAAACTGGGGACGATTCAGCTTCTTACCTTCTTGATTGTCAGTCTTTGGGCAAGGTAGTGGTAGGGGTCCTGAATGCACTTTACTGTTGTAACACAGACATCGAGAGAGATTAGAGACTGATCAGCACTAATCAGCAAGCGCATGCTGACATCTCACACTGTATCTATTTACCTAAAACTGTCAGACCCAGCCTGATGTCTCCTGAGAAGCTTTTCTCCAGAAGTTGTTCCACCATCTTTCCGGTCGCCAGCTCCAGCCCCAACAGCACTGTCAGTAAAGATGAACATGTTCAGCCTCGACGCAGTGATGACTTTCAAACACACGTAGAAAAAGAAAAAAAAAACATTTTAACAGCCTCACCATCGTTGAGATGGTCTGAGTCTCTGGAGGTCAGTATCTCGATCCATGGTCCTGCATCAACTTTTTTACCATTCACTGACGAAATGAGAAACTGGAAGGATCAACACAATAAAACACAATCAGAGACGACTGCATCTCCATACAAGGCAGCGCTGCCAGATGTGCGATACCTATCGCAATTGTATGATAATTTTGCCCTTTGTACAATCAATGATAGCAAAAGAAAAATACGATAATCCGACAATTTTGTGACACTCGTATTAGTGCTTGGCTGTAATCTACGCTGTCCTATTTAAGTTCATTTCAAGACATGATCAGGTTAGCAAACTATAGATCTTGCATTTAACTCTTTCCAGCCAATCATGCTTGGTGTAGACTATGATGATAAGCACTGCTGTCTTTGGTTGGAACTTTCTCAGCTGTGTTCGAGCTGATGTGTTTAAAAATTAAAGTACGATAATATGAACAGACTTTCAATTGTGTTGTCTTGCCTCCCCACCCATGGATCAAGAGCAAGATCAGCTTCCTTTGAAAAAAACAGATGATGTGGGCTGTGTGTGGTTATGACTCGGGTATGATCATTTTGCCCCAAAATACAATCATTTCATTCCTCTGGTATAATATTTTAACATTTCCCTTCTGGCAACGCTGATGCAAGGGCTGCAAGTTTACCCTGCCATTTTCTGAGCCACAAATTCAAAGTGGCAGTGTGGAAAAAGACTTATTCTCCGAGGGCATTAGTTTAGTCTCACGTCTGTTCTTCACAGTGTGCCATCTGAAATGAGCGATGGGTTGTAATCTTAGATGACATGACCGCCCACATTTCCAGGTCCATAATGACCATTTTATGCTTGCAAAAAGGTGACACAATGTTAAGACGGACCGATTGTTCCAAAAAACACAATCGGACAAGACTAGCCTCACGTCCTCTGAGCAGACACCAGTAAAGCATTCAGTGGATGAAAATGTCATGCAAAATAATACCTCAATGTCTCTTTGAACAACACCAGGAACAGTTTCTTTCTGTCGGGAGAGAGTGACAAAACACTTTTAACTGTAGCTTCACTGACTCCACATCGGCCTCAAGGACAATTGCTTTAAATATGAGGCTGAGGGTGATGGTGCATTACATTTAGCAGAGCCACAAGAAGCTTAGCAAAATCTCCACTGGACTCTCCTTTTACTTCCTTCTCCAGGTCCTTCTTATACACTGAGAAACAATCAATACAAAAGGAAAAATATAAAAATGCAGAGCTTGGTTTTATATGTATGCAAGAATCACACTTCATCCCTCGGGGGGAAACGTTCTGTGACTAACACCTTGTTGGTATGCAGCGCTGATTTCTTTCAGCTGCTTTCCAGATCGTGTGCACAGGATCTCCAGCAGCGAATCCTCATCCGTGCCGATGCCCTGCACACACACACGAGTGCGCACATGAATCCAGGGATGTACAGGGAGATACATAAATACACCCACTCCGAAGCCCCAGCACAATATGTACAAAGAGAAACACTGACTTACCACCATGGCCTGCTGCAGGCGCTGAGCCTCGTAATGCAGAGGAGGCGTCAGCAAATCCAGCAGGAGCGTCTCCAGATCTCCAGCCAGAGCTTTCTTCAGACCAGCTGCCAGGTCCTGGAACAGAGTCAGATCAAACACTGGTGCTCTCACATGTCTTAGTCATTATCTCTTTTTGTCTCTGTTGGATCAGACAAAACGCACTTATTCAGGCAGTTTGGCAGGAAAAGAATCAACACTAAAATATACTTAAGGTAAATAAGGTGCATTATCTGAGAACTAGCCATGCTGACTTCATACTCAAAACAGATATCGCTAGAATAACCATAACTGCTGCCAGCTGTAGCTGCTGCTGGCTAGTTAGCATAGTTATACCTCTCGCACAGGAGCTTTGGACCAGGACGGGCCGAGGCTAGCTGGTTAGCATGCTAACTGCAGCAGATGTCTCTGCAACACTTTCCATCAACTTTGTGGTGATACTTTAAGTACAATTTTGATTGTTTTCGACTTAAATCTTACATATTGCACCTTCAACATGGTACGTCTTCATTAATGGCCACAAGAAACACAACTTTTGCATCCATAAAAAGATGCTTTAATCATAGTTAAACCACTGTTCTGCAGAACAGTGGTTTAACTACAGTGGCTCTACACTCGCTGCTGTTTGGGGCCCCATTAGCTCAGAACATGGAAAACTGGCTTGGGAGCAAGGCACCAGACATCTAAATGCTAATGTTTCAGTACATGTTAACTCAGGCCATGACCTTGTTTGTGCACGTGTGCGTGTCTAACCTGTGTGTGTAAAACAAGGACACAGGCAAAACATTACTTAACATTTGTTATATTATGAAGTAATGTCTTTTTCTAGGAGCTCACTCACTGGTGGAACAGTTCCAGAAACAGGATAACCTTAAATAACATGTAATAAAAACAGAAGATAACTTCAATACTTTAATTTCCAGCCACTTCCATATTGCACGCCTCAGTTTTAATTTGTACCAAATTTGTCTGATTATATAAAGCTTCTGCACAGACACTTTCTGATTTATGCTCACATTCAATAAAAGATGACTTAATTTGAGAGAGTAATGACAAAAAAACTAAGCAGGTTAAACAATTTAAATGTTGCTTCTCTGTAAAATATAGCTGAAACCAACTTGTGGGCGAGCACAACATTAAATACGCTCCTGTCCTTTTAAGCTCCTCTCATACTGATGCAACTGCAACTGAAGAAGAAGAGATTCCTGCCTCTTTGACAACAGAGCCATAGTGTGAAAGTATGTGTCTGACAGATACTATCACCACTGATGTGTCTAAGAAAAATACCTGCGCTTGGGATCACCTGCTTCATTTCCTTTAAAAATGTTCAAATACAGGCATAAGAGTAAAAAAAACACATGAAAATTAACTACTGCAAAGAAATAGTAGATGTTCCCTTGCAGTTTATGTGCAACGCCATATTGATTCTCCACACTGTCTGCCTTACCTCTCATTATTTTCAGTCACACTCCCTCTCCAAACAAAGGCGTGTTCAAACCTTTTAAACCACTTGAAAGGATGTTTGGTGAGCAAACACTTGAATGCTACAGATGAGCAAACACATCATTGCGACATACAGTATTACCATTCCAACTCTGCTATGCTGCATTGCATGGATGCAGGATTCAGGTACTATTTTACATTGTGACGCTTTTGTTGCTTTGGATGTTAAAAAGCGGGTATTCTGAATCATGTTTTGGTCCCCTTTTGATCCGTAAAGTGCAAAGCTGCGAGCATGTTCAGGTCATTATCTGCCTCACCCTTCGCGTTAAATCTTGAAACGTCTTGGCGATCATTTGTCTCTGTTCGTTGCTCCGATTGGTGAGGATGCTCAACAGGGTCACCGCATCTGTGCCAGGAAGACAGTATTTGGATTTCAATCCTGATAAAACATTTGAGTATTTAATGACATGGGCGAGGAGAGGTTGAGACCCTCGTGCAGGTGGTCAACAGGACCAGATCCTAACCCAGCTTTAACCTATTACGAGACGCACCTTTCTTCTCCAGCGCCGCCCGGATCTCCATGACGTCCTGCTCAGGATTGAAATTGGAGAAGGGGCGCACCGTTCCAAGGGTGCCCCACCACATGTCCTGTTTGAGAGAGAGACGGCAAAACTCTCAGACAAATCAAAACAAATTAGATTTGCAGATCTGAAAATGGATTTTTCACGCGAATGTCCTGTGTGGGTGTTGGCAGAAGACGACTCGGTTTCATCAGTGAATTCAAAGAATGTCAAATATTCTGTACTCCCGCCATGACGAGTGGGGGTGAGGGTTAAAAAATGACTAGGTCGGAGGAGCAGTTTGAGACCAGAGGCGCTCGCCCTTTATTCCACTCAACCAAGGCTCTGAGTGGAGTTGACACATTTTCTTATTCGGCTCAATTCCTTCGCATTAAAGAAGCGGCAAGGAAGTGTGAGCTCACACCGCAGCATTCCAGCATGCCTGCAGTTATCAGAGTACATAGTGACCATCGGAGATAACATTAGAAGGCATGCAGATAGTCAGAGAAACACAGGACAGCAGACTGAATTATCTGTAATGTGGCGTCCTGGCAAATAGAATCATGATGTGATCACTAAGAGTAAGACTTACATGAGATTTGAAGTAGTCGGGGTCCATGGCTTTTGTTTTTATCTGCTGCAAAATGAATGAAAGAGTAAGAAAAATACAGTAAATGACAAAGTACGCAAATACAGTGACATCCAATTCAACAACAGAAGTGGGAAAAACAAGTTATTTGAATCCTGGATTTGAGTCTTTGCTGAGTTAATCACTTGATTACAGTCCATGAAAACCAGACGCCTCAATAAAACAGTTACATGACTCCACACCTTTATCTGGATCTGAACCCACACACTTAACACGCCCAAACAAACACCGGACAGAACGACAAAACGACAATTTCTCACAAAAACTCTTTAAACAGTGCTTATTTCTTCTTCCTACCTGTAACAGAAGGCCGAGGCAGCTGTACGAAGGTGTGGAGGTAATGGAGTGTTTTCTTTTTTTCTGTCTTTTTTTTTTTTTACAACCTCCTCTAATCAGCCTTGTATCTCAGTCCCGCCCTCGCTACGCCACACCTACTGCAGACCAACCACCTGACTGCTAGATTAAACAGCTGACCAATCGGCTGCTCAGGATCCTCGACACCTGTTGCTCTGCAGGATTACTATGACAACCCACTTGTAAAATAGTGACATTCCTCAGCAGGTGGAGGAATCCAGACAGGCGGGTTTGTTTACAGGTGACCTTTCTCGTGATGGTCTGATATTGGGGTTTATTTGTTTTTTTGGCCCAAGTCGAACCCACCCCCTCTGCTTAAGCGTGTGGAGGTTTACAAGTCACAGCTTGTCGTTTTACAGCTTTTCACCGAGGTTTGAGGGGACACCCAGCGTACGAATCCCACCGGACAACATGCCAGTCATCTCTGTAAGAGAGGAGGGGGCGGTCTGGTTTCAGCGTAGAGCAGATCTGTCTCATGTATAACCCGAAGGCCCTTTTGAATGCAAAACCTGAAAAACTTAATTGTGTCACAAAAGCTGACAAAGCGGCCTTTCAGTACCTGTATTTGTGATAGAGATCTGATACTAACAAAAGAAAACCCTCATCCGCACTTTCGCCTTCAGTCTCGAGAGGACAGGAGGACAGAAAGGAAAGAAGAAAAAGGGGAAAGTGGGAGACAAAGACCACACTTCACATGCGTTTTCTCTATTCCAGTCGTGTATATTATTATGTCATGGAAAGATTCCAGTCCTTCTGACAGGAAACACAGCACACAATAAAAAGGCAATCCTACCCAATCCTTCTGTGCTCCTTCTACCTGCTGCTCACCTGTGTTGTCAGTACAAACACAGCTGATCTGCATCATCACTGATTTTGCCTTTTTTGTCAGCAGCAGCCTCGGGTTGTCTGACGGACGGGGTGGAAAACTGAAAGGGCCTCCAGCTGCATCACAGTTTGAGAGGCAAGAAACTGAACCCCAGACTGCTCCTGATGTGCTGGTCGGCTCCCTGCATGGCAGCCGCCGTCATCTGTGTGTGAATGTATGAATGAATTACTGAAAGTCGCTGTAAAATGTAAATGGAATGGAAACAAATATAAATGCTGTAAACTTTACTGTGTTGCATCTGTTCTGGTGGCTCGCTGCCTCTCAGGAAGCCGTCACCCATAGAAATACACAACAATTAGCCTGAGAGTCAAACAGGCAGTGAAACTGGATGGATAAAAGTATGAATGTTTGAATGCTATGTAGTCTGATTAAACATTTGAACATGATAAAAGTGAAACTCTCGCCAAAATGCAACCTAGGCTTTTTTTTTGTGAATGAATTTGAGTCGAACCTTCGTGTAAAAGCATAATTATGACGAAAGAGGCACTTTTGAGATTTACCGTATTTTCGTTTTCAGCTCAAACTCATTTTCAATGGGAGTGCATGGGGCACTTTTACACTAGCATCAAAATCTCTATGTTTAAAACACTAAGAAGGCTCGACACAACATGAATCTTTGCTTGTAGTATCACCAGGGTCTCTACACATGAACACCAGCATTGAGAACATTGTTTGTATACATTTAGCAGTTTGCTAAAAAGAAGGTTTTTGAGCAACTCATGTTAGCAGTAGCTAGCTTTGCTAGCCGTCGTCATGGAAGCCCAGACGTACTCTGGGATCGACACATCTGGGTAGAGTGTGTGTGGTTCAGTTCAGCTATGTGTAGAGACCCAGAATGACTTGAGTACTACTAGCGGCGCTGTTATCTGTTCTTTTTCTTTCAATATGCTGAGAAGAATCATGGCCAAGGCTGATCAGGGCTACGTAAAAGATGAGAAAAATAGTTGAACATCTGGTCGATTTTATTCAAAGCAAAAATGTTTTAATGTAAGTTATCCTGCCTCTTGATAGTAATAACTAAAGATGCTCGACTGCTGTTTGTTAGTAGCACATTGGGAAATAGTGTTTTTTTTTTAAAATGGGTTGTTGTATTTTTAAAATAATTTCATAAAAGTGTTGTTTTTATTTCATCATTTTTATTTTATTTTATATCTTTGAACCACTCCCCCTTACATGAACATTTTCACATCATATTCTTTATCATCAAATATTAACATACAGCCGACGCAGGTAAATATATTTCTCTGTAACAATGTGACTTGCAACAAAAAAAAAAAAAAAATACATACAACAAGGATGAGAGTAACTGGACACGCACGCGGCCCATCTCATGGCAATGAGACGTGCCGTGTGCGCGGATGCAACATTTCCCCACAGAAACAAACACTGAGACACACTTTATATATAAAAATACCTTAAAAAATGAGAGCGCAGTGAACATACTTTGCACACTTCGCATGTGTTTGGCTTCATTTGTCCACTTGTCTGTATAAAAAGCGCCGGTGGCCACGTGGTGATCGACTAAAAACTACAAAAAGACATGAGGGCACCGACTGACAGGTGCTCGTACAGTCTGGGAATTTGCGTCGCACAAACAAAGAGGTTCTGGTTTGAATATTCAAACTAATGATGGATGAGAATGTCGGAGAAAAAAGTCAAAGTCAAAGAGGTCGAACCGTAAACAAATGAGTGGTTCTGCGACAAACAATACATTTCATTGTTGCTTTCCAACGCTCCCGTGTCGAGCCCGGTCGCTGCAGCAGGGCGAGGCACTCACAGGTTTTGCTTTGGTCGCCGTTGCGCACAGTAAAAATCATCGTCTGACTGTGACAAAAGTGCTCAACTGTCTGGTGCAGCTTCTCTTGTGGCTGCTAATGCTTCATTCTCGACGACTTTAACATAAGTCACGGGGTCAGAGGCACTGGAGTAAATGACATCATAAGGCAGTGGTGGTACGCTGAGGAAAGTATTCTAGAGTCGGTGGGAGAAGCACCGCTGAGTGAAGACAGAGGTTTTCAGAGCGGCTCACAGCAGCTCTATCTCCCACTGCTGGCTCGGCCGCTCGTCGTTCTCTGGCAAAATCACCACGTGGTCCTTGTCATACGTTTTGCCACCTGAAGAAAAGGAAAAATAAGATGTTGATTGTCTAGAAAAACTAATTAAAAGTCATATTAGCCCCCCCCTCCCCAGTACATTTACTCGAGTATCATACCTTTGACATCCAGGACCATGCCAGGGAAGGTCAGGCTGGTGATGAGGCCTCTCATCTGGGTCGTCCAGGTCTGGAGAGGCTGCCGGGTCTCTGACCACAGCACAGCCTTGGCTCCCGGCTCCACGTTGCCCATCACTTGAAGGCTCATCGTTTGGGACAGCTACAGAGAACGCACAGAATCAACGACCAGCTCAGTGTTGACGCCGTCGGATGACTTGAAAAACATTTGACCCTTATAATCTCGCAATACCTTGTTCTTGATGAAGCCGTCCTGATAGAACCAGATGTCACTCATGGGCTCCGCCTCTGGGCTCACCACCACCCGTCCTGATTTCATCTCCTCCACGCCGCCCTGGACGGACATGAAGTGACCCCTCTCTTTGTTCTTGATGCGGAAAAAGCGGCGCTTCTGCAGGAGGAGGACATGATTGTGGTCACACGGTCACTGATCCTTGGCTTGACTTTTTCTTGATAATGACTCAATTTTCATTTATTTTGGGTGAACATATCCTTTCATCAGTCAGGCGATAACATTTAACTTGTTACGGCTAGGATGTATTGTTTTCATTGTGAAAACGGTTCATGAAAACACATTTCTAACAAACCTGTCTGATCGGGAACATCGAGCCGACGGTCTGTAGCGAGCTGAACTTCAGCCAGTTGGTGATTTCTATTGGTTCCAGGAGGAACTGGCGCCCCCGGAAGTTGCCATGCTCACATATCACCCAGCTGCAACAGGAGACAGACACAATCAGAGTAGAACTTGTTGCTTGACCATCACTGTTCCTCTGTAACAGCCGACCACAGGGGTGTTTTAATAAGGCTGTTTTTCATTTGTTTCTACACTTGCCAGCCTCTGTTGACTCTGAGGGACAGGATGTGGTTGTTGAAGCCCTCCTCAACCATGTTGATGATCTCTGTGTCCGTGGTGATCTCTCTGCCCTCCAGGCACTCGAGGCCGAACAGAGAGATGGAGGGAACTGTGAACGTCTGGACGGGGAGAGACGGAGGTTCAGAGTGAGTCAGAGCAAAGGAATACAGGGCGGTGTCATTCTCGTTTTTAACTCGAGCGATTTTCTCACCATCGGCACGGCCTTGATGGAGCGGATGGCGAAGCCGGGCGGGCATCCCATGCTGGTTAAATTGGGGTAGTCTCCTTCAGAGAGGACGTACAGGTTCCCGGTGTACTGTTTATGCTCGTAGATCACCCAGCTGGAACACAGAGAAATCAATTATGACTTTTATTTTTAATTTATGCGCTTTCATCTCAAAATAAACCCTTGGAATTTTACCAACATGCATACATTTCTTGTTCACCCTGGCAAAGAAGCCGTACACATCATTGTTTTGCTCATTTCTTTCCCCTCCATTTCTCCTTGGATGATTGTATCTATTGATACTATATCGTTATCTTGACATGAGACTGTGTACCGTCCTCTATTTGCCATGTCGTCATGTGGCAATACGGCATAAGTGTTTGTTTCATGGCTTTAAAGGCCGAATTACAGTAAATTGATGTCATTTCTGTTCTGTTCCACTTGTTCTAAGACCTGCCTTTATACACTGATTAATCATATCCACATAAATGATCATTATCTATCTAAAATCTCTTGGTGATATTTGATTTTTTTGCCAATCCTAGAATGTATTTTGTAGTTTTGATTCTAGTAAATTTTGGCTTCTCGACCAATAAGTTTTATGTTTTTATTGATGAAAAACAGGTCAGATTTTTTTTAAATGTATTTTTAAAATGTATCTAATGATTTCAATACTTTAACCACTTATTTTTAGTTACTGACTTACATTCCCTTTTAGCTCAGCTTGTACACATTTTTCAGAGATCTGAAACATTTGAAGATACTCCATAAAATTACATCACAATGAGAAAAAGAAAATACCATTGACTGTTTCTACTGCAGAGTTAAAAAAGCTTGTATCTGTAATGCTCCAGGGCTCCTCACCTTCCCCCCGACACTCTGCATGACTTGGTCAGCAGCTTCTCCGACACGGCGTCCTGGTTGCGGTCGATGTAGTGACACTCACCCTGGAAGTCCGGCTCGGAGTACAGTATCACCTGAGAGACATTGAAATCGAGAGATCAGAGGACACGCTCCCTTATTCTCTCATTCATTGTAATCTTTTTTTTTTTATTCCAGCCATTAAAGCTGCACACATGACGTGTCTCTGCCTGTATAAACACTTTGGTTACGTCACTTTCAACCATCCAAAGGTCAAGTTTTGAGTCCTCTACTGTGCCGACTGTTTAATATTTCACTTGCAACATTCCAATAAGCGGAGGACAAATGAAAGGGGCATTGAAGCCTCTAACTTTTATCACATTTTCCACTGCAACAAGAAGCGCGGAGCACAGTGCACATGAGCCGGCTCGTGCCCCAAAGGCTAAAAGAAGATACAAACACAAAACTGAGAATGCCAAGAACATGTAGTCACCTCATTCCTGGTCTTTGAGCCGTCACTTTGAGCCTGAAAAACAAAACAACAAAAAAATGTGTGTAACATCATGACATCAGTACACTACAATCTGGCTTATTAGTTTGTTTGTCCCTTTCTTCCCAGCGCTGCTCACCAGCAGGATGGGCTGCACCGAGCAGATACGATTGTCCTGAGAGCCCCAGTCGGCGCAGTTATTGTAGAAGCCTTTCTCTAAGATGTACTGGCTCCCAGAGAAGTCCACGTGGGAGTAGGCTATCCATCTGGAGGGGGAAAAATAAAAAAGGTGTTTATTGTTTTATATCAAACACCTCGATCGGCGGCGTAGCAGCAACGGCGGTCAATGAAGTCAACTTACGCCCCGTTGAGCACGTGGATGGAGCGCGTGGAGGTTTTGTAGCCGAACAGCTCCACGTCAGGAATGGCCTCCGTCACCTCGAAGGTGTTCTCCTCCTCCTGCGTGCCCTGCTCCTCCTCCTCCTCCGGCAGCTCGAACATCACCATCATCGGGTCGGTCAGGTCCTGAGGAGAGCAATTAAACTATCATTATTAGATTAAATTATTATACTATTATACTATTACTACTATAGATTATTATAATTTTTTTCATGAATATGACGAATATCTTTGACTGTATATGAAAGTAGGTCACTCCTCTGAGGTCGCCGGTGTTGTTCATGCTGACTTACTTAACATTTATGTGTTTTTTAAGGTGATAATGGAGTTTTTAATTCCTTTTAATTGATATTGAAAATAGAAGATAAACACTGGGAATAAGTGCAAGCAGAAAAAAAATGGCTTGTAATTGGTTTGAAAATGTTTTGAGATGTTTCAAAAGGAGAAAAATGCTTCATTTTTGGAGGGATGAAAAATTAAACAGGGATTCCTCCTTCTTTAAATCTCTTGTAAGACTTTCATCATCTGGCTTTTCCTTTACTGATCAAATTTTATTGCAATCCCTCAAATGATTTAATCTTGTTTGTATGTTAAATTCTGGATTTAGATTACTTTTATGATGTGTTTATTTTGTCAGGTGCTACATAAATAGTTATCAACTCATAATATTTGATCAATGAGTCATCATTAAGTCATTATTATTTTTGTCACATTTACATGGGGCCATTATCTTTTATCGCTGCGTGCTACAGTTTGTTTTTAAACCAGATCCTGAGTCATTAAAGCGATCACGAGTTTCATGCCGAGTTTCAACCTGTGACTCTCAGTATCAACACTACAAAAGGCTATTCATCGGAGTGAAAAGTCATTCATTAGATTAGATTAGATTAGACTATAATGACGCGTGGGTTAATATTACATGTTCATGGCCTCCAAGAGTCGACGGGTTGTTTCATTAACTAACAGCGTCGCAGCTGGTTCGGTCAAGGCAGCGCTGTCGATATTTCACCCTGTGCTTATTCTAAAAGCGAAAATTATCTTCTGAAGTAGCTGTTAGCGCCGTTTATAAATGAACGCTCATCGAAAACGGCATGCAGTCCCCTCAAGGTCAAACACCTGCCCGGAAGAGTTCTCAATTGATTTATTTTTAGTTTAATTAGAACTACACTTTGACGCGACCTTTTTTTAAAAACAAACGTTGCGACAAAATACAGTAACACCTCTGATTAAGATGCACATGCAGTTTGAAATAAATAAATGCACTATGATGGCACAATTGTGAAACCATGCAAGCAGGATTTTTCCTCAGAATATGATCGTGACCATCTAAGTCTATAATCCTTGCGTCCCCCACTGGGGCTGCAGTGAAATATTCCTTGCAAACTCACCGCTCGTATCACGCGAACCGATCGCATCTCAGCATCGCAGCCTCCCCACACCCTCCAGTCGTGGTACTCTCCCTCCTCCAGCAGGTACTGGTGGCCTCGGAAGTTTTCCTTCTCGTAGCCCACCCAGCTGCGGTGACAGGGAGAGGCGCGGGGGTTAGAGAGGAGCGCATATCTGATTATTCTGCAGTTGCTCTGGCCTGGGAGCTGTTTGATATCATCCCTATATCATCAGCGATTACTCACATCCCTCCCAGGACTTTCAGGGAGCCGATGTTGTGCATGAAGGCCTTCTGCGTCAGGTCCATCCTGGTCATGAAGTCTTTCGTGTTGCAGTTTATGGTCCTTGATTTCCCGCTGAAGTAGGGCTTTTCAAAGACGACCATCTGAGGTGAAAGAGTGACGATCGGGGTGATCAGTCATCATTCATGCAACAGTCTCAATACTCTGCACAAATTTATCACAGCGACAACATTTTCCTACCTTTGGCTCACTTGTGTTTTCCACTCTCGGTTCACCCTAAGATCGGAAAAAAAAAAAAAGAAAAATGTACGTGCTTACTGCAAACAATCAGTGGAAAACAACGAAGCTTGCACATGCTTCTAACAGCGCCACTTACGACTTTGAGCGGATGTACTGATCCCACGTAGGGTGATTCCACCCCCCAGGCGGCGGGGTTGGAGTACCCGCCAACCTCCAGGACACGCGGCACACCCTGGAAGAAGGGATGTGCGTAGACGAGCCACCTGAGGAGAGAAGATAAAAACAACAAGAGCAATTTTCAAATCTGATGAAATTAAGTCATAATGTCAATGGATTAATGTCAGAAAAATTCAGTTTTTTGGGGGTAATGTCCATTCCAGCACGCAATTTTACTCACAGCCCAGCGTTGATGATGATCGAGGTCGCCTTGATGGGGAAGCCAAAGATCCTGGCGTCCTCAGACGTGTCTCTGAAGATGACCTTCTTGCCCTCTGCGTTCTCTTCTGGGAACAGACTGATTTCTGGGACGCTGTAGTCCTGAGGGGAGGAAGGAGAGCAGAACGTTAGTGTTATGTAATGGAGAAAAGATAACAGGTTGTAACGCCACGGTCCTGAGGGGACGGAGCAAACGTGTTCAGTTAGTCGCCTGGGGGGGAAATCCTCAGAGTGAAAGACGCAAATCATGATCCGAACGGGATCTGAAGGATTTTCTCACCAGCAGAACTCAAAACAGATGATGGGAGTCTGTTATTAAAGCTCAAATGATGTTTAGAGTCGGCTCATACTTACAACCAAGGCTGGATTCTTTAGGCTAACACCAATGTTTTGTGTCATAGATATGATCTGATGGACATTTTACAAATGAAAGACACATTTGTTAGAACTTTCTGGTGGATATGTTTGTGTGACACAAACGACACAGGCCAGAGCAACAGGTGTTTGCTCCTACATGCGACACTAGATGGTGCTATTGAGTTAAAGAGCGCACAGTCACTGAGCAGCTACAGTTCGAGTGTCTGTGGCTCAGGGATAGAGCCAGTGTCTTGTTAACGGAAGGTCGCTGGTTTGATTCCCCCTGGTCTGCATGTCTTAGTGTCCTTGGGCAAGAAACTGAACCCCAAACTGCTCCTGACGTGCTGGTCGGCACCTTGCATGGCAGCAATCCCCGTCAGTTTATATGTATCAGTTCGTATGAATTACAGTGTGTCGCCTTGGACAAAAAGTGTCTGCTAAACGCCCTAAAATGTGAAATGTACAGTACAAACCCTTTCAGGATCAGATAACAATGTTACAAAGAAAGGAGATGATAAGAAGATGACTTTCCACTGAACTTTATCACAACTGATTGCGGCCGAATCATATCATCTAGAGAGGAGGGCGTGTGCGTGACGGCTATTTTTGGCGTCGCCCGGCAACAACAGAGCGAGCCGCACTGACCCTGACGGCCCTCCGGATGGATCCGATGATGAACCTCCTGGCCGGCTTGGCCTCCGTCTGCCCCTCGGCCGTCTCTCCGTTCTGCTCCGCGCCCTTCACCTCGCCCTCCCTCTGGCCGTTCTGCGGCTGCTCCTCTGGGGGGCTGAAGGGGCAGGTGAGCTCGATGTCCCCCTCGTCCAGGGCGATCTTCTCCCCCTTGAAGTTCGGTTGCTCGTACAGCACCCATCTAGGAGAGACAAAGACAGTTTGATGCAGTTGGATCTGTCATTTCAACTTTTTAAAAAAGGAAAAAACAACATTTTCGTTCTCTTTATAGGTGAAAAGTTGAACTAAAACCCAACACTCATCAACTCAGCGCACTCAGGAGGTTGTTGTTGTATGTTGGTCCGGTATGACAAGTGGCTACCAAGATTTAGATTCATATTTCAGTGGCTAATCTCAAGTAAAACACTAGCGCTTTTATATTACGCGGAACTACAGCGCTGCTCGACCGAGGAAAAGCCTCTTCATAAAAGAAAGTAAATCCTATTTTAAGGCCGGGGGACAATGGGATACAAGCACTTTAATGAGAGCTTTAGCTGCGGTTTGGGCCACAGTACAGAGTATGATGCATGCGCCGTGTGATGATCGGACTTTTTTAATTTTTTTATTTTTTTTTTATTATAGGAAGCCAAACAAATGTCGGCCTGGTGTTAGCAGTGCAGGTCAGAGCAGCACCGTCGGTGTTACTGCAGGTCGACTCTGTTGTGTCTGATAAAACATTCCAAACCTGAGGTAAGTGTGTATTTAAGCGTGTGTGTGGGCGTGTTAACTATTGGAGGCATTTGTTTTGTTTTGGTGCTGAGGTACATGACTGCATGCTGTGATAAGGACTCGTTTGGAAGAAAGGTGTCATCATCCTATCAACCTTTAAGTCGATGGATCTCAGGAGGGCCTCGCGTTTAATGTAGCGCCAAATAGGGCGGCGGCATGCGGGTGATTTGTTCACTGATATAATTGAGGTGGAAAGACGAGTGAGGTTACGTGCTGCGCTCCTAAATCTCTGGCATTAAACAAAAGGTCACTCTCGCCTCCAACCAGTTCTTAATGCAGCAGCTAGACAGGCGACACATACACATAACTCCAATCCTGGGTACGCTCCACTTGCTCCTTGTTTGATTTAGTAGTTTTCACATTCACTTGTTAAGCACGTCTGGGTCTTGCCCCGAGCTGAAATATTGACCCCTGTAACAGCCAGTTTGCAGATGTGGATCGTCAGGTGGGGCGCCTTAGGCTGTCCCCAAAGTGGAGGCATAAATCTAAAATGTGCTTTTGAACTACCTGCCAGCAGAGAAGACTAAAGTCTGTGCATGTTTTAAGTCTGTAGTTTGATGACTTAACAAATGTACAAAATCTAGGCTTTATATCCGAGTGTGCTGTCGACTGACCCATAATGCAGTGCACAACAGAAATACGCACAGATGCATAAAACAAATCGGTGGTAGGACAGTTATAACAAGACAATTAACTGTTTGGAGGGAATTACATTTCTATCTTTTTTAGGGGATAAAGTAAAAACGATCTAATTCTAGCTTGAGTGTGAATGTGCTCTGTTGTCTTGACTCCTTTACGACAACTATCTGAATATGTCTTGACAAAACAAGACATTTGAGGACGTCATCTTGGGCCTGACAAGCTCTGATTCACAATTTTCACCATTCTCTGACCTTAATTGGTGATGAATACAAAACTCACCCTCCTCTGACGACCCTGATGGAGATGGTCTCTTCCAGCTCCCAGGACGTGGCGTCGATGACATCACCGCGCACCTCGGTCCTCTGGCCGCACATCCCCGGGCGGTCAAAGATGTACATCTAGAAACAAAAGTGGACAGATGCGATAAATAATATGAATGCAAGAAAGCTAAAGGTTGTTCTTCAAGGTGCAACTTTATGCTCATCTTCAGGTTTTTATTTTGGATGTCTCCATGCTTTAATGTTCAAAAGCACATTGATCCACCCTCTGTCTGAACCTTCTGTTTTGGTGCTTGTCTCTTTAAGACCCTCCTGCCATGAAAGCCCAGTCTGCTCTGATTGGTCATCTCTGACAGGCCTGAGCAAGCACCAACGATTGGACACTGAAATCTAATTTTCTACAATATGGGACCTTTAAGCAGAAGGATTATCAGGTCTAAAAGAAACATTTACCAAATCAAATAGAATGATTCAAAACTCTATTTTAATGTTAGAAGCCATTTATGAGGACAGGGAGGAGGAAACAATGGCAGACTGGATACAGTTACAGCAATGACAAAGAATTACTGACTGCAGGCAGAAGATAAACCAGTGCTGCTGAAGAATCCTACATATGTTTATGGGGGAATAAAAGGATAGAATTTCATCCGGTGGCATTATCTCAAGTTTCATATAGGAACCTGAATCTTAAATTTCAGGATCATCCCCTGAAAGCATCTGATACAAGAATCGTACAAGGCAAGGAAGTAGCACAACTGACTTGCACTACAGCATCTATCTGAGTTACATTTGGGGATACGTTCATGAAATACATTTTGCACACAGAACAGTATTAAAATCAGTCTAAAAGGTTCTTTGAATCTCCAGAGAGAATTTGAATAAAAGCTCCTCAAAATAGTCGAGTGCCGGCATGTTTCGTCCGGTCAGGTCTGAGGCCCTGCAGCGTGGAAGAAAATCCAGGAGCTCAGCCTAAATGTCAGCTCCACCTCCAGCATTCAGAATCTTTTAATGGACAATTTCAGCGAGAAACCGTACGCCCGTCCGCTGCGTGCAGCAGCAGGCCTGACATTTAGTTTATAACGAACGCAGTCCTGGGATAGGCGCAGGTAGCAGGTATGCGGTTAAACGGCATCCACAGCCAGACATTCCACAGAGGTTATTTTTTTTACGGTTTTCTGATGCAGAACAAAAGGATTTGACCAGACACTCCTCATGAAAAAGATTATGAAATAGCCCTGATGGGAGAACATGTGTTAAACGGAAGAAAAACAAAACAGAGTGAACGTTTTTTACAGATGACTCTCCTCCCCACTGAAGGTGAAGCAGTCAGTGAATGAACGAGTAACTGCACGACGCCAGTCCACATGAATGGCTCGTAACAAACAGCTGTTCCTGCAGTGGAATATTTACCACTTTTTTAACATTAACTTTAACAACTTAGAACGTAATGTTACTGGGAAAAAAATGTGTTTCATGGCATGAAAATCTGTAATAACAAATGTCTAGAATAAGAGTATACAGCCATGCCAGCGGTGAACAGGAGTTGCTTCGTGCTAAGTGCTAACATTAGCATGCTTAGCTGCTCACAATGACAATGCCATATGTATATGTGAGGGTTACCCAGTGTTCCTCAGAGATGGTTTAAATGCAGTTATCAGGACTTTCACCATTTCGGTATAGAGTGTTCGCATGCTAACATGTGCCAATTAGCATTAATAAGAGAGTAGAGCCGTGGTTATCAGGAATCGTGTTAGCTTGGCAAGGCTTTAATCATTAACCAACATTTTCCCCTGATGATGCAATTTGATGAAAAGTCACTGGATCAAGGATTTATCCTCTTGGGATCGGGGGTTGGATATCTGGGCCAAATTTGAAGGTAATCTCAAAGCAAGCTACTGTTATAAAAAGAAAAACATTTACATAATATAGTGGACGTGATGCTAATTTCCATCAGCGTGTTTACAGAAATGTTTATTGTGTGTTAGCATCGAGCTAAAGGACTTAAAGAATCAGGTCAGGAATTGTAAAAAAAAATAAACTTGACGCTTAAGCAAACTGATTTTTTTTGTCCCACTTAAATGAACTAGGGTGTAATGACATTGTCGTCTCTATTGAATAAATCACTGATGTCATGCTAACAACAGTCCCTCCTGGGTAGACAGGAGCCAGTTAATTTGCATTGCTGAGATAAGTGATATCGTTAGTTTCATCCATAACTGTGAGATTGCAGATATCCAGTTAAACGCGGTGATCTGACCTACAGTATCTGATGTTTCCGCTGTGCTTATTCAAGGCACCGTGTTGCTTTTCTGACACCTTTTGATGGACCAAATCTACCCCACAGCTACGACTCAAACTAATTGCTAGTTAGAGGTAAACATGAGCCGTCATTTCCTTTAGTCTCTGAAATGACGCCCTGACAAAAGAAAACGAAATTCTATGTAAGCTATGTGAAGGAGCGGTTTTGTTTTTCTTTTTTTTTCCCTGCCAGGAATTTATTGTAAACAACACTGGCGCTTCTGTCTCCTTTCTATTCCCCACATCCTCCAGTGACTGTTTTCAAGTCTGTGCCACTTGTCAACACGAGGAAATGAGGGCATTATTTATCCAGCCGGTGTCAAAGCAAATTCCACAGAAACGCAGCCTCGAGGATTGCTTCCTGGTGGCTGGTTTAAGTTGATGGGAGAAAGTAGCTATCAGCTCTGAATGTGAACTTGATCTCGGCGGCATCTTTGTTCTTCAGAATGTGCTCGAGAGAGAAAAGACTCACCTTTCCAGGACGAGGATTGAGCTTGCCATGTTCCTTCTCTTTCGTGAGCTGCGGACAAGGACAAAAACACATTTTACAAAGCTTTTAACGATACATATACCATTCATCAGAGCATTTTCTTTCTGTTTACTATTCCCTGACATCCTGAGGGAACTCATTATCATCATCATGAAAGGTGGCGGGACACAAGCCAATATATCATCACTGGTGTTGAAAGCAATGATGCAATGACCTCAGCGATCCTTTAGGTTACGCCCAGTCTTCACCCGGTGATTCTACACATGCCAGACGATCCAAACCTGGTTCACGTTTGTGTCGGCCTGTTCGACGGGTTCTGGGGTCGTCAGGGAGCGGAAACGAGGATAGACGACATCACTCATGACAAACAAGCTTCTTTTTTTGGGTGGGGGGGATACATTCCGACACCTGTATCTGTTTAACCTGACATCTCCTACTGTACTTACCCCACCGCTTATAACAACAACATGAGCTCACCTGAGATCTGGTCTGAAAGACTGACCCGTGATGAATAAAGCCACTGTTTCACCTGTGTGTGGGCGTGCATTCCTCAAGCCTTTAAATCTTGGCTGGCAATGCTGCTGGAATTCTGGTATGTCGACTTGCGCAGCTTGGAATGTGGTCACAGGTCGGTGTCGTTTAATTTGCATATAGATTTATCATAGAGATTGGTGTGTGTGTTTGTGTGTGTGTGTGTGTGTGTGTGTGGTCTCAGGTAACACTTGGCCCCTACTCTCTCTGGAAGCTCTGTCGGAAACAGGTTATCATCCGGCTCCTGTTACAGACCAACGAGGGGCCTCCGACAGAAGCTTCTATTTCACCTCGTTCTCATTAGCGTAAGCTCTTGTTTTCATTTAATATAGCTTTTCGTACATTTTCAGGAGAAAAAAAGAACCGATCTCGGCCAAGTTTAGCTAAATATTTGGGACACAATAGCAGTTGGACATTTGTAAACCGTAATCGAACACCTTTTTTACGCTCTCAGTGAGAGCAGGCCGGGGGGGCTGAATGGTTGCCTGGTACCTTTTCAGCACTGACCTAGTAAATAAAGTGACTCATGACTATTCGCAAGACATATCATACCACACAACGCCCTGATTGTTAAGGTTACAATATGCCTTTGTCAGCAAAAAACATATAGAAAGTCATGACATTGGTGATTTTAAGAGATTCTTACTTTCATTTTTTGTACTTTTGTAGTTTGAGTATTCATTTTGTCAACTGTTGCTCTTATGTGCTGTATTCATTTGTTTTAATAAGTTGCCAAATGTGCAAAATACAATATTTCACCATGGTTGACGTTAAAGTTTTTATTCAATTCTACACTAAAGTCTGTCTCCAGCTGTCAATTTGCTTACACCCGCAACATGCTGCAGTAAATGCTATGAATGGGGACTTGTCTTCTCCTAAACAATGCTGTCATTTTTACATAGTCATTAAAAACTAAAAAGGCAACATTTAAGTTTCTCTAGCCTGTAAAATGAACGGCTTACTGTATGTGAACGCTATTGGGCAGAAAAACCTGATCAGAACTGGTGTGTGAGACGATGTGAGGAGAGCTGACATGGTATCACAGCCTGACGTGTTGCGACACTCGACTCGGTCTCACAGGTGTTCCTTCCAAGTAATTCACAGTGCTGGTGTGCGTGAAACAGTCAGAAGAAAAGTCAAAAGGAAAAGTGACATCTAAAGGTTATTCATGAGATGGGATAATCTCCAGGCCGCCGTTGGATGTCTTTACGCTGTCGGTTTCCCCATTTTGGATTTAATTAAGCTGACAGCAGTCTGCCAGACAAGGTGTCCATTATCAGGAGTTAATGGACGATGTGGAGGCCATTAATTCCTGATTATGGAAACTTTGGCACTAATCCTGAATATAGCTATGCTATGTGTAAAAGTAAATAGAAAATTACGCTTATTTCATACATTTACATGCATTTTTTTTTTTTTTTTTTACCAAATTCTACATTTTTACAAGCAATAACTGGTACTTGAGGGTATGACAAATATGTGGAACAAGCACTAGCTAGCTGGCTATCCAGCCACGTAACTGCCCAACCTGCAGCCAAACAGAATCGAGTGTTCAGCCAGAGCATGGTTGAAAATGACATAGCCTAATATTCAGATTTATTGCGATGTTCAAACATGTCATGACATGTCTTTTTTTTTTTACAGCTACATAGTTGGATAGTTGATGGTATTAATCATAAACTGCAAGTAAATTACTTCACTTGACAATGTTTTACAACCTGACTCATGGCACCTTGTGCTAATGCTAACTTCACGCTAGTTGGTGAAATCAACAGCCTGTAGCTTAAACTTCCACTTGCTACAGCTTGTTTGGGCTCTGGCAGCTCTTGCAATTAGATGCACTCCTTTAAATAGCAATCAGCAAGATTAACAGTTTAGCTTGAGCCTAAAAAAGTAGCAGTTCGCTAAAAATAAGAAGAAGCCAATGCAGGATACGTCTGTGTATGGTTCATATCTTCACTTCATTCTCTGCTTCACTCTACAGCTGAAAACAAGGTCAGAAAACTGTGTCATTCATTGGAAGTGGTGTGTTCACTGCTGCCTTGATGATCAATTAAAACTCCGACCCGACACCTTTTCCCCTCCTGGTCCCTTCCCTCCCTGAAGCCTCGACACAAGACCTGCTCTCCTGTAAAATTAGTTACCGCAGATGGAATGTGCGGTTTCAGCAAATCACATATAAAAGAATGTTTGCTAACTATAGTTGAGGAATAAAGCAAAAGCCACCTCATGGAACAGAACAGATAATCGCATTTGCCATCTACTCTCACCCTGCCCCATCCCAACTTAAAACTTCTCCCTGTCAACTCCACTTCATCAAATATCAAACAAACAAGCAGAGAAATGTGAAGATGAACACAAAAGGACGAGGTGTGGCCCTGTCTCTGCAGGAACAGACAGATAGCTGGAGAGGGTGTGGTGCCCAGTGGAGACAGGAGGAGGGAAAAAAAAAAAAACAGATGAAGACGAAGAAGAAGAAAGTGTTCAGTGTTCGGGATTAAATGATTGAGAGGCCTCACGCCCACCTGGTTGGCTGGCTGGCTGAGAAAGTGCCACTGAGAGTTAGAGATTACAGCATGTAACCTTATTAATGCCTTGACAAACAGAGACAGCAATCAGCCCTGCAGCGTGTTCAAAAGTCCCTTCCAATTCTCCTTTATGTCAGTTGTCTGCAGGATAGAACAGACAACTTGATGCTAATAGCCGACTTTCACTGTCTGGGTACCTTGGCACAAGAAGTCACACAAACAGAAAAAGTAGGTTATGTAGATTCACGTGCAATATTTTGCAAAAAAATAAGGATTGCATAGTTGCAATTTTTCTAATACTGATACTGCCAGTGGCATTTAGATCAGACATCTAGCGTGTGGAAGCTGCAACAAAACGTCAAAAATCAACATTTCAGCACAACATTGTGGGGGTGAATCCGCTGGTTTCAAAAAGTAGTCCGATTGTATATGAGCTTATGTGGAAATTAACCCACTTCTCACTCGATTTTAACAGTTTCCTGGTGAGTTTATGGTCTCGATCATTTGTTTAAAATCCTCTCTAATACAGCGTGATGTTGATTTTATTACGCTATGCTCCCGTTTAGAGTCAAATATATTGTGTCACGCTTAGCAACGCTTTTGCACCCTTGGCTCCTCCCTCTAGTCCAAATACAGTAACTGTGAGCTCCAGAAAACAAAACTAAACTAAAGAAATGCCAAAACTAGAGGCTTCAAATGGCTACTCCACCAAACCAACTGGTGGGTTTACACTGCAAGGATGCAGCTTCATGTATTTGTAGCACAGTGTAATGTTGTTACTTGTCTTGCTCTCTAGCCCTGCTGTAAAAGTCTCTAAACTGTTGCTACTGCAGTGATATTTCCCTACATGGATTTTGCAGAGGCCCAAACTCATCATTCTACGTTAGTCTCAGTCTCAGCGGCCTGGTCAGTAACATGAGCTGCAGTCGGCCTGTAAAAAAGGAGCCGTGCTACTGATCATCACGGAGGGTGAACTAAGCATTGTTTGAGCGCGAGCAAACATCCTGTGCAAACATTTGTATTTAAACCGCGCCGAACAGCTGGAGTCTAACGAGTAGTTACACCTCCAGCAGCCGGCAGACGCTCCTTTTTTTGTCGTCTGCGTGCAGAGAAAATAACATCACTATCGCTGCATGTGGAGATAAATGATCAACGAGATGATATATTGCAGAGAGCAGCGTTATTAAAAGGCGGAGGGCACAGTTCTGGTTTAACTGCTTGTCACGACATCCTTGCGTCCCCCGCGGGGATCGGTTCTGTGGTTTCTCAACTGCTGGCACACTGCGCTGTCTGCATTTGACGGTAATGGTTAATGGCTGACTGTGAGATCAA
This sequence comes from Acanthopagrus latus, assembly GCF_904848185.1. Taxonomy (NCBI): domain Eukaryota; kingdom Metazoa; phylum Chordata; class Actinopteri; order Spariformes; family Sparidae; genus Acanthopagrus; species Acanthopagrus latus. The sequence goes on along the minus strand of NC_051041.1, from coordinate 6,834,897 downwards.
TACTTTGTGGTTTCTTTCACTGAGGTGTGAAACAGGAGGAAGAACTAAAAAGAAGCGTCGGTGGTGCAGAATCAGTTTGTGCGAGAGACGGGAATGTAAAAAAGGGAGAGAGAGCCTCCATGCGTGAACCTCTCGTGCCAATAAAAAAAATACATTTAAGACGTGCCCTAATTGGTTAAGCCCACACGTATGCTTGCATGTGAGGACAAGTGCACACATGTGCTTGGACGAGGCTGGATACACGCCCTTTTTGCCATGTGATTTAGCGATGCTGAGTGGGAATAGCATGTACCCGACAGGTGGAGGTGCAGGTGCAGGTGGAGGGTTTGGAAGCCGCTGAGTACACTTGTTCCCTCACTGCCAGAGAGAGAACATTTCGACACTGCAGACACACTGGAAACACGTGCAGCCACTTCTGTTTTAGTGACAGCGAGCGCTCTACAAATATTTGCAATGAGCAGCTCTATAAATTGCACATGTCGCTGTACCTGAAGGTATACGTACGTCGACAAGAGCCACACAAAGAGGGACTTTCGTTGCGTGTGCGACAAACCGCACGTGATGTCATCTCTCTCACCTATTGTAAGCCGACCTGTTGTTTGTCTTGCTGTACAGTGGCGAGGGGGGAGATCTGAGAGCGAGGCTGAGTAAACACATGTATTGTACGAAAGCCAGACACGCATGTAGAGGATTTTCTTTCTGATGTTGCTACCTTAGACGTTGGTGCCATTTCAAGCTGCACACAACCCTCCACTGACTGCAAATGTACACACTGGAATGATTCCACTATCTTATCTTTGCCTCAGTACGCAGGAAGAGCTGCATAATTTGCACACCGCGTGCATGTCTGTTCATGAGCTGAGGCCTGCTACCGCATAAACATGCTGTACAAGCTCATTACCATAAAGTAGAAATATGATTTCTTTTACATTTCCATTTTCTACAGCTACAGCTCATATCACTTTATCATATAAAGTCAACTAAGCAGTTATAGGACTTAGCAAGGGCCTGTGTTCACATAGCATTTCTTCAAGGCAGAAAAGAGCTTGGGAGCTCTGGGTTGAAGTGCTTGTGCGGTGAGACTAAAACAAAATGCTGTATGTTGCTCATGCTGTCACAACTCATCTAATATATGATTGGCTGCTTGCTTTTTCAGTCGTCTCTACGCTCTCTGAACTTTGGGAACATTTGAAAAAAAAAGAAAAGAACCCTCTGCTCAGAAATAAACACCACGTGGACACGGGCCTAAGAACACACTGGTAATACTTACGTAAGCGTCGGGGAAGGCTCTGTATTTCATTGTTAAATTCCTCTCGGGTTCTTGGCTCTGGAACTGAGGCCCCCCTTGCTCACTGATGAACAATGGAGTCTGCTGGACCCCCATGATGCCATCACTGCTGAAGCTGCGCTGCAGGATGGGAGTGCCCAGTCCTCCATTGCCAACACCCATCCCCATCCCAAGCCCCTGTGTCTGGCCAAACATCGACAGGGGGGAGTCTGTTGGTGCGAACGGTCTGTGGAGGTCTATGGAGCTGGTGGGGCTGAGGAGGCGGGTGGGACTGTTGCTTGAGGGTGGAGAGGTGATGCCTAACTGTGGGGGCCGACTCATGCGAGTGTTAGAATCGTCGGCCCCGGACAAGGAGCCTGACGCGGAGGACGAGGAGTTCAAAAGGAAGGAGAAGCGCTCAAAGCGGGATGAGGCTAGGTCTGTTCCAGAGCCCACGTCGGGCTCCTTCGGCCCTATTTCAGGTAGCGAGGCGGCGCGGAAGAGTTGACGATGGGCCTGTTTGCCTTCATGCATTTGATCTACAGAGGACGACCTGTAGCCTCCAAAGATGACACTGTTATCAAGGCGAGAGCCAGTGTTGGGGGACTGAAGTATTCCATTTCCATTATGTACTGGGGACAATAAGTCATCAGTTGTAGAGTCAGAGGATTTCCTCATCACAATACTGTTGGTGGCAGATGCTCTGAGGGGCAAGGTGAGACTTCTTGTTCCAATCTGCTGCTGGTCCTGCAGGTGATTGAACACATTCTGTAAGTAGCAATGAAAAAAATCATATCCCTTTAAAAGTTATCTTTTCAATCAATCAACCAATCAGTCATCTTTATTTGTCTTAAGTCATCTCATTTTCCCATGAGCAAAAGCTACCTTTCAACAGGCAGAAACCTTGAGCAGAACCAAATGTTTTATCTTCTTTTTTTTTTTTTTAAACACTGTGACCAAATCATTCTCAATATTTTGGGCACATTTCAAGTGAATTTATGTGTGTTTCCATCCATTACTGTTAGGTGCTAGGTTCACACGGTGGCCATTTTCCTCTGACGTCACAGAAGCTCAAATGCTTGGATCATTTTATGTTGCTGTTTTCCAGGTTGCATCTTGTATAAATGCAGGGAATCTGAAAAAATGTTCCCATTTTCACCACTATCTGATCAATCAGCAACTAAAAAGATGACAGATAGGGAAAACCTTGAAAACGTAACCTTAAAAGTTTGGTCCAGGTCCCTTCAAATGTTCACTATACATTGTCATTCAGTTGCTAATAAATCAAGTGGTGGACTGATATAATAATTTGCCACCTTTCCCACGTTTATAATGATACAGATCAGACGTTTTTGTCTCTTCAGTTGACTTTCTTGATTAATTTGTTGGTACTGCTTTGTTTGTTTCCATCACACTTGGAACTCAGCCATGGAACATGAAGAACCAGAAAAAAATATAATAATAACAATAACAATAACAATAATAATAATAATAATAATAATAATAATAATAATAATAATAATAATAACAACAACAATGTGTAGTTATTCAGTTAATGTATGCTACATTCATACAATTACTCTGAAAATAGATTTTCACTGTTGTTTTGTGAAGTCTGTGTAAAGAGCTATGAAGTTTTTTTCTTTCTGAATGTAACGATACCTGCTGGCTCTGCTTCATCAGCTCCAGCGGTGAACGTGTGTCTCTGACGGTGCTCCTCTTTAATCCCAGGTCGGCAGGCAGGGTTGGCAGAGTGGGCTGACTGTGAAATCCGTTGAGGGCGCTGGTGCCGGAATCGGGGACGTCGGCGGTGACAGGACTGGGAGCATCCTCCACAATCGGTGGCAGGGAGGAGATGAGGGTCGGAGCTGGCCCGCGCATGAGCGTGTGCCTGGGCTTCAGGGTAGGTCCCATGCTTTTCAGGGTGTCCACCAGACTATCCATTTCGAACTGGCTGGGGGAGTCTGTGTCGGGGGAGGCGGGGGGAGTGGAGGGGGGAGCTGCAGGCTCGGAGACCAGCTCCACGCGCGTGGCCTGGAACACTCCAGTAAAAAGGGATGAGTCGTAGTCGTCGTGGCCCCTGAAGCTGTCTGTGGCGTCGTAACTGCTCTGCTGTGTGGAGGAGAGGCCGGAAACGTGGAGCTGTGGTGAGTCCCAGCGTGACTTTATCCTCTCTGGCTCTGCCTCCCTCAGTCGCTCTCTTTCACCTGCAGCTGCAGCAGGCTCCTCCTGCTCCACTAAGCTTCTCCTCCACTCATATCTCCGCTCCCCTGCTGGCTCGCCCTCACCGCTCAGATAAACACTGGCCCTGTCATTCAGCCTGTTGCCAGGGGTAATGTGTTCCTCTGGGGGGGTGGAGGTTTCCGAGGAGTAGGCGTGGCTATCATATTTGTATGCTGTAGCCTCGGGGAGAGCAGAGGAGGACAGGGAGGAGGGACGGGAGTAGGTGTCAGACTCTGTGTTGCTCAGAGAATCAGCATAAGAGGAATCCTCTGGTCTGTATGGTTTATTCTGAGAAACCCACTCGAATCTGTTCTTCCATCTGTACTCTGAGCGTAAATCTGCTCCGTTTACTTCAGTCACAGTGGTGCTAGTTGTGCTCGACTCCGCTGCATCCTGGCCCGCCTCGGTGGCACCACCCTCACTGATCAGGGAAAGTTTACGGAAACGTTTGGATTCATCCTCTTGCGAGGCAGATATGTTCTTTATGGTCAGTTTGGTGCTCAGGCTGCTGTAGCCTGAATTCATATTGTCAGCCACTTCCTGGTCGGCTTCAGGCGGCTGATTTTCTGAAGCAAAGACTTGTGGAGCTGTTGGGGACCTGGATAAACACAGAGGGAAGGAGAAAAAAGGGCAACAGATGACAAAATAGAAAGACAAGGGACAGAGAGGGAGTTGGATTTGATCAGTGTGTCAAGGGCTGCAGAGCCTCCGGGGCGTGGTGTGTCACATTATGCCAAAATGCAAATCATGCAAAGCAACTTTGATGATCTTGCGCCTTGGATGCAGTGCCAAACACAGTTCATAAAGACCTCACAATTAGTACAATATAATATAATGGCTCTAACAATTAGACATCTCTTTAACACGGTACAAGTTTAGAACAATACGCAGGAATTCAGACTAGCTTTTGACACTTCCTGGTGCTTATCAGTTACAACAGCACATTATTTAGGCACAATAAGGGTTGAAATACATGTTTTTCCTCATTTAAATCACAGCACGCGCAACAAGAAATTGCGATGAACTCAATGGTTAGCAGACAATTAATCGTGATGGAAAGTAAACCCTTGGAAACGTTAAGTTGAGACGCTATCCAGTTGAATTATGGGAATTGTGGTGCCTTGTGTTTCTGGAGTTTGACCAATACTAGGAACAAGTAGTCTGGATATCTTTGCAACTGCTGCTGTTATGGTTTCTTACATGTGTTCTGTCTCTCACGAGTCCCCCATAAACAGCTGCCTTGTGAAGCAGAAGTTGAATTCTCATCTCTGTCGCAGAACATAGATTATTAACAAAAGCTGAGACAACTATGGAAATATCTGTACACTGTAAATAGGGTGTCAAACAGTTTGACATTCTCACATCTGCACAGCTTTTTCTTCAAAGCGTACACCAAAGGCGAGCCGGAATTATAAGCATTTAGACCTGACAAGCTGATGAAGGTAAGGCATTACAGAAAAACCAGCGTAATCGTCTCCACAAGTATCGTTTGCCGCATGAAAACTATGCCTTAATTTGGATGTCAAGCAGCTGTCAGAAGTCAAGCAGTAGTTTCATCGGATCCTCCATCAGTGGAGTCATTCACCTGTAAAACATCTTGATCTCCGCAGTCTGCATGGCGAGAACATTTCAAGGAGGGGTAGGATTCCAAAACTGTCTATCTAAAAGGTTGACTGTGTGAGTGGATACCAGTAAAGGTGTAAGAGCTTGTGAAACTGCACAATGAACGGACGCCGTGACTCACCGTCATCAAAAAGGTGAAACAGATGAGCGTACACCCGGGGTGGATTAAACAGAAAGGTCATGAGAATGTAATTGCCTTTGTGAATTACTTGAAGGCATTTGGTGACGTGTTACGAAAAGGTCACAACTCGACCTTATGGTACATTTCTTCTGTTCCTCTCCAATATCTGACATTGAACCTAGCAGCAGAAAGTAGTATAAAAATGCTTTTTTTTCTCTCTCTCCCTCTCTCTCTCTGCGGTAAAGAATAAAAGACGACGGTAATATATGCTGGTGTTGGAGACTTTTTACCATCGCTGCAAAAGTTTTGAGTATCGGTGGGCCTGAACTATGAGAGCTAAAAGTTGATGAATAGAGACAGTATTTACAGTAGGATTAACACAGTGCTTGGTTTCTGCATGACAATTGGGCACTTAACCACAAACCACACTATATTTACCTTCCGATTTTAAGCTTAATTGGGTACTTTTCAGCCTAAAGGTGAATTTTTCTGACCACCCACAGAGACATAGGTTTGGTTTAAGACGTGCGGGGCACACAAATAAATATATACGCTATTTATATACATTTAATCAATCTAGCAAATCATACATTTTAATGAAGCCTGTTATTGTGCTTATAATAACAGTAGTACGATGGCAGCATGACAAAAAAACTAAAAGGCTTAAACCTCTGTGCTGTTGATACACTGATCCTCTACATTTTTGTTTTCATCCTACATTATGTATCTGATACCTTGATTGATAATGTTGTATTTGAATCTATACTTGACCTTGGCACTCACAAACACACTCAATGAACCCGTCTTATATATGTTCATTTAGATTTTTTCCTGTGCAACCCCTGGAAATTAACTTCCCTTGGGACACTAGTACCAAGTTGAGAACCAATGTTCAAGCAGTCAGTGCTGTAGTGTCTGCAGGCATTCATGTCACGTTGTATACACCCCCAGTAACCTCCATCAATTAAGGGGGAGCAGCCTGTCAAGCATGTAGCCCAGGAGGTTGACTTAGGGCAAGAAAAATTCAGCAAGCATTTGCATACTAAGCTCTTTCTTGTGAACGTGTGGCAATAACTCAGGTGAGTTGTGTAAAAACATCAGCACTGCTGTTGACTAAAGTTCCCTTTCAAATCAGCAACGTGACTCAAAAAATTCTTCCCTCTATCATCCACGTCCTCCTGGGACATCATGAGCACATTGCTGTTCCAGTGACAGAACCACACCTACAAAATTCTGGCAGCGATCCCAAACCTCATCCAAGTCTTCACGGGAGCATGCAAATTATAACACTAATGACACAATAAGACTGGAGGAGACGGATGGGAGGATTGATGGATGAGAGGCACATATGGATACATTAGTGTATCAAGTTAAAAGGTGCTGGCCGGGACATTCTTTGAGAATCAGAGGTTCTCAAACTGGAGGGCGGGCTCCCCTCGGGGGTGGGGGGGGCATGTATGACAGGGGGATATATATGGGGTGACACTAAAGAGTTAAAGAGTTTGCTGATGTTAGTGAGCACTTACATCAGCTTTTCTATTACTGTATATGATTGGTAAAAAGTTGTCGGGTGGGTGGTGTGAACTTTTTTTGTAATCTGACAGTAAAAATGTTTGAGAACTACTTCTATAAATACACACCTGGGAATCAAAATCAATGCAAATAACATGTGTTAGAACATGCACCAGCCTCTACAGCGACCCCATATCTGTGTGTACTAGAACATGGTGTGACACCACATTTGGGGAATGTTAACGTTGCACATAAAAACGGCAAACGACCTGTGTAATTACATATATGAGCATGCTATAATTTGTAGACTTTTTTTTTTTAGGACACTCGACCTCCATGCAAATCTTTAACTCTACTTCACAGCAAATACCGTTCATTTCATACTGAGTAAAGTCCTTAAAAAAAAAATTCTAATGTTGCTCTTCCGCCTTTGGTGACAAAAAAAATATGTTGGAATGTAGCCAACATGTTTTACACCAAATAGTACTGTGAAACATGCCTTTTGTTTGGAATGGCTCCTGTTGAGGCCCCCCAGGTCTGAGAATGGCAACCATGTGCACACAAAAGGTTCAAAAGGATGTTTGGGATATTTTATACTCTTTCCAGAAAACACATAGAAACATGGCAGCATATTCAGAGTGGAGATGTTCAACTGGAAACAGATATGTCAAGGGTGGCGCCTTTACCAACATTGATTTTGAATTACTGCCAATCAGTTAGAGCGCTTTGCAAATACTGACGAGCTCAAGCAGAACACACGCAAGTCTCAGGAGGCCGACATGTGATACCTTCCATAATAACAGGATGAAAAAAAAAATCTTGTCAGACCTGGTTGAATGTCTTTCTGAAAATACATTAAAATCTATGAGTGGATTTTCGTTTTTAGCTTCCCTTCTCTCCAAGGAAGCTAAAAAGTGAGTTTACTTTCGTCTGTCTCCATGCCTACAGGGGATTACCCAGTGTACAGTAGTGTGACTCTTGATTGTTTGGATTGCTACATGAACAGCCATCTGTTCAGATGTCAAACACCAACCAGCCCTACAGAGCTACCGAGCTCAGAGATTAGGGTTAAAGTGTAGCTTACACTCCATCAATCACTGAGTTAAAAGTTAAACGGCAAACATGAAAATCATGTTAAGTCCAGTTGTTACTACATGGCATTCATACAATGAAGCATTAGCACTGAACTTGCTGGAGGTGAAGCACACACTTCTAGAGAAAGTCGGCTGATGTTTGAGTCTCACCCTGATGTCGTAAAACTCTTGACGCTTTGGGTTGGCCACCTTCCCAGTAGCTCACTAAGAGTACCAACCCAAAGCGTTGTGGTTTTTAACTTTAATGAGATTAAAACAATCAGTATTGTCTACTTCACCTTTCAAGTTTGGCATGTAAACGTCTGTTCACAGGTCTCAAGCAAGTGACTTTGGTTCCAGAGGAAGCTAGGCCAAACTGGGTGAATTGGTTCAGTTCAGTTCGGTACACCTTAAAACGGTTGTTTTTCGCATTCTTTCATCAACCCTTCTGTTGAGTTACACTGATCCGATTCTAAAAGTTAGAATTAAAACTTTGCGGACCAGTCGGAACACCCATAGTCATACAGTAGGTACCAAGGGTTACGTAGGGTTTAAAGGGTACTAAGGGTAGCTTATAACTACGACTTTGAAAATGAAAAGAATATCATGCGTGTAGATAGAAAGGCCAAAGGAGTTTGCCAGATCTTTGTGGGCCTCTCGTCATCTCTGCTTGAGTCTAGCAGCATGTGGCCACATTAGCGGCAACCAGCAAATCAAACTCTATCTCAGACCAAGCTGGCCAATGTAGGCGGCAGGTCACCCAAAGCGCCAGATGGATCGTTTCCACACAGGACCATAAAAAGGCGTTGAAAGAAGTGTGTGGGAAAAGGGTGGGCATTTTCAGAAAATACTTGCAATTGCTGCAACAGCTTAACATAACTTGTGTCACATGTATATGTTTGTTGGCACATGAGCCATCTGGCAAGAGATGCAGTGCTATAGGTTTCGGGACATGTTATGGAGCTAAAAGGGGGTCATTGTCTTATGAGTATGCGTGGTAAGAATCATAAAGATTTCCTGCAGTGATAACACACGCTGTTGCCCAAGAACATGCAATTCGCAAGCATGGCACATGAGCCGTGCAGCAGTTCCTGGGATGCAAATGACCCACTCAGAGTTGGTTGACCTAAATGACAGCTCAGGAGGAAGCTCAGGAGAAAGGTTTGTTTCTCCATGAAGAACAGCAGCTCCAAGAGTCCGAACAGCATAAAGCTGGCTCATGTAGGACAACGGCAAAGAAATGACTGGAACATTTTTGTTGGTCTGACTGGAGACTTCAGAACAAAATGGCTGAGACTCTACAGAAGTGACCAGACAGATTCTTGGTCGACCGGCTGTATTCAGACCAAATCAGAAGTTCCAACTGGGGGAGTGTGATCTGTTGGTCAGTGAACTCCGTGTGGACAGCGCCTGGTTTCTAGCTCCCAGCTTGGGAGCAACAACCTTTCCACAGTGGTTCCTTTCTCCATCTGCAACAAGCATGCAGTGTATTTCTCCACCCTCGCTGGTGCAATCATCTGGCAGCAGAATGATGTTTAAGGTTTTCTCAAAGCAACTTGAACTCTGAATGCTCGTGCGTGTGTCGCTATCATACTTACCCACACATCGAACATAGCAGGTCAACTACTGCCTATGAGAAAACATAAAATCCATTGATTAAAAGTATTAGGGTTGTGATGTCCTTTAATATGGGCGGCTAATGCGATTGCTCACCACAGCGTGACGCTGGGTTGCATTTCCTCGAGAAGTTGATTCTGTTTCAACTTCTCACCACAGGGCCATTGTGTGTGGTTTTTGTTAGCATCAATTGCTACCAGCAGCCTTAAGCACACTGCCCTTTCTGAGAATGCATGTGAGGACTGGTGTTTTCACTGCAGCGTCTGAATGATTGGGCTCAGGGACGGGAAGACAGAAGATGTTATCTTGGATCGGGACAGAGAGACTTCGGATGAGTTGATCGTGGTGATTTTCTATTACCCTGATAATAGTGAATATCCTCATATCTGTGACTTTAAAAGGCTGTCCGGCTCGATAACTTATGATATCGCTTGTTTTTGAATTGCCACAAAGGGGAGCCTGAATCTCTCTAGTCATTTCAAATCCTATAGCCTGTCACTATGGCTGTAGGCTCAGCGGGGCACAGATGTGTGGAAATACTATGGATTTCACAGAGCTGGCCAACATTTATGTATCCTTTGTCTATACGGCAATAATTAACTAAGGATGACTGGATTTGTTTGACTGTTTTTCACTAAAACAGGTGTTAAGAAACATGCTTGACATATGTATGACTCAATAAAATGGATGTAACTTTACAAAATGTAAGGTCAAGTGATTGCTGTATATTTTAATGCCATTATGAGAGTCTTAGGCACATTTTCCTGATTACCACAATAATATTGTGAATGGCATATATTTTTGCCAGGATGACCATGACATTACATCTTCATGTCGTCCCATGCCTCGTCTGAATGACGCCCAAGGTCTCGGCATGATAAAGCTGTGAAGAGGTAGGATTTCAGGACGATGACTTCCGTCAGGTCAAGATGCGGTCCGTCCACATGCTCAGCTGACAGGTGATTTACAAGCAGAGGTAAGTCACTCATTCCACATGTCTCACAGGGTAAAGCTGTCAAACAACAGTCAGTCATACATGAGAGACAAACAAAAGGGACAAAGCTCATGAGGCGAAGTTCTGACTAAGACCAACAAGTGGCTCAACTGGCTTCATATCTAATCCTACCACCAACATGTCGCCTGTCGCAGGCGTCTCTGTCTCGTTCACATTTTGTTAAAAAAAAAAAAAACACTAAAAATAAGACTTGATTAAGTGTTTTACACTTAATAAATTCATCGTGGAAAAAATAAAACGAGCCTTAATGATGTGGCAGATGTTACAACATTGTTTTCAGCAAAAAAAAAAAAAAAAAAAAAAAGGAAAACAAGAATTAGAACGAGGCTGACAAAAACACACATTTTTTCCAACCTCAGATGCGGGTGTCTGAACGCACAGTACTGGTCATGACAGAACCCAGTCAGACAGGTGGGGCTGGCTGACTGCCTCATCTTTCAGTGAGCATTAGCATGCCTGATCACTGGTGCTGTTTTAAGCGTAGGAGGAAACAGCTTGCTCGTTGGCAGATTATGTAAAAAAAAAAAAAAAAAAAAAAAAAAAAAAGAATATATGAAAATGGTGAAACAGAAGCACGCACAAAACCCCTCGCTCCAAAACAACTTGTTCTTTGTCGATATTCATTCCTAAGAGGCACAATTCAGCTCCCTGCCTTCACTCAGCCTCTCCCGAAATGTGATCTTTTCGGTTTTTACAACAACAGCAGAAAGCTGATTTGCTGTGGAATGCATGAATAAAAAACATGGCATAAAAGCTTTATTCAATGCTTTATTCATATTTGTACTGTCACAGAGGAGGGTTGTTTGAGTTGATCTTGGTATTCGACATATAGAGTAGTGCCCCTTTTTCTTCCCTCATCTGATGTCTTCACTGTCTCCTGTTTCTATGTGTGGTAATAAGATCTGCTGGTGTCTTCCACTGCAGCAGAAAACATGTCTTTGCTGCCATCTTGTGGTGTTAAAAAATGCAAAAGAACATACTGTGTAGTGCTGCACATCACACCTGATACGCTGCGATACTGTTTTTACTGTATGAAACTGACACCAGCAATCAATATTTAAATGATTTTAACACCAAATGCACCATTACTGTCACGCAAAGTAGCTACCTGTGCTTTCTGTTAAGTGTTACGTGGTAATTAACTTGACTCCTTGGGCAAATTGGAGCTGGCGCATGAAAGACAGCAACTCTCCTTTCAAACGTCTCTACTGCTCTTCCCTGTGAGATCACCTTCAGCCTCATCTGTCCCTCAGTTAATATAAATCCTTGGACGAAGGCCAGCCTCAGATGGAACTGACGCAATACCAAAACATAACCGCGTGACATACCGTCCATACATTTATATGCAAATGAGCCATCTGGCCGCGAGACCCAGTGCCACACTGTAAGCGTTTCCTGCAGCGATGACACGCGTTAGTATTGTGTGGTCATGTGATACATCCAGGAACACTGAAACCACAAGCGTGACCAAGCCAGTGACCCAATCACTCAAATCTGGAGAATCAGAGACACCAACTCACTTTAGGTTTGAAAGGCGGCCGTAAACACCTAAACGAAACTCTCCAACAGTGCCGTGCAATTATCTGTTTATTTTCGTGCCATCTGTTTGCCGCTGAAACATAATGTCACCAAAATGCAAACAAAGCAGAGCATCTGGCCCTCAGAGCTTGAATGAGGGCAGTATGGGGAGTGGTATATCTATCCACATTATAGTAAGAGCTGAAACAATTCACTGATCAATTAGTCAATCGACAGAAGATGACTGGGCAACTCTCTTGTTTAATCATTCAAGTAACCTATGATGACAAAAATGACAAACATTAAGTGGTTCAGGCTTCCAACCTGAGGATTTGCTCCTGTCCTCTGTTTTAGATTATTGTAAAATGAATATTTTCGAATGTTCAACTGATGTTCAGACAGAAGACACAACATGAGAGAAGCTCACAGAACTTGTGCTGCTCATCTGTCACTGTTTGTCACTATCTCACACTGATGACTGGAGCTGTTAATCAATTCTTCAAGAAACACATGGCAGAAAAAACAAAACTGAAAACAAGATGAAACTATAATGGTTGCAATACGTTGAGTGTTTTATAGATCCAAGTTAATCGACTGAAAGACAATGAATCACCTACTATTGTGATAATTGATTGTTAATCGACAATTTTCGAGCAAAAATATCAAACAGTCGCTGGTTCACGCCTCTCAAATCGAAGGATTCGCTGCCTTTCTTTGTCGTTTATAACAGGAGATAAAGAGTCTTTGGGTCTTGGACAAAAGAAGGAATTTTTATTTATGGCCTTATTCATTTCATCACTGTATTGGTTATTGTATTAGACTGTTAACTAACTGAAACAATGGGGTGCCCGATGGCACCACAAACATGGCCTAGTACGGCTGCACTGTAGAATCTGAGGGTTAGCCGTTTACTGTCTAACACTGCCAGTGGATCACAATGTGGTCTAGGATCGCATCTTGGATTAGTCAATCTGAATCAGGTCACGGAGCTGAAGGCTAAGTGACAGCAAAAGCTCAGAACACCCAGTGGTGTCAGGTGATATCAATCAACATGCACTGCAGCAAAAAAAGGGAATGTGAAGGACTACGCAGGTATGCAGGCGGCTCTGTTGGTAAACAAGGTGCTGAATTCTTTACCAGGGGAAATGTTTATCCATCGCACATTTCAGGCCCTCATCGGGTTACGACACGGTAAGGTGAGAAAGTCAGAGTCAGTCTTCTGGGCTGTACCAGTATATCTTTCTACATTAACGACAACATCGAGGCCAATTCAAGTGTTTAACATTCCCCACAGGCTGTATGTTCTAAATACCAGAACAGGAAGCTACACAGCCACGATCTTCCTCAATGACACTCTCAAGTCAAAATAACTCTCACGTGTTTTCACTTTCCCGCATTGCTCGCTAACTCTGGAATGTACTGATAGCAAACTAACAGTTCCACACAGAGATTAACGAAAAGCAGCCATCCCCCAAAACACAAAAAAATAATTGTGACTGACGAAAAAAACACGACTTTCCACTTACCCCTGATTCAGGTCGAGTTGGGGCTCCGCTGGATGCTCGTATCTCTCTGAGAGCGAATCTGTAGCGTCGGTGTCAGGATGGCATGCGCCTTTCTCCGGGACTGACAGCTCAACTGCCACCTGCTCTTGAATCGTCCAGGTTCTGTCTGTGTGCTGAGTAATTGTATCCACCCACTCACTACTCTGGTTCTCTACTGGAGCTTTATTGTGTTCAGTCCCTGTGGCATCTGATCGCAGCTCAGCGCCGCATGTCAAAGTACCCGTGACAGCCTTGACTCCACCACAGGAATCTTGAGCTGGACTTGTTGTGGCACTGGTGCTGGTTATTGTGCTTGCTTTGCACCCTTCACCTCCAGCTTTGGGTGTGATCGTGTCTACCTCTCCTGTGTTGCCGGATGCAGTGTGCGTATGTGCAGGACTAATGTCTTTGTGAGCCAGGTATTGTATCTCCTGGCTCGGGTACAGTTTCTCTCCAGCGCGGTGGTCTTTTGTTTCCAGCTCCTTGGTCCAGTTTCCCTCCGAGCCCTCCCCCTGGCCTCGCGGCTCACCGGAGGGTGGAGCAAACTCACATACCATCAGTTTATTCACCTGCTGAACCGGTGTGGCCAGTAACTCCTCCTTTCTCTCCTCTTGCCCCTCTTCTTTCACCTGTAGAAACACTTTGGTAGCTTCCTCTTTTGCCTGACTCTTTGCATCATTGCCTTCAAGAAACTCAGATAATCCAGGTTCTTGTACTTGAGCCTGTGAGGAAATCTGACCTCTCAGTTGTTGCTGTATCTCAGTCCAGCTACCGACGTCCTTCTTTTCCTCCGTGTCTATTTTGCCCCCCTCGCTCAGCACTTTCACCACCCTCATTTCTCCCCCGTCTCTCTCGCTCATTCCTGTAACCTCCCCCTGCTGCGTAAACTCCTCAGGCAGTCTGATGGCCTCTTTCACCCTGTCTGCCAGGTGAAGGTCTTCTAATTTATCCACCTTGTACATCTCTTCCTCTCCACTATCTGCATTGTCCTCTTCAGCGCTGTAGTAGATCTCCATGGCGCTGCCATCATCTGATCCCACACTCAGATATGTCGGACTTAAAGGCCCGTCAAGCCCCTCCATCCGTGCAGGAGGAACTGCTATTTCAAGTTTTCTCTCAAGGTCCTCCGCTGCACTCATTTTATCAGGCACAGGGACAAGAGAGCCACTATCAGCGCTGGCTCTGTCGGCGACTGACTCTTTGACAAGGATCACTCTACGTATGGTGGCAGTAATCTGAGAATCTGTCCCCTGGGGTGTTACATAGTCGGAAACAGGAGGGGCAGAGCTTTGAATCACAGGGACTGACTTGACAGTGTCTCTGATACTGGCTGATTTAACCTCTGAAGGATCATGGGTCAGCTCTGAGTAAGGGATGGTGTTGTTGTCAGCTGGTTCAGAGCCTGAAAGAAGAGAGGAGGAGGGTGGATATCTGTGGTGGATATCTAGGTCTCCATCCAGGCCCGAAACAGCGGAGGTTTGGTAAGAAGTAGACCTGGAGCTCTCACCAGCAGAAATTACCTCACTGTTTGTATAACCAGCAACAGCATCATCCATGCTGTGAGCAGCTGAGTCAAATGTAGGTGAAGCTGACAGGTGAGAGTACATCACGTTAGTTTCCGTTTGACATTCATTACGAGTTTTAATCATGACGGGTTTTGATTTGGCATCAAGGTGCCTAATCTCAGAATAGACTTGAGCTGGAGGGTTTAAGAGGGACGATATGACTTCTGAGGTGAAATTCTGGGGGAAAAGTGAATCATACAGCTCCCCATAGACTTTGTCTTGATCAACAGGACGAGAACTCCTCTCACCACTAACAGCGGTGACACTGTTGGTGGTTTCAGGAAGAGATCTCTCAGTGCGAGAAATCAGGGCTTCAGAAGCAGAAGCAGAAACTGCATTGGGCGCTGAGTTCTCAGTGGGAGGAAAAGGGCTTGACTCTGCCATAGTTTTGTTAAGTTTGGAGTCAACGCTTTTCACAGAGGGTCTATCATTGGGAGTTGTACAGCCAGCTGTGTTGGGGGCATCAGGTTGATGTTTTGAAATTGTAACTCCAGTGGAGAGAGATGTGTGTGGTTTAGTGTCAGACTGCCGGAGGATGTCATTGTCACACAGGATGTTATTTATGGAGCCAACGGCTGATGTGTTGAGAGCCGAGTTGTCAGTGTGAGGAACAGGGCTTGACTCTGTGATAACGGCATCTATTTGGGCGTCGACACTTCCTGTGTAGGGTTTATCGTTAGGAGGCTGATAATTTGACACTGAAACTCCAGTGGATTCTGTAAGAGAGGTGTCTGTTTTTGTATCAGACTGCTGGAAGATGACATTGTCACTCTCTCCGCTGCGTGCCGAGTCAACAGGTGCTGCTTTGAGATCTGAGGTTTCGAGCTCAACTCCAGGCTGTCTGACTGGAACGACAGCTACAGTCTCGTCATCAGCCGCAGAGGTGGTCGTTGTGTGAGTCGTGGAGGCAGATGACCTGGGATCTATTTTGGACGAGTTATCACAAACAGGAACGTGCTTCATCTCTGATGAGATTGGATCATCCAGCTGAAGCTCAGGAATGGTAGCAATCGGTGCTCTCTTCGGTTCCTGATGTACATCAACAGGATGGGAGGCATTCGTCCGCGGCCCATTTGCTTCCGTTTGGGTTTTTATAGCGATAGATGACTCCGATTGGTTAAGAAAAGTGAAATATGATTCTGACTGGTTTGTGGCCACAGGAGGAGGAGAAGGGATGTCAAATATATCGCTGGTGTCAAGCTCTGGTTGAGACATACTAAACCTCTTCATGTTGGTCTGGTCCAACTCCATCTGACTGACGCCCAGAGTCTAGAAGAAGAAGGTCATTGACAGGTTGATTCATGAAATAAGGTATCAACTGTAAAGGGGAAGTCAACAGAGAAAGATAGCTGATTGATTGATTGATTGACATAGTCATTTGATACGTCATTAACCCTAACCCTAAAACTATTGATTATAGCTGCTATAAAGACCTTCATAACATCTGGATCAAAAGCATATTCTGTCTGCTGATCAAAAGAAAACACCTTTGAACAGTTTCCAAAGTTGCAACTCTATAAACTAATTACAAAAATGCAATTCAAGGAGAAATGTTATTTCTGTTTACTTCTCTCTTCCATGTTTGCTTGACTCACAACCTGGAATTAAATTCAACAGACACAATTTCATCTTGAAGCAGATGGAAGAACATTTCATACTGATGGGTAATTAGTCTCTGGGGATTTTGGAAATACCAGAGAGTCAAGGCAGTTGTAAGTGTCAATAAAACAAACCTTAAAAAAAAAAGAAAAACAAATGCTTAACAACGCATTGGTTATACAGCCATAGGTATAAATACATAAATATAATGACAACAGGCACAAAGTGGGGTGATGGAGAGGTCACACAAAACAACATGAATCTATAACTGCACAGGGAGCTGATGCACCACATTTTACAAATGTACAAATAAAAAGCAAGGAAACATGGGATTGAGGTTTACCTCCTCTTGCTCTTCAATGCCTGGGCCATGAAGGCCAAACGTGCTCTTGGACATATTCTCTTCATCTTTCTTCTTCTTCTTTCTAAGGCCAAAAGAAAAGGTGGCGAACCTTTTGGGCTTGCGGAGGTCCAACTCTGAGTAGCTGAGTTCTTTGCTCTGAGAGGAGGACAAAGTGATGGAGGGAAGAAAATAGAGATGTATTATTTTAACAAATTGTGCATGTTGTTATCAAGTATTGGGAGGGTAACTTTATCTCAGTCTCTACCTTTATTAGAGGCAGACTAGGCAGGAATTGTCCATTGATGATCGTGAATAATAATACTGAATGGGTCCTGTAAGCAATTCTCTGCCAAGTACCAACCCTTTAGCTTGGCAAGCCACCAACCTAAAGCGTCGGTATTTGACAACCAATCAAGACAAACCTGGAATGAGATCAACTATCTTTCTCCAGAATCACTGCCTTCCAAAAAAGAAACTTCCGGAACACAACAACATAAAAAGAGTAAACTGTACAAACATACTAAACATACCTAACAATGTTTAAAGCCATGTCAGAGGTTCAGTAGAAAACCTCCACACACTTCTTTCAGTGGTAAGAATGAGGATATTCCACCACGCTGATGAGTACATGCACATTTAAATAAGAAAAACGGTTGACACCCAAACTTCATTCCAAGCATTAAAAAGCTGCCTCGCCCTTCAAAAAAATGGAGGACTGGTAGAACACGATCCACTAAATCTGGCATCATGATGCAGTGAAGGTGCTGGGAATGAAAATAAACAACTTAAACGCAACTTCCTGTTCCATTTTGTGCACTGTAGCACCTAGCGCACAGTATATGAGGGATGTGTAGCAAATAACATCATGCAATCTTCAGGGGCCGACTGCTTAGTTTGGGTAGAAACATTTTTAAAAAGGTACAAGTCATAAGTGACAAAGGCGACGTCTACATTTCTTCACACTGTGTCATTATCGTTACTCAAGTGATGGAGATGAGTGTAAATCTTAGGTGCTCCCACACCTCCCGTTTCAAAAAGATACCAATCACGCCGACAGACATCGATGGAAAAAATGGAGGCGGTGCGATTCTGGTGATCATATTTGGATGTTTTGTTGAGGCGAGGTGACAAATGACAAAGGAACATGAGGTTGTCTGTGTGTCAGTGCCATCTGCCAGCTTTTAAAACTGGGTGTGCCCGCTTGAATTCTTTCTTCTGACTCGATAGTTTCGGAAAGTGCCAGAATCAGAAGTGGAGTTGTGTTTGCAGGGGAGTGGGACGGGGTAACTCTACATTAGACAAAGCTAATATATCAAGTTGGCGGCGGATCAGAACACAAGTGAAATTTCTGTTTTCATCATCACTGTGGGTCCAGTATTTCAGTCCTATGCACACGTCCTTTGTGTGGAAACCTGAAGGTGTAATAAAGTTGTATTATTCTTGGCGCTTCTGTTGTAAAAACAACCGGATCATTTCCGTCTTCCTCAGAGTAACACCGACCAATAAAAAAATCATATTATCTGTAATAGAGACGTGAAAGCAGATGGAATTGGTGCCAACCTGACTATATCACCAGTCGACCGTAATTTTCACCCGGAAATTTCAACAAAAATTAAAAAAATTGCAGAGGGGAAACAATCTAATCACCAATTATGTCATTACTTCATAGCCATTAGATTGTGCAATCAACATTTACCTCATCAACATACATCAAAACGATAAAACTTGCCAGATTCATATAAAGTTATGAGGAACTTCTGAAAGAGGGGGTAACCGTCTTTGTCTTACAAATATAACATTTATCATAAACGGAAACAAAAAATCCATCGGGTCTGTATTTTCTAAAAATCAGAGCGAGATTATGGTGCTAACAGAAAAAGGAAAAATGGCAAGTTGAATTCACAGGCAAGACTCAAGACTCATCTGCGATCGGGCCACTGTTAGACAATGTTTTGGCACTGACAATGCAATTCCTCTTAAGTGTCAGTCATAACCACAGTGCCCGTTTTAACCGGCTAAAGTTTCTATATTAACGTTTCAAACAACTGACTACACGACATGCCTTTACACGGTAAGTCAATAAACCGCAGCTGTTGGGTGGCTGCATGAGAATTACTAGTCATGATGATTAGTGGAAAAGGATCCTAATGCACTCAGTTGTGTTATTACCGGTGACATAAATGCACCATGTAAATGATATTTGATGACACTCCTGACTTAATAAGTTTTAACTTTTTCTTGATTTCACAGAACGTACAGTTTCTATGATTGTCCGTTGATTTCCCCTGTATATTGCTTTACGTTATTTTCATCATATCTGTTCATTTTCTAAGTGTTTAGCTTTATACACATGCACACACACACACACACCCTTTTTCTTGCTCCCTATCTGCACAGTGGAGAGATGTGTTGTTATCCCCTTTCGCTGTTGTTGTACATGCACAGTTATGCAAACAAACAGGAACCCGTGGCATTCCTTGTCTCAGTTACACCTTGACCATCAGTGACTCACGCTGCAAAACAAAAGATAATAGGAATCTTTTCTTCTATGGTGGTGCGTTTGGGCTCATTATCACAGTGTTCAATGATCTTCAGTCCCATCCTGCGTGATTCTAGATGTACTTTTCTTGCATGAATGTATGCATCCCCTTGAGCGATCATGGCGACCATGAACTACACAGAGTGGTTTATTGCATACTCCAAAAAAGTATGCTTCTCTGTATGCTGCTTCTAACAAATCAATGGATTACAGTTGAGCTTCACTCTAACGCTGCTGCTAAGTTAAGCTCTGGCTCCCTCTGCTGGATGGAGTAAGGCCCCTCTAATGACAGGATCAAGTGTGATGCATCTGTACTGGATAACTGCTGTGCAGCTGTCCATGTATAATGTGTCTGTCCTTATCAAATAAAGGTCAAATGAAATGAAAATAAAATCGAGTAAGTTCAGTTTTCAAGCAGTTGTACTTTAGACAAAGTAAATTAATTTTTCTGCCACTCGTTACTTTAGTACATATTATGTATATACAATTCTGTTTCTATTTCTGCTCTAGCTCTTCATCTTAACTCATTATAATATTGTTTATTTTTTACACTTATTTTTGGTTATTGTTATATTGAACTGTCCTTTGGCTGTTGTGGCATACAAATTTAGCCGTTTGCGGGACTAATAAAGGAATTTCTGACTCTGACTCTTTGGCAGGTTTAGTTAAATAATACAAATATAATCAAATATAACCAACCTAATCTATGTATTTATGGATAAGGATGAAACTTTACTGGTTCACAAGTTACGAAGCACAAACTATCTAAAGCAGTTAAACACTTTCAGGTGATGAACACATTCATCCATCAATGATCATAATCAAATTATTTACAATACATTTTTCTGAAATATGCCATTCTGCATTCTGCTTTTATTATTTTCCTCAAATAACAATTCAAATGCATGCCTTTCACATGCAACAGAGTACCTCTACACTGTGGTACTTAAAGTATGCAGCAACCATGAGTGACTGTGAGCAGACTGTGTTGTGTGTTATTCTTTGAGGTATGGTTCCCTCTAGTGGGGACTCCTGTATATCAGCTGTGTGTCTCCATATGGGTGCAACTCAGGTTATTGAGTCCCAGTGGGACTCAAATAATACCAGTGGGCAAATATGATTGTGTTTATAAAGCACAGGGAGGCGACTTTCAGTAGTTATGGCCCCCCGACTGTGGAACAGCCTGCTGGAGAACCTCAGTGTTGCGGAGGCTGTTGAAGTTTTAAAAAGAGGGTCAAGACCCACCTTTTTAACCAGGCTTTTAATTGATTTTTTCACTCACGTTTTTAGCCTCTATGCTTTTATGTTTTAGCCTCTCGTGTTTTTAGCCTCTACATATTTATGTTTTAGTCTCTCTTGTGTTTAGCTTCCATGCTTTTTGCTTTATTTTACTGTTTTAGTCTGTCAGTTTTTAATTCCTGGTGTTTCCTCATGGGGGCCTGCCAGACTGGGAGCTGCCTCCGGTCTGGCAGCTGGGGGTGCTGTCCCATGGATGGCTGGGGTGGTTAGGGTTAGGGTTATTTCTTTGTTCTTTTGTTTTTAATCTCTGTAAGTGTAGTTATGCAAAAAAGACCCCTCGGGAGATTCCACGAACCAAAGGTGGAATGCAAACCATCATTGTTGAAGTCACCTAATTGGGGGACATTTTACTCATCTTTTGACAAGCAACTTTTGCCCCCCCAATAATCTTGTTGAGGCAAGTTTACGGACTCTTCTTTAGAATGCTGAAAGAAAACATACAGGCCTGATTCACGATTAGTCTTACGATACTAATTAATCCATCTATGTGGACCCTGAGTGATTTCTCCATCACCGTTTGCACGTGAAACACCTGAGGGGCAAAATCGAGTTTAGAATCTACATTTAAAGCTGCTGCCATAATGCGTTTGACATGTGTTGTTTTAGCCACAGGGGCTAAAATCAAGTTTCAACCTAATATCATCCTCCCGGACAGTAGAGCAAGAGAACACAACATTCTCTGAGGTTTGGGAGTATCAGGTTCAGTTTAGTTTATGGGCTTACTCTGGTTATGATGTTATTTATGTCATTATGATTGAATAACAAACGTTTTCCAGAGATGATGGGATAACATTCTCTAGATCTTGAGAGGACAGACTCGTGACAGTTGCGGCTTCAGTATAAGGCTGTTTAAGCAGAATCAAACTGACAACCTACTTAACTAATAAAAGAATAAAGAGGCCCGTTTTTTTCCCCTACGCCTTTTATAATATTTATTTTTTCAATTGTGAAAACACATAGAGAAAAAAAGTCTGGCCTGCTTTGTAAAAGTCTGACTGCTTGGCACTTTCCGTTATTTAAAATCTGGCCCTCTAAATAAGTTGTTGAGCAGACCTGGGCAACAGGTTGAATCTGGGCCCTGGTCCACAGCCTCTGTATGTGGAGGTACACACTCTACCAGGTGAGCTACCGGTTCACCTGTACTTGTCTACTTTTTGACTGTCTGGATCAGTGGCTCCTGAATGAAGCAGCCTAAATGCTTGACAACAGCATTGACCCCTAGTGGACAAATCTGGAATTGCACCACATGTTATCGATGCGGTGTATCAGGAATGCATTATCTTTTTTCACACTTTCACACAAAAGTCATAGAGTGGGGTCGGTTTTGGACCCGCGGGCCGTATGTTTGACACCCCAGAGTAAAAAGTTTGGCTCGTCATAAAAGGGTAAACCCAGCCAATCAATATCTTTGTCTCAAAACATTCTCGATCAGTCAAATCAGCGTACAGTGCTGTAAAAATGCTTACAAACAGATATTCTACATTCAGAATCTATATTACAGAAAACACTGAAGCTGTGGCATCAATACAAACTGATGAGGAAGCTGGCAACAATTTAGTTTAAAGGGGGTCACTTCAGGGCAGGGCAGAGCATATCCTTTAAAACTGGTTGCCCGTGTGGCAATTAGCCATCCTCTTTTGTCTGTTGAGCTGCCATCTTCATATTAGTTATAGTCACGGCTATAGTGGCGTAATCATGGCATTTACTTCATTAATGAGTTCTAATCCCTTACGTGCCGAGGCGCTCCCTCAGGTGTACGGATGTGTGACTGTCTGCTTTTAAAACTAAAGGCAATCTTTTTTCAAACAGATACTCAGATTCCACGAAACCAGATGAGGCTCAGTGTAGGCACTAGGTATTTTAAAGAAAGAAGGATATACTACGTTTTCACTGCAGTACATCCCCAAGACCTATAAACTGACTTAATGTGTCAAATGTGTCGAATCAGTGGATTTCCCCTTTAATGGGTTCCAGTCAAAACTCTTTTCAGCTCAACTGCACCATCAGGAAATGACTTAAATGGCGACAATGCTGTCGGGTGGTGATGTAGGCCCAGCCCTTTACAAGAGAAAGTCTGTCCCCTGACTGAGAGACAGCGATGAAAGCCACATCATTGGTCAGTCAAGTGTTAGACTAGAAAATGAGCAGGTGTGAACCGTCTTCAATTAAGTCCTCAGGATGCTTTTAGAGCGAGCCGCAGACAGTCCTCAATTACACCCTCGGGTGCAGCCGTGCACCTGGGGTTTGATCTCGCTTAATAAGCACCTGTGGAAAGAGATCGACAGTGTAAACGGGCTGACTGACCTTTGACCTGGGTGCGGTGGCGTAGAGAATAGACTTCTTGTTGATGCTGCCGGCGTAGGCTTCTCCATTCTCCTCAGCTTTACTGGGCTCGACAGCACTGAGGGGCACAGAGTGCAGCATGTGACATTAGGAGAGAATCTGTTTGAAAATACATCAGATAGAATTGGTGAGTGAGTGAATAAACAGCACGTTTGAACCACCGTAGACGAACAAAACGGGATCCCCAAGACAAATAAAACTCTGATTTCGGAGATCTTTGTCCCACGTAAGGCATATTACTCAGCTGCGACGAGGTGGCGCATGAGGAATATCATACAGATGTGTCATCCAGTGGGTGCAGTGCCATCCGTGCTTCCTTAAAAAGAGGGAAAATATGCTGCTCGGCAAAATGAAAACCATGAATCACTGCTGAGGGAATGTGGAGCAGAACCGGCTCAGCAGAAAGGGGACTTTGTTTTTCATAGAGCAGCGTTCCATCTTAAGTGTGACTTTTGTGTGGAACAAAGGAGAATTATGTCGTCAGGTGAACGTAAATCTTCCTCGGGGTACTACACTTTGAAGAAACTGGTAGCCTAAATAAGATTGTTAACTACATCTCCGTCCACTTGGTTGTGGAAACAACAGGCTTTTGGGCCCCGATACGTGGGCGTCAGTGCGAGGCTGCGAGGGCTTCAGAGTCAACAGAGCGGCTCCATCAATAATCATAAGTGTCAACACATGGGACAAATTACAAAGGTCCCTTCATACACACACACACACACACACACACACACACACACAAAGGCTTTTTTCCTTTGCACAACTAAAACGCCAAACAGGAAGCCACATGACACGCAAGCATTAATCGCAGTGCTGCGGTTCATAGCCAACAGAAACAAAACACATAACAAATGTGGACAACATTTCACGTGTTGGCTGTGCAGGTAGGAACTTGACCTTCCTGTGTAGCCATGAAGGTGACAAGTGTCTAATGAGACAGGCTCACATGGTCTTATATCTAAAAGACAGACGTATAAACACACTTTTCATAGCTAAAAAGCTTCCAAATGCAGCGTATTCGTCCTTTTAGTGTGAGACACGAGAGCCGTATCGTTGTCAGAAATCATGTCCAGAGATCATAAAAGGATGAGTCATATCTTTGTCCCTAGGCGATGTTCCGTTTACATATCAACACAACCACAATACCCGGAAACACACAAAGCCTTTTCGCTCCATAAACTAACAACACCTGTCCTTCAGTAAAGAAAAAAAAAAAGGGGGGGGGAATCCGAAGAATATCTTGATTTGGATGAAGTTCAACAGGATGTAACTGAGGGATGAAAGAGCCGCCTGTACGTTCTCTGGCTGTTCAATAAAATGTGAGGATGTTTGCATAAGACTAATACTGAGAGCGAGAGGCCAGCGGGAGCTGAAGCGAGGGCGACATAAGTGTAACGCTTTAAAAGACATTTGCATCTTTATCTACAAACCGACAGACACCGGCTCACAGCGAAGCCATGTCTGATGTATGCAGATGCACTGAAGTAGGAAACGCCTCGATCGACTTACAGAGAGAGCTCATCACATATCGTTGTCAAGCTATGACCCTGGATATCGTCTGATTGTGGATATCTTTATATCAAGATATGGTATTAGTGTTAATTGAAAGGCTGACTTACAGTAAAGTGATGTCATTTCATCAACTGTTCCATCTGTTCTAAATCTTAACCCGTCTGGTCATTTTCCCATTTATCACATTTTCATTGTTTTAATATTTGGTGAAAGTACCAATAATCATCCCTGACTGCAGTCACAATACGTCGGAGCGAATCTGATGAAGCTACATGTGAAATGTGTTGTTCGTCCCTTCTTGTTTTTAATGTTAACTGTTAATAAAATGGGGTTGATCATATCAAATCAGGTCAAAACTGTATTTATTTTAATTGTGTTGCCTGGTCACTGCATTCATGAAGTGGTTCATTCCTAAGAAAGCTGCTCAGTGGCGCGTTAAGCCAAAATGGGTCAACATCTCAGCTATAAATGTATCCGGTTCTTCTGTGCTAACTTGAATGGCTCTTTTAGTGTTTTATACATTTCATTCAACTGAATGTTTTCTTTGCGCCCCAGTGCATCGCGTAATTTGTAACAATGTAATCACAAGAATTGGCCACTGTGAAACCTGGCCTCAAAGCCTGTTGCCCTTCTTGGCATCTTGGTTTCCATATTCAAGCGTGTGTGACCTGCATAAACAGGACTTAAGGATGCCAGGAAAAGCAGCTGTAGCCTTGGATGAGCTAATGGGAACCAACAAAAACAATCGATCTAAAGGTGGATGACACATGGGATAAGAACTTTTTTAAGGTCATTCTCCATTTTACAGTCTGTTTAGTAGACTACTTAGCCATTACAAGTTGTTAAAAGCATTTGAATGGCTCAGAGCACAAAGCTATTACTTTATGTGCAACAGTTAGCTGATGCTGTGCACATCACTAACTACTCTTCTTTGAATACATTCATAAAGAAAAAAAAAGGTACACTGCTATGCTGCTTTCACCGTCACTCTCTGTTTTCGATCATAAAACATAATCATGGCTCTCTGGCAGCTGTGGGAAGACACCCTGCAGCTAAGCCCGATGACAGTTAACTGCTCCTGAACTCTGAACTCACAAACAAGGGCATGTGAAGACGGAACAAAAAATGTAAAAGGCGTGCAGTTACTCCGCGACCGCTTCGCATCAGATGATGTTGTGCGCAAAAGCGACACACTAATTCCAATATCGTGGCAATAAATTACTGAGTAGAGTTTAGCAGAGACAGAAGAGGTCTCTCCGCTGAACGAGGGTTCACCGGCATCTTTCCGGAATCAATATTTCTATCTGAGAGAGAAGAATAGAACGTATGGAACGGACAAAAAAAATTAACTCGACAGCAGGGTCACCGATTCACATTTCGAAGCCAGCCATTGATTTTAATGACAAAGCTGTCTTTAACTACCGCTGTTTAACCTGGTGTGTCGATAACGGCCACACAATGGTAAAGCAAAGCAAAAAGCTGCCGGGATGAATTCCAGACAATGATTTCCCAACTGATATGAGCTTTTCGCAGATGTGTACCTATAAATGTTTGTGTCATCCATTTAAAAAACAACACTGGGGCGATATAGTCTGTCATCAGTGAGCAATGGTAGGTTAATTTGACCACTATATAATGTCCTGCTTCATCAATCTGTCTCACACAAACGACATTTGTTTTGAGCTAATTTGCGACAGCCTCTATAATGGGTCGGGTAAGGGAGAGACAATGGTTTTGACGATGAGATTTGTAACATGTCGCCGAAGTCACAATCTTTCTTACCACCTGAACTCAAGTGTTATTGTTGTAAAAAAAACTAACCACAGACAAACGCTGGACTCCGCTGTCATAGTCCTGTGCTTTGTGCAGCTGCCATCCATCCTGATAAATGTGGAACTCCGTTCACTCAAAGACAACATTGCCTAGGAACTTAATCCAGGCATGGGTTACACCTGACAGCACAACATAACAAGGAAACAATGTCATGTAATATGTAAACGTAATGTACAGGACACATGCTTGGCTTAGTGTGCATCTTGGTTACAATTCACCCTCCACAGAAGTATTTGTTTATGCTCATACGTTCACTCCAGTAAGCCTCAGCCCACACATCATCAGTCTTTAAACTCTACTGCACCTTTACAACATGACTGAGCTCAAAATGTTTTTTAAAAGATGGGACAATTACACAGCAGAACCCAAGATCGCCTTTTTCCCCCCATGCATCTTTCCTCGTTGAAACCCTGAGTCCTACGTTGCCCATGATGCAACTTGCCGACAGTTCGGTTGGGAGATTCAAATATCTTCTTCTATAGTAGCATGAAGCTGCTTATCACAAGCAGACATGAGCAGCAGGCGACAGAAGTAAAACTAACTTCACTTTAACTTTCTTTCTAACTTTTTTAATTGAATGTTTGGGCCTCACTGTGAAGAATGACGTATGTGCAAGAGTTTGACGCTAAACTTCTGTTTTCGCATTTATTACTGATACAGAGATTGGACGAGTCCAGCAGTTAAAGGTGTAATTTGTAAAATGCATCCAGAATTCAAAGGTAGAAACATTATGTACCAACAGAGTAGCTGATGCCTGCTGCTGTTTTGCTAGTTATCCTTGGCTGTAGTTAGCTAATGTTCGCTAATTAGCTAGCAAGAGAGAATTTGACATAAGCAGCGGTTGAGAAGAGCGTGGATTTGTTGTGGATAGACGCTTTTGGTGAGTTTTATTTAATCTATGTCGTATTTGAATGAAGTGTGTTCGACAGTGAGTTCACGAGGCAGTTAAGCTAATCTCAGTTCAGGCAGAGCAAAACCTGAAACCAGAAGGTGCACAGTCCACATTTGTGTATGTTTAGTTGGGAAAATTGAAGTGAGAGACTTTAATTTCTTGACATTTTGTGAGTTTATTTTGTAGATTCATTCATCTCAAGCTCACAAAATGTCAAGAAAGGTAACTATGGAGGGCTGTACGAGACAGGACGAGCTGGGGCTTGACAGATATCCAATATCTCAATAGTGCTGTTATTTAACATTCTGTCGATAATGTTAGCTTTAAAATTAAATTCTGTCCATATCTAACAGATACAATGAAAAGCGCTTGCATGTTCATACATTCTGGAACCTGTCCTGACGTAGAAGGAGGAGCAGGTGCCATTTTCAGGATGCAATACTGATAGGTGTTTGTGTGTGTGTGTGTCACCTGCGGTAACCACAGTGTTAACCTGCTTACACTTCCTGCAAAAAAAAAAAAAAAAAAAAAGGGCAACAGGTTTGGTGATACAGTGACTCACTTTCAATTGTTCTGAATTATGTCAGATATTTAAAAACCTGGTTGAGCCGAGACATCTAACCTTCGACTGTGACTAAGATGTTGCCGCGTTTACGCACCGGCACAATGCTGCTCCATGTGTGGCAAACTTGAGTAATTGATTAGTAGGTTCATGAGTGTGCGGCAGGCATGTGGAGGGGCCGGTTTCTCAACAGTACCTCCATTAATCCGCAAGTCAGCTCAGGGAGCCCGACAATTCTTCTACCAGATACTAAAACTGCGGGTGTGTCTGACTTGTGTGTGTCGCTGCTATAGTTTCAAATACGTCCGTCGTGACTTTGACATCCCCCTTGAACTGTAGGAGATGAGTCAAAACAAACTAAATAACTTG
Organism: Acanthopagrus latus; assembly: GCF_904848185.1. Taxonomy (NCBI): domain Eukaryota; kingdom Metazoa; phylum Chordata; class Actinopteri; order Spariformes; family Sparidae; genus Acanthopagrus; species Acanthopagrus latus. The sequence goes on along the minus strand of NC_051041.1, from coordinate 6,806,528 downwards.
AAGATGCATTTCTTACACCGTGAAAATCCTCAAGTCTGTGTCAGATAAAACGCTGGACGAGGATTAAAACTTAATCCGTAACTAACAACAGAAACAGATTTAAGTCTATGTCGGGATTTAACTCTGATCTAGGACATCCATCTACAGTGTCAACAATTAAAGAATATATTAAAAAAATAACCATATTTTGTAAAAACAAATAAAATATCTCAGTTAAGGAGGAATGACACATTTTGACCTGAAATTTGATACTGACAAGGACTCTGATGCTTGTTATTATTATTTATTTTCCTGACTGGATGCGTCTCCTCCATGCACTGTTGGGTTTTGTGTAACCTCTGTGTGCGGCTCTTGTGTGCTGAGGCGTTTCTCGCAGTGTCAGCTCATCATTCATCTTTTTTTTTTTTTCTTCTCCCTGTGCAAACACAAGATGTAACCCCTGTCTGGTCGACGCAGCCACACAAAGGACATGATTATATCGTCATGGCATGTGACCTGTATAAACAAACCGCCTCCATCTGTGTGTTTGTGCACACACCTCTGCTTATTAAAGAGAGTGCTGTGCCGTTTACAACTTTTCAGAGCGATACGGCAACGTTAAAAGTGTTGAGTGCTTCCAAACTTTACATTAAAAGTGTCCGATGCTTCTTTCCTGCATGTACGACGCTGCCTAAATGCCGAACATTTCATTATCTCGACCAGTTATCTTTTCACTGGTGTCTGTTTGTTGTTTTTGGTAAGCTGGTTGGTTTGTCAGCAGGACTGCACAAAAAATGCTGAACAGGTTTCCAGGAAACAAGGATGGAGGACGGGTCTCGACCCAGAATAGATCCCATTATCTTTTGGTGAGGATCCGGATAAAGGGACAGGGGTCCGGAATGTTTTCTCAACTTCTTTAACACAGCAAGATGGGACATTTAGGTGGCATTTGTTCCACAAAAGTGTTATGTTCGATAAAACATGATAAAGTGCCCTCTAAGGTGCTCTTAAAGTACCCTATCTTCGCTACAAATATCTCATAACTTTCTGCGCAATTCTGTTTCACCCCTGACCCCCAAACATCCCAAGTCTGCCACTGCTGGTATATAAAAAACGGGGGCTCTTGGGCCTTTTGGTGGCTGTATCTAGGCTCTAGTTTACTCATGTCTCCGTCCTGCTCGGGTGAGGTTGCACTCGATCATTACGGCCACATCCCCACATGGCAGTGAGTTCACTCAAGGCAACGGTGTGTTTATTTTAGCCACTTGTTGTTATAAGTTCCAGGAAAACATAAAATGATGGGTGACGAGAGAAAGCGAGCAACGTGACTGAATGCATCATGGGTAAGCGTTACCTCATCCGTGAACATTGTCATTCACGACGGTGATTGTTTAACGGTGCAGTGTGAAGCGTCTTGTCGGATTCACACTCAGAGCAAATATGGAGCAGCGTATCCCCGGAATCCCTGCTAACTGCTGCCTACTGTAGATGCTGTTAGCTGACTGGCTCAGTTAGCCATGCAGCCAGTTGTATGTTATATTTTGTCGTATGGCGAGCACAAGAGCTTTTAAATTACATAGTGTGAGACCACAGATAGAGGCACTCATGAACTAAAGCAGTATGAAGAGCAGGTCTATCAACACTTCTGATTCCTACTCTTGTTTGGACTGTACCGAGCTAATCACAAATATTTACTTGTAGCAATTCAGAAACACTGATCTTTGTTGAAGGATCATAATCTTAAGCCGTTCATATGTTTGTCCAGCTTGTCAGGCAGCCTGTACTGTTTACAAACGGGCATATCACAGTCGGACAGATGGCGTTTCCAGCTCTGTTTTTTGGGGAAATGACTTTATGGCTCAGTCGGATGATTAACTGCTAAATATCAGGGATCACTGGTTGTATCATCTTCGACTGAGCGGGTTCTTAATTTTAATTGAAGACAAAAACAGGAACAGAAATGAATATAAATGCAGCTTCTTCTTTGTCGCTTTGGGTATTGCTAGTTTTGATTTTTACATTTAAGTATTTACTTTTAAACACTGCATGCAATGGGTTAGAGTCATAAATTAGAAAAGATAGTACTTTTTTTTTTTTGCCAGAGTTGCTTACTTTGCCCAACTAACAGTACAGAAGCCAAAGACATTCACTTAAATATCATAAACTACCAGGAAAAACAGCAAATATTCATATCAACCTGTTCTTATCCCTGGAAATGTTCATAAAAAAAGTGAGGTATATCAAAGGTTATCAGCTGTTTTGTTTCCGATGCTGTCAAAAGCTCTGTAAGGGCCTCTGGCATTAATCTACAGGAGATGGAACACACTGAATTATTTATCTATCGCCTGAATGTTTTAATGCAAAAATATAAGCCTGCAGATGACCTGTGACGGCCCCTATTAGCTGGAAAACACAATAGTTCCACATCATACTGTGTTTCAGTGTACAGTTTCGAATTAAATGACAATATCACTGATAGAGAAGTCTTAGCCAGTGTTTTTCTAAGGAAATATACAAGTGCTGACATCAAAACACCCCTGTTTGAGAGTAACATGACATTGAGGTCCCTTATTTCCTTATTCACACAAACTTTGTGGATATAAAATAGTCAAAATATGCTCGTAGGTCAGCCTATGAAAAATGCCAGCCAATTCAAAGACCAAAACGCATAAAGGAGCTACAGCCAGAGAATATGTTGTGATTATAAATGATTTAGACGATTAATAGATATTCCAAAGGTTTTTTTTTTTTTTTGTTTTTTTTTATCCACTCGTCAGTTGAGTGAACAACTGAAACATTGCAGCCGGTTTTCAAGTCAATAAATGAGCAGAATTGATGCTGGTCTCATCAAATCAGTAAAACACAAGAAACATTTCATCATGTACTTTGACCAAAATAAAATATGATGTAGCAGCCTCAAATTGCTGCAATATCTTTTTTTTGTTTTGCTTGCAAAACTTTGTGAGACCGTTCAGAAGCTATTTCACTGCATGTTCCCTGGAGAATTTTAGAGCCTGAAGTTGAATTTCTGCACATTTCATTTGCTCTTTTGCACGGTTGCATAACGACTGAGAGGACTGACTGATTTCATGGACTTCACAGCCTCCCCCTTTTTCAACAGTCCTGTCTAGACAGAGCTGTACTCGCTGTCTATCTATATGACTATCAACTGAATTATCTCTGAATACAGGAATCTGATCTGGCATGCGGCTGGAAATCTCATTTTACTCACCATTAACCTCATTAAACAGCCTGTAGTTGACTGCACTGACTGCTGAGTTATCTTAAGATGTGATCAGAGTCACAAGAGACGATATTAAGACCCCAAACATCAGCATGGATCACTTCACAGCTGAGAGGTGCGTGAAGTCTGAGGCAATAAATCAGGAGCACCTGGAGGTAACCTGAGGTGCTCAGCACTGCAGGCTGTTCACAGCTCTGCATCTGTGTCTGCTGCTGCTGCTGCTGCTGCTCCATATGAAGCCGCACCACACACGCACAGGCACGAACACAGACACCTAGCGGGAGGAGGAGGATTCTGGAGCGTACCTGGCCACCTGCTGGCTCTCGTTAGCCGGCTTCTCCGGGGCAGAGCTCCCCTTCGACTTCGTCTTGAACTTCAGGAACTTGAACTTCTTCTTCTCTCCCGCGTTACTGTCCGCATCCTTCTCCGCCGGAGGAGGAGCGCTCAGGTTGGCCTCGCTCCGGGAGAACAAGTTCTTCAGAGACTTTCTGGGGGAACTCTTCGCCATCTCTCCGGGTCTGGCACCGAGGGTCAGAGGAGGACCGGCGGGAGGGTGTTCAGGGGGCGAAGTCTGCCTGGACTGTCCTTCTCCTCCCCGCTGGTTATCCGGTCGTTTAAAGAGTCGAGGGGGAGGTAAAGGCGAGGCACAGCGCGCGGATGGCTCCTGTTGACAGATGTCAGCTGCTCCTGGAGCCGCTGCAGAGCTCAGGTGTGGCGACACGCCCCTGAGGAGCAGCACCACCCAGAGCCGGGCAGCCTCCCAGCGACACACCACCGCCACTGACGGCTGGTCCTCCACCTTAAAGGGCCACAGTGCGGAGCTGGAGAGGAAATTCAAACTGGGGCTTTTAAGATTTACCATGTTAATGAGGTAAGAACACAAACTCAGAAATATTTAGTTTTCCCCATAACTTATATAAAGTAGCTGTTCTCAGATGAAGAGCAATGTTTGAAGCTAGAAATGTGGCAGGGTCCGTCACACATGAACACAGTAAAACAGTATGAAACTGTGTTGTCCTTTAAGGTCAGTTTGTGCGTTTATTCAGTCGTTAAAACAAAGAGAGTTTTGTTTATTTGGGCATAAAAATGTAGTCCCTAAAACTATGTGGTGTTCCTTTAAAGGTGGATCAAAAACAGAAGACAGATACTCCTGATTTCACATCTGTCAGTTGTATGATATGATGATATGACTGAAACTAGAGAAGACAAAACAGATCTAATGTCAGAAATCTTGTTTAACATCAATGTAACTTATTACCCTTAGAGTACATTTTTTTTCAGACAAGACATAGGTAGATGAATACGTAGTTTAAAGGGGCACTGTGGTTTTTTTGTAGAAGAAATTCAAACTCTGGATTTCAACATTCATAAAATGAATGAGGTAATAATACAAACTGAACTCCCATAACTGAATAAACAAGCTGTTCTCAGAGAACAGTAAGGTCCCCAGAACAATGTTTAAAGCTAGAAAGGTGGCAGGGTCCGCCACATATAAACAAAGTAAAACAGCATGAAACTGTGTCGTCCTTTTAAGGTCAGTTTGTTCATTCAGTCAAGTTTGTTTGGACATAAAAACTAATCTAACAAATGAATGACTTTTAAGTCTCTTGTCAATCATCAGCAATCTTACAAACTGGACCTTTGAGATGATGTTTGTATTCCTATTTGTATGTATTAAATACACTGATCGTCTTGTCCCAGTGTCCTGTCGGTTGCAAGCAGGGTTGCAGCACCAACTTCTAGACCCTCTACAAAGATATCAGAGGACCTCTCCCCAAATCCATGGTAGTTAATTTATTAATCTTTTCATTCTACTACCTTTTGGTGGTCCTCCCCACATGAGGGTCCTGTGCACTCATTCCCCCCCCACCCACAGTCTGACGCCCCAGGGTGCGAGGTGGGACCTCCACACTTGTTCTGGCACATCCAGCAGACGCTCAATTAGATTGATATCTGAAGAATTTAGGTTTTTGATCCAGGACTTACTTGTAATGGAGTACTTGGCATAAATGGACACTTTTAGTACAATATACACTTATTTTAAATTAAAGTGTGTGTTCCAAATGATAATACTACTACTACTACTAATAATAATAATAACAATAATAATAATAATAATAATAATAATAATAATAATAATAATAATAATAATAATAATAATAATAATAATAATAACCATGTCATTATGAAAACAGTTGAGCAGAGTAATAGTCACCTGAGGCAGCTGTATACAGCTTTCATTTATACTGCGACTTCTCGATATATCCACCTGTGAAGTCAGTGGATGGACGGCGACACCTTGTGGTCTCTCTGCAGTTTGCAACCTGATCACAAATTTAATACAAGGACGCTCCAGCAGGCTCCTGCCTGTTTGCATGCCTGTGTCCCTCTGTGCCTCAGGGTGGCACTGCCGGCATGCTGGATCCAATCATAGATGACAGTGTTTACTGTACATGTAAGAACTAAAAGAAAAAAAGTCAGTTGGGAGCGACACGTCTGACTGATGCAATGACTGATGAAGTGACACAAACAGGACCCAAACCAGACTTGCTTCTCATTGCGGGGTCCTTGGAAGGAAGTGGGGTGGGGGTGGGGGGGTGGAGGCTACTTTCACCATATTCACTTTTTTACTCGAATCAGAAGTAACACAGTAGCAGAATGTGTCAACTTTTAAGTCGTGGGTATCAAACATTTTTCTGCAGTCACGCATCCAAAAGGAAAAATAAATAAATAAAAAAATAGAAAAAGAATCTGATGGGGGATCCTGGGACAAAACTCTAGCAGACGGAGGACGGTGGTCTGATTTGTGCCAGTCAAAGTCCTTGACGTGGGAAAGAAAGGTCCCCTATAACTGCGGTGATGCAGTTAAATGTCATCATTATGATAATCAGACACTCAGGACGCGTTGTATTACTTTGCTGTAACAGTAGCCACCCACACTGGTTGCACTGGTAATGACAGTTAAGAGAGATAAGGATATGGAAAGACTCCACTCTTACACTTACATGAAGGGCTGTTAAAGTGAGCTCATGCCATCAGTGGATTGTGTTGGCAATCCCCTGTAGCAGCCATCAGGGTTACAGCACATGAACAACTTGGATCAACGGCTGGATCGACACCTGCTCCTCGCCCTCTCTGTGTGTCATGCACAGTGTAATTATGCTGGATAATTGCTGTGTAATGAGAGTAAATGAAATGAAATGTGCCAACAGATAAAAATAGATCACAAGCCCTCAAGGAAGCAAAAACCTACCATACAATAAAGGTTTAGCGTTTTGGGAAGTACGCTTGTTTGCACTCAGGCGGAGACTAACGTGAATAACACACTGACCTGTGACCTGTGAAATTAAGCCTAGCTTAACAGAAAAAATCTACAAGCAGGATGAAAACGTAGCCGTCCTGACTCACATCCAGGATCAGGAGTCAGTTTGGGATGTCGGGGATTCTGCATGGAGTCATTTTGTGTTTTTTTTCAGTTGTGTTTTATTTTCTGTTTTGAAACAGTTACTGAGGAAAACGCAGCAATGTTTCACCTGGCTTGTAACCGGCACGTGGGGTGGGAAGATGACGACTGAATTTTTATCATATATTCAGGGTTTAGTGTTTTTTTCCTAATCACGAAACAGCGAAACAAAACCTCACGTCCAGGCCGCTCTTCAAACGAAGGGCTAAACCTGAGGTCTGAAGTCGCCCGCTGTTGTTTTACTGTAGCTTCAGCTGAGCCTGATATGTTTTTGTGGGCGTCTCATATTGTACGAGTAGGCGTGACATTTGTCAGCAGAAGGCTCCAACGAGTCTCTCACAAGCATTTATAACAGAGAACCAATGAATGATGTTTTTAAGAGCGTCTTGAACTCACTGAACACGGTGCCATAGACACTTTTTTTGTTTTTTTTATCTTTATGTGTTAAACCTTTAGACCCGCTCGGCTGATCGCTGCTGCATCACAATCTCCTGTTATTAGTCAGAGCAACACACCCATGTATATGGCCCTCGCTGCTGACTAAAACATAACTGCAACCGAAAGTCAAACATGAGATCAGCCTGGAGTTAACGGTGTGAGGGATGAACACAGGGCGCTTGAACCCTGATGACGTACGATTAAAAGGCACGCACAGACAGATCGTCAGCCTCTGATAATAAAGCCTGTTCATTTCATTAAAGTTTGTCATCCTCTTAAGATTTTCAACTGTCTTTTCTCTGCAGCTTCAAAAACAAAAGGGAATGCCTGCATCAGAGCGTCTTTGCTGTCGACACGGTCAGCGCACGTGCAAACACAACACGGCCCCGTGATCAAGTGCCACATCATTGCCGAGATCGTTCCACAGAAATCAAAGAGAAAGTAGTCTGATTATCAGGGGTTTCATCAGTTGATCCGAAGGTAAAACACTGTGAGGATCTATCAGTTATGCAACGCGACTCTTCCAAGTAAGAAGATAAAATGTGACGGCGGGTTGGCTGCCGACCAAAGCACCACTTCTGCATCACCGGTTTTTCTTCTTGAGGAACTGCCTGTCGTTTTTAAATGGAAATACCGCCATTTGATTAAAACATTCCTTTTTGTTTTAATCGTAGATCTGGATTCTGACTTCTGTTAAAAACTTCTTTCTCTTTTAAAATGAATCATAACCGCTATTTTGCAAGTCCTCAGTGGCTGTCTTTATATAGTGACCAACGATTTTAGTTTTTAGTCAGCGCTTTCGTGTTTAAAGTGCAGATAGTGTAACACAGGCCGGGAGATGAAATGAGAGGAGCGGCCATTGCTCACGGGGTAGAGGCAGCGTCTTGTTAGTTCGATTCCCCGATCCTGCATGTGGAAGTGTCCTTGGGGCAAGAAACTGAACCCCAATCTGCTCCTGCTGTGCTGGTCGGCACCTTGCGTGGCAGCCACTTCCGTCAGAGTATGAATGTGGGTATGAATTACTGTAAGTTGCATGCCCTAAATGTAAATGAGTAAAACCTGGATGATGAAATAATCTCAATCAGGTGTTAACAGCAGCTTCACACAAGTGTTCTGACAGACAGGGCCTGAAAAGGGGGGTTGAAAGAATTTCAAAATCTATTCTCAAAGACAAGGGTCATGTTTTTTTTCCAACCTATGTGAAGTCGAGCTGCAGCATTTTGTATAAGTTGGAGGCATTTTTAAGGCAGGCGTCTACAGAGAGTTACAGTTGTCGAGGTGAGACTGAACAAACGCGTGAACAACCCTCTCCACGTGAGCGAACGACAGCAATGACTGGATGTTTTTTTTCTGTATCTGATGAAAACACAATACGGAGTTTCCAGTGTAATGTCGTGCACAAAATACATCTAATATGAATAAATGAGCAAAAACAAAAGAAAGGAACGATGGGTGTGAGCCAGAGCGAATCTGCAAGAAGTGCTGATCTGATCAAATCAAGGGGAAGAATTCAAAGTACATCAGCAAAAGGAGCCTGCGATGTATTTCTCCGGAGAGTGGGATCATAAATACCTGAGCAGGGAAAGTTTTAAGCGTCTCACAGTGATGAAATGTTCTCTCTCCACGGCTGTCTTTTTTTCCTGCGACTGAACAGTATGGATCTGATGACGTACTGCGTAGGATATGATGCAACCTCTTTGAAGTGAAGATCTGCAGAAGTTTTAACAGTTTCCAACTGGAGCGCCTCTGGTCTGCCTGCCTCTTTCTTGTAATTTGTCAGCATCCTCTCATTTACCGTAGCACTAAGCATAAAACGTGAGGATTTCAGTGAATTTCCTCAGCATCATCATTTCCCAGAAAAGGGCCGTGGCTGCAACATCGGCAGGCGCTGACACCAGCTGTGTCCAGACAATGCTTTCCCTGACAACATGGCAGTGACATGATGCGCAGAGATAAGTGAATTCAGTATCGCTTTCACTCAAGAAAGCTGGACTTTGGAAACAGAGACGGTAGCTGCAGCATCCGCTGTGTGTCGCAGCCAACAGAGGGGTCAGGGTTCAGTCTGCGGTGGCCCTGACTTGTTGAGTGAGTAAGAGATGAGGATCTGTGGGAGTGTGTTTTTAACCCCTTAGGCACGCTGTTCCTTGGAATAAATAATGAAAAGAAAAAACAACAGCGGAAAATTACCCCAGGCGCACATGTCATTGTTCTGCAAAGCAATGATTCTCGTAAGAAAAAAAAAGTCTTCTAGTGATCACAAAGCGTGCTGTGATTTTCCTCTGTGAAACTGGAAACTTTGAATGTCCATTTTTTTTCTCTGGAAGTGAAATGTGTGTTCACCTTTTGATGCACTCTGACACAAGTTAATGACTTCCCTGGAAATTTTTGTTGGCACCCTAACATGCGCTCTGAGGAGTACTTCCTTGTCAGGCAACTATGTGACACATCCATATTTGAATTGAAGCTGTTACTGTTTATTTTTCATTTACTTGAACGACTGTCACAATATTTAGACACGCTTGTGTTCATTTGTTTGTGTGTGTGTGTGTGTGTGTGTGTGTGTAGGTGGGTGTGCTGCAGTGATTCTCACAGGTTAAATGAACTGAATCTGCGACAGAGGGGAACTTTAGCCTGTCTGTTTTCGAAGAAACGATGTCTTGTGATAGGAGAGTGAACAAAAAAAACAAATAAACAAAACCAAAAAAACAGTATGAACAGGATGTCTGCTTCGCTTGAGCCCTGTCCTCCTCACCACACAGTCGACAGTAACTGAAAGTGTCCTTTTCTAGGTCGTATATTAGCCCCTGAGGTTTCTGGACGGCAATACATTCTGGCCTTTAATCCAACTCAGTTTAAATTTAACCTGTTCCTCTTCCTTGTGTGAGTTAGGGAATGTAGACAGTATGGGGCTCACAGCTCCAAGGGACATGGGGGGGTCAAAGGTTAGCAGAAGACAAGGCCACTATAGGGACTACATGGAACTTGACTCCTATGTCAGATGGAGGAAGATATCTAAACATGTACATCTCCAGGAGGGGACAGAGAGATCATTTAGTTAATTTTGGCGTACAAGACCCAAGGAGTGACGGTAACAGATTTAGATTTATGGGAGATGAGCAGGGAGACAGACCACCTCCTTTTCTAGTTGATTGATTGACTTTAAGAGGGATCCCACGAGTAAAGAATCGGGGGGTGGTATTTTGGTAGATTTCTTAAGGGAGCAGAGGGCGAAGCAGTTTGGCAGTACTTTCACCATAGATTTGAGAACTCCAGAGGGTGGCCGCACTCTGTTTCGGATGCTGGCTTGAAGAACTGTTTCAATAAAGATTGCTCTATCATTCTACCCAGCCTTGCCTCGGTATAATTCTTTTATCATCCAACTACACGCCAACACCTTTGAGGAGGAGAGTCCAGAAACAACACCCAATATATTTGTAACTGGATGCAGCCGACGCGTCTGACCTGACATTTTATTAGAATTCTGTTTAATGGCAATGTAAACTGAGAATACTCGAATGACAGTTAACAAAGGTGACAGAATATAACTCAAATTACATTCGGCTGGATGACCAAATAATGCTAGGTAGGCTATAGCAAAACCATATACCTGTAAATATGTAACAATAAGCCACAACTACATCAGCAACGTATACAGTTATTTTTAATACATCTTCGGGTATCTTTAAAATTTGTATTTTTTGTGTGTATTTTTTGTTTTTGAATTCATGTTACTTGTGATGTCACAGTTCCAGTTAACATGGCAACCACTTTACATACACCCAAGACATTTTCTTTAGGTTCCCATTGTGCTTACTTGCAGTGAGAATGTGTGTTTCAAGCACAAACCTGGAAATAGAGCTGATGCAACTCAATCCTGTATGAACATCATGTACATGCGAATGACCTCATGCTTCACAGGATGTGGTAAACAAAGCTGTTTGCAGTTTTTTGGGGAGGGGTGGGGAACTCGGCTGGCTACCCATCTGTGAGAGACACTGGTTGCATTCGATATTTCGTTTTTGTATGCTTTTCGACGCTTTCTTTTAGCAGAACATGTTCTTTCTAACTGCCGCCTTGATTGCGTACTTTGCACAAAGGAGTGAATGCGCAGCTGGTGGTGCAGCTGGCAGGCAGCCAGAAGAGAAGGATTTCCTGTCACCGCTGCAGTTTGACTGCGCACATTAAAGGTGTTTTCATTCTGGTCAGTGGCATGTAGGTGTCTGCTGTGGGGTTATCCCCCGCAGCAGAGATCACAAGAGGAAATACTATAGAATGAAGTGTCATTGCGCAGCAAAAAGAAAAAGAAAGTGGTTGAGAGACGGAGACAGATAGACTGACAGGATGACGGTAAAGAGCAAACCGTGCTTACAGTAACTTTGCTGTTAAGTGTGTTGATTGAAAGTGTGCCATGGAACGGAGATGATCCAGTTGCAGTTGTATTTTGAGGTTTCATGTTCGCTCAGGTGTGCCCATTGTGCCCGTAAATGCATGACACTCACTGTTGTTTTGAGAGTTAAAGATTGAGGTTTTCAAATCTACCTTTAAAGGAGCACCATGTGGTTTTGTGGAAGACATTTTCATCAGAGGAGAAAGATCTACAAATTAGTACAAATTAAACTAAATAAAGAAGCTGACCTTAAAGGACAACACTTTTGTCCCGTTTCATACTGTTTGACTTTGTTTACATTTGGCGGACCCTGCCACCTTTCTAACTTCAAACAGTGTTCTGGGGACCTACTCTTGAAGGTCTTGTCTGAGAATATTGTGCTAATCCATTACATTAAAACAAAACATGAGGTACTCAACACCTGTGACGTCCCTTACTGTAGCTACTGTTAGACGCCAAAACAGGAGTATCTGTGTTCCCACACTCAGTGATTTTGTAACAGGCAAGTCCTGATGTAAGCAGTGCTTTTTCTGAGTTTCATTCGTGCCTGACGACTTTCATTTCCTGTATTTTCTAGGAAAGAGCTTGAAAAGTGTACGAAATGAGGCGAGGGAGGGGGTGTAGCCTACCACTTCCTAGAGGCTATTACCAGCAACAGAGGGGTAGTAAGCAGGTTGTGAAAGGGCATTTGCTTTTGTCTTCCTGTCTACAATGAACAAGGCCAATGAAAAATGCCATTGTAGTTTTTGTGAGTTTAGCTGCTTTGACATGATGATGATGATGATCTGTAAAGGTCCCAAATCAGTCAACCAGATAATAGAAAATAAAAACCAAGATGAACAAGAAGGGTGAAGTGGAATATAATTCAACCGTCTCTCAGCAGGTATGACTCTCTTCAGGAAAGGCCTCATCTTCGCATGACGTAAACGTCTATGATCCTGTCAAGTTACAGGCCGAAAAGGTGTCCTGTGGATTTTTTTGAGTTGCACAGTCTGGTTCCTTGATTTGTTTGCGTCATGCACAAAGATACGCATGCACGCTCACAAGAACATGGGTCATTTCATTCACATCCTGCCATTAGTTTTTTGCACAATTCCGATGAACAACAGCTGACGGAGGTAGACAACAAATGAGGCAATGCGAAACTGGGAAGTGGAGACAAATAGACTGCAAGTGAACAATGATCTGGTGTGTGTTGGTGTGCATTGGCTGAATATGAGTATCACTTTTGTTTGTTTAAAAGACAACACCAATGGGAAACTTGGCCCTTGGCCAAAAGTCTGCACAAACTGAGACTGGGAGGATGGATCCCAATGATTTCGGATCTGTAATTGTGGATAATCTTGGTCATGACCATAACATAGAATCACAAAGATGTCTCCGTCCACACTCAAGGTAGCACAAACATGGACAACAGTCAGGGACCCAGGATGGGCCCCTGGTGGGCTCCACAAACGGAGTGGGTCACTAAAGTAGGAGGTTCCTCCACAGCCCTGTCTCCTGTAAAACTACTTTTATATAATTAATACATTATGTAACAACAAAATATGTATTTGGCTCGAACGATGAGGAAATGCTACTAAACATACCAGCAAGTTATTGTTCAGCACAACACAATTATGATAACGATCAAACGTAATTTCTCTAGGAGGGAGACGGCCGGTTTGACAGGTTGGAGCAAAGCTAGAGTGGTAGCAGAGTTGCATTGATTAAAAGAGCCAAAACTGCATTTAATGAGCAGTAAAAAAAACTCATGGTAAAATTCCGAATTAGGAGCATGACGTAACCTGGGAATTTTGTTAGAGGAAGAACACTAACAATTACCGACTAACACCTAATAACAGACAATGGATGAAATGAAGTGAATCCTGCTAGTCTGTCCAGACTGCTGCCACGCTCCCACTGCAGCATATACTGTAATCAAGATCACGCACGCTAGCACACAGCTAAACCTGTACCGTCACTTGCTGATGTTCAAATAGTCATGTTCATAAGCCCAACTTTCCGCGTACCATCCACCTGAGAGCTCTGACACTTCATCGATGAGATGAACTTCAGTATTTTGTTCATTTAATATGCTAACAGCTGGCCTTACAGTGCTGACAGACTATTGCCTCTCGCCAAGTGGTGTCACGAGGCAGTATGTCCCCGAGGCTAGCTGGTTAGCATGCTAACTAGTAGACATAACACCAGCACTGTTGTTTCTTCACATTCTAGGTGAAAACTTTAGTTAATTCTTTTAAAGTTATTCGTTTTTGGGGTTAAAAAGTGAATGTCTTTTCACTCCTTTCTATCAATCTGACAGCAGCAGTGATCCATGGATGTAAGCTCTGTTGTCGGGTGTTTATGTGCTGTAAAGTGAGTTGACTGCAACTCACTGGAGCTGGAAGGGCAGGGTCAAACCCACGCAACATACATTTGCTGTGTGTTTGGTCTGAACACACCATTAGTGGGACATTTGTGCACTGCCAAAATAAAGTAATGCAGTGCTGCCTTTAACATGGGATTGCAGAAAGGACCTCTTTTCTGCTATCGTTTCCACAAATCAAAAAACACACGCAAAACAGTAGATGTATAGAAACAATATCTTTAATATGCTACATCATGTAAATATAAAAGTCACCATCAAAATAGTCTCTCACATATAAATTCTTAACATCTTATAACCTGTTTCCAAAAATAGAACTACATAGACAAACATATTGTACATAAGAAAATAGAACTACAAAATGGTACAAGAAGGAACATTACTGGCTAAGGACACAAATCCCTGCCCTCTGGTTTTGGGTAACACCAAAAGCACACAGATCAAGTTGCATTTTTTTTCTTTTTTAAATCCAGTGCTACGTGACGAAATTATAGACAGTGTTGCAAAAATGTGCTTCTGCGTCTCTTGGTTGTGCTGTCCAATGCTGAATATGAGGTACCGACGTCTGTATGAAGATTTGGATGAAGCTCAGGTTAACATTTACAGTAAAGCTTTGTTTATATGAAATATCAGAAACATTTGAACCCAGTAAAAAAAAAAAAAAAAAAAGGTTAACAAGCAGTAACCGACAACATAAAAAATGTATTTTCCAGTGGGTCTTGTCTATTTGTTTCTTTTCGTGGCATTTGTTTATGTTCAGCAACAGTGCGTCTTTCTGAATTAGCTGTGAGTAGTTGCTGGTTAATCAAGAAAAAAGTGATTAATGCTCTGTCTGACCCTCTTTTCTCCCTTTGAGTTGAATAATGATCCCCACTAAAAAAACGTTGCTACACATTCATTTTCTTTGATTATGATTTTGGCAATGGCTTATTAACACACAGTTTGAAGGTACCTGATTTTCTTTTCCCTTTTTTATTATCATAAATAAATAAAAATAGGTGCAAACAGTCGAGGAGCAGGAAGGTTGTTTGTGCCGTCACTGTGCCCTGTCGTTCATATAAAAACTTCCACTTGCAAAAGCTCAAACGCACCGTCACACACAAAAAGTAAAAATATAACATAACAAGGGAAGACTGGACCGCATATCGTTCCTGAGTCCATTTGCGGTTTTTCCTAAAAGATCAGATCGCCTTGGAAAATGCCAGCACACATGAAAAAGACACTAGCAGAAGCTATGACACAACTAAATAAATATAGAGGAATCAAAAGTTGTTTTTCTTTTTTTAAAAAAAAAGGTAATAAGTTAAAGCACAAAAAGCAAACACTTCTCTACCTGAGTGAAAAGAGTTTTAAATAATTCACAGCTTCAACAACATCCCTCCCTGATTTCATTTGAAACTGACATTTGGGAGGAAGTACAATCACTGAATAGCCTCAGTCTTTGGAATGCTCTTCTTTTGGTGCTGCGCTCATTGGATTATGGAAGTTTATATCTCCCGTTATGCCCTTCATGGACAATATCGGGAGGTTTTTTTGGCGACATCTCTTTTCTTGGTTGATGGGATGCTGTATGTCCTTGTTTTCCCCTCCACCTTCTCACTGTCCTTCTGTTTTCACTGTCGCCCGTGTGTGGAGATGAACGACGCTGGCCCTCTCCTGATAGGCCACTGGAGAGCTGTGGTGCGACGTAGCTGATTGCGCCATCGATGGTGCGTTAATTGCCGCCGTCAGCGCTTTCAGCAGAATGGTGGCCTCCTTCTGGTCCTCCTTCCCCTCGCCTTCCAGGGTACGGGCCAACCACCGCTCCACGGCCTCCTCCACCTGTGGTGCTGACGCCGTCTCTGCAAGCGTGTCGGCCTCTTGGCTGGCGTCGAACCGCTCCACCATCTCTTTCATGTGCGCGTTGACGGGGGCGTTGGTGTTGGCGAGGCAGCAGCTGCGCTGGTGGATGCGGAGGGAGAAGCGGTGGAAGAAGGTCAGAGCGCAGAGCTGGCAGCGGTAGGGGCGGTCGCGGGTGCTGTGAAGGCGGCGGTGCAGCTTCAGGTGGATGTACTGGGTGAACTTGGTGCCGCACAGCTTGCACTGGTATGGCTTTTCCCCGGAGTGGAGGCGCAAGTGTGTTTTCAAGTTGCTGGTGCTACTGAAGCGTTTGTGACACACCTAGAAGGCATGAAGGGAAAGGTTTCTGTGAGCAATACGTCCACATGACTGATTACTAACACCATAGAAAAGTTTTATTGTGTGTGTGGAAGAACTTATGTAATGTTTTTTGTCATCAATAGTGGGTTGACCATGTTAGTCCAGTTCTGATTTTCTTTCTGTTCTCTGGATACTCACACCCATGAAGTCACACTAAATGTGTTGTTTTGAAAAAAAGGTGGGTCGTGGCACAATGAATATCAAACTGACACTTCACTGAGTTACCAGAGAGGTATGTGGCGTGTGTTGTGTGTACAGTCACACTCTCGATTTTAAATCAACGTCAAGGTTGAGATCAGCAAAGAAGCTCGCACAGAAACGTACACTGAGGTCACGATTTTCGACATACCTGACATTCATGTGGCTTCTCCCCCGTGTGGACCAGGTGGTGCTTCTGGAGGTGGGCCAGCTGAGTGAAGCTCTTTTTACACAGGTTACACTGGAACGGTCTCTCGCCGCTGTGCACTCGGAGATGGACCTACGATCATACAAAAAAAAAAAAAAAGTCATGAGCACCGGTGTCAAATGACGGAATTTTGTTTGGTGTAAGTCAAGTCATGATTGCCAGACAGAGGGATTGAAGCTGTTACCTTGAGGTTCGACAGCTGTCCGAACGTCTTGGAGCAGATGTTACATTCATACTTGATCTTCCCATTCTGCTTCTTCAGTGGGTAGGGCAGGGATTTGTGGCCGGGGCCGTTGCGTGGCGCTGTGCTGCCTTTGGTTGGAGCCAGGCTAAGATTCATGGCCTCCTCGCAAGTAGAGGGCGACTGCTCGGGAGACTGATGCTGATTGGCGGCCTTGGGGAGAGGGGAGAGCTCTGGGGTGGCTGGGCACACATTGGGTGTGAGTTCTTTCAAACCCCCTTGCTGGGACAGAGGGTAGGGGGGGGAGACTGGGAGTGGTTTGGGCTGGCTGATGGGTTGATATGGGAGTCCGTCTGTGCCCAGGTAGCTGTTGTGGTGGACGGGTCCCGTTGTGGTCAGTATCCTATGGAAGGGAGGGGAGTACGAGGGGAGGAGGAGGCGGGGATAATGTGGGGCGTAGGGAGGAAGGAGCTGGTAAGGAGGCTGGAGGGGTCTGGATTGAGGGTAAAGGGGGTAAGATGAAACAAGACCCTCCCTGTGGCCGTAGAGGCCGTGGAGATGCAGAGGGAGATTTCTGTGCTGGGGCTGGAGTTCAGGATGGTGCAGGTATGGGTGAATCAAGCCCAGGCCGAGCTCTCTGTGCTCGGGCTGGGGGGAAGGAATGATCACCCGTCCCTCTGGATCTCTGTCGCTGCTCTCCTCTTTCTCAACCTTTTTGCTGAAGTCCATGACGTGGTCGTCAGGCGTGTCAGGCGGAGTGTCTCTCTCCAGCATCTCCACATCTATCTTCTCCTCGCAATCGTCATCCCTCTCTTCTTTCACCCCCTCCTTTGTTCGTTCTGTGAGCCACGTCTGCTGAGGTAGGTGCCGTTTGGTGTACTCTGGCTCATGGTCTTCTTCAGAACTCGTGTACTCTGCAAGAAAGAAAAATAGAATATGAATGTAAGCTTCACAGGGCTGGATGACTTTAAACGATGGCAGATCTCAATTCAATATCACCGTAATCCCCAAATTCAAGTCACGAGGCTTCACACATGCAAATCACACGTCTGCCCATGGAAGGCACTCCCTCTTATGGTAAATGATAGTAGTTTCACTTTTGACTTGATGCGTAGGCCCTACAATGAAGGTTTCTGTTTGTCAGTCACAGTAGTGATTTTGGTGTGGGAGAGTGGGCTGGTGGTAGAGCATGTGGGAGTCCATGTGTCATGTCATCTATGAGCGGTAGGACAGCAAGATTCTGAGTTTCATTTGTGCAACCTTTTCTGGGTATCGCTGTCTTACCGTACCGGCCACAAGACAATGTAAAACACCCCTTCCTTTTTTTTTTTCTTCTTTTTTTTTCCCCTTTCTGTTTGTGAGAAAGCTTCTGTTTGTGTCATTCTGTGTACATCATGTGAAGGTCCTTTAAAGGGCTGTGCCACAGTACTTAAAAACTTTGAGACATCATCTCATGCCTGAGTCGCATAGGCAGATATTCATCAGCAACATCTGTCATGCTACTTTCCTCTTTTTTCTTAGTTTTGTTTCTTTGTTTTACATTTTTTTTACATTGTGTTTAAATCGCCATTTAGGATTTTCCAGATCTAAATGTTATCTTAGGTGCAGCCACTGGTTTCCCCAGTTTACAGGGACGTGAACCGTCTTTCTTCTGTTTTCTAACTTATTACAGGTGCACGATCATGAATTTGTAAAGCCCAATTACATTCATAATATCTTCTGGGTTTGTGAATCCAAGTGCTGCCACCCCCAGCACCTGAGCTGGCGGAACTGGATCGCCTTGACGGAATAACAGAAAGTTAAACCTGTAAGACAAACAATGACCGACCGCTCGTGGACTTTTACAGAAAGGAAAAGGTGAAAGGCTTTTAAAACCCTTTAGCGTATAAAACAATGTAGTGATACCGCCTTGCGTTAGTCACCAAGCTGGATGGCGACGCAGCTGGTGTATCCAGTTGGAGTGAGTCATCTTACCCTCACCGCTCAAGATGATGAGGGTATGACTTGCAGTTCTACTAATAGCTGAAAGCAAGTGACTCACTAAGGTACTTTGACCGGCCATTATTCCCCTTCGATCACTCCTCTCTCCCTCAGACTCCCACGTCATTTACCACATCTCACGAACCACTGAGATTTGTGCATCCTCCGTGGCCTTAAATAAATCTTGGGCTCTCCACGGGGAGCCAGGCGTGAGGAAATAACATCAAGCTAACTGTCAACTATCTTTTTCTTTTTCTATGAAAGATAACATCAAGTGTTTTTCACAGGAAGGGAAAACTGTGTCCTTTTGTTTTCGCTTTTGAAGAGAAAGAATTTTCTGCTGATAAAAGTGTTCCTCTGCTGGCGCAGACCCAGTGCTACGTGTTCAATCACAGTAGATCAAAATCTGTCATTTTTTTGGTTATCAGATCTAGTATGAAAATAGCTGGAACTGAATAGAATCTATGCGGGTAAGTGTTGTTTCCTCTCTCTAGGTTATTCTTGGAAGCGATTCTTACAAGGTCAAGGCGGGATGGAGCTGGTTACTTTGGTTGTAGGTGACCAGAAAAAAAGTACCTCCGTCGACTTCTATCGCATTTAAAAAGAAAAACAACTAAAAATGTGCATACACGCCTGCGTCATATATATAGATATTAGCGAGTCTATTTTAACTGAAGCGTCTGCTCCTGCTGCACTCACTCTGTTTGATTTCACCCTGCTGCTGGCTGCAGAGCCTCTGGGCAAACTCCTGGCTGTACCACACCAGCAGCTCCTGGTTGGGCTCCACCGGGCGAAGGGTGTAGAAGTAGATGTCCCGGTTGTTCTGGCACGCCACCAGGTTCTGCTCGGCCAGGGAGCGTGCCGGGTTGACATAGCGCATCCAGTTGCTCCTGTTGACGTCATAGCCATCAATGAAGTTTTGAAGGTGGCCGCCGCTATAAATCTGAAGTAGAGGTGAAGAGGTGGGGATTAAAACAGGTGCCCAGGAACTCTGATTTGTGTTTATTAATTGTCAATATTAATTAGTACAGTTCAATTCTTAACCACCACATTGCAGCATGTGATGCTCAAATTATTTTTATGAAATTTAACACACAGGAATCTGGTTGAAAATGCTGATTAAAATCCACATAAAATCAAAGCAATCAATAAAAAAATGGAAATAACTCAAGAATACATCATAAATACAAGTATTTAGAAAATAGAGAACATCAGATAAAAGTGTGTATAATCACCTCTGCCATGAACAGTTAAATCTCCTTTCCTCTCTTCAGCTGTCAGTCAGTGTATTTTGCTCTTACAGCTCTGTCCTGTGTGTCCTCAGTGTTGAACTCTTGAGTGTGTGTGTTTACGCCCGTGCTGTGCACTATTTTGTATTGTCAGGAAGGAGGCGTGGCCTTTTCTCACTCTCCCTCTTTCCTTCTCCTTTTTTTTTTCCTTCTCTCTCTTCTCTCTCACTTCTCTGTAATATCATTGTTTCTGTTTTCTCATTTATTTGTATGGAACGCGCGCCGGCGGCACACTTGTTTATGTTCAGAGGGAAGAAACAAAAAAGCGTCGGCATATGAAAAGACAAACTGGGTGAAGAAAAGGGGAGACGCAGTTGGATTCCTGCCAGACAGGTGCTGGCAGGCAGCCCAATGAACACGGGCACGCAGGCATTAGCTTGCTCTTGGCAGCTAGTCTACACACATGCCATACACCTGTGTGTCATGTGGTTGATAAGATAATCACTCCGGGAGGACGTCAGACTTTCACTATTGCTACGGGGCAGGAACAACCCCTTGCACAGGTTTTACAGGAAATAAAACCGGAAGGAAAATACACAGGATGGCAGCGTAAAGTCCTTTTGGGAATTGAGTCAGCAGAATAGAAAATTTCCTACGTGACATAAGTTTGTCGAGAGAGAGAAAGAAAAAGAAATACGACTTGATAAATAAAAGGAGGGGAGGAAAGACGAGAATTGTCTAGGAGTGTCTGCGTGCGTGTGGATGTTGAACAATAGCCCCTTCCTTTGTGTGTGTGTGTGACACATGTTGTATAGGACTAAATGCCGGTAAAGCTCTGATGACTGTGTGAGCGTCAGCCTGTTTGTTACGTGCCACCAGTGTCCGTCCAACTTCCTCTGAAATTTTTAGCAAAACCACTGTGCGCCAGAGCAATCTGTGTGAAAGCGCTTTCTTGTTTCCTTACGTGCTGACATGGACTTGGATGTGAAACTGTATCTGAGTGACTGACCTTCTTTTTTTTTTAATCATGAATAATAGGGGAAGATGAAAACATGCTGCTGCTCAACTGCTAATTTTCTTACATTTGGATTTGAGACTTGTCTAAAGGTTGGATTAGACTTGTTACCTTGTTGATGCCTATATTTGATCATGCATTGCTTGTGTATAATGTAAACATTCTCTTACCCTCCAGAAGTATTTCCTGTTGGCCTGTTTGGGCACGCTGTCTTTGGTGTAGATGTCTCCTTGAAGGGGACCAAAACGAGTCCCCTGAGGGATGTATTCTTTGCTGAACACACCCGTTACCTGGAACACACAGACCAAATGTATAATTAGATATCCCATCTCTCACCCCATACATGGAATATTACACAACAGGTTGTTAAGAGTCTTCCATGTAAAAACTAACCACCTGTCGGATGGTTGCTGTTTAGCGGAAAGAGACAGTTAAGTTTGCATTTTTGTACATTTCTGTGCGGTATGTTAAATCTGTTGAAGAATATTCCCTTTCTGAGTTTATTTTACGTATCACGCTAAAGAGGGAGCACGTAAAAACATAGCCAAGGCTAGCCGGTTAGCATGCTAGCTTTGAAATACTCTCTCTCTGCAACACAGTACATTGAATTCTGGCACCACACTAGAATTTCTTTGTGTTTCTTCATATCCTGTTGATAATGTCGACACATTTCTGAATGTTTTAAACCTGAAGATTTTACGTATTGCACCTTTAAGGTGGATGGTTCTCTCACTTTGAATGATTGTGTTTTGTTTTGTTTTTTTTCCCATTGTTTGTGTTTGAGTTGCAGTCGTGGCGGCCTCGTCACTTTGACCCAGACGGCTCTAGAGCCAAGTTAAAACCGGCGAGGTGACACACTTTCAGCGCTAATGAGTTAAGCGAATGAAGAGAATTACACTTTCTCTGACCTACTCCACTGATCTCTGACCTGCTGTCCTCACAAACACCGGCGAGAGAGAGGAAGCGGCGTCACCTGATGTGTGTCCTGTGGGCTTCTTACAATAGCTGCACTTAAAATGCACAGGAGACACGTTCCGATCCTTAGACCATGAATCAATCTTAAAGTCAGCACTGACTCAGCTTGCTGTATGAAACGGTTGCTTCACAGCCTAAAATCCCCGATTGCAAAATGTTCATCCTATAGATGTGTAAATCAGACTCCAAGGTGTCTTTTAAAACTTGTCCGGGCAAAAGTGAAAAGTGCATGAGATTTTTTTTTTTTTCCCTTTGGCTATAGTTTGAGCGGGAACCCTTTCTTTTTTGCCAAGATGCGGTAAGAACGAAAAACCTGTCATGTTCTGTACGTTATTGAGTCATTTCCAACCTTTCAGAGGTAGATGATCTCTAGGGAGGACGCACAGGATCTGTCAGTGTCGCCTTTGTTATGCAGAACAGGTCTGTGATTCACACTTTCATACGCATTGCACAGGCGTGGGGTCAAACCCTGGCCGCAAACGCACCCAAACGCTCACACACGCCATCAGGCAGCGGCGTCTGTGGCACACAGCCGCGGTGTCTTGAGGAGCTTTGTGTTCAATCCTTGGACACCCTCCTTGCCCAGCCCCCCACACACAAACACACACGCTCTCTTCCTGCCATTGAGAAATCGGGATTCAAACTGACCCCCCAAAAGGATTTGCATGGCCTCATTTGTAAAGGTCAAACCTTAAAAAACAAAAAAAGAAGCCAAACACCTGTAAACCTTGTGATTATTTACCACACTGTGAAGATCAGACTCGTTAAATTATGTAAAAGCAGTTAATTAGAAACAACAGGTCATCGAGGGCGCCAGGAGTGTGTGTGTGCGTCAAGCTGCCGTCGAGGCAAGTGAGGTGATTCCTGGATGCGATGAGCCGGGGTGACAGCGACATTGTGCTTCGCTGGCGTTGCGTGACTAACGAATCGCTGTGGGCCGCCGCTGCTTAACCGCTCAGTTCAGCCAGGTTGGGAGGGCGGGGGGAGGGAGGGGAGCTGAGGAACGGAAGAAAAGAGGGTTGGGGCGTTTCTTAAGTGGACCCACGCTATATCGCACTGCTGCACGACCCCCCCCCCCCCATCCCTCGTCTTTTCTTAACCCTCTCGAAATAGATTGTGCATCCGCCAGGTTGAAGCCTGATGCCTGGCCGGCTGCCTGTCCCCAACGAAAGTTAATCATCTGGTTTTAACCTAAATCCCCCCCTCCTCCCCATGCACACACACCATCCTCTCCTCAGCTCCTCCCTCCCCACCCATCCCCTCCGTTGCCTCTCTCTCGGCTCGCTGGCACCCGTTTCTGACGCCCCATCTGCCACGTGCCCCCTCCACCCTTCATCGCATTTCCTGGCACGCTTCGGCGCAAAGAAATGGAAGGAAAAGGGAAGTCTAGAACAGGTGGAATGGAAAGATAAGTGGGCCCAACAATCCTCCTGAATGTCAAAGGTGTGCGCCACCAATGATTCCTCTCATCTGTCTGAGAGAAACAAGAGTTTCACACACTCACCTGAGAGTATTAAAAAAAAGAAAAAATCCCTTCCCTCTGAGGCTTCCTGTTAACCGCATGACCTGTGTCTTACATTTAGGATGACACATGTGTGCACACCATCCCTCAAACCCAAACAAAGGAGCGGCTGTGTTTTTATGATCATCGCAGGAAATGAATTTCCCAGCTACGACAGGGCAAGGAGAGAAAGATTCACATGACGCCGTCTTTAGGAAGGGAAACCACTCACCGGACAAGGGCCCACTTGAAGCAATGCAGATTACTGGCAAGCATGTGAGCCACGCGCTCGTGCTCGTTTTCATGTTTCATGTTTCATTTCTTATCTGGTGTGCGTTGACTTACTTATCTCACTTACATGTGGATGTGAGATATCGTTACCTTCTCATGACTGTGCTGTTTGATCAGCTGGGACTGTGCCATTCGAGCACGCACCAAACTGCAAAAATTAGGACTGCGAGTTGCGCGAGGCGTTTTATAAGACGTGCCGGGCTGGCAAACGAGGGCCGGGGGGAATCGAAATTAGCTCTTGAAGAGATTTTATCACTTGAGTTTGCATGCTGTTTTTTCTCTCGAACTCTGCACAGAGAGAAGGGAAGAGATGAGAGTGTGACAGCCAGGGAAGAGGAACGACGACAGAAAGTGTTGCCAGAAAGAGGAAGGGGAGGGCAAGCTGACCACAGTGCTGCTTGTTGAGAAGCGACTACAAAAGAGGTGTGACATCTTTCTCTTCTCTGTCTTCCTTTTCAAGATGGGGATTCTCTGTTGAGTTGCAGAACAAATACCCCTTTTTGAAACCATCCTCGGCCGACGTGATTGCACTGCTTTACAGTAGGGTAACATGCCTGGGCACACGTCAGACCTTACTGCAAGCCAAAAAGTCACTTGACAGAACGGAAATAACCTCAGGGGGTATTGCTGCTTCTGACTCACCTGAGTGGGAGGAAACGTGCGGTAAAGAGGCCAGGCACGGTTGTAAAAAAAAAAAATAAAAAAAATAAGCTAGGCATGAGTGTTGATGTGATTAGATCACCTGGTGGAAGCCGAGTCTGACATGTTTGTGTTTACGTCCTGAGTCGTCTGCATGCGTCGCAACAAGTGAAGTGCGACGGAGCTGTGCACAATGGCTCGAGCGTGAGCGTGACATGATGGAAGTTAAGGTGGCCGGGAGACATGAGAAAGGCCCCTGACCTCAAGCTGCCGGTGGCCTCGTGTGCACTGGCCCACATTCACTCACACACACTCACACACGCGGCATACACCCTGCTGCGTACGTGGTAAACTCATTACTCAGCAGATCTTTTGTTTCCGAGTAGCCCAATACAGATGGCCCAACAGAATGTTATGTAACAGAATTAATGCTTCGAGGTGTCAACACTAAAGCTCTAATCTGACAAAACTGACGGTTTAAGGATGCAAGTAGCTTAAAGTTTGTTTTGTTTTACATTTTTCTCTCGGCAGGCAAACCTCGTTGTCCGCGCCTCGTTGTCTTACCTCGTTGTCCGCGCCGTACTCGAAGGTGAGGTTCCGTGGGATGGAAGTCATGGCTTTGGGCAGGCTGAAGCTGGGGTCCGACACCTGGTCCGGCACGATGTAGGTGCAGTTGAGGGCAAAGTCCATCTCCCTCCAGCCGCTCATGTCTCCCTGTGTGCTCTCCAGCTTCATGTCGACAGTGTAGAATGAACTGCAAGCGATCGGATTCAGGCTTCTCGGGCTTCTCGGTTTGAGTTTGGTTTGTTTCTGTTTGGTTATGTTGCTTTGGTATAAAAGTACTTTGGCTTTGGTTGGGGAGGTCCCCTTCTCTTAGGTACGCTGGTTAAAGCTCAAGATCTGGAAAAAAAACGGAGAGGAGAGAGGAAGTTAGCTTTGAATCACATTGACTTTTGAGCTAAAGGTCCAATTTTAAGAATTCCCAGCTCGTCAAGGACTGACTCTGGTTTTGGGACGGCAGCCGATCCGACCTACAATCCAACAGTGTCAGTGCTCAACGAGTTGAGATAAGATTCAAAAATCAACCTTCATACGAACGGGTCCTTTGAAGTGTATTTTTTAAATGAGAGAGATCTGACTTCAAAGTTGGCCCACTGCAAACTGAGCCAACTCACCCCAACCTTGGGCATGAAAAACAGCTTATTCATAAAAAAGCAGCAGCCTCTAAAGTGAACAGAACCTAGGACTGTGATTGCCACACTTCTTCCGAGACTCGCTATGCCCCCACCATCTCAAAAATGCCATTCATTATTCAAGTGGCCGGCTCCATTCATGACGAAAACCAAAGTTCAATGTCACCGTTTTTGGCCATCATCCCAGCACTCGCCAGTCAGTTCAACCAGCCGTTTCTTATGGGGCCAATTGGTCAACGTGTCCTTTTTCCGCTCACTCCGTTCCATTTAATCCATCTGTTATTCATTCAACGTTATCCTTGCAAGCAAAAAAAAAAAACAAGAAAGAAGGAAAGAAAGAAATTGACTTACTTTCACACATTCATTCAGCTGTAGGATCCTCATTTCTTTGGCTATGTCATCCCCCGTATTGCTTTCTCCTCCTTTTGTACTCTCTGTCCTTCCTGCAGTATTTTTTCAGGGATTCCTTCTCAGTTAAGATCCTTTTGGGTATCCGCTCTTGCTGTGTCCGCTCACTGTCACTGTCACCAAGAA
The DNA here is from genome assembly GCF_904848185.1 of Acanthopagrus latus. NCBI lineage: Eukaryota > Metazoa > Chordata > Actinopteri > Spariformes > Sparidae > Acanthopagrus > Acanthopagrus latus. Next base: position 6,780,506 of record NC_051041.1, on the reverse strand, counting down.
AACTCATGAGCCGGGGATTGCGCCAAGCATTTTTAGCCCAGCGGCCCGGCCAATCGCAGGCAGCCATGGTCATGTGACCGAGCCATCTGACACACAACTGTTGGGATTTTTTTTTTTTTTCTTTCAGACAACAACATCAGTGACGTTGTACACTTGGCCAGCAAGTAGGCTGTTGTGATGATGAATGCTTGGACACACACACACACACACACACACACACACACACACACACACACACACACTCACACTCACATACACACAAGTCCACGCACACACAAAGAAGACATGTTAATGAATGAATAAAGGAAGAGCAGATGGCTGGCCTGTTGCCACTGAAAAACACACTCATAGACTTTTGCTTGGTTTGGCACTTAATGAGCAATCTGCTGCCACTGTATCTCCTTGACCTACATCTCAGAGAAGAACATCTTCAACCGAGACCTTTAAGACCCCTGCCACACACCCACACACACACACACACACACACACACGAGAACCTATGCAAACACAATTATTCTTAAATGTTTTTTAAGTTAATTAAGGAAAAAAAAGTGAAATACAAGCATTTTCCCTCTCTCGCATGCACTCGTACATACCTGGCTCTGATTGGTGTTCCCCCCCCGTTCACAGGTACAGATGTAGGGCAGGTCAATTATGCACGCCACACAGGGAAGGGACTTAGACACCTGACTGGCGGGCGTCCCCTTTACTTTCAGACACGCGTTTATTCTATATTGAGCCCTGGGTCACCTTCGCCTGCGTAAAAATAGCCAGGACAGGAGAGAGCACTTAAAGCACAACATATGGACGAGGTCAGAAAAAGAGAATGTGACTTTTTTCAAATGTAAACAGGCAGTCTGTGTTAGAAAACGGTCGTGTTTTCATATGTAAAAATGTCTGAAACAATGATGCCTTGATGTGAGATCCCCAGAATTTGTCACATGTGAAACCAGTGTCAGTTATTTTCCTCACATGCATCCAGGGGCTTGTGAAATCAAGGTTTTTCACCTGTGCTGTCACAACCAAAACCTTCGTCATGGTCACTCTATCACTGGTGACACATGTACCTATACATCATGACTAACGTCTGCATTTCGGTCTTACCGTAATTAACAGCGTGTTTGCTCATCCAACACGCATAACCTGCAGATGACTTGCACAATTCAATTCCTCAAGTTCTAGTTCCTGAAAAGATAATGCTGCTATGCTGTCTTTCATTAGAAGCTGACATGTGTATGCCTGTTGTATAATTTAAAATATGTCATAAAATCCACTATAAAATATCATGAGGGCTTAAACAATGCAAGCAAGAGAAACAGTTGAAAATGTTATGGCAACACATTAAATTAAAGGTGCAATATGTAGTTTTAGGGATGATATTTTAATCAAAAAAGAAAGATCTTGAAGATCCTGATTTTTTTTTATCCCTAAACAGACTAAATAAACAAACTCAGTTATGGGAACGATAAATGTTTCTGAGTCTGTAATATTTCCTCATTAATATCGTAAATAGTGAAATTATGAGTTTAAATCTAATCTCAAAATGGCATAGAACGCCTTTAATCAAAGGGGCTGTATGTTCACAAATGAAAGACACAGTATCTATTAAACATTTACAAGTATTAATAAATATTATAAACATAATTTGAAACTCAATTATAAAACAAATAATAATGATAAATGGTTTATAAAGCATTATATTGTTTATAAACAGTGAAATAACTAACAAATAGTGTAATTCACTATAATTTTAACCCCCATATCCCCATATTATTATCTTCACCATTATTATTATTATTATTATTATTATTATTAGATGACAGCATACTGTGTAACCACTTATAAATTAATATTTCAATTATTTTTCATATCATTACCACTGTCAGCACTATAAATTGATAAAGCCATAGCTTTGATTTAAAATATATATATATATAACATGTTTGTGTCCACCACTGACCCCTCCTCCTATCGCCCTTTCTTTCCTAACTTGGCTGGTGAAATAGTAAATTGGCTGCCATATGGCAAGACTGCTATTCCAAGAGTGGAGCTTTACTTTACTGCCCAGTGTGGCGTGGGGGTTAATGGTGCTGATAGGAGTGTGTGTGTGTGTGTGTGTGTGTGTGTGTGTGTGTGTGTGTGTGTGGTGGCAAGGGAGGGGAGGTGGGGATTTGGGTTGTTTCACTGGCCTGTGACTGGCTGGGCTAATTTCTCTAATTTGCAGACAGTCTGGGCTCAGGCTCAGGGCTCAGAGGCTAAAGACCCGGCACTCCAGGATAGCAGGCTAGCCGACTCATCTCACCCCTGGAGTCACATCACATCCGGGACACACTTTTTTTTTCCGGGAAGGGAAACCTCTCTCTCTCTCTCTCTCTCTCTCTCTCTCTCTCTCTCTCTCTCTCTCTCTCTCTCTCTCTCTCTCTCTCTCTCTCGAGCAGAGGGAACTGGGCCTATTAGCAGGAAGAGGGAGGACGGGAGGGAGATAACGGCACCAGACGAGACAAAAAGGATAAGTGGAGAAAAGACCTGAGGTCAGCTATATTGAAACTGTCTGAGACACGTGAAGTCAGACAAAGTGATGTGACCTGAAATGTGAACACGTAACACGAAGTTATAGGTGTTTTGTAATAATCTCGCTCTAAATCCACGTGTTGCCATGCAGAAGTCTAAGTGTGTTCAGCTCAAGTGCAGAGAAAGCTGCCACCTGCTCTACCAAGTGTTGATTTTAAAAGTGATTTCAATTAACTGAGGCGGAGAAGATGCACAGTGGTAGTTGTTGATGTTTTAACATAGCAATTGCGGTTGTACTGAAATAGAAACTGTGAAGCCCTACATCACACTCAAGAGAAGTAGGACAGTGAAGATCGAATTGGCCAAAACCTGCAGTGAGCACTGCTAATTTTCACTTCTCAAGAAATGAGAAAAAAACGATTAAATGCACGACATAAAAAAAAAAAATTTTGTTTTACACTCCAAGGCAAAAATAGATGTTCTGTTTCATGTAGACAGCTAACCTACACGACACTTTTTAGATACACTTCAACATACATAAATAACATGAAAGAACTGAGTTCCAAAGATAGATAGATAGATAGATAGATACTTTATTGATCCCGGAGGAAATTCAAGGGATAATGGTCTTTTTTTTTCCCGGACGTGGTGCATCTGTCTCCCTGCGCTGCAAGAAAACAAATCGGGCAATTAGGAGTGTAAAGTAAATAATCCTATCGTTTACCCATCAGTAACCACTGATTCCACCGCCTAAAGCCTCAGTACGGGTGTACCCCAACCAATGGGGCAGCAGCCTGTGAAAGGTGTGTTGTGTAACTGTGCCTTTTTCTGAATTGTACTCGAGTTCAGTTTTGTAGTTTTAAAACATAATATGAGATGATAGATCAAGGTACAAGGAAAGCCTCAATGTCCTATCTTTAATTGAATTTTGACAATAAAAAAACATGAACTATGTACATTTATATAGTTATAAAATCAGCAAATTTGTACATAGTGATTATTAAAAGTAACAACAAATGTGTCAGTCTTTTTTGTCTCAGATTTCATTTTCATTTTATATAACACGTCTACACAAATAAATGAGTGAAGTCATTTCCACTAAATAGCCTTTTGCAAAGTTTAAAGTAACAATTAAGTAATTGTTATTCCAATAAAGGTCTGTTAAGACACTGTCTGTCCCCTAAGGGTAACACAATGGTGATTTAGCCCACTGATGAAGGTACTACAGTATTTCTGTAATTGCCTTATCAAGAACTGGATGTCCATGGCAACATGCCAAGGAACAAAGGCCATGAGCCACTGATTCATTCACATTTGAACGTGTCATAGGCCACAGGTGCTATATTGACATTTCCACAAAACATGTCATATCACATTCACGTTACACATTTGCAAACTCGACTCTCTCATCTGGCAGTGGAGTGGACTGCAGTGGAGTTACAGGCGAGAAGGCTGTCAGGCCATTAATGGCAGTTTCTAGACTGCGTTTGAGTATTTGGAAGCGCGCCACCTCTTGATATATTTGAGGAAATTTTGGGGAATTTTTCCAGCAGTGGCAACAAAAAAAATCTGACCGAAAGTGGGTACAATCCCCAGTCACGTTTGACTGAAATAAACAGAACAGTGACAGGTATTTTAAGCCGATATGAGATCTTTTCCTAACCCTCACTAAGTGTTTTGTGTACCTAAGCCTAACCTGAACATAAGATCAGCACTGTGACAAGAGAAAGACTGAACATTTAACCTGAAGAAACATTCTGTTGCAACATGGTTTGAACACATCTGGGGGGGGGGGGGGGGGGGGATTGGGTTGCAACTACCCAGCAAGGTAACCAAACTCCTTTTACTGCTCCTAATCAATACTAATTGCTTAATACTGATGGGAAAAGGCCTAGTATTGCCTGAGTTCTGTGACCTACAGCACTAGGAAGCATTCGACTCTGCTGCCAGCACAGGTGTCACCGAGTGAGCAGGGACTGAGATCTTCAAGACTGATGCCACAAAGATAACAGGACTTTTGTGAGGTCACACAGTGGTCAGCTGCAGTTAAAACAAAATAAGGAAACAGCAGGTGATAGAAACTCACATGATGACATGTGTCTTTAAGGCCGAGTGTTTGTCTTTCACTGAGAATGAAAGTGATAACTACCCGGTCATGGAAGAAAAGAAAACAGCTCATTGTTTTCTTGAGAGCTTCTCAGCCATGAGTCAGCCACTGCAGCTTCCTTCTGCAGAGGAGACACACCGCTCCCCGACAAAATATATGAAACCAAGGGACCTGTGATGACATTGTGTTTACTTCGCCCGCTCTTGTCTTTCTTAGTTTCTGGGTGCCCCCAATCCCTCTGATTCTACTGGTTCACCCCCCCCCCCCCCCCCTCGCTTGGTGTTTTTTCCAGATCTGCGGTGGTAAACAGTAAACAGCTGAGCGGCAGATCCTTCGAAACAAAAAGAGGATTATTTCACAGTTGATGCATTGTTACCGTGGGCCTGCAGTTGCCGTCCCTAGCAACCAACAGCGTCCACATTACCAGGAAGCAGATGACCTATGGGAAGTAGGTGGAGAAACATCACGTTGTTTACTGAAGGCAGCCGGCTTAGCTTCACATCAGATCCCTTTAACCAGGGAGGATTAACCCCCGGTGATGAACCTTAAATATGTAAGATTATGTTATTGCATTTGGTCGCTAACATGTTGAGGCAATTGTTTTCCTGGAAGCATCTTTGTTTTGAGGCTGAGGGGCGGGGTCTTTTTGCAGGTCGGTAGTCATTTTGTTACCAGTGAAATCCTAAAGCCAGAGTTTTGTCCCTGGAATGCTGCAGTGCAGTGGAAGATTTGATCTAATGTTATATGCCAACAGATAACATGAAACGGATGAGACACACCTCCTTCCAAACTAGAATGTTCCAAGGAAGCACGTCTCATTTCCAGGGACTATTCATCATACAGCTTAACTTGGCAACTGTCAAGTCCAATGAATAGAACTTGTCAGACGTGTTCAATCACTCCGGGGGATATCGTTACTTCACTGGAAGAGGCCTTTGTGTGGCAACATCAAGTACATTGGCAGATTTAAAGCTTATGGGAGCAATCATTTTTGCAAATAAATCCTATGTATCTATAGGTTGAGGCGGGTCAACATACATAATCCAGGTATGATTTGAAGTGCAATTTTGTAATCTTGATGTGTGATCTTTAACAACAGCAGACCACTCCCATGTTCCAAGAGGGTTGGGTTATGAGGTTAAAATAATGAGGTTAAAAAAAACACTTAAATCCTTCTTTTTTCCATCTGTCAGCGCCACGTCAAATTCTTTGGAAGCAAGGTGTGAAAACAACAATGAAAATGAAAGTAGAGATGTAAGGAGGGGCTGTTTGATTTGGAAGCCGTGCTCACTTCTACGCCAGATCAATAAAGGAATGGAGGGAATGTTTTTTAATATAATCTTCAACAAAGCCCATATGTGAATGAAGTGGATTAATGAGCACTGCACTGACATTGTCTCATAAAATCCCTGGACAGGAGGCAAAACACTTCTGATGAGCTGGTGGTTCAGCGGTTGTGCGGTTCTGAAACTGACTGACAAAATATGGACCCTGTGATACAGCGATCACATATAGACCACCCAAACGCATCACTCGGTCGCAGACGACGCACTGTAAAACCAGTTGCTGGCTGGGATGTTGCTCACGTTAACCCCGCTGTCCTGTGTGGTGCCTGCATACGAGCACGAGTGAACCGCTGCAGCAGGGACGGCCTGATCAAGTAGCCCAGATAAAAGCACACACCCTGAGCTGAAGCGCGAGCAGCTGTACCAGTGGTGCAGCTCATAGAAAACACAACGGATAGATCCTAACAGACTTCTGATTTATGTATTTATTGCAGAGCTTGTCAGAAGGCACGGGCGGAGGACCAAGAGTCGCTCATGAGTCAGTTCCCCAGTAACGGAGCGGCTTTAAAGAATCGGTCTGGTCATCATTATTGCCGGCACTGCATTTATTCGTAGCACACAATAGCAGTTGTCCTTACGAGGCCCCTGTCTTTTTTTTTTTTTTGCCCTGCTGCAAATCAGTGACAATCAATGACTCAAAAGTTTCACTGACAACTGACTGCAGAACTGCAATCCATTTTACCGTAACCGTGCATGACACACACATGGCTCTGTGTGTCACAGTCATCAACTACAGTAGAGATGACAGCAGATGTAAGCGTTAAGAGCACTTTATCAGCCTTTTTTTTTTTTTTGCCAGTCGGCTTGGCCTTATAAGGTAAACACCAAGTGAGAGCTCACACTTTCTCACCATAATCTGTAGCAACAAGGCTGAGTTTCTCGGAGGTTGTGACTGTGACAGACCAAAATAACCGATGTCGTTTTCACACCTCCTTTGGGGTTGCATGCCATCACAGAAGAGGAAGGAAGAAGACGGACGAGCCAGAGGCCTCGACAGTCAACATCCTTATCTGCAACATCTTAATCAGCCTGTGTTTATGGTAACTTTAAAACCGTCTGGTAAAAGGGGGATTTTTCAGCACTTCTAATTTTAATCTGAGCATCAAGTATGTGTTGAATTTTAAAGAGGTGTGCTATCTGTTTTTGTCCCCAACATTTAATCACCGGGCCTCTGGTTTATTAGATTAGAAATCAAATGACACATTATATTGTGTTTTTTCTGCTCAGCTTCGTCGGCTTCGTGCAGTCGAGATCTCGTTGTGACCCTGACGCACTGCTTGCGCTGGTAATATCGACATTCAGCAACTTGCCATCACGCACGCCTCTTGTCCTGCGGTGCGCGCTCTCTGAAGGGGGATGGCCTCTTCTTCTTTTTTCAGAAAACGGGCCTTGCCTCCTGACACTTGTCCCGAGCGCCCGCGGCCTGAAGGCAGATATTTGTGACTAAAAAGAGGTTTAATCACGAGACGTATGTGAGATGTGTTTGTAAAATGGTGCTGAGATTCTCTCAGTTTAGGCACGTGAAAGTTCACACTTACAGTAGTGCAGCAGTGTTAGTATCAGAAGGGGAACATGTTAATGGTGCAGCAGCATCTCAGCATCAACACATGTATTCACCAGGTTCCTTGTGTTTCACGTGACTGGGTTGTACTGGGTTTCATATCATAGCTCTGCAGTTAAACGACTAGCCTTTTTTAAAATTAAATCAGTGTGTAATCTGATATAATGTGCTGCAAACACCCACATTTTGAGTCACGCGCAATTTTAAAGAAATTACGACACACATGCTACAGCAGGTCTCCTTTGACAGGCGGAAAAAAAATGAATCAGTTCCGCAGCCAGACAAAACAAAACACGAGACGGATGTAATTTATCAAGTGATGCAACCGGCACAGGACATTTTTCATTTAGTTTATGCGGTTTGAAACGTGAGTTTCTATGAGCTAAACAGAGAGACGGTATTATCATGATGCAGCGGTGGAAGAGGTAAGATCAAAATCTTACTTAAAGGTGCTTTTTTTATCAGAAATGTTGATTTTTGAGGCTCGTTCCCAATTCATCAAATAATTGCGCTTATAGATGGAGGCCAGCCTGTCTCACAATCCCAAGTTTTTTGATGAGTTTGGAATGAATTCAATCAAAATCAACTTTCCTCACACATAGCACCTTTAAAGTAAGTGTAAGTCTCAACAACTTTCTATAAAGACCAGAGGTTCACAAGATTAATCTGATTGGGAAATAAAGACACAGGAAGGAAATAATATGAATTTTAAAAAGTTCTGTGACACAAACCTGGATCATTTTTTTCAACTGATCTCCAATTTGTCCTTTTTTTGTGTAATACTTGAGTTTAACCTTTCAGGCCTGAAAGATGTAAACCAACTAAACTGGACATAATCACACACACACAAATGCAGGCGAGTGACCAACACCTGCGAGACGGGACAGGGCCACGACCACACACTTCTTTGTAGAGTAACAAGCCGAAATAGATGATTTAACCTATATCAGTTTCTTGGATTTTATTTTTGTTTATTTTTATTTGATATTGCCACCAAGGAGGTTGTGTTCCCACCCATGTAACTACACCTATTTGAATTTTAATAGATAGGGAGGATGTATTTTAACACAGTTGCTCATGTAAAATGAACATCTGCAGCTAGTTATGCTGTATATATATATATATATATATATATATATATATATATATATATATATATATATATATATATATATATACATACACACATATACATATATATACACATATATATGTATATGCAGATGTTCGTCTTATCAGCTGTAAGGTAGGACAACCCACACGTGCCCACAGATCACGGCCCATTAGCCAGCACGTTGTGCTAATTTGTCATTTACAGTGCTTCCATAATCTTTCCATGCCACTCAATTATCAGAGGGTGTTTACCGCAATCCCCTACTTTCTGAACTAATGAGTCCCTAATGAGACTCTTCCAGGCTAAAACCCTAATTATTGCTAACTTACAGCACATGCAGTTCACGTCTAGCGGGGGCCCAAATCCAACAACATTCGAGCGAGGGGGACACTGGGGGTATTGGAGGACTTAGGAGGACGGTGTGACGGGGAGAGCGGGGATAAGAAAGGGGGTGACGTAAGGGTGCAGCGAGGTCTTGCACGCTTTTGGCTTGTGGTCAACAGGTGGGCCCCCGTGCACCCCCAACCCCCCCTCCCCCCCCCTCCGCAACCCTTCGCAGACCACCAGCTAAAGAGGAGGACTTTAGCCAAGATCTGTCTGGCAGACAGAGAGGGGAGGGGATTTCAGCTCCAAATCCAGCGGATCAATAAAAATGTCTGCTAATTAGGCTTTCCAGAAAAGGAAGGGGGAGGGGGTAGGGGGGTGGATGAGAGTGAGCCAGAGGAAAAAGAAAAGAAAAACAACCAGAGCAGCCAGTGCTGATTCAGAAGTCTAGACAGATAAGGAAAATCCCCAGACAGGCGTGCCTGCTAAGGAAATCAGGTGAAGCACACTAGGTGACATCCCACCTTGATCTGTGGGTCAATCCGATGCAGCCTTGCCAGGCATCATCTCACCCGCCCACCGTCACTCTCTTCCCCAGTCAGATGCAGCCTCCCAGGCTACAGTGATCAGTTTCTCTGACCCCAATCCTTCCTCCTCCTCCTCCTCCTCCTCCTCTTCCCTCCCTCCACCTTTTCCTTGCCCCTCCTCCTTCCTTCCTCTGGACATCACCACTTTGACCTAAATCTCCTCATTTAATCTTCTTCTTCTTCTACTCGTCTTTTGGATAACAATCAACCTCCCTAATTGTCTTAATCTCCCCGGTCTTTTATTGTCCCCGGGGCATCATGCGTAGCACAGAACAAAAACATTAACCACAGATCAATACTCGGCATCAGGCCGCAACTACCACCATGGTCTTTATCGATTATCACTCATTTAAGGTCGGGGCACATGTACCGATTATGGGTTTAATTAAAATAAAAGGAGGGTGGGGCTCCCCAGCTTTGGAGGAAATGCAGAAATAATCTCTGTTGTTTGTCAGAGAAAACATTTGGGTGTCTTGTTTCATTCACAGGGGCTGATATCATTATTTTTCATAGAGAGCAACATTTAATAAAGAGACGGCTCAGAGCACCAATGGAGGTAAAGAGCAATACATTTTGAAATGTGATATAAAAAGAAAAAAAAAAGCTTTTTGTGCATCCGTGGATTAAGTCTGACTCAAGCGGTTGTAAACACCTTCTTCAAAATCCCCCCCCCCCACACACACGAAGCCTCTTATTGTGCTCTTGAAATAAAACAAATCTGTACATCGGCAATTTCTAAAATGAGAAGCTTATGGCATGGCACTCTCAGTTATATTACAACGCGGCTTTTGGAGGCTCCGAGCCAAAGATATTAGCTTGAGCGCTGCAGTAAGCCCGGAATCAGGCGAAGGTTAGGACACGATTTGTGTATGATTTTGAAATGACAACCCCGAGGGGACGATAATCAAAACATTCAGAACAATAACGGATTACGTGTGTCAGTGGCCGCACTCTGCACCATCTGTTAAAGGAGCGGGTCAGCGGGTGAACAATGTTGTTCATTTGTGTGTGTGTGCACGTGTGTGTGTGTTTATGTGTGTGTTTACATAGGAGCACATTTTTTCTTGTCTTAATTCTACAATTTCAAACATGGCTGCAGCATTTAAAGATTCACGTTCACGTTATAACCACAGATTTTGTCTTTTTAGTGTGAAATCGTCTTGTATCACTCCTTGGCACACATGTTTGTAATATTTTGTCTCCTTTTCATTCTTATTTGCCTTCATTCACACACTTTTTTCATCTTCATCTCCATCCTGTTTTCTGTTTCACAACATCACATCACAACAGCTCCCCGCCCGGCCTCCCCCTCCTTCTCCTCTCCCTCTCTCAGTGGGTGAGTCTGGAGCTGCGTCGCGGTCAGATGACACCATCTGACTCCGCTCCACTGTAATCTGACATGGCTAATCTAATCTCTCTGTCTCCGCAGATTGGCAAACTACCTGGGTCACTCCAGCCAATTAGCCCATCTGCACAGCACGCCGATGCGGGCCAGGCCAAAGCCGGCCGCCGTAAGGGGCCCAGCCCAGCCCAGCCTAGCCCAGCCCTGTCGGCCCAAGTAGTGCCGCTGCGGGGCTCAGCCATGGCTCAGGCTGTCTGAGGCCCCGAATATCTGCTTCCATAACAGCCCATCTGCCTTTGGCTTGGCCTGGTCCACTTTCATCCCCAGCGGCCCCAAAGATTAGGGATCCTCTGCAGACTCTACAGCCAATTAAAGCACTTGTCATGCAGTTGTTAGGTAATCACTGGAGCTATAATTCAACACGGTGTTAGGTGGGCTACTTTGGCACCAAATAACTTTTTATTGTTACTGCTTCTGCAACTCAGACAAGAGAAGGTTTTCTTTTTTTAAATTATTATTATTAGAATTTTTTAGCATTTGAAGGGGTTAGATGACGCACAGGAAACTGATAGCACAGCAGCAATCTCAGTGGGTCATAAATAAGCATTTGATCATAACGTGTCATAATATAACACAGGTGTGGCTCTTATCAGTGTTATATTTTAAACTCTGCAATCAGATAACGATACTAGCATGTATCATAGTGTCAGACTGAAAACTGAAGCTTCTCCCTTTCTTGTAAATAAAGTAGAAGTAAACTGTTGATATTTTTGATATTATAATCGCAACATTTCAAGCGTCAACTGCAACAGGCATCTGTATTATTTTACATACATTTACAACCATTGAGACGCAGAGGTAAATACTCTGAAATAAGGTCAGAGGCCCTCTAACAGCTTATTTTCTCATCAAGCCAGTCTCACTTAATCACCTTAGCTAAATTAGTTCGAAATTAGCCCTCTTTCTAACTCCCCGTCATCCATCTTTCCCCTCCTTTCCTCCCCCTCTCCTCCCCAGTCGTTTTTCACAGCTTTGTTGGATTAGACAGATTACGCGTCTGAAACTCTGTTTTTGTTCTTTCTCCCTCGCCCTGTTGCAGTCGTCCCACCCCCTGCCTGGCCCCTCCATCTTGAGGGGTGTTAATCCAGGATGCACATAGTGTCTCAACATGTTGTTTTGCCTTCAAACCTGTTGCAGATTAATTCATAAAACAACACATAGATGGAATTAAGGTGGCAGAATGACACTATTCCCCTGTGAGCTGCTGGAAAAGCACCCTGTCTTCCAGGGAAGAAGTTCACCCGCAGAGTCTTCCGGTAAGGTTGGGAGTTATTTCTTGTGGTTTGACATTAACATGTGGAAAAGTGACCAAATCATACCCACAAGACTTACATAACATGGAAAGGCTTTCAAATACAGGCATCTTTGTACTTGTGATTTTTGGTGCGTGTGTCATTTTGGGTTGAACTGAGAACAACACATGCCAGCTGTAGACAGAAACCAGATGAAAGATCTGATGATTATATTAGTACATTTGATTTAGAGAGCGATAGAGTTTATTCCATTACAATGGAAGAAAGACAAATTAATAACACATCTGTGGGCTAATTAGGCCTAATTTATATTACTGCATGTCATTCACAGGTTGGAATTAATTGTAACTGTGGCTTTTGAACTGTTTGTGCCCAAGGACTGACATAGTAAATTAAAGACTCATCCAATGCTTGTTGTATGGTTGTATACTGCAATAATAATCCATGGTTGTAACAAAATCCCATGGCACACCTGGACACGGGGTGCTTCGACACACCTTTTGGGAACCACCGATGTAAAACAGACTCCACTGCTGTGTTCACTCAACAAAAGCCTCTAAACTGAATGGATGGACACAGCAAAAGACTCCATCTCATTTTCAATCAATTATCGTGGCCATTTATTTTGACATTGTATAGACCATAAGATAAATGGATTAATTAAAAACATTCAACAAAAAATTAGTTAGGTTCAGCCGCCTGGTTTAAACAGTTTTTCAGTTCACACGCCTTCTACAAACCGAGCAACTTCCCCTTGCTCACACTCCGCCAGGTCTTGAAACCCCATCTGCACCACATCTCCTTTTCTGTCTTTCTTTCTTTCTCATTCCAAAAATTTTAGTTTTGTGTTAAACCGCTCGGTGAAATACATAATTTCACTCGACACATGTCACAACGTCAACATGGCCGCAAACTCTGCACAGAAATGGTGTTAAAAAAGATGGAGGTCACAATACATCTGGGCATATTGAAAAGTGCAGTTATATATGAAAGGGTAGTTCATCAGCTTTGTGAGATGCTAATATATCTTTATAATTACATATTTTCAATGTCTTCATTTCACTAGTTTTATGAAAAACTAAAACTTTCTTGACTTCGAAAATGATTTTTTAAGTTGATGGACATCATATGTGTGATTCATGGCACAACTACAGTTACATTTCAGGGCATTTAGCAGACGCTTTTGTCCAAAGTGACTTACAAACTGTTTCACATTCTTACACTGATGGCATGCAAGGTGCCAGCTGCTCATCAGGAGCTATTTGGGGTTCAGTATCTTGCTCAAGGATGCTTCAACATGCAGCTAGGGGGAGCTGGGATTCAAACCAGCAACCTTCCAATTACTAGACAATTTGCTCTACCTCCTGAGCTACAGCCGCAATTCAAACGGGATCAGCAAATTATTTATTCATCATTCATGTACGTAAAATATCATGTAGTTCTGTGTCAAACCACTCTGTTAACTACATCGTGTTGCTCAACACATGTCATAAACAACAACTAGGCCTCCAGCTCAGCACACAAAAAGGTGATGAAAATCACAATAAACTGGCATATCGACAACTGCTGTAATGTTAAAGAGTAGTTGTCAGTTTTGTGAGCTGCTGAAACACAGGACCAGCTCCACAATGTTTAAATTACAGGTTTTGGTGACAATGTCACTACTGCAACTGTTGACTGTGTAGTTTTTATAATTACATATGTCTTCTATTTCATTAGTTTTATGAAAATCTACAACTACAACTCAACCTTTTACATTGAGAAATGTATGATTGTTGACACAATTCAAGTGGGATCAAAAATGTTTTGTCCCTCAAAATTCTCTACCATACACGCAATTTTATTCTATGGACCTATAAAGTCCCAGGGGTCCAACTGAAGGGGCGTGACTCGGGCTGTCTTTTCCCTTATTTCTTTATGGGCTTTATTGACTTGAAAAATCATCTTTTTTAAAATTCATAAACATCCCATGTGTGATTTCTGGCACAGTTCAAACTGGATCACAAATGTATTTTTCCATTTAGTACCATACAAAGTTTTTCCACAGAAAGGGGCATGACTTGGGCTGTCTCCTCTGGTTTCCTGTATCTGACCTTATTTTGGACTTTATCCACTTGAAAAGGTATCTTTTTTTAATTTAAAAACATAATATTATGTGATTCGCGGCACAATTCAAATATTTTTGCGAAATGGTGCCCTTGGGAGTCCGATGGAAAGGGGCGTGGCCTCGACGGTCTCTTACGGTTTGCTTTATTTGACCTTGTTTAGGACTTAATCTACTTGAAAACATTTCTTTTTTTGATTCATAAACATCATATATGTGAGTCATGGCACAATTCAGATGGGATTTTAAAAAATATATTTGTGTATCTCCTTTCAAGTTTTCCAAAATGAGTTTCCATGGGGACAACCGGAAAGGTCCTTCACTCGGCTCTCTATTTTCAGACATTTTGCCTGTCTAAAAATGGACGTTTTCTGCAGGTGACCCACTAACTAAAGCTGTAGTGGGCGTTAGAGGTAGAATATTTTGCCTCTGAGATTGTAGTGAAGGTATACAGTTGCGATTAAATGAAAGTACTTCGAACTTGTACATAGTTTCCAACCTGAGCACTCACGTACTGCGCGTCTGGCAGCTCTTGGCCTCGGTGACACATCATTTCCTGTGTAAGGACGGGCTCGGGCGCTTTGTACAAACGAGACGTGTGTGTGTGTGAGAGAGAAAACTTGCTTTCACTTTCACTCTGAGGCTCCATTGACTTGGTCGCGGCGCCGCATTCACAACAATAATACCAGGAAAAAATACTAAAGTAGCAACACTCAGGGACACAGAGGAGCACCTTAGGAAGCCCCGTCATGGCGTTTAAGTACCCGGCTGCGAGAAGAGATGAGACTAAGGTCAGTGTCAAAGTCCCGCTGGGTGCTTTCTCTGTCCGGTCTGTGTGTCTGTCGGCGTTTATCTCCGGTTCAAGCACGAGAATAGCGAGAGCAGGAAGAGAAAGACGAGTCAAAACCCGCAGTGTGGATTTAGAACAAATGGCGAGGAGACGAAGAAACTACAACAAAACTTGGGGAGCAGCTGGAGAGGGAAGCGGGGGGGGGGGGGCACGGAACAAGCTGTCCCGGAGAGGAACGACGTGTTCAACATGTCCACGTTGCGCCCACCGTGACAGCCGAGGTGATTTAAGTTTACCAGTAAGCACTTCTCTCGCGTGTTGTGCAAAACCCCAGACACCGTAGACATTTCTTTTATTTTGTTTTCTCGTGAAGGCACCACGTCACCCCCTCCCCTCCCCTCCCCTCCCCTCCCCCACACTCAACTCATGATTCATCCGCGTTAATGTTTTGTTCTATCTGCCAACGTTTTGATTTAGACAGTTGTTTCACAAGCCCTCAACACGCCCTGTGAGGAATAATAAACTAGTGGTGAGGCTGAATCTGTTTTGGTGAAATCGCATGAGGGGCTCCTACTTAACAATGACTTTAATCTATAATTTCCAGTTAACTGAATATTTGTGCAAAACGCCTGACCCATCTAAGTCATGAAAAACAGATCAGATATGCAAGTTACTATTAAGGAAAACAGAAAAAGTTGGATTTATAGGTTTAGGTATACTTATACAGTTGTTACAGTTGTTGTTCTCATTTATGTGTTTAATTAATTAATTAATGATTACTCATATTATGTGACTGAAGCCAATGCATCAGAATGAGCCTTCAAAACCCACCGTATGTCACTTCTATGCAGAATGTCAACTCTGAGGTGACTATAATGTGCAATGAGGCCGTGACCTCCCTGCCCTCAGTGGTCCTGTTTGTGGTCTCAGGTATTTGAAACCTTCACCACAGTTCATAATTCTGCAGTGAATGCAGCTGATGCAAAACTGTCAAACTGTTTTAATGAGTGAACTTTCAGAGTACAGCCCAAAGCGCCTCATCTGAATTGCGCTTGCATGAGCTGCAGACATTATAAACTTAGTTAACAGCAGATGGAGACTTGCAAAAATGACAACGTTGTCTTACAGAGGGGAGTTGAGCTGGCAAAAAGGAAAAAAAGGATAAGTTCATCCAAAACTGAACATTTGCTCATTATCTTGGTCAATGGGGTGAGGTTTCATGATCCGCAAAGCATTGTCCTGAACAACTGAAGTGGATGGGACTATCCCTGGTCCCAAATTGAGAGTGGCGTGTGCCCTAGCTTTTAGCTTGGGAAGATTTTGGCATATTAAAGGGTATAAATAAGGTATTTTACAATTAATTTGGGAATTCCGGCCCTCCAAAGACTGAATGGAGCCATTTTAAAAAAATAAAATAAAATAAAATTGGGGAGGCAGTTTCTTAACATCATAAAACAAGTCCCCATCTACCTGATTTCTGGAGAAGACAGCAACTGTTTTATGCTGAAAAACCTCCAGAAATGTTTTGAGACTATGACATTTCACCTGGCATCCCCATTTACATAAAGATGAGTGGATTTTGACAGAATTATGACATTTTTGGCTGAACTTATCCTTTAACTTGACATCTCAGAGGAGGCAATGACACAATAAAGTGATATTTTGAGTCTTTTGACTTGGGGTTGTATGAGGTACTCATCCATAGTCAGTGTTTTACCGGCAGTAGATGACTGCCAGCTCTCCCCCCGTGTGGAGAAGTAGCATGGAGCACTGACGGGGAAGCAGAGCATTGTACTTCTAAATGACACCGACAGCAAGAATATTTTAATCACCTATAAGAAGGAACATCCAAAGATAATAGATGTTTACTTGTACACTATATTTTGAACATTTTTAATGTGGACGTCAGACACCCGTTTCCTTTGGCACTACAGTCCCTGACGAACGAAAAAGACTTTTGTGCGCAGAATAACAATAAAAGAAATGCTGGATCTGAGCACAAAGTAAAACAATAAAAAAAAAGGTTGATGTGATGACACAGTCTTTACCCCTTTCCTCAGAAATGCAGGCTGTTGTAAGCTGTTGTGGACTTGGTTCCAGTTTGGGCAAGTCCACAGTCAGAAATGAACACAATCCAGCAGCTATTTTGCAATATGATTGATTTGAAGACATAGACTGGGGAATGAGCAAAAACCATGTGACTTCTAGAAATAGATGTGTAATTATCTGCAGAGTGGATTTGCTCCTTCAATGATACCATCTTTTCAGTGTACCATTCCCAGTACAGACTCCAATACCTAAACTCAGGTATCTGCTGGTACTACAAACCAATGTGATTGCCCTGTGACAAATTAAAGGAAAAACTAAGATGTAAATCGTGTTAGCAAGGTGTTGTGCCACCAGCAACGCTTGCTTGTGCCTTGGCATAATCTACAAGTACCTGGAACTCTACTGGATAGATGGCAGCCATTCTTCCCAAAGCTATTTCTCATTTGGTGTTTTCATGTTGGTGATGGTGATTGAGAGCACTGTCTGACACGTCAGTCCTAAACCTCTCATAGCCATTCAGTTAGGTTGTGATCTGGTGACTGATAAGATGTTGTGATTATTGAAATGAGATTATTTTGACAGGTATTATGACTCTAATGTGATTTCAGATTAGTGGGAATCGTCATTTTTCCATTTTCACTGAAAAAACTCACTTCACGGTGATGTGACATTTGTTGGACTCTGCACCAAACAAACATATTTTCATGGATCTGGAGAACAGCATTCGGAGTCCAGGACATGTCTACATTTATTATATGTATTTTTTTGAGATTTGGTTAATATTTTGATTAATTATGCAGTGGACGATTTGCAGTGATCTTCCCCTCTGAGGGAAGAAGTTGAGTCAAACAATATTAGCAACATAATCCCTAAAGCATTACAGAGCCACCTTTGGTTGTATTTGTTTACTCATGTCTTTGAGTTTTTCATTTAATTAGTCATGAGTCTGTTTGTCAGAAAACATACGTTTGTCCTGCTTTTCTTTCCCCAGTATGCTCAATCCCCTCTGAAGTCTCAGCAGAAACAAACATGATTATAGTTCATAACGATATTCATAGTTCTCTCAACACATCTGACTGTCTCTTTAAGACGAACAAAATCATTTTCCCTTTCGTTTTGATATCTTTTGATTGATTCCAAGGTAAGCTAAAATTCTCAGGAAGAGTTGAGCAAAGTAGATTAGTGTATGACAGTCACTTGAGAGGCTGGCATGCCAATAAGGAGTGACACATTTTCTCAGATGCTCTTCTGTTCCACAGAAATTTGTTTTTTCCAATATAGTTTTGTGCAAGGACACAGTTGTTGTTATTGTTTCATGGTAGCATATTTGTTCCCGTGTAACTTTTTTGTGCCTTTGCAATAGATGGATGACTACCATGGGACGAAGATCTGTGATCCCTATACATGGCTAGAAGACCCCGATGGTGCAGAAACCATGGTATGTGTTGATCTCTTGCAAAGAGCTGAAGCTGTTCCTTAACCAAAAGTTCCCCAAATTTCATCCATAATAAATCTCCTTTTATATCCCAGGCCTTTGTTGAGGAGCAGAACAAACTGACCATGCCGTACCTGGAGCAGTGTTCTGTCCGGGCTCAGTTCCACCAGCGTCTCACTGAGCTGTATGACTACCAGAAATACAGCTGTCCTTACAAAAGAGGGAAGAGGTACTAGCTGAAGGATACTCCTCTCATAGGGGTTATAGTCTGTGCAGTGCCAAACCTGAATTGTAGGTTTAAAGATAAAGAAACAATAGTTGTGACCTTATTTCCTTATTTTCCAGGTATTTCTACTTTCACAACAAAGGTCTCCAGAACCAGAGTGTGCTGTATGTGCAGGACTCTCTGGACGCACCTGCTACTGTATTTTTTGACCCAAATGAACTCTCTGAAGATGGCACTGTGGCACTGAAGAGTAAGCCAGAGTTGATATGCTTGCTATCCACAAAAGCACAAATACCCAGTCATTAAGAAAAACATGAACCATGCAAAATCCCCCATTCTTTGTCCTTGTGTCCATCCAGTGGGCCGTCTGTCTGAGGAGTGTGAATACTTTTCCTACGGTTTGAGCAGCAGTGGTTCAGACTGGGTAACCGTCCATTTCATGAAGGCTGATGATCTCACCAAACTGCCTGATGTGCTGGAGAGGGTTAAATTCAGCTGCTTGGCCTGGACTCATGATGCCAAGGGTGTCTTTTACAACTGCTACCCACCCCAGGAAGGCAAAGCTGATGGTTAGAAAGAGTCACCATACACCTACATGCATGCTCCTTCAAAGAAACAACACATTTAAGCAAACTGTTCACAATGCAAAAACTATTAGAAATGTATTTCCATACTCAATCCATCTGTATGTCATTAAAAGGCACAGAGACCACCAGCAACATCAACCAGAAGCTCTACTACCACGTCATGGGCACGAAACAGTCAGAAGACATTCTGGTTGCAGAGTTCCCCGAGCATCCGAAGTGGCACAGCTCAGTAACTGTAAGTCCATAGTAATCTATAAACTGTTAATGATAATTACCAATTTGCATCAAGGTTACGCTACATTATTGCCTGATTAAGTTGTCATTGAATAATTGCATACCAACAGAAAAATCCACAGAGCCATTTTTTTATAGTAGCACATTTAAACCTTTCCTGCTTTGACTTGTACAAAGGTCTTTGGCTGCCATAAATGTTGATTTGAGCCCTATTTACATTGGACTTATATTGCCAGGGACGTCTATTCATTTTTAATAATTGAAAAGGTCCTGATCTTCCCATGAGACTCTGTCGTGTGAAAACCAGAATTCCGCCATGTTACCTTTCATAGTTTGGCAAACACAGGTCATCTGATATGTAGTGTGGAGTATTAGTCAGTTGAGAATTGGCATGACATTGGTTTCGAGTTGCATTTCTTTTTCAAAATTAGTTTTCTAGTGTCAGACAACGGATCGTGGCTCTTAATATGTCAAACGGCAGACTGCCTCTTTGCGGAGTGCAGTCTGCCGCTGGACAGAGAGGGGAAGGTTCACTGAAAGGTTGTCATATTCTTTTTTTTTTTCCACAGTTTGTTTATTGGGATTTTCATGTTAAGAACAACAGATACAACATTGTGATAAAAACAAAAACAGTACAAAAATAATACAATACAGAGTGGTAAGAATATACGATTTATCAAAATGTATCAAAATGTATAACAAGGACAATAAAAGCAGAATCTAAAGGAAGGACAGAGGGCAGAAAAAAGCAAAAAAAAAAGTAAAAAAAAACAAAAAAAAAACAGAGACAAAACAATGTTAAAGCATAACATTATAGCTGTGAGATCATCGCCATATCTTACCTCCAACTACACCACTGAAAATTCAGTTAATCCGGAATAGATGGAAAATTCAGCTTTCCAACATAAACAAAAAAGGGGTCCCAGATCTTGTGAAACTTCCTTAGTGATCCACTCAATACACATCTAATCCTTTCAAGCTTAACATGCTTGAGGATTTCTTTTATCCACAGTGTATGAGAGGGAGGGCTTGGAGACCTCCACCGCAGCAATATCAACCGCCTTGCTAACAAGGTAACAAATGCTATGAATGTTGCGTCTGAGGAAGAAGGTGGAACTGGAGGTGGTGGTGTGCCAAATAGTGCCGTCATAGGATTGGGCTCTATTACTTTACCTGTAACCTGAGATAATGAAGCAAAAATGTCTCTCCAAAAAGAAAGCAGAGCAGAACAAGACCAAAACATGTGGACATGATTCGCAGGAGCCTGATGACATCTGTCGCAAGATGGGTCTACATCTTTATGAATTTTAGCAAGCCTAACCTTGGTAAGGTGAGCCCGGTGAATGATTTTACATTGGATCAACCCATGTTTTGAGCATATGGAGGACTTGTGTACTCTTTGAAGGGCCACCTCCCAAACCCCCCCAGGGATCTCCTCTCCAAGCTCCACCTCCCAAGTCTCCTTGATTGAATCTAAAGAAGTGAGACAAAGGGAGTGAATATGAGAATAAAAATATGACATTAGTCCCTTCAAAGCAGGTGCAGGCTTAAGAAATGTGTCTAAGGGAGATTCTATTGGTACATTGGGGAATCGGGGGAACGTGTTGATGACAAAACTGCGAATCTGGAAAAATCTGAATAAATGATGTTTAGGTAGGTCAAATTTTTCAGATAACTGTTCGAAAGAAGCGAAAACGTTGTCAATATACAGATCTTTAAATGATTTGATGCCGAGATTAGACCAAATAGTAAATGCTGCATCTACCAAAGATGGTTGAAACATGTGATTAGCAGTTATTGGTGCAAGTATAGAATATGTTTGGAGACCAAAGTGGCGTCTAAATTGGTTCCAAATTCTCAGGGAAGTTCTGACAATTATGTTTCCTGTATAATTAGCAGAAGAGCTCTTGATTGGGGCATGGGCTAGTGCAGAGAGTGACACAGGCCCACATGACGCGGCCTCCATTTCAAGCCAGAAAGGAGAGGAGAAGACTGTACCTGAATGAGCCCAAAACTGAATTATTTTAAGATTAGCTGCCCAGTAATAGAGTTTAAAATTTGGCAAGGCCATTCCACCCAACATTTTGGTTCTCTGCAAAAATTGCTTACGGATCCTAGGGACTTTCTTGTTCCAGATAAATTCTAAAATCAAAGTATCAATCTTACGGAAAAATCCATGAGTGAGAAAAATAGGGAGGCACTGAAAGAGATATAAGAATTTTGGTAGAGTGTTCATTTTAACTGAATTAATCCGGGCAGCTAAAGACAGGTTCAGCACTGACCAGCGATCAAAATCCTCCCGAACACGAGTCAACAGAGAAAGAAAGTTAGCCTTATAGAGGTCTTGGAATTTGTCAGTAACCTGAATTCCTAGATAAGTGAAGCTATGCATCGCAATCTTGAATGGGAAGCTATGAAGAGGGTACTCATGTGCCGCCCTGTTCAGAGGAAATAACTCGCTTTTATTTAAATTTAGTTTATAGCCTGAAATGGCGCCAAATGAATTGAGTATAGTGAGGGCTGTAGGAATAGAGACAGCAAAATTAGAAATGTAGAGAAGCAGGTCATCAGCGTAAAGAGACACTCTCTGTTCCACCCCGTTTCTGAAAATACCCGTAAGACATGAGTTAGAGCAGAGCGCGATGGAGAGAGGCTCAATGGCTAAGACAAACAAAAGAGGGCTCAGGGGGCAGCCCTGCCGAGTGGATCGATGTAGAGGAAAGTATTCTGACTGCGTGCTATTTGTCTTCACCGAGGCTACAGGGGAGGAGTAAAGTAGTTTGATCCATGTGACAAAGTTCTTACCAAAGCCAAATGCCTCTAAGGTGTGAAATAAGTACCCCCATTCCACCCGATCGAAGGCCTTTTCTGCATCTAAAGCTATAACTGCCTCAGGAGAAGAAGTATGAGGAAGCTGATATATCGTGTTAAGCAGTGGTCTTAAATTAAAGAAAGAATGTCTATTTTTAATGAATCCGGTTTGATTGGGGGAAATGATAGTGGGCAGCACAGTTTCCAAACGCAAGGCAAGCATCTTAGATAACAGTTTAAAATCTACATTCAACAAGCTAATCGGACGGTAGGAGGAACAGGAAAGAGGGTCTTTGTTCTTTTTAAGGATTAGAGAAATGCAAGCTTGATTAAGTGTTGGGGGCAATTTAAGAGATCTAAATGATTCATTATACATATCTATCAAGACAGGAGCGAGTTTGTGTTGAAATTTCTTATAAAATTCAATCGGATAACCATCGGGCCCAGGACATTTACCACTCTGCATAGAGGAAATAGCAGTAGATAGCTCTTCAATGGATATAGGCATCTCCAAATTATCAACCAGGTCAGGGGAAACTGAAGGAATCTCAAGTGTAGAGAAAAAGTTGTCAATGCCTTGTGTATCTGAGCTAGTTTCAGATGTATATAATGCAGCATAATAATTTTTGAACCGATCGTTAATTGTTTGAGGGTCTATTGTTAGACCTGTTGGGGTGTTAAGTTGAGGAATTTGGTGAGAAGAGGTAGATTGCCGGAGTTGATGAGCCAATAATTTGCCAGCTTTGTCGCCTTGTTCATAAAAACTACTTCTTGAC
The DNA here is from genome assembly GCF_904848185.1 of Acanthopagrus latus. Taxonomy (NCBI): domain Eukaryota; kingdom Metazoa; phylum Chordata; class Actinopteri; order Spariformes; family Sparidae; genus Acanthopagrus; species Acanthopagrus latus. Next base: position 6,757,289 of record NC_051041.1, on the reverse strand, counting down.
TTAAGGAGTAAACTGACAGCATTATCTGTAGTAAGTGTATCAAATTCTGACTGAAGGGAGAGGCGTTCTTTGTATAAATCTGGGGATGGAGAGGTGGTATAAAGTGCGTCCAATTGATTAATACGTGTTGTTAGTTCATCCAATTTTTTCTTTTTTTGTTTCCTTTCATAACTTGCAAAGGAAATTATTTGCCCCCTGATATAAGCTTTTAGAGTTTCCCACAGCACAGAAGGAGAAACATCAGCAGTCTTATTTACACTTAAAAATATGTCAATTTGGTCAGAAATCATTTCTACAAATTTTTCAGATGAGAGTAAACGTATATTAAAACGCCAAGCAGAGCGTGCCGGAACAACCCCTCTAATCTGGACATTCATGATGACAGGGGAGTGATCCGAAATGACTGTTGCTCCATAGGAACATGAGTTTACAAAAGGGAGATATCTGTTGTCTACCAGAAAGTAGTCTATGCGGGTGAATGTGTGATGGACATGAGAGAAAAAAGAAAATGTTTTGCCGGAGGGATTGAAAAAACGCCATGGGTCAGAAATAGAAAACTCATCCATGAATGTATTAATTATCCTAGCAGATCTCGAAATAGTAGTAGCTTTAAGAGAAGAGCGATCCAGGTCTGGGCTGAGCCAACAATTAAAGTCACCACCTAAAATCAGAAAGTGGGAGGACATATCAGGTAAGTCAGAAAAAAGCTGTCTAAAAAAGTCTGGGTTGTCCCAGTTAGGAGCGTATACATTTACCAATAGAACGGGGGTGTCATAGATCTTACCAGTAATAATGAGAAATCTGCCACCAGGGTCCGAAATCACATTAGCACACATGAAGGGAACTGATTTGTGTATCAAAATTGCCACTCCTCTAGATTTACTGTGAAAAGATGAGTAGTAGGAGGGACCAATCCACCCACATTTAATTCTTGGAAAGGCAGACGGTTTGAAATGTGTTTCTTGGAGAAAAATTATTTGAGCGCCCAAATGCTGAAGATGATGTAAAACCCTACTGCGCTTAATTGGAGAGTTAAGTCCTTTACAATTCCAGCTAATAAACTTTAACGTACCTCCATCAGGGTTCTGTATTAATTTGGGTTGGGCCATCAAAAGCTATGTAAGAAGAGTACAGAAATTATAGATATTGACTGGCAGATCGATCCCACAGCTAGCTCTGAAGTAATGGTGGTTACAAAAAATAAATAAATAAGTAAATAAAAATAAACCAGAGAGAAAAAAGGAAAAAGAAAAAAAAAAGAAATCAAGGGACAGACGCACATCTAAAACAAACAACCAGAAAAACAACATCACATAGAATCCCCCCCCACCCCACTCTGGCACGTGCACCCCCCCAACTGGGATGCGTGCAAAAACCGCCACAAAAGGAAAAACTCCAAAACACTCCATAGTAGCACTAACAGAAACTTAACAGTGCTACCTGAGATCAAACGGGACCCATAAACCAATACCTTGCGTATGTACAATTCACAGAACACCCCCAGCTGAGCCGTAATTAACCCAGTAGGTGCTAATAGTGTAACACTGTTATAATACAATGTAAGAGAAGGAAGGACGCCAGTATGCAACATTATAAACATGCCAGGCGAAATATTAAAATAAACAGTAGCCTATAACCGCTGCTATACTCGTAAGGCATTATGACCACAAAGAATCGTCTATTTACAGTTCTTATTGATAAACTCAGTGGCCACAGAGGGATCCTCAAACCTGTGTGACGTCCCGTCTGGCATGGTGATTCTCAGCACAGCCGGGTAGAGGAGACCGAACCTCACCGCTGAATGGGAGCGCAGGATGCGCTTCACTGGTGTGAACGCAGCTCGCTTCTTTGCTACGGAGGAGGTGTAATCGGGAAACACAGAAACCTTCTTGCCTTTATAGAGGAGAGGAGAGGCTTCTCCAGCCCGCTGCAGAATCAGGCTCCGGACATGAAAAAAGTGGATCCTTGCCAAGATGGGTCGAGGGGGTTCCCCCTCCTTGGGCTTCTCGCGCAGGGTCCGGTGGGCCCGGTCGAGTAGAGGTGTTTCATTCAGCCCGAGCAGGTCCCGCAGCAACTGGGCAATGAAGTCGGTGGGTCTGGGTCCCTCCACTCCCTCTGGTACACCAAGCAGCCTAATGTTATTTCTTCGAGATCTTGCTTCAAGATCCTCGTATTTGTCCTCTAGACCGGCGGCCCGCTTAGTTAGCATGCTAACAGTAGCTTCCAACTCGACAATCCGGCCACCGTGGTCAGAGGCTGAACGCTCAAGATCACACACAGTCACTGCATGAGCTTCAACTGTGCGCTGAAGCGGTTAAATAGAGCTCTTTAGTTCTTGCCTGACAGACGCAATCTCAGACCGCAAACCAGTGGATAAGTCATCAATTTTCCCGAAAATGTCGGATCTGAGAGAGTCCATCATTGATTGTAGCATTGTAGCATCGAGGCCACTAGCATCGCCAGGAGCCTCGGTGCACGTTGAACCTGGTCCTGTAGCTTGCGGTGCCTTGCGGCCTCCCTTTGAGGATTCTTTCGGGCGGGTGTTTGACATAGTGATCGGTCGGGAATCAAAATAACTCAGCTAAAAAGGTGTCATAAGTGCCACACAATCTTCCTAAGGTGTCGATACTTTAAATTGTACAGAAAAATAATACTTTAAGTCTCATTTTCACGGAGCACAAGGGGACACGTCTACTCTCTTCCACGCTCCATAGCGCCCCCCAGGTTGTCATATTCAAGTACAATGACAAAGCCTCTTTTACCTGATTGAAATGACTGAAAGTGAGCCAGTCCACGCTAACCCTGACCAGATCAGCACCAAAAGCTAATGTGGTCAATACTGTGCTTAGACCTGGAAATCTTCTAATAAGCATTTAAGAGAACTCCTTCTACTGATGCTCGAGTTATTCACATGACATTTTTATGTCTCTCATCTCTTTGGTATTTTGAAATGATTAATGACCTGGCCCATTTGTTGTGAAGAGTGCACCATTCCCATCAATAGGAGCCCTGAGAAGATTATTATAACGAAGACTACATTCGCATAATCACGTGCCTTTCTTTCCATCTTTCTTTGCTTCTTTTCCTCCCTCTCTGTATTCATTTCTGTTTCCAGATATCGGACGATGGCAGATATGCCGTTTTATCCATTACTGAAGGCTGTGAGCCTGTCAACCAGCTGTGGTACTGTGACCTTCAGCAGCTCCCCAATGGCATCACAGGTTTGTATCCTGTAACAAACCCCCGACTGAGATTTGAGCCCTACAGAAACACGACTATTGACACACTTTCGTGAGAAGTAAGATAAGAGATGACAAAGGAATCCTGAAACCTGCTGTGGCACTTTTGTACTTGTACTTGTTCGTGGGAATCTTACATTGATCTAAGAACAGATGTAAGCTGGTATTTCAGACTTTACAAGCCTTGGTGAATATTCATCCCCAAATTAAAATTGATGGTTGGGGGCACAAATGGATATGTGTGCAAATGATATTTAGAATATCTCTAGAATATAGCTTGTCATGAGAATTAAACACCACATGAATCATTTGTATTTACATGCCCAGTTTCCTTCTGATGAAGTCAACTGATCATGTAGTTCATGAAACTGCAAATAATTATAAAAAAAAAATGCCCATTACAACTTCCAAGATAGCAAGGTGATGTCTTACCATGTCTTCAACCAGAAGTCCAAACCCAAAGATACTCATAAACCATTTTATCTGACTAAGATATACAGGAAATCCATATATTTTAATAGATTAATCAATTGACAAAAAGGTTTGCGATTATTTTTTGTAGTTAGACTAACAATGATCAGGAGAACACAGGAGAACACAATGAAAAGTCACTTTTATATTATTTTCCTTTTCAAATCAGTTATCATTATTATCAACATATCCAGTCAATGAGTATGCACTACTTTGAGAGTCACCTTGGAGTTAGCATTAATGTTCCAAAATCCAACTTTCATTTATTGTAAACCACATGAGCTTTCCTGTTAGCACACAATAACATCCCTCCAGCTTCGTGGCACTTAAAATAACCTGCTGTATCGACAACTAAGTAGTTGATGCCATCGCCAATGACTCAACCATTATTGCACCAGATGGTGAAAAAATCTACTTTGCCACTGGTTGTCTGTTTGGAAATATCTCTCGCCCCCACAGACAGGAAATTTTACACTTCTTAGTGCAAGTCAGTTGTGAGAATATGATTTGTGATGTGTGCAGCCAGTATGATTCAGGTGTGTGGGAAGGCTGTGTTTTTTTTCTTGTGGAAGACACTGAATCAATACCGTGTCCCTCTGATTTGTGGTGGAGATAAAAAGCACATGATTCATGATTTACGTAACAGTCATATTGTATCTATTTTCTTAATTTTGACTGTTTTTCAGACCTGTTTATATCTTATTGTCACATTTCTTCTTGACTTTGCAGTGCATGCTTTAGGCGTTTCATTTCGTTTCTCTTGCTACTTGCTATTGTATGTTTGTTGTTATTGATAAGAAACACACTGTTTATTTTGTCATTGTATTCATCTTCTCTAGGCCTGCTGCCTTGGGTCAAACTTGTGGACAACTTTGATGCCCAGTACTCATATATTACCAATGAGGGAACTGTGTTTACGTTCCACTCCAACTTGGATGCTCCTCGGTACTGTCTCATCAACATCGACATCCAGAAGCCAGACAGGAAGCACTGGACCACCCTCATTCCACAGCACGACAAGGACGTCCTGGGTAAGACTGAATGAAAATTTCAATAAAATATACAGTAGAAGGCCGAGTCAGCTCTGTAGTCTACCACTATAGTATCAGTTCTCTACAGGAGAAAACTAATACGTCTGAGTGTTCGTACAGTAGCTTGTAAAACAGACCTATGTCACTATGACCATTGTGGGCTTGTGTCAGAGCGCGTGAAAACTCCACCAAGTGTTGAAAGACGTAAAGGGCTTGTACGTGGAATCGTAGTTCCACAATTCCAATCTCAGAATATTGTGAAATAGTTTTTTTTTGCTGAATATCTGTCCCAATGTTTCGATCACAGTTCAACCACAACAAGTGGGAAGTTCTGTCTGTGGTTGAAGACTTCGTCACAGCGAACTCAAAAAGTGAAACTTGGTCTATAAGCACTATGTCTTTTATGAGTCATTTGAATGATGGTAAATGGTGGATTGATGGAAAGATACACGTCCGAGCTACTGCCTAAATTTCTATTTATGTTTATGTTTTTGGTGACACTTAGTAACCATTCCATTAATGTCTGTCTTATTAGCATTAATATTGGTAGCATATTGACTTTTTTTTAGTCTCTATAAAGCACTTATTCTTATTCTGCAACAACTAGGTCATTAATTAAGCCTTTTTCCTCAAGAAAGTCCTAACTATATAGATGGCAGGTAAGGAAGCTGTTGAACATAAATATGATCCTAAGATGCCTAGCTTAGTATGGGCTTTATAAGGCAGTAGTACCACAAGAATAGTCATTCTTCCTTAATAATACATTTAAAAAATAGTCAATTTCTATTTAATAAACACAAAGTTACAAGTGTAGATTGTGTCAAAATAACTCTGCATTAATCTGTTGAGTTAGGTGTTCCTGATATCTAATAATGAAAGGGTATGAATGCTGCTAATATGCATGCTATTAACCAACTTGATAATGGATAATATGTGTACCCCAATATGAAATATTTCCAACTTCCTTATTGTCGTATGCAGAACAGTTACAGCGAAGCAGTCACTTGGCAATGGAATTGTTCATTCTGATTGTAAAACGTGTGCACACACTAGTACAGATTTTGAGACAAATAGTGTAATGACAAAAGGTGCAGAAACAAAGGAACAAATTCTGCATGTCTGCATAAAAATACTAACACAGTGATGTGTAACATAATGATGGTGATATCTTTACTTTTGTTTTCACCAACGTTACTGTTTGAGGAAAGATTTTAAATGAATAATGTGATCATGTAAAATAATGTTTTGAACTACTTTTCCACTTCATGATGATTCATAGTGAGTATGCATGGCGGGTCTTAACAGTATGACACACCTGTTGCCATGGTATCAAACAAATAATTTAATTAATGTTGATGCACTGTTGCTCTGGTGTAGATAGATGTAGATCAGCTGCTGTGATTAAAAAAAAATGGTCATGTTGCCAAAAAACTATGGTCGGATATGTCAATCCATTTATTTCACATTACACCAAAAAAAGAACGTCTCTTAAAATAAACACCAACTTCACCGTGTCACAGTCAAAAACCGTAGACCCTCATTGTGCGCCACACCTGTTACAATTAGTCCTACACTGAAGTGGACTACCATGATTCCACACAGCGCTACACTGGTCATCATTAAAATGGCTCGAACACAACCAGTCCCTAATAGCTTATGGCCATGCAAGACATAACCATTACAATCATAGAGGTAAAACTCAAAACAATAAAATAAATGAAATCATTTTCAAAATATAGAACCGCAACAAGAAACTCTTTTTGTTAACTCTGGTTCACATACGAAAACTTGATACAGATTTTGTCAGTTTTGTCACGTGTCTCTCAATAATATTTGTCTTTCTTTGAATTTAAACAGATCTGACAGTGCCTGATTTGTCAGGGAAAGTTTTGATGACTGTCCAGGAATTTCTGGGAGCAGTGGCATCTACGTTTTAATGTCCCCTGTTTCAAGATTACATTTTGGGTTTACTCCACTTCTGTCTTTTCTGTAATTTGGCAAGGTATTCTTGGGACCATCTTTTGCAGAATAAACCTGAAATGTATTGCGCCTGTTTGCATCCTCTTTTTGCATGCTGGTCCTTACAATCAAACTAGCCTGGGGGGAAAATTGGTTTCCTCTTCAATATGAGCAGATGGTTTGCTGTCAGAGGTTCCAGGTCATTAGAGTCCTCAGAGACTTTAGTAATGGGTCAGTTCTGGCCAGCCTGATCATGCTTTTCCAAGCACCGCCTTGATGTGAGGCTGTGAGTGGGTTGAAAGTCCACTTGATGTCATCGTGCAGCAAAGCTTTCTCAATTGTCCCATTGTTAATTTCTGAAATAGCATTTTTTCCTTTTCTGCTCCTGCGAAAAGTTTTGGCATTATCTGAATGAAAATGTGATATGAGTCCTTTACTTGAAGATGATCATAATATTTCAGATAGGAAAATCTTTGCTTTATCTCAATGGGCCCATAATAATCCACCCCCACATTGGTGAACGTTGGTGAACTGTGGTGAACGTAGGCAAGTCTGGAGCTGTTATTTGTTTGGGAACATCAGCCATCTTTTGCCTACATGTTTTCCTTTAAAACGCTTGCACAAGGCTCACCTTGACAAGATCTTTCTTGCGACTATGTTGGCGTGAGCGATACCCAATATCCCACACCTTTCACTCAACCGAGAGAGTACCTTCTCCCGCCTTCGTCAGTTGACAAACTTTTTTCCACGGAACAAACTTACTCAAATCTAATAGAGCATTTTTTATATTTAATATCCATGCAACTGCAGTTTTCAGTCGCCTCCGATCAGAGTGATACATGATGAGCTGACTGGTTGCACTCGTGTGCTGTACACATCGTCTATAGTGGACTCTACCTTGCAGTGCATCCATGTTTCCTTCTCTTCCCGTTAACCATGTCTTGTTGTCCAGAAGCCTATGGTCTGTCAGTCCTTTAGATGCATCGTCAGCAGGATTTTTTGATGTGTGGATATACTGCCATTGTACTCCGTTTGAAGTTTCCCTAATGACGGCTATTCTGTTCACAGTGGCAAAATGACAGCCATCATCATCAAGGTCGCCTTTCCGATCCTCACATGCGCCATTAACCAACCCACCCCAACAGGGTTTTAGTTTAAATAGGGTTCCTCGCCTTGGCTGTTAACAACTTCCTATGGTTCCAGCAACTTTGAAGTGTTCGTACCAGTTAATAACTCCACTTCAGCATAGATTTTAGGAATGTCAGTGTGATCAATTTAGGGCCACTTGGGGAGGTTTTAGTTTTTGATAATGTTTGCTGTAGTCACTGGCATCGTTTCTTATGTGCAAACATTTGGAAGATTGTAGTACCCTATTCCATGAAAGCTGGATATCTCTAGTCTATTGACAATGTATACTGACATCGTTGTCTTAGGGCTCATTGTTAACAAACACATCTTTGATCTTTTCCCAGTCAGTTTGAGCTTTTGGTCCAGTGCTTCAAATCAGAATGTAGATGTTGACTCACTGTCTAACAAATCATGAGTGTGAATCACCTTGTTGCCTTTTCTTGCTTTCACCTGAACTGGAAGAATTGGGAATATTCCATTACTACTGGCCCCTAGCTTCCAAAAGCTTGAGGTCGACACAAGTGTGTTGTTTACAGTCGCTTCGTTTTTGTTTTTTTTTAGTTCACATCCCTCTTGATTTGCATTCCTCTTTCAGTGGGTGGAATGTCCCCCAAAATTGGGTCAGACAAGAGCTTGACCTGAAGTGCGTCATGTCATTGAAGTTCAGTTTGCGCTTTTGTTTTTCATAAATATCACATGCTGTGCTTCTGAATTGTTCCCTCAGTTTAAAAGGAAGTTTTGAAATTACAACTTTAAGGTTAGCAGACATGTCAAGTTCACTCATGTCCTTTAATTGTCCTTTAATCATTTTGAGCTTTAGCAGCAGGCCAGTTGAGAACTTTTTTCCATGTAACCTGCTGTGATCTGTGTTTCATTGCCAGAAAGTTCTTGTAGGAAGGTTGCAGCCGTTTCAAAGCCTCTCTCAGGACTCCTATGTAAACAACTTTGTCCAATGTCTCATGAACGCCTTCTGGTGTATCTGTCCAGAAAATACAAAAAACAGTCATCATTCAAATGGCTCCAACAATGCATGCAGTTGACAGTGAGGAGTTGATGATTGCATAAGATAATAGTGTGTTAACGTAGGTCAATCGCCAGTTTAATAATGTCCAGTATCAACTCTTCACATCTTTTTAACTCCAGATTGATGTTTGTTGTGATGGTGGTTGTGGGCGACAGACTGTGTAGAATTATGCCAGTAGTCACTGATCAGTTTGCTTAGTTTTTGTCATTGACTCTGGTGACACTCAACCGGAAAATACCATAAATAGAATTGTGTTTATTATGTGTAATAAACAAAGTGACCAAGCGAAGGCAGCCTCTGTAGCACCACTGACAGTAGTTAAGCATCAACATGTATCACACTTTTAGTATATTAGACTGCCCCCTGCTGGCTGTTGATGAGCATTCATCATTTCACAGTGAATGGTTCCATTAAGTAATTCACACTACAGGTTTTAATACTACTGTTTTTGTTTTTATCATGCATTGGTCAATGTAGATATTTTGGAATGTTTTTGCTTCAGTAACACAGTAGTTTAGATTTCCATTCTTGACATGTAAGCATATCAGCACATTTAACACATTATATAGCCTCATTTGCATCATAATACATTAAATATCAGATTGTTTTTAATACAGAAGCCCTTTAAAGAGGCCGTTTTCCAGAAAGGAGTTTATTCTCAGACTCTGAGCCAGAAATCTCCACTTCAGTCTTACTTCTCCTTAGGTCAGGTTTTCATGCAGGGGTTTGTTCATATATTATTCATAGCCTGATTTATGAAACATTTTATTTTTTATGGCTGTCGACAGTATTTTCTTATTTATGGACTGATAAAAAGAGATATCCAAAGTTCTTTCAGCATCAACATTTGGCTGTGATATATCAAGTCACCTTCAATTCATAGCCATTATATTTGGCTTCATACCATCATGAGACGACTCCTCTCTGACATGGCAGAGAGAAAGTTGACACTGGTAGTAACAAGAGAAAGGAAGACAAACAACAAGGATACTGTTTCCCTTGGATACCATGTTTACAATAAAACCAGTCACACAATGTCTTATTCACTTTCTATCACTTCCTTTTTGTTATATATATCTTCAGGCTCCGTCTCCTGTGTGAACCAGCACCACTTGCTGGTCAACTATCTCCATGACGTGAAGGATATCCTACAGGTGTATGAGTTGTCCACAGGCAAGCACGTCAGGGACCTGCCGCTGGACGTCGGCACCGTTGGCGGAGTGAGCTGCAAGAAGAAACACTCTGAATTCTTCTACAAGTTCACCTCCTTCACTACCCCTGGTAATTCTGGCATTCGTTCAAGTATTCCCAGATGTGTTAAATTCATTTTAATCACTTAAATTACTGTAAAATAATCCCACATAAAAAATAACTATGAAAAGTGTTGCTATCTATGCATACAATGTTTTTTTCCGGCATTTTAGCTTGACAAATTTAGAATTGGTTGTTGCTCAGTCTTCGGTTGATCGACTAATTACTGCAGCCCAAAAAATAATACATCTGAAATCGTATTGCTGCAAGTGCTGTATTGCTACTGTAATGGCAACTTCAACAATAACTTTTAATAGTGTATCAAATATCTGAACAAATACATACTCAAAGGAAAAGACTAAATACTAGATGTAATTGTCTTTATTAGGATATCTCATGTAAATTGTAATTAGTATGTGTTACAGCCTTATATTTTCTCTCTAAATATTAAAAAACCTGTCTTAAATCATGTCCATGTGCTGTTGTGCTCAGGTATCATTTACCACTGTGATCTGAGTGAGCCAAACGCAGAGCCCAGAGTGTTCAGGGAGGTGGAGGTAAAAGGCATCAAGCAAGAGGAATATCAGACCAGCCAGGTGACATAACTCTTTCTACTTACTGGATTTCCCCCATCATCTTCAGCTCTGTTGTTTTTGTTCCTGTTGTGTTTTCACACCAACTGGTTGCTTATTCATGTCATGACGCAGATATTCACTGGGGTTGAGGAAGTACAATATTGTGTGTGTGTTTGTGCGTGTGAACTTCACACTTTAAGTGAAAACCTTAGTTACAAAACATTGATATAAGAAATGTTATGTAAAAGAGAGATGCATTGAAAATTAATATACAACAGAGGTAATCTTTTGAGGAACAAGTGTCATCATTCATCTTTTGCCATTTAGCTACTGAACAACAAAGTTAATGTTGCTTCCTGATCGAGAGACAAACAGACTGATTAAACTCATCTTCTCTCACACATTTACAGGTGTTTTATCCCAGTAAAGATGGAACCAAGATCCCCATGTTCTTGGTTCACGCAAAGGGCCTTGTGAAGGATGGGACTCATCCTGTCTTCCTTTACGGCTATGGAGGCTTCGAGCATTCCATACAACCATACTACAAGTAAGTACAGATGCTCTGCACTAAGTCTCATATCACTTCTTTTGTCCCAATCAACAGTCAAAAACTCAAAGACTCTTCATTTACTATCATAAATGACATAGAAAGCAGCAAAGCCTCACATTTAAAAAGCTGCAGCCAGCAAATGTGTTTGCTTGAAGAATTGTTTCGACGGTTAATGAATTATCAGAACTTATTCAACTCATTTTCTTTCAACCTACTAATCACTTAATTGACCAAGGGTGTATGTTCAAATGTCCAAAGTAGGGGAGGTAGATGAAGAATGGCCATACCTTTCTGTAAAACTTAAAAGGCCAGTCATGTTTGTTCTGCAAAACATTCCTGTGCTCTTAAATATAATAATAGTAATATAATATATAGCAATATAGTATAGTATATAGTATATTATATAGTAATATAACATGCGAAAGAGGGTTAGATAAAATTGATATGGGATTTTTTGATTGTGTAGCACATGAAGGTGAGCTGATTGCTGGTTGTTGCCACGGTTTTAAACATACCTGCCATTGTCTGAGACTTCGGGAATACAGGGAGAAATATATGAGGGGCTTCTTTGTGTTTGATTTCTCTGTAAATTATAGGGGATTTCAAAGTAATATTTTGAAAGAAAGGTTTAACTGTACCAACAAATTATTACTACCAATACAAATGCAACATTTACAATTTCAAACTCTGAAAACTTCTAGTTTTAAGTGTATGCAGCTAAACTGTTTTCCTGATTGATTTCCTCCTGTCTGTCTTGTCTGTGGCCAGTGTTGCTTACCTGCTGTTTGTGAGACACCTGGGAGGGATCCTGGCCGTGGCTAACATCAGAGGTGGCGGCGAGTACGGCCTCACCTGGCACAAAGGTAAAGACATCCAGAAAACCAGAACAGTGTCAGTTAGAAAATACTAACCTTAAGTTTGATTTAGTTTTAATTCTGTTTCCTTCTCATCTGTGTTTGTAGCCGGATCATTAGGGAACAAGCAGAACTGCTTCGATGACTTCCAGTGTGCAGCAGAGCATCTGATCCAGGAGAACTACACCACGGCCAGTCGCATCGCTATCAATGGAGCCTCTAATGGAGGGCTGCTCGTGGGTAAGTACGGGGTCCAAAGGTGTTTGTGTTTTGTGTGCAGAGCCCCGACACAGAGAACAAGAGAGCGTGAAGGGTTTTAATAGGTATTCCCCAGAAGCTATAATACAACACTTTATTTGTTACATCAAGGAAATTACATTTTACAAGTGGGCTTCATTTTTTATTGCCGAAATCTGCTAATGGAGCTTTTTACTCTAAATCCTCCCCCAATTCAATTCAGCCCTTGAAGCTGCTGACGGTGCATACAGGGTTCTGCAAGTCTCTGTGTCTGAAGCCAACTGTGTGTCAGCTAAGATCACTCGTCCTTCTCTGGTCTGAGCTGCATTGATCAGAACGCTTTGTATTCTTTAGATCACATCTCTGGCATAATTGGTAATGTCAAATTCATCTAACAGTAGTTAGCTGCTTAGCTGCAATTAATTTAGCTATTAAACAGCACATTAAACAGCGCTTAGTCACATCATTTACCAAAGGCTGGCTGCCATATGGCATCACACAAACCCAACTAATGCCTTCCTCCCTGGTGTGTAAGTAGCTATATAGGAGTGATTGTGTCCTACAGTGTAGACAGTAAAGTGAATGAATGTGTGTAACACAGATTTTTTTAAATACACACACACAGCAGCTTGTGTGAACCAGCGTCCGGACCTGTTCGGCTGTGCTGTGGCAGAGGTTGGGGTGATGGATATGCTGAAGTTCCACAAGTTCACCATCGGCCACGCCTGGACCACCGACTACGGCTGTTCTGACAATCCGGAGCAGTTCAAGTGGCTCATCAAGTATGAAAAACTCTCACACACACACACACACACCAAACTATATTTACATACAAGAATACTGCATGCTCTGCCGTCTGCCATCAGACCAAGGTGGACCCAGCCCGGGTCAGTTTGTTGTAATATATCATTTATCTGCTGCTGATCAGTTTGAAATAATTTACCCTAACAAAAACCGACCTCAGAGATTGCTTGCCTGATTGTGTTTAAATCCAATAAAAACCATAATAGCTCGAGGAGTCATTCTTTTAGAGCAGAAGTCAAAGACTTCTCTTTTTTTGTGGCATCTTGTTGTACACTCGTGATAAAGTAATTATGTTATGTGCGTGTAAGTGACGGTGAGAATGCGTTTTTGCACAGAGCAAAAAGAGAAGCAGGTCGATTTTCTAAAACTGTTTCAATGATATTATCAGTCATTGTGGTCACTTGACTCACACATCATTTTAGCGTAGATTGTAGAGATTTTAGTGATATGAAGCTAATCTTAGAAAATAGGGTGTAGGCACAAGGGAGATAGCAAATGAAACTATCAAAACTCCTTTGCAGTCTGTGTGCAGATTTTAGGGATATGAAGACTCTGAAGACACTCATACAAATGTTAAAATAGAGCCTGGTTCATGAACAACAAATAGGTTATATAGCAGTTCACCCAGGTTCCTGTGCAGAGCTGCAGCTCACCTGAGATTCACTTCACTCACCTTCACCTCCCTCACAAGAGCTGCCCACATCTCTCCATCCAACATCTGATCCGAATTTAGCATTTTCGCGCATTTTTTCCCCCCTCTCTGCTCTGACCTCCAGCAAGGAAATTAAATAAGCAAGTACTACCTTTGTTAATTTATAGTGTTGATCATGTGTTGTCTATATTTACTCAGTTGTTCAGTATTTTCTTCTGAGCATGTTGGTGTGAATAGTTGTTGTGTGTTAAGTCTTTGTTAGTTTCAATAATCTCCAGGGTCTGTTTCCAGATTTACACACACCCACACGTGCCAAAGAATCCCAGCAGGGCAACTGAATCGCGCGCTAAGGTTCATGAACCACTCTCACATTCTCCTCACGTTTCCTTCCAACTGCTCTTCCTCACCTTCTCTCCAGGTACTCTCCTCTCCATAATCTGCCTCCTCCACCGTACTCTGGTCCTCCCTACCCCGCCGTCCTGCTTCTGACAGCAGATCACGATGATCGCGTGGTGCCTCTCCACACCCTCAAATATTGTGCTGCCCTGCAGCACGGAGTGGGCAGCAGCCCCTCGCAGCGTCAGCCTCTGATGGTCAGGGTGGACACCCGCAGTGGGCACGGTGCAGGGAAACCCACCGCCAAGGCCATCCTGGAAGACACACACATCTTTTGCTTCATCGCTGAGACACTTGGGCTCAGCTGGAAGGAATGAAGAGATAATGACAGGGAGAGAGGTTCTGGATATACACGGTGAAGAGAGGCTTTTAAAGAGATGAGAGGTTACTTTTTTATACATTTAAAAAACATATTAAAGAAGAAAATAGAAGAAAATACTGGTACAACTATAGCGAACGGTTAGAGAAAGATGTAAGAAAAAAGTAATGGGCATATCACAAGACACACAATAATGAACAACTACAATACAAACAGCTTTATTAATCACTTCAGGAAAATTTTGCTAACTACGGTGCGCTAAAAATCTGAGATATTCATCACACTGCCTGAAACAACCCTTGACTGTCGATTGCCTTATACCAATGAAATGCACTAAAACATTATGAATTCATTTTGAATGCATGCTCTAAGTTAAGAACTGAATTTTAAACTTTGGATGGAGAATTTTCAATAAAATCTCTTGTTTGTACTGATCTTTGTCCAGTGTGTCAATAATCCATATGTGCTGAATCTAAATATTCTTTCGTAAAACAGATCTAGTTAGATTGGAATCCTTCAGCACTTTGGGAGGAGGAAACGTTTTAAAGCATGACTTTAAAGCATCAAAGAAGGGGTTCCCGGGGGAGCCTGTGGTTTAGGGGTGACATCAGCTCAGAGATCCCATTCATTTTTATACAAGTCCCGATCTACTTCAGCTGTTTATGACAGCACTGCAACACTGTCTTGCCATGAAGCCCCAGAAACTTCATGCAAATTTCCATCGGTAGATAATAACCAAATTTTCACTTTTGGGTGAACTTTTCCAGAAAAATGTGCTGTCTGTAGGGAAGGTTGATTTTTGAGTCTCATTTCCAACTCATCAAGAGCTGACGCTTTTTTGATTGTAGGACGGGTCGGCAGCCATCCCCGAGCGTCAGTTTTTGATGAACTGAAGATGAGACTAAAAAAAATCAACTCTTTGCCATTTGTAAGAAACGTTGGATATCTCAGTATATGTGCTCATTTAGCTTTCTCGCCAAGAGTGAGATGAGAAGATCAGAAACGTCTCTGATGTATGTGAGGCGAATTTGCAGCTAGAGCCAGGAAGTGATAAGTGCCTGCCAGCACCTCTGAAGCTCGCTAATTAACATGTTCTATCTTGCTGAGTAACCTGTAGGAAGAGCCACAGCTAATTGTGATCTTGCGATCCTTTTAATGTTTTATATGGTGATCCTATGCTTTAAATGTAATTCACGTATATATCTACAAATTAACTATATGTCGAATCAGTGAATGTAGCCTTAGTAGCAAAAAAGTGATTACGTCAGAGGAACTTCAAAACATTACTTGAGTAAATCTTCTTAGCTGCTTCCCACCACCAGTCTTCACTCTGAGGTGCAGTTTCCACGTTCACCACCAAGTGGCAGTGTGGGACTACAAACCGTCCCCCTCTCTAAGCTCTGCCTCCTCCACTACCACCTCAAGGTCAAAGGCTGAGTGTCAGTTTAGTGTCATTCTGCTTCTTCGAGAGGGATTTTGTGGAGTAAAAATAACCGCAGTTACAACAAAACGTGGTTTGCTAAATCCTTTTTTTTCATTATCTATCATCTGGTCCGTCTGCCTGCTGGAGGGGGGGGATTCAATCACCGGCAGCTGGAGACAAGTAGGATCTGTGTATGAAACATAAGTGGAACACAAGAATTGAGGAGTCATCGTAGGGAGAGATGAAAGGGAGAAACCACAGAGAGAACGAAAGATGTGTAGATTATTATGTGCAAAAAAAAAAAGTGGAGGGATGCAGAGCGATGATGGACAGCGGCTGTATGGCGAGGCGGCCGAGAGGCAACGTGCAGACGAGCGGAGAGAGGCTGAAAGTGCACTTATGGAAAGTCTCGGGAGACAGCCAGACAGACGGGTGTTTAAACTGTCAAAAAGAAAAAAAAAAAAAAGAAAAAAGAAAAGGAGAGACAGAAAAAAAACCTCCCTGCCAGCTTCCAGTCTGCCAGAGAGCGAGAGAAGTTGTCTGTTCGGTCACTCAGAGTTTAATCTCTGCTCAGTGGGAAGTTTTGATTTCGTCAGGCTCTGGACCCCGTGCCTTATCTAAGTACCCTCTCGGTGGATAGATAGGATGGGAAGGAAGGAGAGGAGAGGAGAGGGGAGAGAGCGAGAGAAAGGGCTGCAGGAGGAGGATTTGCCAGACAATGACTCTTTTGCCACAGGGACCGAGTGGTTGAGTGAAGCCAGGAAAGACAATGGCAGCAATAAGCTGGACATATGAGAGAGACGGGGGGGCTTTAAGATCATGCTGCAAAAAAAAAGAAAAAAGGCAGTGATGCTTCTTCTCCCAGGAGTGTCCCAGAGGATCAGGGGGGCTTTTGCTGGTTCATTTGCTTCATTCACCCTCTCGTCACCTCGTCGAGCTCCCCTCTCTCTGCTCACACACTCACACAAACTTCCCCTGTTTTTTTTTTTTTTTCCTCCAGAGAAACACAAGCTTTCTACCTACAAAAGCATCAGCACCACCTCATTCCTCCTCCTCGTCTTCCTCCCTTACAGGTCCCCATCCTGTCCCCGGTTTGTTTACTTTACTCCCCTCCATAATGCAGGGATTAATTTCTCAAAGCCGATTTGAGCTGCGGCACGCTTCGGCAAAGAGCGGAGAGCAGAACTTTTGTGCTGGGGGAAGTTTCCCCTTCACACTAGCTTAGAGGTGGACTGCTCTCCCCGCTTTTTATGCCGCCTGCTTTAATCTTCACACGGAGCAGAGGGAGCTGGGGGGGTAGAGGGGGAGGACAAGAAAGGGAGGAGAGAGGGCTCCAAACACACAGCTGGGAATCACTAATGTCTTTACAGAGGTGTTGTCTGCTTTCTCGTGTGCCTCTTTCTTGCTCTTGAACACATTTTCCAGCTGCAAATCTTTCTTGGATTTTAAAACTTTGAGGGGTCGGATCTGACTGTGACCGAGTGGATCAGAATGTCTGGTTTGGATGAAAAGCAGTGTGACGTCCAGGTCCGACTTTATAGGGCGATTATGTTCATTATCGATTGATTAATTATTTTAATGATGCTTGATTCGTTACCCAAAAATTAAAGGTGACGTCTGGTCCAACCAACAGTCCAGCGTCAGAATGGATTTAATTTCTGTTAATGTAAAACTGTGGAAAAAGCAGCAAATCCTCAGATTTTTAGAGCATATTACAGCTGCAGCTAATCATTATTTTCACTGTAAATAAATGGAGGAATTGTCTGTAAAATTTGAAATGGTGAAAATTGCCCATCACAGCTCGAGCCAGAGCTCTACTTCTGAACAACAGTCCAGAAAGGGAGGGAAATTTATTTTGAAATGATATGAAAAGCAGAAAATTTGGAGCAGCTGCAACAAAAAGGATGTTTTGCGTTTTTGCCGGATTATTGACTCAAACTCACAAACTAGTAGGGATTCATTAGGGATTGTTTTGGATTTCAAATCTTTGTCTATCAAAAAAAAAAAAGGTTCTAACTTGTATTTATGCACACCTGAGGCTCAGAGATGGATGCAAAGATGGATGACTTAATAATTCGCACTGGCAGTAAGATTTGCTGTGGACTCTTTTCCTGTCTGAACCCTTGTGGGTTTGTACTGCAGACTGCGATCATGTTGTCGTCCTCTGAAATGGTAAAAACCGTCCACACGCCAGCAGAGACATGTTTGTCTCTCTTGTCTACCCGGGTACAGCAGTCTGACGTCATGAGCTGCACGTTTCTTTCTTCTTCTTCTTCTTCATTGTGGTTACTAGTGGATCACAAACCAAACATTAAGGGGTTTTGCGAAACTTCTGTATTGCGTTGGAAGATGATCGTCTAAACCAATAGATACCGTCCATAATGTTACATCCTTTGGACTGTCGACTCCTTACCAATTAAAATCCACATTTCATTGCGGAGTTTGATGCTAAAGGGAAATCTACCTCTCGTTTGCCGCGTCATACGTCATGTATTCGAATTGCCTTCAACATGTCTCGAGTGAAGTCTCGGTTTTGAGCAGGCGTGAGGATTTCAGGTACAACAATCTACGTTTTGCATTTTGAAACACGGCTCGCTGTAATCTCTTGGAAGGATCCCCGGCCGTCTCCCCATCCCAGTCTCATTTACAGTGAATAAACAGGCAAATCTGATTGAAGATTTACGCTCGAACCGTGAGAAGCCTGATAAAATACCAACTAACACAACCCCCACCCCCACCCCCCCCTCGCCGCTCAGGAGAGTTACTGTGGGATATGATGTTTGCATACTAAGACATCACATTCAAATGAATAGCGTTCATTATTTTTGCACCACCAGGGAATAGGAGGCAGAAAGCAGTTGATTAGGCCTCGCTGCTCGGCTCATTTGGCATGTGTGCAGCTGCTACGATGGCTCATGACCCGGAGCAGGTAGGAGTCAAGTGTCGAGACTTATTAGGATTTCATAATTTAGATTATGTAGATGGGAAAAACACATTCATACAGATAGATTTCAAATCCCGATTGCGGCCTAGATTGGCAGTGTGCACTCTTTTTATGTGAAAATGAGCTTTGTATCTTTGGCAGCAGCATCTAAATAAAGGCATTAACATTTCTTTAGAGTCGCCACGTCTCCGTCTCCGAGACAGAATCTTAATGAGCCTGACATGTAAATAAGCCTCTTTGTGTTTTTCTTTTTTTCCCCTTTTCCTCGCATTCAGTCTTTAAAATCATGCAAGAAAATCTTACGAGAGAGCCTCCGATAATGAACGAGCCGATCCCTGCGCAACTGCAGCGGGAGTTCAGATGCTGGAGTCTGCTAAAGCGGCATCTGAAGGAGAAGGTGATGTTTGATTGCGTGGGAGGCCTCGGAAAAAAAAAAAAAAAAAAAAGCTGCAGCCGGCGATGGCTCGGAGATGAAACTCATTAAGTCTCAAACTTCCAATCCTCAGCTCCAATAAGACCGTAATATAAAAAAGTATGGATTTGTTGCCGCGACTGTGTGAGATAAATAAAAAGATATCAGTCTCAAATGTATTGCCCGTGGAACTGTCACACATGTGCTGACCCCATGCGGGCGGGCAAAGCAGCGGCGGTGGCGGCGCCACGAACCGGCGCTCTCACTCCTGCCCACCCACGCAGCTGCCTACAGCAGTCCCACGCAAAAAGTTAATTTGCATTTACAATAACGTCCCATTTGCTCGGTGCTGGTCTAAAGGTGGGTGTTGTGTAATAAAGCAAGTAATATAACCTCGGCCCCAGAGGGGGGGGGGACTTCATGAGGCCACATGGAGAGAGCTAGGAGAGGTAACTGAGAGTTGAATTGTGTTGTGAGTGGATTCGGAGCGTTAACCTTGTTACATGTAGGTAAGTACCATGAGTACAAGAGGCCCGGTCAGCTCGAAGGTTCGAGGGAATGAGTGAGCACCAAAAGGCCGTCGGTTTGTTCCTGAGCACCAGAAGTGAAGTTAAACAGCAGATGTAAAATTTGTAGTTTATCGTTCACCTTAAACTGTTCAGCTGCTCATTACAGATCCTCTGCTTCCTCAGGAAACACGCAGGAACTGAAGGATTACTGCGAAGAGCTGATTCACCCAAATGGCCAAAAAAAAAACCCCAAAAAACAACAGAACATTTTCTTACTTTTGCCTAAAACACCAGATTTAGGATTTTGCTGTTGATTTTTTTCCAACCCTGACTCTTTTAATATACATTTGCAATGTCTGTAGTACCACTAGTGCAGAGTGATGGCCCTCCCTCATAAAACATTTGCGACGCCATTTTAAAAAAAACATTGTTAATAGCACATTGTAACCTTCATGTTGTCATCTCGCAGCTTTCTTCTTCAGTGCCTGTTACAACAGTCGGTGTGTTGCTGGGATGGGATGTTAGTTGCGTCACCCTTGACAGGTCAAGATGGTAATAATATGCATGCATCTAGCAGTTACTCTTTCAAAATAAAGCTCTTTAGTGAAATGGTTGCAGTTTGGCACCAGAAGTGGGCGGCTGTGGCTAAAAGGTAGAGCAGATGTCTTGTCATCAGAAGGTTGCTGGTTCAATTCCCATGGTCTGCATGTCAAAGTGTCCTTGGGCAAAATACTGAAACCCCAAAATTACTTCTGATTTTCTTGTTGCCATCAGTGTATGAATGTATTACGGTAAGTAGCTTTGGACAAAAGTGTCTGCTAATTGTCAGTGTCAAAAGTACTTAGTTAGGTACTTGAAATGTCATGTAGTTAAGTCAATAGTTCCCTTACGTGACCAATGTAACTGCCTCCCGACCCAGACTGTTCTCACTCTTTAAAACACTCCACTAGAAGGAGTAACTGCAGCATCAGACTAAGAAGCACTGGGCCGCTGAAGCGTTTGCTCGTCACCCACATACTAAAAAACACTCACAAGACTCGCTTTCTAAGTTGAAACCTCCATTAGGTACCTTTAAACCAAGATTATCAGTGTTTTTTGTAATTTGGGTATATTGACCCAAACCATTTAGACAACTAAAACTGTTTTTATTGCATAGTGAGGCAAGATGATTAAATATAAGTAAATGTTTTAAATATTAATAAATCTGGAATCTATAGCTCCGACCAGAATGCATCAAATGTTCCCGCTGAAATCAATTTCAAAATCATTAGTGGGGCTTTAATATGTTCATTTCATTTTGAGTGGGGACATTAGGAGACAGAGAAAAAGTTTGCTTGTATTGGAGATTTTTTAATAACACGTTTCAATATTGCAACAGCCATCAGATTTTTCTTCTAACAGTTAAAAATCATCGAAAAACTAACAAAAAAAAGAAACTTTTTTTTTCCAGTTTTATATTCCAAACACCAGAGTTTTCTTGGCTATGGCCCTAAAATTAAAAAAACAAAACAAAACAAAACAAATAAAACCCTTACACAGTGAGCAGATATTATATTCAACACGTTGTTCTTCAAACAAATTATAAAAATAGATTTCAGCATTTTCAAATACATATTTACAGTATTAAACATATATCATGATGGTCACAGTAACAGAGAGGGAGGAGGGGGGAGAAATGGGAGTTTCATTCATTGTGGTGACGAGGTCCAGGTTGTTGCTTGTGTTTATGTGTGTGTGTGTGTGTGTGTGTGTGTGTGTGTGTGTGTGTGTCGTCATAGTCCTCGTGTATGTGTGTTTGTCAAAGGGGACCCCTCGGCGTGTTTCTTCAGATATGTCAACGTGTGTGTGATTATTCAATTTGATGAAAACGGTTACAAAGAGAGAACCAAATTCAAACCACTTACAATATTCCAGTCAAAAAAAATGGTGGCAACCCCTTTAATGCGAAAGTGTGTGGAAAAATCAAATAATGCCTCGATAAACTTCCTCCTTCGCGTCTCGAAATAGGAAAGAAAAAGGCGCGTGGGGGGGCGAGTCACTGTACAGGAGAGGATTCTGGGGGAAAAAAGTGCACCCACATACTGTTGTATGGCAGAGCATGATATCAGCGTCCACATGAAACTCCAGCAAAGAAAAGAAACAATCCATATGACATTCCTTAATACTGTCTTCATACTGCAACACACACACACGGTAATGTACACAGGGGGAATCCAATGATAGGACGTTAAAATGAACGGTATTAAATCCAGTGCTCGAGAAAAATACACAGATACTGTGTGCCGACAGTAAAAATCCTCCAGTGTTCCCCTCGCTTTAACAACCGATAAACTCATAATCAAAACAATAAAATCGACAAAACAAGACGAGACGACCGCTTTGCTTTTCTTCTTCTTCTTTTTTTTTTTTTTAAATACTAGTTGAATAAATAAACCTTCCTCGACTCCGACCACAGTTTGTGTTGAACAGTCTGTAAAACGTAAAATAAATAATATGGATAAATATCTGAACCAGGCCGATCTTCCAGAGCAGGCCCGCGCTCTATACAGAGTCTTAAAAACAGGGAGAGGCTTTGGAGAAGGAGGATTATAATACCGAGTGTGGATGTCCAGCAGGCAAGAAAAGGGAAAAAAATGTGATGTTTTAAGTGCACGGAGAAAACAGCTTCAAAGCAAAGAGGAGGAGGAAGATAAAGGAAACCAACAAAAGCGACGTACGACAAATTAACGGACGATCAAACACACGTTTTTCAACCTTTACACTTGTGTCCTGCAGCTTTTTTGTTTAACCATCACTGGATAAAATTTAAAAAACAACAGCAGGCTGACGTTCCTGAAAGCACAGCGTGTCGTCAGCCATGACTTACTGTAGCTCTTTTTTTTTTTTTTTGTCCCGTCGGCACTCTTCGTGCGCCATAGACGGAACTAAACTGGAGGCTGTCGAGGCCTCGGCCACTGACTCGCCGGACAGTACGGTCTTCTCAAGCCGCTGTTCTGAAATGTTACATTCCAGCCGCGTTTACTCTTTTTGCGCGGCGCTCCGGTCATCTTCGTAAAAATCAGTCTTTCTATTTTGATGTGAAATCAGCGGTGCCAGTTCTGAGGAGAGAGTAATGTATCGTCCAGTGCCGGTAAAAACAACACCCCCCCCCCCCGCCGGCTTTACTGATTTACTGTTTGCAGTGAATTCATGTTGTGGTAAAGGGAAATTCCACCCAAAATGTGAGAGTTTCTTTGAGCGCTTGTTCTGCAAACTGGCGTGTTCGCTCAGAAGTCAGCTTCAGAACAGAGCCCCAACAACATTTCATTTGTCTCTACGCGACGATCACCAGTGAGATGGAGCTGACGCGGTTATTTAAGTGCAGATATGGAGGTCACAAAAAAAAGAGGCGCCGTGTGACGTCACTCCTCTGCTAGCCCCCCTCTGCAATTGTGACGGGGACGCTCTCGCTCATCTCTGGATGGACTCGTAGAAAAAAAAGGAAGTAAGGGATCAAGGAAGGCATGAGGAAGTGTGGGAAGGGGGAGTAGATAGAGGAGTGCAGTCGGAAGAAAGATCTGCTCATCTTTCCTTCAGTTTGGGAGAGCTTTCGTTCTCTCTCTCTCTCTCTCTTGTTTCTCCTCTTCTCCACCCCATCATCCATCTGCACGTACGTGGTGGGGGTTCTGCAGCAGCGGGGTGAGGCTGGGCGCGTCGACTGCTCGTTAGACCTGCACACCGCGGCCGTGCATTTGGATGACCTGGGCTCTGAGGGTCTGGATGGCCGCCAGGATCAGCTTCTGGTGCTCGAGGGAAGTGATGCCAAGGCTCAGTACATCTCTGCGGAAACAGAGCAACAAGATTTACCAAGGTTATAGAGGAAGAAGTTGAGAAGTTCATTGGACTCGAGAGGGCGGCTGTGTGCTTCGTGCTACCGAGTTAGCTAGCTGCTGAACAACAGGCTCGGGGGCTGTGTGTAGTCACTGCTGTCAAGCTCGCTAGGATTAGAAACTTTCCCCGCTACTCTTGTTTGACTAGCTCGCTAATAGCTTCAGCGACATATCCACCTCGGCTTGAGGAAGACTCCGATGATGAGCTAGTAGTGCAGCAGCGGACAGAAAGACAGACAGACAGGTAGCCTGTCAAATGACTTCGTATGATCCAAACTTTTTTCTACTGCATTTGATTAATTGATTGCTCCCAAGATGCTGAGAGATTTTCTACAAACATAACAAACCCGCTCACTTTCATCAAACCACTTCTTAATTTATAGCTTTGTGAAGCTACATTATAATTTCCTAAAGCTAAAGGTAATGTCATGAAATAATAAAACTATGAACAGCTAACGCTTGAAACTGAGACACTCGAACCAAGAATCTTTGTGATCAGTGCTTTAATAACCAATGCATTATCAGAACGGTTGCTGATGTTTGATTTGTTGATCATGTCATTGTAACAGCTCTGATGTATTCATGTCTCCCCCTCCGAGCACCAGTCAGTTATAAATACTATCTTTAAAAGCTCAGGATGAAAAAGGAAATCAATAATAGAGCAGAAAAGGAATGGACATTATCTCCCAAGTCACTTATTTATTCATGCAGTTATCCGTTTAATGATCTCTTCTCTTATTATCTCACTCAGCCGCCCTCTCTACGACAGGAAATGAAAGGTCACGAGACAGAGTCGTAGAAAAGCCACTCACTGTACGGTCATTCGCGCCACGGACTCCAAGTAGCAGTATCCCGCCGCGGTGAAGTTGTCCTTGTAGCGGCCCATGTCCACGGCGTCCAGCCACTCCCCCACTGAGTTAAAGGAAGGGAAGGAGGGGAGAGGCCTCTCCGCTAGCGTGATGGATGAACTCAGGGTTCTAGAGGACGAGAAATTAGCATCGATTACACGGAGAAACGTGTAGGAATGAGACGCAGGCCGAGCCCAGAGACAACCGGGGCCTCACCTGCGTGCCAGTGTGGAGGAGCCGATGCCGTCGGGGGAGCGGATGCTCTTGCTGAGGGCCGAGTGGATCTGGCTGAAGGTGGGCCTCTCCGTCCTCTCCTTCTGCCAGCAGTCCAGCATCAGCTGATGGAGGTGTTGCGGGCAGTTAACCGGAGCCGGCAGCCTGAAACCGTCCTCGATGGCCTTGATTACCTACAGCAGAGAGGAAAAAAAAAAAAACGGGTTAGAAAATTTGGAAGCGGTGTTCGGAATTTTTTAAGGACTTCCACTATAATTGGATCAATTCCCAAAAGAGCAAGTGGGTGACTCACAGAGCAGGATGTGGGGAAGTGAATAAGATTTGTCGTACTTAAAAAAAAAAAAAAAAAGTTGAGTAAGGTATTTCAAACTTTATTTCTTCGCAGTGGAGTTGCTTAGCTGCCAAGACCAGAAGCCTTTGGACGGCAAACGATAAATAAGAATAGAAAAGTGTTGGTTGTTCCATTTTCTCTTGATTCGCTCCACTAATTACACCACCGTTGTTGTGCCAGTGCATTGATTTCGCTTTTTTAGTTATTGACCTTATTTTGAGGCGGCATCCTTTAAGGCCACCGCGCGAGCCAGCATCAGCTGCAAAACAAACAGGACTCGGAGAGATATTGCTAACCCGAACAATATGAGGTCATTACAAATCCGCAGTGATGTCGCGACTTTAACTGCTTCAGAAACATTGATCCATATGGCGAAAAGAGGCAGCTGTCAACTGAAAGAGATGAGGGATTTTCCTGCTAAACAAAATCACAGCTGACTGGACTGAAAGGTCACTCAGCAGGATATTTGACGGGCTCCTATCAGCAGAAAATTTCAGAATAACATTGTAATTGTAAAAACAATCCAGGCGATAACCGATATGACACAGACTGAACATAACAGCCAATTTTTGTTACGAGACTCCATTTCTAAACTAAGGCTGGCAATTGTTGCTCTCTGTTAGCCGATGGGAGACAGTCCGACACAAGCTAAAGATCTCATATGTATAGTTAACTGAAGTACAAGCTGCAGTGGTAGCTGAGCTAACTAGCTAACAGCAGCTACAGTCAGTTAGCGGTGCCCCCTGTGTGTTTGGGGTTTGGGGTTTGATATCGACAGGTGGCCATTGTTACATGTACAAGCACAGGAAAGAGACGGAGAAGGTCTCACTTTCCACGTTATATCACAATCTGCTCACATAGGGCTGATAAAAAAGTGATTCATAGATGTAAATGACTACGCGTTGTTACACAGAGCCCCTTTTAATCACCCGTAAAACCTCCCCGTCTTCAAACAGCACGAACGCCTCCCACCAGACCGCCTCAATGTTCCTCGCTCCTTCCTCCATCAAACTAATGCCGCCCTCGTCCACCACAGCGCCTCATGAGAGTTTTGCGCCCAGTATATTTATGGACGCGCGGTACGTCCTCCTCCCGAGTCCCTGAGAAATACAATCTCCTGAAAGGAGGAAATAAAGTCGGAGCGTAATCACAGAAATGACATCCATCAGTGGCATTACTTCCTGAAGCGCTCTCTCCCTTCTCTTCTTCTCCACCTGCCCGCCCACCGCCGCCACTTCACCGCCCTCTCGGCCCCCTTGAGCTCGTATCTCACTAAAGAGCATTCATAAAATGCTTTTCAGCGTTTGACATTTTCCATTTAATCAAAGTCGGTCGGTAAAGGTCGCGATGGATCACAGGTGGACAGGCCGACCAACAATGCCGTTATGATATAATGTATCAATTTAAAGTGGATTAATATCCCCCGCCGCTATACAAGCTCGACCTTTGCCCCCTCAATTGGAAAGTTTGATAATATGAACGAGACTGAGAGGAAACTTTAGTCTGCGTTGTGAAAGGGCACCAGAGGAAAGGAAGAGGGGGAAAAAAAACCACGGCGCTGTGAGAGCTAACTATTCTTGTGCCTGCTGAATAACTCATGCATATTAATTTTGGACGGTGAAAAAATTGGAACATGCTAATAACTCGTTGCTTTTTCTAAACCGTGCACCTGCCCGCATAAATTGTTGGCATAATTTCCCGATGACATGTAATCTGAGAGGGCATTCGCATGATTTGGCTTGATGAAATGATGATAACTCTTAAAATCATCCGCCTCTTGTCGTGCTCCTGTGTGCCGTCGGCTTCAGGTGAAAGAATAAAGCAGCACACGAAAAATAAACTGCTCTCTTTTGTGTCTTTAGAAGACTTGCATCATGCACTTCAGAAGCCCGACTTTCTTTCAAATAACAGGACAAAAACAACCTCTTTTTGTTTGAAGGGAGAAAGAGGTAGGGGTGTCGACGGCGAAGCACCCGCCCACGTCGACTTGGAAATAATAGGGTTCTGGTGACAAGCAGCGGGATCCCTATCGACTGGACAATCTCCTCAACCCTCAAATGGCAAGTGCTTTACATTTCCTTAAAGAAATTTTCCGGGGGATTAATTTTTTTTTTTAAAAAGCGGGATGGCACTCCGGGACAGGCGGAGGCCACTGGAAGGGGGTCAACGCGTCCTTAAGAGAAAACAGGATTGGTCATGGAGCTGATGCAGACTTAAAGTGGGGGACTTAGGCCCCGGCGAAAGCTTTCAGACGTACTGTGGCTTCTTGGCTTCCTCTTAATAAGATCCAAGCCGGGCACGGATACAGAGTTCATTGATAGAGCGTAGGTGAAAGGGAGGAAAGCAATATAAAGGAAGTGACTGGAGAGATTAATGGAAAGCCAACCTCCCTATCCCACACACACACAGACACACTTACATCCTGGTTGCCCATATCCCAGTAGGGCCTCTCTCCGTAGGACATGACCTCCCACATGACGATGCCGAAGCTCCAGACGTCGGAGGCCGAGGAGAAGCGGTGGTACTGGATGGCCTCGGGAGCGGTCCACAGCACCACGCTCTTCCCTCCGTGCTGCGGGGGGGGGTGGAGGTAGGTAAGACAGGACGTACAGAGTTCAAAAAAGTAGCGCTTAACTATTCCCTTTGAAAGGCTTTTGAACATATTTTCCGTAGATCAAAAGAATCTTTAGAGGAGTGGTTTCACCTTGAATGGAGCCCAAAAATATCCAGGGAAATAAAGCAATGAAATAATTAGGTTTTTTTTTCACCCCTCTGACAGCTTAATTATATGACCTCAACTGAACCACACATGATGTGTGTTAACTCGCGGTTTCGGTCTAAGGCTCATTAAAAAATATCACCCTACATGGCTGAACTTGGCTTTGTGCTGCTTTGAGGGTCATTAATTAGAAAGAAAGTGTAAAATAATGAATTTAAAAATATCCGGAAGAGATTTCGCTGCGGTTTTTGTCTTACCAGTGTGGTGTAGATGGCCTCGATCTTGTCCTCCTGAAGAGGCCTGAAGCCGGACACCTTGCAGCCCAGGTTCGCGTTAACAAGCACCTGAAAAGTGGAAAAAAAAAGCTGATTAGCATTGGTAAAATTTGTTGGGGGGGAACAATCTCAGCGTGACAGTGCACCGCCCAGGTGGGTAAAAAGCTCCAATCACACCGGGGACAACTGATTGTTTACAAGAACAAACGGTCCTGTTCTTCATTTTCTGCAGCGTGATCACTGCATTCCTAGTTTGACAGACGGGCTCTTTTAGGAAAATGCCACACTGTGAGACCTGGATGTGACAAAAGCAGCTTTCCCCTGCATTGTCCCGTCGTGTTCGGCTTCATGTAGCACTCAAAAACCTGCGGGCGAGCGATTGTTGAAGATGTTTTCACACGAGGACAAATGGTGTCCTGTGATCCACCTGCTCGGACGTACATCACCCCCTCGCCCTCTTTCTCTATCATCTCCTCCCACCTGCTCCCTCACCTTGTGCGCTGCGAGCCGCTTGTGGACGAAGCCCATTTCGGTGAGGTACTTCATCCCCGATGCCACCCCGGTCAGCATATCCATCAGCTGCATTACACTCAGCTGGCCCTCGTGTTTCTGAGGTGATGGGAGGCAAAAGGGAAAGGAAGGAGATGGAAAGTGAGAGGAAGGGGAAGCAGAACAGGGGGGGGGGGGGATGAATGAAACGTCTGTTACTAGGGCGCAACGTTGTGCTCGCTGAGCTGAATCCCTTTATTTGGAGAATAAAAGCAAACAGGCCATTAATTCCTATCATTATAAACCATGCGGCGGTGGTTCACAGAGCAGAGGGGCACAACAACTGTTTACAGAAGCTTACAGCATCTATAAGCGGAAAACACTCCATTTGTGCGATTAATTATGCTGCGTTTTCCTTATTACGGCTAATAAGCACAAGTACCGTCGCCACAGGACCTCATCACGGTAACAGTGACTTTAGGTTTATTAGAATAAAATGCCTTGTTTGTGAATCGTCTGATGAACAGAAAAAGAATAACGAGGCTTCAGTTTGCTATTAGATGATAAGGAAAGACATCCGGATGTGGATTTAAGGTTAATGCATAAATCTACAGCAGGGCATTATAGACATAATTAAATGTGACAATATTTTGACCAAATATTTCGATATCGATTGTGACAATATTGTAGGGCTGACTGTAAGGGCTTTAACAAAATATTAACACAATTAAAGTTTGGATAATCATCTATAATGTGGATATAATCACTAAATGAGTAAAGGCATGTATAAGAAGCAGTAGAACAGTCTGATAAGTTAATAATAAAGAACAAAAATGATGAGCAGTGGTTCTGAAGTTATGTCTATGTTCATATATATATATAAACTGTTTCTTTTTTACAAGGGCAAATTATCAAGGTACAAAATTGCCACCAGATATATAAGACTGGGCTCTTAAAGGTACAAACCACCGAGTACAAATAAGTGCCCCAGTGACAAGCCAATGTTCCCTCTAAAGGTACAAATATACACCTTCTATTCTGACAGCGTAGCGATACATTGCCCCCTATTTTATTTTCTATCCTTCAGTGGGACAGATATTCAGATGTGTCTTAAGATGAATGTCTTGGAGTGTATCAGTTGTTACAGTAACTGCTGCACCGTGATACTATCATCATATCCTTATTCTGTGATTCCCACCCTGTAGCATGATATCGATATATTTCCAAACCCGAGCATACGCTTACCCTCAGGAAGGAATCCAAGGATCCGTTAGACATGCTCTCCTCTATGATCATCATGGTGTTACCTGCAGAAAGACAAAGAGAGCAACACAGCAGAGTATATAAATAAGTGAAACTGGGGTAAAATGGAGAGAATCCAAGGGGAAAAAAAAAAAAAGGAGAGAGGGAGAAAGGTAATAGAGACAGAGACACGGAGGAGGAGGAGGAGGCAGGGAGGGAGGGAGAGAATAAAGTGAGTCTAGTCCACTTGGCAGCACGGCAGGCATTGTGCAAAGCCATTCCTCACCCAGTGAACTGTGGTGAAGTCAGGAGAACCTGTGTGCTGCCCTGGCTGTCTCAGCAAGTTTAACGACCCTCAAACACACACACGCACACACACAATCTGTGCGCATACATATAAACTGACACACAGCTCAGGTCGGCGCGTTTCGTATACACACTCACGCATGCTTACACACACATACACACTGGGCCCGGGCGCAGATGGCAGAGATCCAGCAGTGCTATGAAGTGCACGGAGGAGGAAAATAAGACTGCAGCAGTCGGAGGAGAGAGGGAACGAGGAGGAAGGAGGAGTGGATGATGGGAGGTAGAGACGGGATGACGAACTGAGCAAATTGATAGCTGCAAAATGCAAATCTAGAACAGTTTTTCGAGGCTTATTACGAAAATGATTGCTTGGCATTGCAATAACCACAATCGACGGTCTGCCCCGTACTGAGCTTTTCAGGAAGCTACACGGAAAAGGTGACCAGCGACAATCGGGAACTGTGAGTCAGCGCTGAGACACCGGCCATGTCTGTCATGTAATTAATGAGCGTGAATGTCGGTGGGTGGCACGGGGCAGATAACCACGTGGCTACAAACAAGGCCGCTAAAAACGCATTTCAATGG
Source organism: Acanthopagrus latus (assembly GCF_904848185.1). Lineage (NCBI taxonomy): Eukaryota > Metazoa > Chordata > Actinopteri > Spariformes > Sparidae > Acanthopagrus > Acanthopagrus latus. The sequence goes on along the minus strand of NC_051041.1, from coordinate 6,726,610 downwards.
ATGTCGCATGAGTCGCGAAAAAGCAGAGGTAGGAGAGGACTAATAAGCGCTGTTTGTGCGCCTCACACTAACACAAATTTATATACTCGTGTGCACTCGTGGGTCATAATTTGAATACATATTGAAAAGCAAAGCCCTGAACTTAACCGAACTCAACTGTTTCAAACAGTGCGTCGCTAAAACTGTCCCTCATACGAACGCAATCATTTTTTTTTTTTGCTAAAGCAGCTGGTGAAAATTGATATAACCACTTGTCGAGGTGGAGAAAAAAAAATGAATCTTGCATATTTTTGTCAGGGAAAAAAGGAAACGGAGGACAAATATTATTACATCCAATCGTACTTGGTAAAATTGCACAGAACAGGGTGTCAGCGGTACGCGGTGATTTAAATGCAAGGAAATCCAACAAATGCCAGCTGAGGCAGGATCCGCTATCAGCAGATCATCTTCAATAACCTGATATGGTAACTGCTGTTGTTGGGTTATTTCCTAGATTGGAAGTATAAAGGCACTTTATGCAACTCAGTGACACCGCACTACAGAGTGAGAGGCAACAATACGACAACAGCAATTCAGTGAGAAACTGACACAAAATCCCCACAGACCGATTTTCTGCTGTTACTATAAATCTCCATGTTTGATCATATGTACAATACTTATTACAATATGCATGTATGCATTCAAATTACATTATTATGTATGAACGTTAACATGCTGTACAGTAGATCCACCTTTCCACCTAGATCCAAACTCTCAATTAAACACGAAATCAACTAGTTGGTGATAATCTTTGTAATTGAACATTCTATATGTTCTAACTAGTTGGGAGAGTCGTGTCAGTCAATTCAGCTTCCTGAAGTGTCCAAGTGGTGTAACCGCCTTTTCATGGAGGCATTCTGTTGAGCTGAGCAGGGACGCCATGTGACAGAAGAAACAATATCCCAGATCCCAGGCCCCCTGATGACACTAGCTGCTGCATGCCGGGGCTGGTACCATGGTGAACTCAGTGGATTCTGATTTGTAGAGGGGGCAGATTAACTTGTAGTAACTTGACAGTATAAGCGGATATGATGTATGTGCTTGACTGCAGTTCTTAATTAATGCACCAGCATTGAACTGTGCATAAAGACATTGACGTATTAGTTCTCAGTGCTCCCTCCACCCTCCACTATAATCCCAACCCAACTGGCAGAATAAATGTTGGCAGTGTACGTTTCAGCAAACCACAGATATCTTGCAACTTTATGTTTCCTTCGGTTCCGTTTGCTCTTTTATGTGGTGACAGCACTGAGCTTATGGTCTGATTATGTTTGGGCACATCATCCACATGTTTTCTCTCAAAGTATCAACTATGGGGGCCAAAAACATGGCTGTAAATTGTCTCAAGATCCAGTATTTTCACACATTATTGAAACACATTCTTGCACTGTTACTTGCTTGGCAGCCTTCTGGCCCATAACTCCACCCGTGACCGCTCCACCTCCTGATAAAACAGCCAGGTCATAAACGTGTAACATGCGACACGTACGAATGTGAACGTACCCGTGGACTGCAGAAACATGAGCGGCCAGCATTTTATTCTGGGCTGATAATCCCATCATAGAAGAGGGATAAATGAAGAGGCTCGTGAATTAACGGGACACACCCATGATTTTCACGCGGCCTTGAATTATGGTGAACGGATGGGAAAATTAGCAAGGAGGCGGCTGCTGCTCGCAGGTGGTGGAGGGTTGGAGGAGGGCCGAGTGAGGATCCGGTGGGGGGTAAGTGATGTAAAGCAGGTGATTTGTAGTCTAACAGTCGGTGGGTGGGTGGGAGTGGGTGTGTGTGTGCTGATTGTGTGTGTATGTGTGTGTGATTTCATGCCAAGTGAGGAGGCAAGCAAGCAGGTGTGTGTGTGTCAATGATAGTGAAAGAGAAAGTGAGCATATGGGACTGACTTTGTGTGTGTGTGTATGTGTGCGCACGTGATGGTGGGAGAGATTGGAGTAGATCTCAGAGCCCCGCTGGGTCTCTAGCACCAATTACTGTACCCTGCACATCTGCTGCCATCCTACTGAGCACAGAGTGTGTTCGGGCACTGTGCCCACACACACACACACACACACACACACACTCACACACACTGAGCATCAATGCGGCAGCAACAAAAACTTCACAAACTCTTTAAAGCTTCTCCTTTCACCTGCCATTCCCATTAACCTCTACCTCATCTTCTCTGTCTCTCACGTCTCTCTTCCCTCCGTCTCCTCCCTTCCGCGTTTTTTTTTCTTCTCCTCCTGCTCCTTCCATCCTGTTTTCGCTCTAGGACCTCAATTGCTATCTGTCAGCGCTAAAATGGGCCTTGATGTAGCTCAGCTGCTGCGAAGGTACGCCGTTCACCCTCGCTACCCCTGCTCTCCACTCTTCTTCTCTTCCACCCCCCTCCTCTTGTCTCATCCCTCCCTCTCTGCTGCGAGCACTGACCCCCTCCGTTTGTGTGATATTGAAGTGGTCGGCGTATCACGGCGCTCATTCCCAATCCTCTCTTCACCTCTCATTGCCTTTGATACTCCTCTTCACGTCCCTATCCGTAGTTCCCTTCCACACTTGTGATATCAGAATGGTCAAACTCCAGTTCCCAATTTCTTCCCATTCTGCTTCCTTTTCCCGTCCCTTCCTCCTTGGAGACGGAGGTGATAAACCCTGTTTGTGATACCTTGGATCCTCCTTAACCCTAGGTGTTCCCCCCCTTTCTTCTAAGCTTCCTTTCATCCTCACCCACTCTCCTTTTGTTTTCCCCTGAGGTTTTTTTTCCTTTTCACCGTCTTCTTTCTGCTTCATCTCCCTCCCATCCTCCTTACCGGTGGTGATGACTCCCTCCAGCCGGATGATGTTGGAGTGGTCGAACTGCCCCAGGATACCGGCCTCGCTGAGGAAGGAGCGCCGCTGTTTGTCCGAGCAGCCGGCCCTTAATGTCTTTATGGCCACGGGCAGCTCTCTCTTGCTGGGCAGCTTCAGGCAGCCGCGACACACCTCCCCGAAGTCGCCTGTAGGGGGAGACAGACAGACAGACAGAGCTCGTGATCCCTGACGATCGATCAGCAACCGTGGGGGAGCGGAGAGAGAGAGAAAAGGGCAAAGCGCTACAAGTCGGATTGATGATGAGTAATATGTGTGCTCGGATGAAGAGAAGGAATGAATCGGGTGTAGACGGAGGTGGGAGCGGGGAAAGGTTGGCGAAGAATCAGTTGGAGAAGTACAAACAGAGAAAAAGAAGAGATGACGCAAATGAACAGACACCGCTGAGGGGAGGAATGGGAGGAAGGGGAGGAACATGAAATACAAAAAGATCAAAGCTACATCAAAGATGGGTTCAGGGTGCAGGTGAAACGGAGGAACATCGAGTAGAGACGAGGCAAATATTACAGCCAGAGAACAGCCAGGTTTGATTTTGGCAAAGATCCGTCCGATGCCAAGGTGATTGAACTGGATTCTGCAATTTGTATCAAGCCAGGCTGAGGCGAGGTGCAAAAAAAAAAAAAAAACTTGTGTTGCCTCAAGATTATTGCCACTGCTCATGGCCCCTGCTCTGTTTGCTGCCTTTGTTCATACCGTGTTTCATCTTTCTCTCGTTTCATAATGCTGCAGGAATCCAGATGATGGCAAAAGGTTAAGAAATCTTTTGCTTTTGGTTGTCATCATTGCCGCGGTGCATGCTCCATACTTTTGTAATCCGTCCATACCCGATGTGCTGCTCACCCATTTCAAACACCCATCAGTTGACTCGTCACAAGGAGTACAATTTGGCACGTTGCGATTGACGCGAGCCAGCTTCTGTGCCTCCGAGGAGAGCTTTGAAAAAATGTCATAGAGCTTGAGACCTTCTCACTATCTATCTATACTATTATCAACTTGGGAAATAGAGTTTGAAAGATGTGGGCATTTGCTCGGGAGGAAGCGTCTAATGCTAACATCCTTCCTACTTGGACGAAAAATTACCTCCAGCATGTGAAGATCAATAGAATGGTCATTCAGGTTGGAAGTCAACAGAAACACACCTGAACATAGCAGCAATATGGTGGGCGAGACAGTAAACGAGTAAACAGAAATATCCTGTGTTTGTGTTGTGAGCACCAACTCGGTCGTTGCCATTTACATTCAGTTCATTCATACCTGAGTGGAGTCCTTGCAAGCACATGGCCTCAGTTTACTCTCCCAGTCTCTTTTACAGTGTGCTAATCAGGACTTTAGTAGATGCTTGTGAAGTTCAGAGACTTGCCTTACAACTTTGACAAAGTCTCTGAACATAGATGCCTGCAACAAACTGATGACATTTAAATTGGAAGTTGGAACTATTGGACTTTCCTAATTGCAATCGATCGCAGCATAACGAAAGACGATACTGGGAAATTAAAAATGTAGTGTTGGAACAACTTGACCCATGCTATAGTCTTAAAGTCAGGATATCAGTGCCGTGCTGCTTCAAATACTAAAGTGGGGAAGCACCTAGGGGCGCAACGGTACATGTGTTCATCCCAAACCGTCAAGGTATGGACGTCGTGGTCTGATGCTTGCAGTCATACAAAAAACATCCAACTGCCATGCTGTGGTAAGCATATGTCAGTGGGAACGTAACAGTTCTGATCCGCACTCAAGATGAACAAGAAGAAGACACATTAAGCCTGCTTCTTTCCAATCAGCCATGTGGGGAAACGGAGGACTGTGTGTTGGTAACGCCAACAGTTAAAATAAACTCGTCATGCCTTGCCAACAATCTCTTCCAACTATCTCAGGTTTTTTTTTTCCCGGCTGAACCGAACTTCAGGGCTTCAGTGGACCGTTACACCCCTTGAGGTGCCCCTTAAAGTGCACACAGTCCTGCTTCCTTCCCACGTCCGGTCACATACCTGTGTGCACAATTCGCTCTATCTTGATGCTCGAGTTGTCCAACTCCTTGGCAATGGCGTGCACGGCCTGCAGCAGGTCCTCGCAGGTCTCCGGGTCGATGTAGGTCCTCCGTGTTGGGATTTTAACTGCGAGGAAAGATGCACAATGTAAGACACGCTTCAGAAAAAATGAATTTCAAAGTGCACTGCTGAGACAAGACTTTCTGCAGACCATAAAATCAACAGGACAGCAACACATCATTTACGGTCCGCGTGCATTTCTGCTGAAAGAAACGCATAAAAAGATAAAAGTCTGGAGCGCCAGCAGCAAAGTGCCCACACGAGGCACAAAATAGATAAAAAAGAGCTGGTCTTAGATTCAAAAACCATTAGACTGTGTATGAGCAAGTAAACACTGATGGCTAGCCAACTGTTTACTTAGTGTAGAGAGATGTCTGTGGCCCTGGTGGTGCTCCTCTTTCTCTCTTAACACAAAGCAAAATATTTTCTCATGTCTGCATCATTTTATGCTCTTTTGAGGCTACAGTCTGAGGACAAATTGGTAGCTCTGCCTCCTCGGACAAAGAATTTCTCTCTGTATGATTGTTCAACATTAGACCCGAATTTTGTGTCTGGGAAAAACTCTTTGCTCTTTGATCCGGAGACTCAGATCAATACTTGAGTTCTGCCATTGATTTTTGACATGCCAGAAACATTTTCTGCTTTCAAACCCCATTAACTGTAAGACTACTGTAAACAGCCCAGTTTGGCATGTTTAAAACTTTTTAAACTCTTTCCAAGGTGCTTTAGTATGATTTTTTTAAAATTAATAAGATACAAGCTGCTCTCGTTTATGTATTCACAGCTCAGATTCTGTTTTTCGGTTGTTTTGACCTTGCGAACTCCAGAGGCAGAGGGAGAAAAGACTGCGATCAAAGGCTCCGAGTTAGTTCTCAAAGCTGACTCTGTGTTTCCTCCGCATGGCTTTAAACAGATCACAGCGCTCTTCCACGAGGGCTTTTTGTCTTCTCTGCCTGCTTCCAAAATGTTATCTCATTAACACACACACACACACACACACACATATGCTAAATACCACGCACAAAAACCAACCATAATCTTCAGTAAGAAACTGGGACAGGACAAAACAGACAGTAAAATGCTGAGGCAGATGAACCTTGAAGTGCAGCAGTACTTGGAGTTGGTTGGCTGCTCTGGTGTCAGTTTTAGAGTTTGGGTACTGCACTCCCAAAGAGACTGACAGCCTAGGTCAGGGGTCTCAAGCTCGCGGCCCGCGGGCCAACTGCGGCCCGCAGGACGATAGTTTGTGGCCCCCGCCTTCATATGAAAGTTTAATGTTAGTGCGGCCCGCGGATTTGATATGAATGCTGTCCTGATTTATGCTTCTCTGTATCCGTCGGTATGCAACGACGCAGAGCCCTCTGCGTCATAGCGTACCCTCTCCGACCCTCTCTCCGTCAGCTTACGAGCACCTCCCCAAACAACAGAGAGCTCACGGAGACCGCATCGCTCTGATTGGTCCGCTAGAGTTACCTCATTTCCGGAATCCCGATTTGCCGGCCGTATTCCTTCCACAACAATAACGTCGCCACTCGTCTCCTCTTTAGTTCTCGTCTCAATATTTACAATAAAAATGTCGATCAGTTCCAGTTCCAACAAATGTCTTCTCTGTGTCTCCATTGTTCGTTGTTGGTAGAGGAACGAGGCCGGGCCGTAAATAAACTAGTTGATAATCCTAACGGAAAGAAACGTATCGCCCTCTATTGTTAGCGCTAGCTCCATGCTAGCCACGAGCCGAACTTTATTAATAACTTTTAATTAATTTAATTTAATGTTAAACTATATTCAACATTGTTGGGCACCACAAACACTTCGTGTTTCCATGGTTTCTGACCTTCAACCAATCACGAACTGTGCCATGCTTGACGTCATATGCAAGCGCAGGACCCCAAGCCGATCTGGCGCCGGCGGAAATAACACACATTGCAGAAATGACGTTCTCCGTGTGTCGGCTAAACACTGAAACTGAAACGTCAACGCGACAGTGACACCAAGTGGAATTATATGTTCCATTGTTGTTCAGAAAGTTAAAGGTTAAAGAACTGTTAATACAGACATTTGAATCTGAATAATAATAATTAGATTTCTCTAGTCAGCAACTATATGTTTCTTAAGTCTTCTATATCTGCTGTATTATTATTATTATTATTATTATTATTATTATTATTATTATTATTATTATTGTTGTTATTATTATTATTATTATTATTATTTTATACATATTATTATTATGTCATGTCATGTCATTGTCCGTAACCGCTTATCCCTTTCCATGGGGTCGCGGGGTGTTGCTGCTGGAGCCAATCCCAGCTTTTGTCTCAGGGCGAGGGCAGGGCACTCCCTGGATAAGTCGCCAGCTCATCGCAGGGCCCTCACTGATGAGCAATGGGGGGTTCAGTATCTTGCTCAAGGACACTTTGACATGCAGCTCAGCCTTGCCCGGAGCTGGGATTTGAACTAGCAACCTTTCGATCACTAGTCGACCTGCTCTACCCACTGAGCTACAGCCGCCCCATTATTATTATCATTATTATTATTATTATTATTATTATTATTATTATTATTATATATATTTATATATTAAATATGACACCATATATCAAAATTTTAATATGACATAAAACATTTTCTTCATGTCATAAGACATGACATTTTACGAATACGACATTTTATTTATTTATTACTGATTGATTTATTTATTTTCTTATTAATTCTTCATTTGTTTATTTTTTTCATCTTATTTTGTGTTAAAAATAAAAATAAAGACATTTGAGAACATTGGAATGTTTTTATCAGAGCTTTTCTTGTGGAAAACCTGATGCGGCCCAGCCTCACCCAGACTCTGCCTCCAGTGGCCCCCAGGTAAATTGAGTTTGAGACCCCTGGCCTAGGTGCATCAGCGGAAGAATCTCCCAGAATAACATCACTCTATGTCCTCTATCCACAATGTGACACTTGATACATAGCCTACTGAAAATAAAAGTGACCTATTGTTAATTTTTAATACAACAACAGCATTTAATAATCAATTTGAAACATCAACACCAGAATAAGTCGGTGTGTTTACCGGGGAAACTACAGATCACTACAGGTCAGTCCCCGGTATTAACATGGCCACTGGCTGCAAAATACACACTCTAATTCCTGAATCAACCTATTAACTAACAAGCCTACTCAGTTGAAAACCTACCCAAGGGAAGACGCAACAACTTATCACAGACAATGGAACTGAGTGACCTCACTGGAGCCACAAAATGTATTATATCACTTTTTTTTGTAGTACCTGTAAACACACTTTGTGTACAATGTGTACTTTTGGTGGAGTTTCCCTTTAAAACAGAAAACTCGGCATCTAAATTTAAAGCATCTGAATTATTTAACGTTGGAATTTTCCAGTCTTATTGACGACTTCCCTGGCTAATTTCATTTAAGCGCCTCTACAGGGCCGCCTCTGTGACACTAATGAGATACAACCATGGGAGATTTCGGCTGACATTTCGAACCGCGGCTGATATTGACCCCCACTGTTTGACTGTGTTCGACGAAAAAACGAAAGCACGACCTGATCTCTCAATGAGCCTCTTGTTTTCTGTATCAACTGCTTATGCACTAACACTAACAACTCGCAAATAAACTAGCCATAAGTAAGCCAATAACCATTAATCAATGGGCGATAGCTCTCAATTAGACGACCTCTGACCCTTGTTACCGCATGTTAAGGCTAATCTTCCAGGAAAAGGCCTGGGAGATTTCCCAAAATCCTGGCTGAGGCCCTGAAATGTGATTACAGCTCTCGATCGACCTGACGGATCCTATACTGGCTGCCTCATAACGGCTTATTGATCTGACGCACACACACACACGCAACACACAAGCTTTGCTAGTGCTGGACGAACACACTCCCAGACATGTTTGTGTACCCACACACAAATCGACAAATAAAAGCCAAAAGTCCAATTATGAAGCAAACGAAACCTTTTTCTATTCAAGGCCGCGGCTGAGTGGAGGATCGAAGGCTCCTTCCTGTCAAATTGGGTTTTCAAACACACTGCTGTAGCTTAAAATCCAGCTGTGCGGCGCGCACACACACACACACACACACAAAAGGGGATGCTCATATTCCTCGTATAGGCGGCAAACGGTGCACGCTCCATCGGCTCCGAGGCTGATTAGTTTCAGGGTTAACTGTGTCACTGCCACGAGCGATTGAGGGGAAACATGTTCACACTCGGCTGCATAATCTTCCACGGACCGCCGGGTTAGCTTCCCGGGCCCCCAAACATTTTCATTTGAAACCAAAGGCTGCAAACTTTTTCATTACATGTCTTGTTATCTTCCTCCCCACTCATTTCCCGAGACACCTTCCCCCCCTCTCATGCATGCAATCAAACTCTGGATGATATCTAAAAAACGGTCCGCTAATGGAGATGGCAGATTTCCTCCATCCCTCTCTCTCCCTCCCCTCCCCCCTCCCCTCCCCCCTCCCTCTCCTTTGCATGTTTCTAGGTCACACACTCTGACATGAGACTAATGTTCTGAGCAGTGTCACTTATGATGAGTCTCTCCATCTCTGCCAACTCACCTCTTCAAACTCCATCCCTCTCGCCGAGCCTCTTCACTCACTCATTGGCGCACCCCCACCCTCTCCCTCCTTCTTCCCTCCGCTTCTTCATCGCACACATTTATTCACCCATTCTCGCTGCCTCTCCGGTCCTTCCGTGTTAAAACTTTGGTTGTGAAGTGGGTTTTTGAGAGTCTTGCAAGGGTGAACAGATGGGCAGGGTGAAATCTTTCTTAAAGAAAAAAAAAATCAGGCTTTCGTGACACTCGCTGCCTCCAACACTTGAGGTTTTCTTTTTTTTTTTTGTTTTTTTGAGGCGAGGCGGACCTGCAGCACCGTGAGAGCACGTTGTACCACAGTCCACGGTCACGGAACATGAAGTGGACTCAGGAGAGAGTGTGTGTGTGCTGGATAATGAGCACATAAATGTGTCTGTTTGTGCTTGTTGGAGTGTTCGTGTTCTACTGAGACAAAGAAGGTGTGTGTGTATGTGTGTGTGTTGGGAAAGTGGTGCCAAAAATGTGTGTTTTTCTGTGTGTGTGCGTGTACACGCGCGTTTCTGTGTGTGTATTGCGTGCTTGTCAGCTGTTGGCATGTCTTTGTTTGGGCAGATTTAATTCCCAGCCGCATGGCTTCGGCTCATTATTCATCAGGCATAGTGCTCCAAACCTCTCCAGAGGGGCTCAGCATGCTGGGAGATTAAACAACGCAAATGAGCACGCACGCACACACACACACACACACACACACACACACACACACTAGCGAAGCGTTGGCACGCAGACTTACACACAAACAGGGAAGAGATATGTCAAACTACTTCCATTCTGTCACTGTCAAACAAAAAAGCCTATTGAGAGCGGAGTTTTTTTTTTTTTAAAAAAGCAGCATTTACAACCTTGTACGACATCACACACAACAACAACAACATTAAACGTCCGTTTTGGGAGCTCGGCTGCCGCTTTCTGCCCGCCTGCGCTCCTCGTTCCACGGCTTTCTCCTCCCCCCCTTCTCCGGCTTTCCAGCCCTTTATCTCTCCCCTCCTCCTGATTTCAATCTCTCCCCATCAAACTCAGCCGCACACACCACCTAATGGAGTGTGTCGGCGTGCTCAGAGTTGGCTAAGCGTGCACTCAGAATTAAGAATTAATGCCGCTGTGGCGCCAATGCCTCAAAAGTCATCTGTGATGCAGGCAACTGTGTGTGTGTGTGTGCGTGTACTCACACGCATTCCTGCACATGGAAGAAGGAGAGTTTCCTACCCCTTGTCCCCAAAGTTTGAACACCCAGAGTTAACAAACACGAACATCTGCAGTATAATAGAGCGATCAAGGCTGTCACTTACACTGGAAGTACAGCTCCTCGTCTCCCTCTTGAGAAGCTTTGCTGTAGCCGCATTGTCTGGAAAAAGAGAAAACAAAGACAGCCATCAGACGTTTTTTTTTTTTTTTTCCCATCCCAGTTGTCAGACACAAACAAATACAAGAGTCAGCCGCTGTTTATCTCGCGACAGATTATATGGAATGTGCAATAACTGTGAAATGAGAGAAGGCGAAGACAAGAAGTATTGATGGCGGAGATGGGAGAGGATACAGAGCGGCATTCAGAAAAGACCCCTGATGTGACGGCAGCTCGGAGATCTGAGGCTGAGGAAGTGGAAATCCTGCCTGATTTGACTGAGGCGTTCGCCGATAGGGCCCCGGGATTGATACGCTAGCACTGACGTTTCGCCCCGATGGAGTTTTTCTATAAAAAGTTGAACACGTATATACACACACACACGGGCAATTGTACACACGGTTATCTCTCATCCCCTGCTACCACAGGGGGCCTAAAGAGGAGAGAGCCTCTCTATGATCTGAGAGCTGATGGCTTTTCGGCTTAGAGAGGAGAACTTGGCTCTTTAGGCCTCGCACGCACACACACTGTCCACACACAAACACACACATATACTGTAAGTGAGAGATTAACAAGTGATGAACAGACATTCTGGAGGGGCAGCGCCATGCTTACTTGGATTAGAGCGAGGGATGAAAAAAAACAAGACAAGGGGGGGGGATACTGTGCAGTGGAGGAAAGTGGGGTGAAGTTTTGATGCAGCACATCAGAGGTGATTCTCACAAAGCGGGTACTGATAAAAATATCTTTTAAATACACCCCGAATATGTCTGAAATGTAAGACCATAAATACTTTGGGGGTGTTCCTCCAGCTACAGTGTGGAACAGGCCTGCACAGTTCAATTCATCTACGAATAAATCACAGAAACTTTTTTTTTCATATAAGGTAATTTGTCTCATAAAAACAGCATTATGATGAAATACCGCAGCGCAGCAGAGATTCCCTGGCCTACAAATCTTGTTCTGAAAACCTGATTTGAATGGTGCGGACCCCGAAGGACGCCGCAGCGTCGTGATTTTTAATCCATCCTTTCGAGTGAAAATCAAAGTTGTGGTGCAAAAATGCAATCTAGAGATTCGTCAAAAATTACATGTGATGTGGTTTCTTTGACCGTATGGTTTGATTGTCCATGCATGAGTTTATATCTGCAAGCATCGAATCAACAAGTGTTATGTGGGAGTCCTCCGTCTCTCATTAATTACCTCGACTGTGGCAGCCAGCCGTGATCTAAAGAAATATGTTCTTCACCTGCCATAGTAGCATTAAAGAGCTCTTAAGTTTTTTTTGGGCCATTGCTTCAGCAAAGCATCTTTCACTCCCAGTCAGTGAAGCCCTCCCTCCCACACATCCTCCGGTCCAATGGGCCCACGCGTTATGCTGCCGCCCCCTCATATCAAAGCTGGAGTCGGTGTTTACACCTTCAGCGAGGGAGAGCTATTCATTTCATTAAAAGAAAAAAAAAACATTTAACTTTAAAATCTGCTCAGTTTTCTGCCATGTGAGTATGAGCATGTCCCCGGTGGACCCGCACAGAGAGTCCTAAGTCCACACATCAAACTCAACTTTTGACAGCGACGCGTTGAAGTTAAAACGTGAGGAGCGATGTCGCTGAGGTGCATTTGTACGTTTTCGCCGAGTGTCAGAACACATCAGCGCTTCACACGGAGTTCACAGAGAGGCAGACGGACCCGTCATATAGGGCCACGCGCGAGTGGGGAAAAATGCAGAGCATGCGTGCGTGTGTTTATAGGATTGTGGGATTTTATTTTTTCGCATGTGCGTGTCCCTGTGAGTGTTTGCGCCCGGGAAAAGATGTGATCCAGGGTGAGGCTGACACATCCCTAAGCCCGTGTAGCAGCGGGGTCTGAGACAAGGTCAGGACCCTGTCTGTCAAAACACACCAGCAGACACATGCAGCACAGATCCTCAGGGCAGGAGATACCAGACAGGGGAGAGGAGACAAGAATTAATAGATAAGGGAGCGCAGCGAAGTGTCGGGGGGGATAAAACGGGAGGGGAGCGAGGACGAAGGGAATGACGGTACCAGGGGAAACAAGATGCACCATACCTAAAGGATGGAGGGAAAGAGGCAACGGGGGAACATGACATGGGGGCGAGGAGGGTGGATGAATCATCGAGAAGAAATGCAGGGAAGTTCGGAGAGGAAGTGACAAGAAAATAAGAGGCTGCGGGTAAAAGAGGGTAATGGGGCAGAAGGGTACGTAAAGGAAAGGAGAAATAGTTGAAAAGGCACCTAGTATAGCCCGTCAAGTGCACAGCCGGGGGCAGAGGAGGGAGCTAGGAGAGAAGGGGAGGATGCTAAAAATGAAGGAAGCAAGGCAGTGAAGGAAGAGCGGCATAGCAGCAAGCGGAAGTGAGGAGACAAGGAGGCAACTGAGCCTTTAAGAAAGGAAATAGGGAAGAATAGGAATGATTTGCCTCGATTCCATTTCCGTCACTTCTTTTTCGAAATGTCACAGATGTGACGAAAATGAAATGGCAGATGCAGAGTAGTTCTTTTTGGGAATAATTCAACGGTAACAGTCTCCGTCGCATTTTTAAGTTCGCCTCAGATACAGTACCGAGGGAACTGAGCCAAACAGCTTGACAAAAAGAGAATTTTTTTTGGCTTCTTATAAGTCTCTTGGTATGAAGACAGCTAGAGACAGAAGGAAAAAGAAGCGCAGAGGGTGCAAGAGGAGATGATGGGACGGCTGGGAGGGGAATGAAAGCAGGAGAGGAGGGAGGAGGAGGAGGAGGAAGAGGAGGAGGGGGGAGGAAGAGTGCAGACATGCCAGTGTACCTGGGCATCAGCTGTGTGAAGGGAGGAAGAGGAGAGAGAAGAGGAGGAGGAGGAGGAAGAGTGGAGAAGGAGGTCGAGAGCAGCACCACGCTAGCAGGAGTTACATTGGAGGAGCTCGAGCAGACGCTGCTGGGAAAAAAACAAGGAGGGGAGGGAGGGGAGGGGGAGGGAGGGGGAGGGGAGGGAGTGCCAATGTCAATTCTCCGGCTCGTTTCATTACGTCAAGACGGTCAGGCAATACAACTTTGGATTGATGAATCGATTCTCCCAATTATAATTATTGGAAAAATAACGGATGTGGCCAAAGAACGAAAAAAAAAAAAACATGGAAAAATGATAAAATGATGGTTACTATGAAAACACATGAAAATATCTCCTGAAAGTCTTTTGAACCCTCCCAGATCTGGTTCCAATTTTACCCCCCTTTTTTGCTTTTGCGAGAATTTTGGACCCGCTTTTTAAAATGTTCACACTTCAGAAGAACCAGATGGCGGAGAGAGAAACGTGCCGATGCCAGAACACTGAAGATTCTGGCCAAACTCCGTTGCCGTCAGCTCAGCCTCATCAAATGTTAATTCTGGCAGGAGTTTTCATTCTTAAGGTTTAGTCTTTGTCAATTTTTTTTTAACCGAGCAAAGCTGAAAACCAAACTTATAGGTCCAGTGTGCTGGAATTTAGGGAATAACGTATTAATCAGTATGTTGTCATTCGTGAATAATCACGTGAATCTCAGAACCGTTGGGTTTTTGTGTCCTTAGAAAGAGAATTTTATCTACAGAGGGAGCAGGTCCACCTCAGCGGAGTCGGCCATATTGCACCGCCTCGTTTCTACAGTAGCCAAATTTGGAAAACAAAACAATGGCTCACAGAAGGGACGGGCAGACTGGTCCTTTAAGATTTAAATTAACCTAAATAAAATATTATATCCTATTGTTTTGTTCTGTATGTGCATTTTTGTCAACAAATCACACAGAACGACCAAAAAGTGACGTCCAATTAAAGATGATTTAAATCTTTTAAAAACATGTCACATTTTCAATTAAGGCTCAGTAATTTCCTAAAACATAAGGCCTAACCTTAAGGCATTGTTTTCTGTGACATTAGCAAAAAAGCAGTGTTTGTGGTAGTGTTGAAATCTGTGTATTCCTGCTGGAAAACCATCCAACCAACCAACCAACCAACAAATGGACACAAGACAAAACAGTCCTTCTTTGGGGGAGATAAAAATATAGAATATTGCCAGCCTTGTGCCTCAAACTGCGTCATGTGTCAAATATGTAATTTTGGTCAAGGTACCAAGCTTCTAACTGTATACTTTTTAATTATGCTGTTTGATAACTGAGGGTTTTCTTAGCTGCACCTCGTTTGGCCAGAATGCTATCTAAGGCACACAGCTTGGGCACCAGCACTGGGGAATAAACATAGACAAAGGGACCTATTCGGTATAAGAAACCACCTGAAAACAATATAACTGCAATCTAAACTCAACATGTTGTTCTCACAAGCCATCACGGCTTCAGATGAGAAAATTACCACTAACCTTACCCTATACTTATACGCATACGGATGGTAAATTCAAATTTCTCTCATTTCGAGGTGATTATACGTGCAGCCCACACAATAGTGTTTTCAGGGGAGAACATTAAAGCAAAAAAAAAAAAAAGACAGAGAGCGAAAGAAAAAAGGAAACGAATGCCATGTAAATGAAGCCCATTCACCGCCCCACTCTCTCCTCTCCGTACCTGAATTCTCAAAAAAATAAAGTGTGGTTATGGAAATTATATGAATAATAGGTGAGAGAGCCGGAATAGAATCCTAGCTGGCAGGTACCAGTGAAGCAGAGGGAATTGAGGCCAGCAGGGACTTATGTAGGGCAAAACACATGGAGAATTTGGGGGATGTCAAAAAAAATCTACTTTTAACTTTTTATCCACTGTCAATCTTTTTAAGCACTGGTAAGACTGGTTACAGGTTACAGAGCAGTTTTTGAATTTGGGTTAAGAGTAATTAACAGGTTTATACTTAGAAATATATCAATAATTCATGAAGACATATTTCCACAACGGACACGTACAGCTTTCACATATAAAATGCAGGATGTCTGGGTCTGATGGTAGGGGGGCTTCTCTGAGACACGAAAGCACTGATCTGTACAAGACAGGCAGGAAACTCCACTACAGGGCTCGAGACCTTTTCTCCAGGCCTGCCCGCCCCTCCCTCGCCCTCCTTCATCCCTTGGATTCCGCCTTTTGTCGCTGTGTCGCCAAGACTCAGTGGCCCTATGAAATGACCCTCCGTTTTATTTCCCCCTTTTCTTCTTGATCGCCTCTCCATCTTCTGCTCCTGATAACTTGTAACTCTATCTCACACACACACACACACACACACACACACACTCAGCCGCAAGGGAAACACACATCTATGCTGGTGCGGCCGGCGAAGGGTAAACAATCCCCGCGCTGACCGGTCGAGCCTGGGCTTCTCGGAGGATGTTTGGGCAACGCTCTGGAACTCTGGTTCCATCAAACTCCGCCAGGCACCGATGGACCGCATGTTGGGAGTGTGTGTGTGTGTGTGTGTGTGTGTGTGCGTTTCATGTGTTTGCTTCCATGATTCTCTGCATTATTCTTACTGACATACCTCATTTGTTGGGAGTCATTTCTATTTACATCACGGTAACGCAACTGTTTCACACTGGACAAAATACCCACCAGCACCCACTAACATCTGGGTTTTTGTCTTGTGATGCTGATGGTGACTTATCTGTTCCAGCTCTGATCGGCTGTGACGGAAACACTGGAAACACAAGGGGTGGACGTGCTAATTTACAGCCCTTTTTCCAGCACAATAAGGACGTCCTTTCAGACGGGAGTAGAAGATATTGAAAAGCAACCGTCACGATAACATCGCCGCTTGCCTCAACACTGCTTTTATTTCCCCTGTTCCCCTTTCTGGCGCATCTGTGACGTCAAATGTGAAACACGAGAACAACTAGACACTAGAATTACAGCATCTTAGTTATATGTTGCTGCACTCCTGTCAAGATGCTGCTCCGTACATTAGACGTTAAATAATGGCTGGCAGAATATTAAGATGTCACTAATCTTTAAATCCTTTGAGACATTTGTGTGAAATGTTTCATCATACTGGTCCAACACAGACATTTGTTTGCAGGAATCGGTCGAACGGACGAACATGCAGACTGAGCAGGCCGTGGGGTATCGTCCATGCGGAGGCATAAAAACAGAAAAAAATTCACTCATTTATCAGCGACGTAGAAGAACCAGTAGCCCATTCTCAGTGAGTTTAAGCTGAAGACCCCGGCAGAGAACGATCAAAAGAGACTGAAGCAGTGAGAGGGCCATTACTGCACACCTGTAGCACCAGAAGAGCCGGACATGGTACTTGAACAAGACAAAAACATAATATGAGGAACATCACACAATAAGAAAATGAATATGAAAAACAGTACTTGATGCTTTGGGTGTTGTACCACCTGCCATCAAGTAGCCTGAGGGGAAGTGCTGCACAGTGCGAGTCCACACACACTAATACAAGTAAGCTGCTGGTGTGTTTTGGACACGGCTTCTGACCCGTACCTTACACTGTATTGTGTATATTTCCATATATGTGGATGTGTGCCTTAAGTGCGTGTGACCGCCTGTGTTGTGCCTCTGTGTGTGTGCGTGTGTGTGTGACTGGGACTCATTTCCATGCGTCTGTGTGATCAGGCGGATCGATGTAACGGAGAGCCTCCAGCCGTAGCCGGGGGCTGGCTCACTTTGCAAACACGAGAGCATGGTAATTGAGGCATCAGGCCATTTCGCTCTTTGTCTCTATGCAAAAAAAAAAAAAAACCACGAAGAGCAAGTTAATGGTCCAGCAGCGGTGAACAATGGAGACCACTTGCAATGAATGCGGGGATGGGAATAAAGGAGAGAGAGAGAGAGAAAGAGAGAGATAAGCATTATTATTCAATAATGTGCCGCGCACGACGGATGACGCCACCTTTTCCCTCAGAGCAACAGCGTATTTAAACACTCGCAAGCACTTTTTTTTTTTTTTGTTGCATGTTCTGTGTTTCTCCCGCTGCACAGATGTTGCCTTCACTTAGCTGTGGACTGCACATGTGTATCTGCGTCTAGATCTTTTTCCTCCCATATATTCCTTCATGGATGTTTGAGTGACAGCGGCATTTTGTATGGAGCCACCGCAAGTGAATAGAAGCCATTTCTACACCCGGTTGACTCCATCATTGCGGTGTTTTGTGTGTTTTTCGAATCGGTCCGGCGGGTTTCTATATCACAGTCCCTCCCCACCCCCTCTTTAGACAGGTAGGAGGAAAAAGGTGGAAAGGTACTTTTTTTTTTTGAGGCTGAGAAGTGGCGCCGATGCAGAATTGTGTTTGTGTGCACGGAGGCAAACAATCGAGGGACTACACACGAACTATGCAAACAAATGCACTCGCACTGTATCAGAAAATCTCCCTGGATAGATGTCAATTGAATGCCGGCCAAATGAAATGCAACAACAACACAAAATACATTTTAAAAAAACCACACAATAGTTTTCTGGCCATGTTGGGAGCTGTGTGGGAGTCGATATGCGCTCCCTTTGCTCGTGCGCTCACATGCGTGATGGAGTGTAAAGTGTAAATTGCGCGAGTTGTGTGCGTTGTTTTTCCGCGTGGGTGTGTGTGAAGCGAGCTGGCAGAATATAGAATTGGACAGGAGTCAAAGAGCAAAGCGGTTGGAACGGATCCCCCCCCCCCCCGATCCTCCCCCTCACTTTATCTGCTCAACTGAATTAAACATGATAGTATGCGTGAGATATACTGTAGTGTGCCATAAACAAGACAATAACTGTGCTTTAAGACGCCTCGGAAGACAATAACAGCACTCAACTGACGCTAAGAATGTAATGATTGGTTGGTTTGAAGCAAAAAGTAAAAATGAAGCCTCGGGGGCACGATGTAGCTTTATTTGGGGGAAAATAAATTCAAACTGAAAATTTCTAATATTTACAATGTTAATGAAGTAACAATACAAACTCATAAAAATGCGTCTTTTCTGCAACTGAACAAACAAGCAGCTCTCAGAGGAATATGAGGTCTGCAGAACCGCTGTTTGAGGCGAGGTAGGTGGCAGGGTCCGCCGAATATAAACAAGTACACAGTGTGAGATTGTGTTGTCCTTTCAGGTCAGTTTGTTTATTCACTTTGTTCAGCCGTGAAAAACAAAGAGAGTTTGTTTATTTAGTTTGCTCAAGCGCAAACAAATAAAGATCGGTTCTCTTCTGTTAAAGTTTCTTTCCCAGAACTACGTAGTGCTCCTTTAATTGCCACATAATGAAGCTACAATGATGCAACATATTGATATTATATAATTATCGTGATATGAGATTATCTGTCGTATTCGATTTTGGATGTGTTTATACTGTCATATGACATAAGTGTTGTCTTGCAAATAATGTCAAACGTCAAATCAACTTGGGAGTTTGGGAGTTGTTTTTATTTTATCTAACAGCTCCCCCCCACCATCTACTTCAGCTGCGTGGACTACGAATCCTCACCTGACTGGAATGAGTAAATGAGTGAATAAAAAGTTTTGGGTAATCTTATCTTTGAGAACATCCCGCTTCACTGTTCTCTTTTTCACACCCACTTGCCTGATTTTATAATAGTTATCACCATTCCGGCACTTTAGTTGTAAAAACCCACCCAGTATTTGTGCTCGAGTGTTCTCGGCCGCCACTATAATTTTGAATTAACGCAATAAGGCTTCTCGCGCTGATTGCTGCCGTCTGAATGGCCTCCTCCTCCTGCCGCCACAGAACCCTCCCGACTGAAAGTGTCTTGATTGAATATTTTCGAGCCGCGGCTGAAAAACGAGGTCACCGAACTTGCTCTCAACTCCGAAACGATTTGCTTTGAATTAAACGGGAATAATAACATCTGGGCCGTCCACTCTTAATGGAAGGATCACAAAGGAGTCCTGACCTCTTTTTAAACTCCTGGCCAGAGTGCGCCTCGTGTCAAGCGTTATGCAAGTGACACAGCTTTAAAACTTCCCTCTCATCTTTTTGCCACTCCAGAAATTCCCCTCTCCTCCTCTGTGAAAGCTAATTAAACAGCAAAGAACTATGAACTCCTCGCCCTCCCCAAAAAAAAAATGATCAAAGAAGGTTTTGACCCTGCCGTCATCTCTATGTCGCCTATTAGAAGATGAGTGTTGCCGGTGATGGCGCATATCGAGTCGTTCGCTCTCCATCAATGCACAATCCTTTCACACAGGGGCTCCTCCTACCGCCGGATTACTGTAATCTGGATTATGCTGGGGGGGGCTTGTGACATCTGAGTGAGCACGTGATTGTACTTTGCGATCGAGTGTTTGCACACATGTGCACGTTGTTGTGCATTTGTGCGACACGCTAAGGCTATTACAATCTTAGAATGAGTCGCAGGAAGTGGATGGTGATCTGATCGGTGTTGCGCGTGTCTGTGTATGCACATCTACCTCCTCCAGATCAGCAGCCCGACGCCCATGGAGAGCAGCATGATCAGGGCGGCCACGGACACGACGATGATGATCACCACCGGACTCTGTTCGCTGGACGCCAGCGCCACTGGAAGAGCAAAACACTCATCACACGCAGGAACAAATAAAAAAAAAACAAAAACACACTTTACCTGAACCACAGGCCTTGTTGTCTCCCTGTGACAAAGCAGTTCAACACGCTGACATGCAGCGCACATATACTCAATTACTTTATATTAAGTGTGAACAAGAACAGGAGATGAGGAATAATAATAAGGTGATGACCTTGAAGGCTGATTTAATCTCACAGGAAGTCGGTTAGAGAGGAGGCTATCTTAGAAGAACCCACGCCCTCCTCCACATTATTAACATTCCACTTGACCCTTCTGTGTTACGCTGTTTGCTTCCATTCTGCTCCGCTAAATGAAACAACACCATGTGTTTCTGTAACGCACAACATCCTTTTAGCACCGGCTGTATTAAAAACCGATGGGAGTAGTAAACCGCAACTACCGTCTCATCTTAACGCCCACTTGCAGCTGTTCCGCTGCTTTTGAATCACATTACAAGTCGTTCACCAGCAGTTGGAGGTTGTAGAAACTCCTTTTTTCCCCCCTTTTTCAAACCGATCTAAAGACTTCTCATATTCCTTCACAGATCCCCCTTATTGATGGAGTGATCAACATTACGACCTCAGAGTTGAGATCACACAGACTTACAACAATTGATCAGTAAAGGGTAACTTAAATCATTTGACACATTAAAGTGTGTTTACAGGTCTTGTGCCCGGGTGAGGAAGCTGCCTTCGGTGATGTCACCCAGTGGCGAAGTTGCATTGTGGGTAATGTAGGCGTCAGGTTTTGAAAAGGAAGAAAAATGTGTGCTGATTTTGATCATTTGTTTTTAAACTGTCCATAAACTGTGCTCCTGCAGTGCAAATGCAAGACCATTGGACCTCTTTTCAAAACGTGGTGCCTACAATACCCACAATGCAATGTCTCAAATGAGTGCTACTCTCCTGGCAGCTTCCTCTCGAGCCAGAGAAGGCTTCACGCTACTTTTTTCCCCCAAGACTTCAACTTAAATCTCAAAATTCCTCAACAAGTCCTCCTCCATTCTGATCGTGAAGGAGATTTAAAATGTCACAGTTTCTCTCAGAGCTTCCTCGTTACTGAGAATGAATGGTTAGAACATGGCAGCTCTCCTGATAATACTGCCTCAGCGTTCAGGGCAGCCAAGGCCAATAGATATACAGTAACGTACTTGGCTTCAGACTCTTTTCAGCCTCAGATAAGTAAAGGTAAGAATGGTTTCTTTATAAGATTCCAACACTCAATAGAATCCATATATTAGAATGGATGAGTGAAGAGCAGTGGCCTTAAAGAAATCGTTCCGGCCCGACACAATGTTCTCACTTGTGACTCTTACGCATGTTCTCCTCGATCGAGCTTCAATAAATACTCCGGTCAGAGACACCCAGGTCTAATGAACCTCCATCGTTAATGACCCGACCAGAATTCCTTCCCATCGTCTGCGGGGATCAGAAAAGTTGAGGCTCAAAGTTGCGGACTTGTGGAATTATTCAAGGAAACAATTGTTTTTTTTGTTTGTTTTTTTTGCCAGCTGCTGTTTTTCTGAGGTCAGGATTTAAATTTGAACCTCATCAGATCTTACAGACGTTCTTACAGTCCTGGGACACAGCAGAGTGTAAACTATCCATCATTATCATTGTTCACACTTGCCAAAGAAACATTCATTATTACGTGTCGGCGCATGGAGAGTCTTTCCCCTCGATACTGCCGCCGACCTTCCAACTCACTGCTTTCTTTCAGTGATCCTCCAACCAGTTACGCTTCCCTAATGCATTATTCACTTGACAGATGAATGCCACACTCTTGATGATAATGTATTGCTATTACTGTTTAAAATATTTTTGCATGTCTGTGATTCGCACATGGCTACGAGGGGCTGCTGGCTTGCAAGAACTCAGGTCATCACTCGTTTGACCGTCGAACCCCCGCCCGAGGCAAAAAACCAAGCAAACTGAATATGCATCGTCCCAAAAAAAAAAGTTTGTGCAACTACTGTAAGACCTCTAACCCAAAAGCGAGAAAAAAAGAAGCGCGCAGCCCCCGTCCGCTCGGAAAATAAATAAATAATCCGTCTTTAAAGCTGGTCTCGTGCCAAACTTGCGGAAGACGGTGGTTGTCGCGGGGCAGCTCTCAGGTGAGTTCAACTGCATGAAATGTTGCAAGACCATGAAAGCGCAACAAATCCGCGTCCCTGGAAGAACAAGAACAAGTTCAAAACAGAGAATATGTGAGGAGTGCGAGGCATGAAACGCACACCAGACCCTGAGGTGGCACAAGGGACGCTGTTATCAACTCCCACAAAGAGGAAACCATTTCACAGCTTACTAGTAAAACCTCAAATCTTCACACATAATCTCAGACACAGTCACAATCCCCACTTCCTTCTCCATCTATCGCACTCTAGCGGCACGCCTCATTGTGTGGGCTGGCCAGGTGCCTACGCAAACCCCCCATCCCGATCTGCCTGCCGGCGCCGAGAGGAGGGAGTGAAGAGAAAGTGAGGAGAAGGAGGGGAGGAGGCGTAAAAAAAACAAAAAAAAAAACGGGTACTCACACTCGCCAAGTGTCTGCAGCTCCAGGGGAGCACTGTACGCTCCGTAGTCGATGGGCGGTGGAGAGGAGGAGGAGGAGGAAGACGATGAGGAAGAGGTAGAGGAGGATGAGGAGGAGGAGGAGGAAGAAGAAGAGGAAGAAGAAGAAGAAGAGGAGGAGGAGGAGGACGAGAGAGGGGAGGAGGAGAGGGGTGAGGAGGGGGCCGGCGTGGAGAACGGGCGGATGAGGAAGACGTATGTGGTGCCAGGTTTGAGGTTGTTGACACTGATCCGTGTGGCGGCAGTCTTCACAGTAGAATAACTCTGATCCTTTTGTTCCTGCGGAGACAAGAGAGCGAGAAAAAAAAGAAAAGTGAGAGACGGAGGAAACAAAAGACGGAGAGGCAGGAGGGCAAAGGGAGGAAAGGAGTGAGACGAGTAGGTGGAATGCGCGCCTTGTTCATTTTCCAAGGCACAGTTTGCAACGCCGGGGGGACGCGCCAGACAATTTTGTAACCGAGTCGAAGGTCTTTGGTAATGTTTCATTTATCGACAGAGAGCAGCACAGTGTTCCGGGAAAAGTCAGGCGAAAAGTTACAGAAAAGTTTTGCTAAAGTTCAGTCTCCTTTAAAAGGAGCAATCACCCTGAAGAACCCCTCTTAACTGGAGCGCTGTTTATCCATCTGGGTTGTTTTAGTGCGAGTTGCAGTCGGTCTTCTTGACAATATGATGGAACTGCACGTCGCTCGGCTTGTGGTGCTCAAGGCGCCAACGGAAGACATCTTAAAAAAAACCTCAAGATCCGGTTACTTAAGAACATCTGTAGACTTTGCCGTGAACAGTGAACTGCTTTCTCTCGACCAAACTACACACAACCAACCGTATCGGCCCATAGAAGGAAGCTAACCAACCCCAACGTGCGACTCTCCGCTTTGGAAAATAACCCGATGATAAGAAACCCAGACAGTGACAGAAGAGAGACTCTGTTCATTAGAGAGAGTGTTTCAGAACGCAAACAGAAAGACGGCGCTCGTTTGTTTCCTCTTCGCGAAAATGACTCACACCTCGCAAAAGTGGGCACAATGAGGGCAGCGAGTGGGTGACAGGCACTGACATGATTCGCTCCGCTCGTCGTTTGATACGTTTGTTTTTCGGCCTGTTTTTTTTTCGGCACAATCCGCGTCCCATCTCCGCCTCGCTTCAGCTAGCTGTCTTTTTGCATATCACGCCTCTGCACGTCAATAAGATTACTCTGAGTGGGGTGATGTGTTATAGAGAGCTCTGGTGATCGATCTGATCTACATGCAAGGGGGTAAACTGAGGTAGAGCAGGAAGACGTGAGTGTAATGAGGAGTCGGGCAGCACACGCGACCGTTACTGCCTTTTAATGTACGTCCAAGAAGAGCGTTGTTCGGAAAGTGGAATGAAGGAAGCGGAGTCGGAGAGCGGGGGGGGGGGACACAGGCTGAGTGAAATAAAGAAGAGATTAAGCGAGAATGGAGGCTACTGTATAATGAGCGACTCCTGTGGAGCGAGCTAATATAGTATGTGACGGGGTGAGGAGAACAGAGGAGGACGGGGAGGAGAAGTTCTCCGAACAGACGAGTGGGAGAAAGAAAAAAAAAAGAAATAACAGCAGAGTCAGAGATGGCGCTTTGTAATTTCACTTTATGAATAAACAGCGATTATTCATTGTAAGTCATCGCCAGTGGGAGCCATTATTGTCGACAACAATGTGTTACTTGGTATGATCCGTATTAAATTAATACCTCATACATTACAGCGTTATCGAAGGACAATTAAGTGGTTTTCATAAACACTGTAAGCACACTGTGGGCCAATACTGTAAAGCTGCATGTTGATAATAAAAAAAAGGATGGAGGAAACAGTCCTTTTCCCTGACAGAGCCATATTTTATGCTTTTATGCTCTTTGCTGCAGTGAAGTCGGTCTTTCATTTCATGGCCTGTCAACAATGTCCCTGTCTCAATCTCAGTTATTCTCCGTTCATCCCCTGCAATCCCTCCATTCATCCTTCTCTCTGTGCTCTTCTCACAAAGCACCTATGTTCAGTTTTTTTTTTTTTTTTCAATACCACCGCGCTCTTACGAGCATCTATCCGCCGAGTCATTTTCCCCTCTTCTGTCCGTAATACACCCGGTAACCTTTTCTTTCCCCTTCGGTTATCGCACCGGCATCTTATTCTTTCAAAAGCGCTGTGTTGTAAATACTACCATCACAGCTCTAAATCTTCCTTAAAAGATGTCGGAGTAGAGCGGCGAGGAGCGAGGGCTTTATTAAATATGGTGAGGCATGGAGATGAGGAGGAGGTGTGAAAATGGGTGAGAGTGTGACACAGCCAAAATACAAAGACCTGGCCTCGCCAGAAAATGTAGCGTATGAAGACGGGGAGGCGTAAGCGTGACAGCTGCGGTTTACACGCATGGCAGATTTACTGTGAAGACTATGAGTGTTGACAGGGCGGCCACAATCTGACTAAGTGTTGTGTTAAATGGGCGGGATGGGGCAGATGAAATTACAGTGGTTATAGAAGCATGACCATGACCATAAAACCATAAAGAAGACGTGGCCAATATGGACTCAGGGTTCAACATGATTGGCCCTTTACAATGCACTAGAATGACTTTTGAAGGGTATGTTAGGCTAATAGTTAGCAGTTCAAGACAAGAGCTTTTTCCAGGAAAATCCAAAGGATGTGACATCCGAGTGCCGTACCTCTCTTCAGCTCCCATACGGTGTCAACAGTGTGCAGCACAAGCTAACGTTAGCTTAGAAATGTAATCCGCTAATGTCAGCAAGCGTTAACAGCAGAGTCAAACAAAGTCTATGGTCAAAGCTAAAATAACAAAGCATGTGATATTTAGTACGACGGTGTGGTTTAAGCTAGCTAATGTTAAGTAATGTTACCTTTCTTGCTAATGCAGAGAAACTGCTCGAGCTAATGTAGCGAAACAGACCTCCTGTCTCGAGTGGGTAGCATCAGCTAATTAATCCAGCCCGTATTTACAATTAACTTTATCAGCTAACACTATGAAGCAGCTAATGCTAAATCTGTGCAGCCTCGCTACGTTACAGCTAGCTGGTAAAACAAAAACAAAAAAAACCTATGTAACAGTGATTTTGTGTCTACCTCAACATGTCATCCACAAAATGGAATTAGAATAGTCCTTCATTGCTTTCATGCATTGATTTGCTGGATTCTTCTAGAATTTAGACAAACAAAAACTAACTTGTGAATTAAACTTAACTGCATGTTAACTAGTAGTGATGAACAGTAAGTGGAGACAAATGGGCTCGAGCAGGGCTGTCCAAACTGAGGCCTGCGTTAGTTGTCCCTTGCTGAGTCTTTACTGTCAGTGTTCATCCATGATAAAGATAACAGACACATACAGAAGTGAAAAACACTGACGTGGACAGGTAGTGATGTAACACCAGGTCTTACCTTCTCATAATATTTGACTTCGTACTCGGTGCGGCTGCTGTTCGGGTACGAGGGCTCCCTCCACACCAGGGTTATGCTCTTCTGCTCGATCTTCTCGGCTCGCAGCGCGCTGATCAGCGATGGCGCTACAAATGGGGGAGAAAAGGGAGAAGAGGATGAGAGATGAGTTTTTGGGGTCTCCAGTCTCATTCAGTATGAACACAGTAGTAGTAGTAGTTGTACAAAGTTGGACTGTTCAGGGAAAAAGGTCAAGGTCAGAATACACTGAATTCTGTCATGAGGAGGAATTTTGCAAGAAAGCAATGATGTAAGTACAAAGTCTCTTAAGAAATAAGACGCGTCAAAGCAGACGACTTCATCGCACAACACTGAGTACGTTCCTCTGTCTGAATGTGTGTGTGTGGCGTCGAGCAAGTGTCTGGGCCTGTACACTGGGGACCGACAATGGATCAATACAGATATGGATTGACTGACAAGTCCGCATCGACACGGGACTAACGGATGGAGACGCTCTTAATCTGAGCTCCCCCCCCTTCGAGCCTCTCAATTAAATAGACCTCAGAACGTCTTTCTGACTCGATCATAGAGAGACGCGGCGAAAAAGACCCCGACGCACATTTCATCATGTATCGATCACCGCAGAGAAGCAGAAGAGAAGATGAATTATCAGGACGAGAGGCGTTTCCCAAATTCAGATAGCGGCGCGCGCTGTGGCTCGCCGCGCAAAAAACAATTTCATTACCGAGGAAAGATCGGCTCTTTTGTTTCTCTGTCAACATGTGACAGGCGGCACATAGTATGATAATCAGCAGGCGCCACCCACTCTTGCTCAAGTGCTAATTAGGCCTTGTATAATGAAGCAGCAAAGTGGGCTGTCACTCAGAACTACTAAGAGAAATAAAAGGGGTGCGGCTGGTTCAGTCAAAAGGCCTTTTATGCTTGGGAGGAGCTGAGTCATCGAGGCCATCAGGGTTAGGACTGGTTCAGGAGCTGGCGGGTGTTTTCTGTCATCTTTTTATGTACTGGATGATAACTATTGCTGTTTTCGCTGTTATCTCAAAAACGCCTTTCGCTACCAACTCCCTTTCAAAATAAACCACTCGATCCTCAGGCAGACGAGTCCCGTACTTGCGGTTTCTCCTCCGTGCTGATTCCATCCCCCTCTCAGCTGAGCCACTCGCCCTGCGCACTTCCTGTTCCTCTCTTCCACCCCGACCTCTAAACCATCAATTCATTGCATTCCTCCACGGGAAAAAAAAAAAAAATGGCTGTGCTAATGAATACATTCTTGTCTGTCACTCACCCGCGAGAAGGGGAAAAAAAAAAAACTATACAAACACACATCCGTGCAGCTCCTTCAGAGCTGCTCTCACACAGCAGGATATTACAGTCATTTTTAGGCGGCGGATCAAAGACACATTCGATTTGTGTGTGTGTGTGTGTGTGTGTGTGTGTGTGTGTGTGTGTGTTTCTCCCTCTCTCACTGTCCACCTCCATCTGTCTGTCTTTTGATGTCTATGAAAACACAGGTATTTATCCATTATTCATGGTGACTCCTTGTGTGAATTTTTGTATCACAGAGGCAAAGAGTGTGGGTTTGTGTGTGTGTGTGTGTGTGTGTGTGTACGCGCACGCACGTGTCTGCCAAGGAGCGCCAAAACCAAGCAGAGTGGAGGAGACATGGAGGAGGCTCTGCTTTTCATTAAAAAAAAAAAAAAATCAGATTATTCAGATTTTTCTTTGTCTTTTTTTTTTTTTTTTTAAAATGCTCCAATACGTAAAGGAAAATCTAGTGAGCATGTTCACAATTTAATGCTACATTTTTGTTCCAAAAAATAAATAACACTGAGCAGTGGTGTACCCAGGATGTTTGAGGGTCAGGGGCAAAAAAAAATGTAAAAAAGGGCACCAGTGACCCTGAGCTTTTGCAGTTAGCTGTCGTTGTTCAATTAAAACACATGCAGTAATCAATTAAACCCAACACACATGCTGACTCCTCTGTGCCTGCCCCCCCAAAAAAACTTTTTCTAACCATTATCTTAACCACTGACCCGCAAATCAGCCTTTTCGCCCAACTTGGGGGGGGAGGGGGGTGCAGTTTTTCGTCCCAAGCTGTCCCCAAATAACAGGTTTGGAATTCGTCCCCAAAGTAGTCCATGTATAAAACACACCTACCCACCCGACACAAGCACCCAACACCCAATCAACTCAAATGTGAAAAAGACAGAAAACCTTGAAGTTACTTAAACGTTCAAAGCGCTCAGAAAAAACTTTAATCAGGCCAATTAGTGCCATTTTTTGAAAGTATGCACAGTTGGCTTTGAGGAGTCGAGTCATTGGAGGGGAATATCTGCAGATTTCTAAATGCAACTTAAGACGTAAACAGCGAGTGGCACAGCGGAGGGGTGGCTGGAGAGAAGAAAGGCGCTAAAGCAGAAAGAAAAAAAAAACGCTAATGAAGAGTTTACGGGACTTTAAACAAACACTTGGGGAGAAATGACTTTATCTCCGCAGGAATTTATCATATAGAGCGGAGGAAACAGGCTCTCATGGTAAATGTAAAGCAGGGTGAAAAAAAAAAAGAGTAAGATATGAAAGTGCACGCATGAGTCTGCAGGTAGTTAAAGGACAAACACTGAAGAAACCGAGAACATGAAGAGAGGAGACGGAGCTGGTTTAGAGTCAAAGGAAGCGCTTAGAGTCACTCTCTTCTCTCCCCCATGCCAAGTCTCTGAAACCGAAACGCAAAAGAGAGAAAACTTCAGTGTCAACCTGCTCTCCCCGCCTACAACCGCAGGCTATTGTTTGCTATTCTTTCCTTCCTCATGCGCTGAATTATGCATAGGACCGGTGCCTGCCTCCAAACCCCAGATCACACAGCTCAATCTGACACGTAAGAAAAACAGGTGCGCACGAGCTCTCTATCAACAGACACACACACACACACACACACACCTCACAGTCACCTGAAGGCTCAAATATAAAAGTGATACGCCAGGTTAAGGTGGTGTTTCCACCTGAGCAGATGAAAAGAAGTGGGCTGGGATACAGGAAGTCAGCCACAGCTGGAGGTGCAGAGGGATCGGTGTGACGACGACATCGTGCGTGACATTCATTGCTTTCTGTATTAATTCGAATGGCCATGATTAACGTTGTTATCAGTTCATTTGAGAAACTTTTGCAGCAGAGTCCCAGCAAGGCAGCAACCACAGTCAACAAGAGCTAGGAGCCGGCGAGGGAGAAACCTTCGCCAGACTCCCTTAGAAAATCGCTCAATTTTGCGAGCAGCTGAGTTCCAAGTAACTTTAAAACCTTTGCATAATGCCGTCTACAACAAATTTGTAATCATTTGGGCCTTCTTGTAAATTCGGTATATGTCACACATTAAGTTCACTCCTCTTTGTGTCTAAAGTCAGATGTGATCATAGCCGGGTGCGACCTGTCGGGCCGTCCGGTGATTATTAGATCGCCAAAGATCACACGTGTTAATTCTCGGGATCAACAGCGTCATAGTTTATAAAAAACCCAGCGGAGTGAGGATACATATGTTTGATACAGGAGAAGAGTATGTATAATGAGGATCTGCTTATTTGTCACTGTTGCAGCTCAGACACTTGATTAATAGAATTCATGATCTGGGAAAGATGTTGCATCCTGTAGAAACTTCTGTTCATATTTTTACATTCCCTATTTCTCTGCTTGCACAAACGTAAGTACATATACAGCACAGGCACCACTTCAATAAACAGACACATGAGTATACATGGCAACAACCAGTTGGCAGTGTTGGTTTTGTTGCTGCATTTGAGAGGAAGAAATCGATGCCGAGTGCCATCTGAAATGGACCGTACACACACACGCAAGCACGCCCACAAAAAAACACACACAATTGCACAATGATTTTCACAAGTAATATAGAAGAGGTGATGGCCCCGCGGGCAATAAGCCTCATGGGCTCTGCTGCGGAAGTACACGGCAGAAGATTTCAAAGCCTCATCATAAAGCCGAAATCACATGGCGGACACGCTGATAGGCACTCGTCACCGAGATATATACGGCTCCTGATAAGATCCAGCATGAAAGCCCCGCCGTACACATACCAATCACCGATACGGATAATGGTCCGTGCACTTCAAAGGGACGCCGCGATGAGAGCGAAAACACTGAGGCTTTGAGGAAGTGCAATAGATGGCAAACAAGAGGCGCACATATTTAGGTTTTTATAGATTCTGATTTTGTTGAGACTGCGGGTACATTTCACACAGCTCCAGACAACAAAGTGAAAGTGAAAGTTCTGCTGCTTTTCATGTTATTTGAATAAGTTAAAGACACAAAAAGAAAAAGAAATCCAAAGAAATCAAAAACTTTAATCATTTCTTTAAAACGGCATAACCAGTAAGTTCTTTTTCGGTTAAAAGAAAATTGTGAGAGAAAAATTTGACTTTCAGTGTTTTATAACAGTTCTGTCTCAGTTTTTTATTGTTTTGAATTCTGGAATGACGGGAGATCACTGTGTGTCAGCCTATGTTCTGTTCGGTTCTGCTCAGACCCTCGATCAGACCCAGTTCTGCAGACACACACTGGAGGTTATGTGGCAGCCTCTGCGCTCTTGGTCTCTGTGGCAGGTAGATCTATGAATAGGCTTTGGCACAAAATGGCAGCTGTAGGCTCCATGTGTATGGAGGCAGCTCAGGTGCAACTGGCATCTGTGTGCCGTTATCAAAGGAGACAGGCAGAGGAGCTGCTCTCCCCAGGGCCGACCGGCTGAACATCTCACAGTCGTTCTTACTTTCCTCTTCTTTCTCTGGAAACTCTCTCTCTCTCTCTCTCCCCCTCCATGTCTCTCCATCTCCTTATCTCTCCCTCACTTCCCCAGCTCCAGCTCCAGCTCTGTCTCCATCCCTGCTCTCAGGGGAATCTGCTGTTCCCCCACAGGCCTGTTTGTGCCTCTGCTGAGATGACATCCATCTTGTCAGGAGGGGGAGTTTCGTTGTTCTACTTCTCCGCCGTCCCCGCCACCCATGGAACTTATTACGCGCTCCTGTGTGCCCACGCATATTAAAGACCGAGTGACTGCACGGGTGTTAGGAACGGAGAGGCGAGAGTGTGTCAGCTGTAAGTCGTGGGACGGAATGATTGAGAGAGCCGTATCTGTCAGGCCCGTTCAGATTCAAAGGGTTAATAGGAAGCCAGAGCGTCGTTCCCTCCGGGCACAGCACCACGGGCTTCTACCCCGGGGTTAAACTGAAAGTGAAGTGCATCGATTTATGTGACTGACAGCAGACGAGCGGGAACATTACGTTTTCTTTTGGTTTGGCTGTCCCTGGGGCTTTTTAGACACCTACCGCCACGAGCATTTTTTCTCAGTGGTACCCAAAAATCCCAGCGGAGCGTGCATTTGCACAAGCGCCACTTCAATAAAGTCGTCAAAGTTTGAAGTAGTTGTGTGGGTTTTTTCGTACACTTTCACTGTCTTTCACAATGACGTGAGGGTGAATACTAAACTTTTCATCAATGCAAATAAGCAGTAAATGGAACCGACTGAAATGTCCCACTGACAGACGTTTGACTATCTGAAGTCAGAATCCACTGACGGACGCAGTCAAATATCGTTTGTGTGGAGGAATCCTGTGGCATCCTCTCAGAAGGGAGCGTTTAAAGCATTCCTTGTACTGACTCAACTAAAGGCACAGAAGAGATTTTCAGCAGCTCTTTGATGCAAGAAAAAAAAAAAAACAAGGCGAGATATTGGAGAGTTACATCTAGCCGTTGCAGTGAGATCACTGAGAATGAAAAGAAATCTTGCGTAAATCCCTGATCTAAATTTAAAAGAATCACACAACCTAAGTGAAGCGTTTCGCCAGGAGAGCTAAATAAGTTCTAACGGGTTCTAAAGTAAGCCTACGCACATAAACATCTCTAAACATTTTAAATTCATTATTCACTACTTGGATTGAATTAATGAAGACATAGCGAACTGACAAATTATAGATGTAGCCTCCGGGTCTGCAAAGTGAATCCAATGCAGAAGTGCCTTAAAGGAGAGCTTTTAGACTCATAAATGAGCTGAATAAACTCCCAAAATGTCAAGAAAGATGGTGCACTTACATCTCTTTTCGCCGTTCATTCAAGCTGGACATGAACTAAATAAAACTCACTGACACAGTCTTGGTTTGTCTTTTCACAATCATTCTGGTTTGTTCAAAACAAAGCCTCAATGCATTAAGTAAGGTTTCGTCTTTTGTCCTAAATGAAGCTGCTGTAAATCACCTCCATTCATTATCACCTGCTGTCAAATGGACCTCCGTGGGTCTCTGAGGTCTGGTCATGTTCGCTGCTAAATTGGGTTGCGTTGAGGCCCTGTGCCCTTGGTGACTCCACCTGTGATCCGGGGTCAAGGTTCAGACAAACTCCAGGGCCACTGGCTAAACAGCGAACTGAGCTATGGGCTGATAAACAAGGATATGTTTTTGGAGATACTAGCTTCCAAGTTGATGGATTCTTACCAAGTCCATCCAAGTTTGGTGGAAATCTGTTCGGATGTTTCTGTGTAATCCTGCTGACAAACTGACAATCAAATGGAAGGACGGAGAAAGGAAGTGATAATTCAGCGTCTGAAAAGTGGAGTCAATGCAGAAGGGCCTTAAACCTGCATTATTTTAAATGGCCATTAGGGGGCAACTTCAAACATATGCCCAATAGTAGGTAAGCTTATGAGAAAATGGCCCCACTTCCAACTTGAATTATTACCTCACTAAATATTTTCCTGAGGAGTTTATGATCCCAAGTCTTGTTTCAAGTTCTGGTCCCAATTAGAGTAAACTAGGCCATAAACAGAGCGTGGCTGTCTTGTGATTGACAAGCTGTTACCACAGCATCTTCTTGGGCTCCAGTCAGGATATCCCCCCCCCCAGCTGCATCCAGGGGGGGCAGCTGTAATGCCAAACTAGAGGCTTCAAACAGTCGGCCTCAAACCAGTGGGTGAAGTAGCTTTACACTTTCATCAGTCCAAAAGTATTCCGTTCAAATGTTCCACATCTTTATTCCGCCCTTCACCAGGTGGTTATATGTGCATGCATGTGATTGCATCCTAATCTAACGATGTTGTACGGAGGAGCAGCTACCCCCACCCAGGTCTCACTATCTCGCAGCGAGTCTTGCTGTTTTAATCTGCGGCTATCAGCTCGCCTCAGCAGCAGGGCGCTATCTGGCAACCTGTCCCCGCTCAACACTCAGTCTAATCTGCCCTATCAGCATCCAGCCACCTGGACGCCCTCGTCCCAAATACACATCCACACACACACAATTACTCTGCTCTGCAGCAAATAACCAAAGTAGGAACGTACTGTAAGAAAGAGCAACGGGGAAAACGATATTATTCGGGATCCTGCTTCAGAAGTGGGGTGACCAGATGCTGTCAGAGACTGGAGCTATTACCATTCATGTCAGTATAGCAAGGAAAATGGGAGGTGAGGTGTTTGGAGTCTTGTCTGAGCGTAACACGAAGACAAAATCTGGTATGTTTTTGTCTGTTAGAGGGAGGAATGGTGCGGGGAAGACACCTCCATAGGACACATTTCCATCTAAACTACAAGATTATATGTCGCAGGGACTGATCCGCCGCGCTGCGTGCATGTGTGTGCGTGTCTGAGAGTGTGTGTGTGTGTGTGAGAGAGAGAGAGCGAGAGAGAGAGAGAGAGAGAGCATGCCTCAGTGATGGAATGATTAAATGTGTCAGTCAGCAGGTGGGCGTGCGAGAGAAAGCACAGAACAGCGAGCGAATGAGCGAACGGGACAAAGAGTCTCCGTCTGTGCGATGCATTCAAAAGGGCCTGATCAACATAATCCAGCTGTGCAAAAACAAAAAAACACCAGGTCCTGAATATGCACTAACAATGAAGATGTGAAACATTCCTGCACATGACTGATGGCATAGCAGTGGTGTCAAACTGATCCAGTAAAGGGCCGCTGTGGCTGCAGGTTTTCATTCCAACCAAGCAAGAACACACCTGATCCAAATCAGATGTGTTCTTGCTTGGTTGGAATGAAAACCTGCAGCCACAGCGGCCCTTTACTGGATCAGTTTGACACATGTGGCATAAGGGATCTTCGTCGGGTGAGATTACAGGATGATTTTAAGACAAAGGACCCGCTGAACACTGAAAAAAACCACCTTTAACCTGTTGGCTCGGCCGGGAAATCTGTCAAATCTGGCAACCCACAACCCCATCAGGGGAGAACGACTTGGCCCTTCTTGCTTAAACTGCTCTTGACAGCTGCACACTGACTGACTCAGAACACTCTCCGGGCCCAGTGTGCTTCAGCCTAAAGGCAGAGGCATTGGTCTGATCACGACATGTCCGTCAAGCCAGACAGCCTCAGCCTGAAGCCTCAAACAAATAAAAACAACAGCCACACACACACACACAGAAACACATGCACAAACACACACACAGTGGCTGACCCAATCGTGCTGTGGGGGTTTTGGCTAAGAAGGTGTGGAAAAAAACACTCTATCTGCCCCGGCAGACTTGCAAGGAGAGCGGATGCGTGCACACGTACGCTCACATCTCTGCATCCGCTTTCAGGTTTGGTGCGAGTGCAAATTCAAGGCAAGTGCGAGCCAAACATGTGGAGAAGAGGAGGCGATCTTATAAAAGTGTGTTTTGGGTTCGGAGAATAAAGCGCCGGAGGGAGTGCTTAGATGTTTTTGGTTTTTTTTTTTACTTAAAGGATAAGTTCACCCAAAAAGGAGGATTCAGTCATGATCTGCTCCCCCCTCCGTGCTGATAGAAAGCCAATGAAGTTTTGCAGTCCACAAAGCATCAACTCCACACAGCTTGTCAGGCATGATCCAAGCCTCAACAGCCCAGAGAGCCCCAAACTGACTTTAAAAAGACATTATTTAGGAGCCAGGACTTGAACCAGCGACCTTCCACTAGATGACCTGCTCTACCCGCTGAGCTACAGCTGCCCCTGGGAAAAAAAGGGGGGGGGTGTTTACAACAGGATTACAATTTCAAAAGAAAGAATGATATCCAAGTGTGTGTTCTGACACAGTGGATTGACATTTCATATGTGGTAATCCAAAAGTAATGGAAAGTAATCAGGGTACATTTCTTCATTATTGGGATACTCATGTTAGGTTAGTGACGCCATTTTTAATGAGGTAATTCGTAAACCCTCCCAACACGAGAAAAAACAAACAAAACACATCTATTCTGAGGAGGAGACAAAATGGCTTGACATGGAAATGCATATACAGAAGAGTACAATCGTTGTGTATTTAGCTACATTTCACCAGTGGGGGAACATGAGAAGGACTGCAGATGTAAAAGAAAATAAACACTTTAAATATCTAAACAAAAACACACCATGTTGTTTTTATGTTTTTACCGAGATTGAAAGTGAAAAATCAAAGAAGTCGTGCACAAAGAAAAG
Organism: Acanthopagrus latus; assembly: GCF_904848185.1. NCBI lineage: Eukaryota > Metazoa > Chordata > Actinopteri > Spariformes > Sparidae > Acanthopagrus > Acanthopagrus latus. The sequence continues at coordinate 6,690,836 of NC_051041.1, read as the reverse complement.
CAGGAGCTGTATCTGTGTTTGAAAATGATGTAAAAGTGTCAGAGCGAATGAAGAGATGCATCTGTGTGTGTGTGTGTGCGCGTTTGTGTGCATCGCCGGTCTGATGAGCCGAACTGTCTGTCTCCCACCTACTGCTTTATCAGAGCCCGCTGTCATTCAGACAGACAGCTGCATCTCCTCTCTCTCTCTCCGGCACAGCAGGACGCCGCCAACCTCCCCTCGCCTCCAGCAACGCACGAGAAAAAAAAAAAAGATGGCACGCACACGCAAACAACAGCCCCGGCCTCGCTCGACGGAGGCACGGAAGAGACCTCACATGGCATTAGACGGAGGAAATGAGAGAGCCGTTTTGAAGTTTGAACTTTTCCTTTTGTGACGTTTTGGAGTTTCTCACCCGTTTTCGCCCCCCCTCCCTCCAGAGAACGACGTGCATCAAAGACAAGCCCCCGAGCCTCGTGTAAAAACACTCTGATTGCGAGGATGGCATCGCGAGCGTGCCATCAACTACCTGCGAGCTTTCTGCTCCGCCACAATTCCCCAAACAACAAGAAACGGCCTGTAAAATCCACACACAGAACACACACACTAAAGACCCTGAGAGCGCCTCTTCATAGACTCCAATTATAAGCCAAGAGGCAGGCAATTAAAATTCCCATCACAGGGTGAAAAAGCGTCTTAAGTGGCTGGGCTATAGTCCTGAAAAGTAGCTTGATGACTCTATTCATTTGGTGCCCGCTGAAGCCTCACCTTCCCCATCACTTCTAATTAAGGAGGCAGAATAAGGATCCAAACGCCTCCAACGTGGAGGGGCTCGAGAGGGGAGAGACGACAGAGAGGTGTGAAAGTGGAGGGGGGAAAAAAAAAAAAAGGGAAAATGGCTACTGGAAGCTAAACGACAGAAATGCAGACGAGCGCTCAATCAGCGGAGAGAGAGGAAAGAAACAAACACTACCTGAGAGTGACGATCGAGCGGCGGTGTGATCCCGAGTTAATTCAGATTTATAAATATTTGACTTGTCGAAGTGGAACGTGAACGGAGGAAATCGTGAGAGGTGCTACGTCAACTCCATCGCTCCGTTTCCACTCCTTTATTTTCATCATTCAAACATGTGATATTCCACTGACATCACACTAAATGCTACTCTACTAGTTTGGTCACGTTACGTTAATGTGTTTAGAAGTGAAGCGTCTTTTGGTTATAGGTTCCTTCTCGTGCCACGCCCCTTTTTTGGCCAATTGGATTGCAGAGACATACTTTTTTTGGGGACTTTACATGGACTTGGGTTTATTTTCTGACCCCTGACCTTACATGTCTAATCCAAACCCTAACCCTGGCCAGGCACAAACCCTACACTGTAAACTTTAAATGTCGGGACCTCGGAAATCATCAAGTGTAGACGATTACATTCATTCATTTCTGTGAACTAAACAGTTTGGACAACTTAAAACTATCAGTCTACTTTACTAAGTAACTTTTGAAGCAATCCTCAAATCGAAATACAAAGCGCTGTGAAAGATTCTAGCAGTGGATCCAAACCATTTTAAGGCTTGTTGTCATCGTTCCAGATGCCTGTGAGCTGATCACAATTTACAAAACAGACTTCAAATATTCTCGGACGACTTCATTTAAGTAACTGCTCGAGGCCCAAAGTGTTGAACCTCAGCGATATGTCACAAAAAATGAATTTTCCCCAAAAATGGATACATATTTGTGCCCCCGAGAACTTTTTCTCCTTTAATATTGTCGAGTAACTTGATAATATAATAACAGAATCAGCACTTTAGTCATTTTTTACATTTAGCAGACTGTGCTTTTTAAATGTGGGACCTTTACTAAACTAAAGGAACGGAGTCATTTCTCGTCGTGCTTTTGACACTTGTACTTGAGTAAATGATCTGTGAGCTTCCTCCACCAGTCAATCCAGAATTCTAACCACCTTCACTCTGCTTTCTGCCTCCCTTAAACTCAAATGTGTTAAACTGTATACGCCGCGCTGCTCGTCTCGCTTTTCCCCGCTTGCGCTCCGTCTTCATGTTCCCCTCCTATCCCTTCCTTCTCTTCTTGAGACCTTCCTGCCCTCCTCTCATCTCCACGCACAAGAACTCGTAAACCCGAAGAAGTTTCTCCCGCGTGAGCGCCATTTTGAAGAGGAGTTTGTGTGTGTTGTCGCTCTTCACCCCCCGCCTCCTCCTCTGCACCCACGAGGCGTCCCCACTCACAATGCCGCGCCGCTCACCCCTTCCCGTTCCCCCTCATCCCTCTCTCCTCTCCTCCCTTTTATGCGTCCATCTCCCGGGCGCATGTAACTCCGCGGGGACCAGCCATCTAAAGCCCGGCCCGTAATCCTCTCAGGATATTGAAATGCCAATCCGTCCTCCTCCCTGACCCGCACCTCCGCCCCCGTCTCCACAGCCTCCCCCTCGCCTCCCATCTTTCCCCCCCTGCCTCAGCTAAAGCGCTTTGGATGTACCACTGGGGGCCGAGACATTCAACCCAAGTGTGTTTTGATCACACACACACACACACACACAAACAGTGAACAATTCTGAGGCAAGATGTCATTATCGCATCTTTTTCTTGTACACACACAAATCAAGCGTGAAGCAGTGTGGCACGCGAGCACAAAGCGCACACGTGTAAATGCGTGTATGGCTCACACACACACACAAACAGACACACACAAACACACACACACACATATGCATGTCTAATCCACAGCTGGATAAGGGGCCCCATGAGCCCGGGGCAAAAATGATCCCCCCATTTACCCCAGCCCCATGCCCCCATCTCCTCACGCAAACCCCAGGCCTGTTTTCTATCCCCACACCCTCTCTCTCTCTCTTTCCTTTTATCCATCCATCCATCCATGACACACCGTGCAAAACTCCCCCCTTTTCCCCCCTCGGTGGCCTGGAGAGTTCTGATAAAAAAAAAAAATAAATAAATAAAAAAAATGTTGTTTTTTTTTTCAAAAAAACCCCGTCCGTCTGGGACAAAAAAAATCCACTTCTCTTTCCACGGTGCATGTGCAAGAATCCAGCTTGAGGAGACGCTTTTAAGGAAATTCATTTGGTTTTAATGTTGCTAGTTTGAAGAATTCAGTTTTCAGTTTTCACCCACTTAGAAAACACAATCTTAGTCTGTGCATGAATCTAAATTGGACCCCCTCTGTGTCTGTGTGTGTGTGGTTTGGGCTTTTTCGCTGTAATAAAACATCACTGAGCACCTTTTTTTTTTTTATTTATTTTTTTTATACCCCAATCTCAGACCATGCCCTTAAATCCTCGGGCTTTTCTTGGCCCCTCAGCTGCAAGCTAAGCCATACCCCCTGCTGCTAACAAGCTTACTGTGCGCAGAAAAAACAAATATGGTACAGTCGGAGAAGGTGGGGAGCGAGGGAATGAGTTGCAGCAGAGAGGATAGAGAGCGGAGCAGGAGAGGTGAGGAGGAAGAGGGCAGCGGAGATTATGTCGAGGAGAGAAGGAGAAGATAGCAGGGGGGAGAGTGGTCGGGGATGGAGAGGCAGGAGGAGGAGGAGGAGGAAAGGAGAGAAATTAACCATCTAAGAATAGTGAGTTTATGGGGAGAGCAGGAAAGGATAAAGGTGGGGGGAAATGAGGGAGGAAATAGAGGGTAAAAAAAGAAGAGATCGGTATAGGAGACAGGGGAGGAGGAGGAGGGGAGGGGAAAAAAGGCGAAAAGTAATAAAGAGATGATGAGGTGGCGAGAGAGAAAGTGAGAGTGTCTGTGTGTGTGTGTGTGTGTGTGTGTGTGTGTGTGTGTGTGTGTGTGTGTGTGTGTGTGTGTGCTGCTATGTGTTAGCCTTGCTCCAAATCCCCGCTGCAGTATTCATAAAGGTCAGTGAGTTTTGATGGTGTAAAGTCTCGGTGTAGGGCTGCTGCACACGAATGTACGGACACAAGGTTTTTTTTTTGTTTTTTTTTATCGATTCTGTCACCTGACCCCGGCTGCCCGGGATTTTTTTCCGACAATTACACCGCCTGCTCTCTCTACATGAAAAATACATTGAATGTATCCTGTGGAGCACGCAAGGCACACGGAGTCCTCGCGGGTTTAGCTTGAGGCTGTGATGCTAAACGCGGACGGAAAACATTATGTTCTCTTCTCTGATAGTTTCAGCTGTCTGATACGTTAATAATGGGCCGGATATGGAGTCAGGCTGGCATCTTATTTGCCTACTTTTCAAAAGAAATTAACCTCTAACGGACTGCGTTTCTAGTCAAAAATGCAACCAAGAAATGGAGGGATGAAGAGGTTGGCACGTGAAAGAGGGTGAGCGTTAAATTTTAAAGGTAACTCTGCCAATTTTTACACATTGAAACGTGGTTACAGGTCTTGGGGAGTACGACTGCACAGTAAAAAACACAAAAAAAACGTGAAGCCTTTAGCAGCTCCAGAGGAAGCTGCGTGCAATCTATGTTGCACTAATGTATGCAACCAGGGTTTTGAAGCGCAGTCCACTGGTCTGGCATGAAACAACATACTGTGACATCGCTGGAGGCAGTGTGTCCGATTGCATGCAGCTCTCCTCTTTACATGAGCAGCAGCGCTCCCCAATACCAGTAAACACACATTAAAGTAAAATTGGTGGAGCTGCCCTTTAAATGTAATGTATTGCTTCAAATAATAGAGACAATGACTTTTGAATTTTTGACTTTGAACACATATCATCTCATGTTCCCCTTGGAAGTCGCAGCAACAACAAACCAAATTAAACTTTCATTCTGAAACAAAAAAAGTTACATACTACATCTACAATCCATCTCAAGTTTTACTTGATGTTGAGTATTTCCACCATCTATAAAACACCTCCCACGCCTGATACGACTGAGCAGATTGTCCGACTCTTCCTGTACTTGTCCTGTACTTGTTGCATCTTGAGCTGTTCTAACAAGTGAATGTCCCCGCTGTGGGATAAATAAAATCCATCTAATCTGATTCCTCGTGCCACTGCTGACATTCACAAAACCCTGAGCCACTTGACCCCTGAGGGGACAGCTATACATCGAGGATAGCTGGGACGAGGGGTTTGTGTGGGGGGGAGGTCTTCGGTTGGTTAGCTGCTGATCTGGTCCACGCTCTGCTGGTCGTGTGTGTAAAGCCGAGGTCTGGTGAGACACACGAGACGTAATTCTAAGGCACAAAATCAAAATCAAATACCATTTTCAAAAGCTCTTTCTCTCTCTCTAACACACACACACACACAGAGAGAGTCAGGCAGCATTAAACACCCAGCACCAAATGTCAGTCTAAATCCTCCCTGACACACAAAGTCTTCTGAAAACCCTTTGCAAACACACTCTGCTAACCCCTTGTCCAATCCCTCTGGATGACACGGTTAGCGGGACAACTCACACCCTAATACCCCATAATAACCTCGAATCAATGCCATGGCAACTGCTGACGAGACAGACGGACAGGGACGAGGAGATAAAAGGGAGAAAGGTTGAAAGAACCGTCGGCGAGGGGGAAACTAATCACCTCAGGGTTTGTCCTTTTTTTCTGATGCAGCGTCCCTTACCTTGTAGCTCGGGGGTTACTGGCCAGCAGTTCTTACTTATCCCTCCAATAAAGAAGCAGATGGAACACAATCTACCCGGCAGGAGAAAGCATTCAAAGATTCAAGATGGAGACATGATTTGAAGGAGGGCAGTGACTGGTGAAGAAGGTTGAGTAACTAGCAAACAAAGACTTTTGGAAATTGTTTCTCGGGATGTCACATCTCAAAAAAGGGGTCAAGGTGACAGTGAACACTTAATTTAATTTGTCAGGTGGTTAGAAATTCAACTAAAGAACTATGATGACCATACATTTTTGTGTCTGCTCGATGCATAAGAAGGAAAATATTAGCTGAAAAGTTAGCCTGTGTTTCTGAGCCTTGGTTTTTGTCTTTTCTGCTCTCTAATGATCAAATATTGCATAAAGGTGCAACATGTACGACAAGAATTTTAGTTGAAAGCATAAAAAAATGTTGCGTTGCAGATAAATCTACTGTTAGCATGTTAACCAGCTAGCCCTGGTCTGTCTCGTTACAAAGCTCCCGCTCTAGCGATGTAAACACCCCAGGTGCTTCCAACTTCGAGTCGGGACTGCTAGCTGCACAGCTAACTGAGCTAGCTAGCTAACTGTGGCTACAGTAAGCAGCAGTAAGCGGTGACTCTAAGTCCCTGTTCCTGATTTGTTTTGAGTATGAATTCGACAAGACAACACCTTTAATGCAGCTTTAAGACAGATGTATGACTTGCAGAGGTCAAACACGTTGAATTATCTCTGCAAAAACAAGATTGCTTTTCTCGGAAAACGCCGTGGTTTTAACCCAGCACCGTGAGATGAAGCGGTGCATACGGAGCACGTAAAGCTGCAGCCTTTAGCCTCTTACCCACCCCGTGTGGCCCACACGTCCAGATGTTCCGCTTACGTAACATTTACAGTTGGTCAACAAGATAATCTGGGCCACTGAGAAGCACACACACTCATTAAAAAATACCCCCTTCAGCAATCTTCTTAACCCTTCTGTGTCCGCACCGTCACGACCCCTGCTCATGAACAGATGAGCTAAATCAGGCATGGTTCCTTCTGAGTTCTTCTACCGAATAGCAAACTATTAAAGCTCACCTGATACCAACCACAGACCCACATGCAGTGCAGCTGCCATCCGAGCACCCACATATGACTAACAGTTCTCCATTCATTATGCAGAACATTTCTCCGAGCTAATTTCCAATTAGTGGCAAAAAAAAAAAAAAAACACTCCATCTTTCTCACTTCCTCGTTGTTTCTCCATCACCTGCCTCCGTGTGCAGCACCTGTCAGTCTCTCCCCACCTTCACACCACATTTGCTTCATTATGACTCATGATAATATTTCTTTCAGCGTTTTCCCAATTAAAGGATAATCAAACAAACAGGGTAAACAAAGATTTTTCAAAAAAAACAAAAAATAAATATGCACAGTGGGTTTGACGCGTAAATGGATGTGCGGGTTTTTGTTTGTCGGCGTACGAGCCGGAGTGTGTTCCTGTAGGGTTTTTCCTATTAGTCTGTCTGTGTGTGTGTGTCTGTGTGTGTGTGTTTGGTCTTTTCACACTTGAGCTCCTTCAAATAGTGCCGTCACGGAGCTGCTTGACGGGGCTACTTGGCAAAGTGCTTTTTTTCAAGTCCCTGGCTAATGGCCTGCTGAAGACTTGTGCTGATGAAAATGAGATCACCTCCACCGGTGAGACTTTTCTTGCTCCGTCTGCAGCGACGGGTGCACTGGGGGGGCTATGAGTGTAGCACATGAATGAAAATCACATCACAGGATGCACATGTGGCTGTGTTTGCATGCTCGGAGATGTAACTTTGCTGCATGCACAAGCGAGTTCGACAGTCCCTGTGTGTCCGAGACATTCATCTATTTATGCACAGAGCCATAGTGCGCACTTTTATCTAAAAGTACGGATATGCATATACTGTGTGTGTGTGTGTGTGTGTGTGTGGGAACACCTCGCTGAATTGACAATTCTCCCCACCGATGTTATGAGAAATTAATGAGTTCATGAAACAGAACTTCAGAAGTCAGAGGTTTTTCTACACAGCGAAGGCCGCAGGATTGTGCGAGGCCATGTTTTAAGTCTCCTTGGTAGACTCATTTACAAAAGATCACATCCTGTAGCCGTGGAGATAATCTTTTCCCTCACAGCCAGGATTTGAACGTTAACAGCAGCACAATCTATAGCGAAATAGCACAAATATTCATTTTATTGGAAGAGCTTCTTGGAAAATTAACTCGAATTAGCAAAAGAGAGTTCCCTTGAATGTAGCCTACTGTAAGATATTCAAATTGAGAAACATATGCGGCGCAGGCCGATTAAAAATTCATTCTCGGCTGACACGTAATGTGGTCTAATGCAGAAAGAGTCTTGTGGACATCTAAGTGTGCTGGTTTGTTTCAGTTAAGCAGCATCTTCTTATTTGGAAATGTGCTGTGACCTCATTCTCGCTCAGCTGTTGTCTGTTACCTGCAGACTACTTTTGTTTTAATATGTAAAAACTTGTGTATAACCACACACACACACACACACACACACACACACACACACACACACACTCTGCACAAGCGAACTGGGACTCACCGGGCAGGCTTGTCGACACGTTGACCTGCGTGTAGAACCGCTTGTTCGGCAGCAGCTCTGACACCCCGTTCAAGGCCTCCACGGTGAACGTGTAGTTGGTGTTGGGGAGAAGGTTGACCACGGTCACCGTCCTTTCCGTCAGGCCCACCTGCTGGGGCACGAAGCCGACGCTGGCGCCGCACGGCTCGCACTGCCTGCCGACGCACCTCCTGCACCCCACGCTGTAGGTCAGATCGGCCCGGCCTCCCGTGTCGGACGGTGCGGCCCACTCCAAGATCAGCGTGGACTGCTTCAGGGTGTAGACCAGGTCTCGAGGCGGGGAGGGTGGCCCTGGAGAGACAAGAATGAGTAAAGAAAATGCATTTTCATACATCGTTACACCCTTAAAGGTGTCGTATGGAAGAATTTTGGTTGAAGCGAACGGCTGCGCGTAGCAGTTCGTCATAAGCTGCCCCTTGTGGGCTTGGAGCAGGAATCCAACAAGTGGTCAGTTCTTCAAAGAATGTATTAATCTGGCAGAAATAGAGACAGGACTGGACTTTTTGTAGGTCTGAACACCAGTACTTTTTCAAACATCAGCAACAGCATCATTCACCCTAAAAGACGACCTCCTGCTCTCCACTCATCGTAATCTGTGACTGTAAATATGAATTGAGGCATTTCCTGAAAAAAAATAACAGTTTGTATAAAACCTCCCTGGATCAATAAAAGCAATAATGCATTTGCCCGTAACACATTACCTGCACAGCTTAAAGAGACAGCTGCAGCACCACGTTGTTAAAGCTCAAAGTTTTTTCACATGACTGACGGTCTGAGTGCACCGGGTGCTGTGGTTGTGACCGCAGGGCCTCAGCTTGCACATCATGTACGATAATCCTGGTTGATCCAGGATTTGTTGTTAAGAAATTGGTTCGTTGGCAACCGTTGTGCTGTAATGGGAACGGGCAATTGAAATCGCGGAGTCTATGCAACATTATCGTGAAGGAGGGATTACTGATGATGCAGACGAAGAGGAGAGAACGTTGTTCTAAGAACTGACGGCCGTTCATTCTGCTGAAAACAAAAAAAACTCTTTCCAACCAGCGGATTATCAATCAGGTGATTGATGTTGTCTTTTATCTGAGTGTACGCGTGCACGTGCATGAATAATACGTTTGTCCATTATGCACTTATGTCAACAGCCCCGCGCAGAACAAATCCTCCACTTACAGTCAGTAAATAAAGGTGAGTTGTCATGGAGAAGGCTTTTAACTCTCCTGGAACGTGACTCTGATTTGGAAAACAAGGTTTTGTTTTCTTTTAATATTCCAGACGCGTGGCAACAGTCTGAGCGGCCCGTGACAGAGCTGCGTATGTCAAAGTTTGCGGTGAGATAATTATAATGTACGTCTGCATCATGCTGGAATTGTCAAAGCCAAATGAAATCTGCGGGAAAGTTACATCATTCACCGCCCGGTGCACGGGGCTTTGGATGCAGTTAACAAAAAAAAACACAAAAAAACTCCACCACATGTGACAAAAGAGCTGAAAGTATACAGTCGAGTATTTAAATGGCTGCGAAATGTCAGGCCGGAGGACTGTATCTCATTACCAAGTCAGTGTCCTGGCTGACCCGTGTCTTTTTCCCTGCAGGTCCAATGCGCACTGAGGCCGAATGGAGCTAAGGTCCATTAAAGGTCATGAATTTTATATGTGTCCCTGTATGTGTGTGCATGTGCTGTGAGATGAATAAGTGAAGGTGTGCTGCTTTGTGCGTGCCATCACACACGTCACACACACCACACAGCTGCGTCCTGCTCCCGGACACACGTGGGGCCGCGGAGTTACATAAGCCCAGGGAGCATTCGGAGTGTGAACACACACACACACACACAGCTGATGCAGATACAGCTGGGCCTTTATTTTTTGGACATCCTTCTCTTCTTTGGTGTGTCCTCTGCCTTACACTCCCTTCTCTCTCTTGTAGTTTCTCTTCTTTGTGCGCAGCTTATTGAAACTTGACCTCCACGACTCTTTCAATGCCGTTTGCCCTCCTTCGGTCTCCATCTGTTGCCGTCTTTTTCGTCTCCTTTTCCGCCCCCTTCACCCGAGTGACTCTCTGGCTCCCTCTTGACTGCTGCTCCAAAACAAACATGTTCCTGATGTTGTTTTTACAATTTTTGCCAATAAAGCCTGAAAAAAACATGCTGGCTGGGACAAATGCAGGAATGTAATAGTAGGTAATATGTTGGCTAGCCGATTTTTAGCTAGCAATGATATTCTAGACCCAAAGGAAGAGTGCCAGGGTTTGAAACAACCACACACCAGGTCTGAGAATATAGAGGATACGGGTAATTTTGTACCCAGGAAGTCAAGCCTTTTTGGCTTTATGTGCCGCAGAGAAGCTTTTATAAGAAGCGACTGGGCTCAGACTCCGGCACCGTATCTAGTTTTCATTAAAAGTCCATGCTGACCATGTTGTTTCAAGTAGCCTGTATCTGCTAGCTCAATATCTAAGATACACCACTCCCTCTTAGAAAATAGTTAGATCACAGACATGTTAAAGGTGCAATATATAAGATTCTAGTGGAAAATATTCCAAATTACCTAAAATGATGAACCGAATGCGAAGAAATAACTGTTTCGACTATGACTATCGATATTTTGTGTTGTAGAGACATGCTAGCATAGCATGCTAACCCCAGCGTGTTCTGGTCCAAAGCTCTGGTACTAGCAGTATGAACACCCAACACTCAACACAGTTCCCAGTCCAGACAACTAGCTTTGATGCTAACTGAGCTAACTAGCCAGTGGCGGCCACAGTCAGCAGCTGTTAGCAGTTACTCTGGTCATATGCTGCCCTTTAGTATGAATTTGATGGATGTCATGTTTCTTTTTTACATATCATACCTGTTAACTCGTATCCTTTTAAAATGTATGCCAGCATTAGTATAGATTTATATTTCCAGTGAATAAGGCATTGATACATTGATGTTAAAGATTTTCTGAGGCAGATCCAAACCTCCAAACCTTTGTTTTTTTTCCCTCCACTATTTCCATTAAGGTCCATGAAAAGTCTGCATGTGTGCTTTTACTTCCTCTGCCAGGAGTTAAAATCATTATGCCGCAACTTCATCCTCCCACTGGGGAGCTCCCACTGTTTTCAAAAACCCATTTACAGGGACACACATTGACAAACATTATGCATTACTTTAAGATATATTTTTCGTTATAGTTATTATGCTACAATCACTGCCCTGTCAGCAGTACTTCCACTCAGCGGAACCTGAGTACAAAATAAAAAAAAAAAAAAATCACCATTGCCTCCTCACTGCCAACAGGAAATACTTAACAGTGTGCTGTAATGGGATTCTTGTGAATATTCATCGTTTTTAATGGTAATTAAACGTGTCAGGAAGTATAACATCATGACTCTCATTTGAAATAATGTAGCTGTGTGAGGTGAGAGTCAAGGGTCTGTTATTTCAAAGAGACAAGGGTGGCAAACACAGTCGAGCTGAGACATTTCACAGGCACTGATGGTGATGGGAAATAATAAAATCACGTATTATTCTTTAATTGTTGGGATAATGAGGCGCACACATCAAACCCGGCTTTCTTTATATCTAATTCTTGATTCATCAGCTTTTTCCTCTCTCTCTCTCTCTCTCTCTCTCTTTTCCTCATCCGCACCATGCGGCGGATTAGCCGAATCTGGGGGTGATCATAATTACCGAATCAATGGCATAATTAATGTGGTCATTAGGCTCCTATAAATGTTATCACGCAGGGATCAGAGAGCTCAGCGATCAATACTGTAATTACACCCCTCCGTTGCAGTTAGCGTAAAAAGCTAGTATGACCGCACACTTGTGTACGCATGTGTATGTGCACACCAGCGGTTGTGCATGTACACAAACACGCGTACGCGCGCACCGACCGAATGACCCTAAGGTTTTACTGCGCTGAGCAGGACCAGGATATAGAGCCCATTATTCCTCCATCTAATTACTAAGCTATATCAATAAGCCGGTCTCTGTGCAGGAATCAATAGGCCTCCCCTGTATGGTCTTTGTCTTATTGGCCTTGTAGTGCATCTTTATTGGAGACAAAAAAGGTATTGGGTGTGCGCGAGACGGGGTGAGAAAAAGCTAAGAGGTGAGGGATGAACGGATAATGCGCGGACAGTAGGGATGAGATTATGGACTTTGTCGCTCGAGGACAGAGGGATGAGATTTTCGGTTTGACAGAGGAAAGAGGGATGGGGTGATAACACGCGTGAAGGGATGAAGGGGAAGGCAAATGCGAGGAGGCAATCGGCAGGAAGAAGAGCGATGAGCGGCTGAGCCGAGCAGACGGGACGGAGAGCTCGGAGGGGAAGTGTGCGTTCAGGGGGTCAAGAGGAAAAGGGGGTGGGAGAAGATAGGGTGGTCCGTGTGAATGGGAGGGATAATGGATGTACGGCGGAAAATGGATCTGTAATGTCAGGCTAAAAAAAAAAAAAAAAGGTGGAAGAATATGGAGAGGATGCACAAGGTTAAGCAAAAAGATGGAGAGATTGGGGTGATGGGCTTTTTGGATGGATATACTGTATAATCTTGACCCGATGTGAGGAGGAAGGATGAAGGATTGATGGGGGGTGAAAGGGATGGAGGTTAAAAAGGCAAGAGAAAATGGCTGTTGTCAACGGACCCTTAATGCGTGTATACCATTAGATGGAATAGAAAGGGTGCACGCGCAGGTCCAGAGGGGGAGCATATGCTTAAAAATATGAAATAATGCACAATTTTTGATCAAACCAGGACTGGATTTAAGTGGGTGACTTCATCTGGTGTCAGCTAACATATGGTCGTGGACGTGATTAAGATTAAAGGCGCAGTACGTAGGTTTAGTGAGGAAATTTTGATCAGAAGAGAAAGATCCTCGCTGACTGATTTTTAATGCCTAAATACATAAAATAAAACATGTTTCAGTGTTTTTGTGACTGAATAAACAAAACTTCACTAAACAACAACACCATTTCATACTGTTTATTTTTTTTTTTATGTTTGGCGGACCCTGTCATCTGGGGTTACACAGTGTCCTAGAGACCTATCTCTTTTGAGAACAGCTAGTTTATTTGGTATGAAAAAATAAAAATAAATTCTGAGTTTGTATTATTAATATTGCAAACGTTAAATTCTGCATTTGCATTTGCTCAGCAAAACTACACATTGGCCCTTTAAGATCCATCAAGATGGCGAACATGTAACATTGACCTGCCCAGGGACCTGTAGGCACTTTGAGTGATACGGGACAGTTACTGAAAGATTGGCACAAACTTAAAAAGTCTGCTTTTTGCAGCTATTGTGAAGTTGTGAAGGCCAAACAGGTTCCCATCCACCATCTGGAATCATCCGGTGGCTCTCGAAGACACCTGGAGCAGGAGTGCTGGTGGTGCAGCTGCATTTCTTTCCCCGCCATTTTTGACAGTTAGTCAGATCTTTGTGTCCTTGGTGAGTGTGTCTCGATAGAAATTCAGCAGCATTATAAAACCCAACTGAGTCGAGCACTTCAACCTTTCATTGCTCAATCTATTAAAAAAAGGCAGCTGTTTTAAAAGTTCAGTTCCTCAAGTGTAGGTTTCAAGGAGGCCTTTTATGTTTTTTCGTTCTCTACCTTTCCATCAGTGTGTTATGTACAGTATGTAGATAAGTCTGCACCAACAGGTGCTCCTCTCTCCTGCAGAAAACACTGCTCCTGAAGAGTCTGTAGTCCTGCCCTTTAATTTGTGACTTCTTGACATCACCATTTCCCATCTTCACGTTAGAATACGGGCATATAAGGCTAACTGGAAGCTGAGAAGACGACAGACAGTGACAGTGACAGTGCTGGCTCAGGCGTGTGTGAGCCGACCAATCAGATCGGACTGGGAGATTCAGGAGTAGGGCCTTAAAGGGACAGGAGCTAAAACAGCTCGAGATAACGGATGAATCTTTAGAGCATTAAAGCATGTAAACCTATTCTTAACCAGACAATTACCATATTATGACTCCTTTAAAAAGTACACTTCTCAAGTGTAAGTTTAAAGTAATCTTCAATGTAATCTTAGTTTAAGACTACAAACTAAAATGAGGTTTAAAGAAAGGACAGATCAAATTGAAACATTAAACGAGTTTGAGCATAATGTAAAGTAATTAAAAAATTACTTAATTTAGTCCTCCTTCATGCAGGTTTGCTGGTTTTGTGAGTTGTACATGGGCAGAGAGAAGAGGTGAGAGATGAGGTTTTGTTGGCGACAATTTACTTGGATTTTGAAGGATAGTCTGAAAAAAAAAAAGGTATCGCAGCTAAAACTGTCAAAATAAATCCCCTGATCCTGGCTGACAATCTGGGATGATTAAAATAAACACAAAAACTGTCTTTAGTTGTTTTTTTTTCTCTATATGACAAGAATATGATACTAGAAGAGTGACATAAGGTGAAGGAGAGGTGAAGGTGGAGAGACATGGAAATGTGGCGATGATGAGGAGCTGGAGACGGGAGAATGAGGATGGATGATGGGACAGAAGCCGAGCGAGGTGGGCGTGGGTCAGACGACAAGGTGATGAGATGAGAGAAGGGGGTGGGGGTTGGGGGGCGGATGAAAGGATGCAGGGTGAAGGACGGGTTAAACCTGGGGAGGGGGGGGCAAAGCGGTCTTTAAGGATGAAGAGGCCAAGAGTGGAACGGGTGGGTGTGATAATGATTGGCTTACAAACAGGAAATTATTCAAGAAAATGCCAAGATGAAATGATACGAGGAAAAAACAGCCACATGCAGGGGAATATAAAAGCGTATGATCTTATTACTTGTGCACGGCGCTGAGGGCGTGTCCAGGGGAGTCCTGAAGTGGTCCTCCTCGCACACACACACCACGGATCCTTCATCCTCCGCGATGCTGTTGGCTGGGCAGGGAAAACACTCCTGCTGCCTGGAGGACATCTTGTAGGAGCCGGGGGGACATGCTGGAGAGGGGGAAAAAAACAAGATCACACAGACATACAGCACATTAGGATGTGTTGGAAAAATACGATCTTACAATTCTTTTTTTTTCCTTTTTTTGTTAACAAGAAAAATCCACTTTTGAAGGCAAATACTTCCAGAGGGGATAAACACATGAATCACGCGCGAAAGAAACCCGAAACCTCCAATTCTCCCTACAAAAGGAGGGTTATGAAATATTCCTCAGCTCTTATAATAATTTAAAGCCAATTCCCCCTCTTTGAACAGAAACTCTCTGCCAAGTCGAGCAGCGCGTTAAACCCCGAGAAAGAAGAAGAAGAAAAAAAAAGCTCCATAATCTCCCTTATAATTCACAAGAGAGAAAATTAAGAATGAATGGAGGGGAAAGCAAGTGAATCCGCAGGGAGGTACAGACGAGATAAAAGATATGATTAACGGGGGGGGGAGAGCGGAGGAGACTTCGGCTTAATCCATCTGACAAACACAATTCTGGCATTACGTGTGATCAGTGGCCTTGGCGAGTGGCATCAAAGGCTGCTGCTGGATCTGAACCAGCTCAGCGCGAGAACACAAAGCCGAGGCGTTGTGTGTGCAGGGAAAAAAAAAAAAAGAAACCCCAAAACTTAATATTGTTCTCCACATCTCCCCACTTTATTTGATTGCTCCCCCCCATCCCCGACCCTTCCCCCCAATATCTCCCTCTACAGTAGGCAACGCTCAACTGCTGCACACACACACACATAAGACAGAATGAGGAAGGTGAGAATGTGGCCGAGGGTGATAAGCACCCGTGACCTTACGTCGCGCGGCTCGCAAGAATACACAACCGTGTAACACAGGAGCTCATCAATGCGGTGTGTGTGTGAGTGTGTGTGTGCGCGATGATGGGGCGGCACGTAAACACACAGAATAATAATAAAAAAATTTTTTAAAAAAGGTTATTTTACACTCTCCCTCTATGCGGCTTCATTTTCCACTCATCGCGCCTTTGTAGCAGGTGATAATGGGTGTGAAATCAGGGAGCCGGCTCGCTCTACTCTCCCTCTCTTCTGAGACTGAACTACTCTAGTTGACTCTAACAGCTCTGGTAAGATCGCTCTCTCTCTCTCCTACGCTCTCTTCCTATGCTCCTAATATATCTGTCTTACATCTATCCCTTTAACACTCTCCTTGGCTTTTCTTTTCCTTCGCGTTGCCTTGCCTTTCGCCCCGTGTCTTATCCCCGCCCTTCCCTTAATTTAACCCTCCCTCCTCCAATTAGGAACCTGCACAAACTCCAACAGGCTTTCCTTTTTCCATGAGTAAAAATTCCCACGTTAGGGAAAGTGGCTAGAAGGGTAGATACGTCGACTGACAGGTGGACGGATAAGACAGACAGCCCAGGTTCATTGTTAAATTTGACGAAACTTCAATGTGCCATCTCACTACAGGAGAAAAAAAACAACTCAAGATAAGACTACAGTGCAGTCAAGACAATATATAAAATATATAAAATGTTTAAAAAATCTAGAAGATTAATTCAAAGTTGTGCCTACTGAGTGGCTACAATTAGCCAGCTAGACAAGTGAGCTGAGTAAACTGTTGGCCAAGTTAGCGATGTTAGCAATTACAACACAAACATGGTCAAGCTGGAACAGGTAGGATCCATGATCCTAACCACTACCCGCTGACAGCTGCTTACTCTTCGCTCTACAGCTTTGACTGGTTGTAGCAACTAGCTGCTGATAGCATGTTAGCCCAGATATATTTCTCTCTGCAACAGAATGTTCATTGATGAAAAGGGATTCATTTCAACCAGCCATGTTTGTTTGCGGAAAGACAAATCAAGGCTGTTTTGGTGAGTTTAATCTGGTTTATGTGCTTTGAGATGAGTTAAACAAGGCGATTCAGCTTAAGTCTGTGATGGCTAAAAGGGAGAAAATGTAATTTAGATGGTGAATGGCTCTGTCAGTTGTAAGATATTTCATCTTGTCAGTTGATTTTGTTTTGTTTTCTTTGATTACGCCAAGCGGCGAACAAAACCTGACGGGACGGCCGCAGATTTTCGAGGATCGCCTCTACCTCTGGCGCCACATCACGCTGGAATAAAGTGAAGTCGGCAGAGAGGAGAGGGACAGGCCTGTGTTGGAGACGAGGCAATCCGAGGCGCTCACAGCGGGTGCAACGACGCATACACAAAGGCTGCTGTCCCCAAAATGCTTCGGGCTTACGGACGTTCATCAAAACGCGGGCATAATAACGAAGGGGGGCCCTCTGTTATCCCGCCTCGTTTTTACTCAGCCGGTCTAACAAAACACACACATATACACGCGCACAAAAGGCCTGCCATCACACATCGATTAGTGGGCCTCGACAGCCTCTCCTGGCTCCGGCTACAGCGAGTGTGTTCTTGCGCCTGTCTACATGCATGTGTGTGTGTGTGTGTGTGTGTGTGTGTGCCTGCGAGTTGCCTTTCTGAGGCAGTAAGAACCTTGTAATCGACTTTCTAATATCTGTCATTACACAGAGAAAAGCCTCTCGCTTTCAGCTCACAGCAGAGCCAAGCACGGGGACATAACAGAAAACACACACACACCCGCACACCCGCACACACGCCATCGAGCAGCTCTGGAGTAGACGCTCTTTGTTCCTGACCGTGCTGCCACTATCCCTCCCTCGCCACGCCAAGGACATCAAGCGTGAATAGCACCCGAATCAAGGCGAGATTATGCATAGATCTATGGGAACGGAAATGGGTTTCGCATTTTCTACCTATCACGCTTAAAAGCTGGGCTAGCCATGTTCGTGTCTGGCCGCGTTTCTTTCCGACTTATCTCGTCAGTTCAGCGCGGATACACATTTCGCCGGGCCCACCTCGGAAACGTGTGTCTAATGATAGGGGTGTATCAAGACAATATGTGCAGCTCAGATAACAAAAAGAAGCTTGGCGTCGCCCGCTGCCCATCATTCTCTGCAAGCGAGGCATCATTCGACGGCCACCGCCAACAGCCGGTGCCAGCTAAGGTCACATCAGTCAAAACGGGCCGGCAGCCATCTGCCAATGGGAGAATGTGGAATCTCTGAAATGCGTCCAACGGCGGGGGGGAAAAGATGCTCGTAAGGAAGACCACTTCAGTCATTAGAAGACGTGTGTTTTTTTTCTTCTTCATCCCTTTCATTGCCAAGGTATACAAGTTAAACTGGAGACGAGAGCGCCAGGGAGGGAAAAAAAAAAAAAAAAGGGAGAGGGGGGTTGGTTTGAGAAATAGAGAGACAGAAGGAGAGATCTGCCAGGACAGCTGGCAAACCAACTGATCAATTTGTCCCGGGTGCCAACTGGGAGCCTCGATTAAATGGAACATGGCAGCACATGTACGCACACACACGCACGCACACATATAGAGACATATTCCTTCAAGGTGTAATAATATAGATATGCAGCGACATGCCAAGCCCATATAACACGGGTGGGTGGGGGAAGAGGCGGGAGACCAACTGCTGCGAGAGATTGTTAAGACGACGACGGACGGACAGACAGATGGCGTGCGAGAGACGGAAAGACAAGACACTCCGTGACGTACAAAGAGCCGACATTAAACAGGGAGGGAGGGTGGAGCTCACTGAAGGAAGGTCATCTATCATCGCATCATACACAACCACTGTATCATCCAATGGCGTATAAATAGTTTGCCACCTTAAAGAAGATTCTGGATCTCGTGCCACGCATTTGAAACCTTTCACGTGTCTTTGAAGCCATGCAACCTTCATCGTCATGGAAACTATAATTAACAAGTGACTAGCATTGTGATATTAGACCAAAATTACTCGGTTAGGTTCAGGAAAAGATGGTGGTTTGGCTTCGGACAAGATGGTTTCTGGAGATTGCCAACAAAGCCCCAGATCGGAGGCAATTCAGCGCTTCCTCTCGTGTCCCCAAATCGCCACGTATGAACCAATCAAAGACGTGAATACGGCTCGTTGAAAGCTCAACAACACGGCAAATATGATCGCTCATGGGACATGAACGCTGGTCTCCTGGGTGAAGGTCCTGTCTCAGTTTGACTCATCCATCACGCCCCCACCTCCTACATACACAGACTTTCTCGCTCTTTACACTGCGTCACATGACAAGCTTAATGTTGACGGCATTAAACGATGCTACAGCAGTATCAACGTTCAGCGAGAGCCTGCGGGTGTCGGGATGAAACTCGATATCCATCTAATCAGATAAATGAAAGTCAGATGTTCATGATCAAAATGGCGCTACTGAGATACGCCCGACAGTTTCACCAGCTAATGAATCAAAACTAAAAAGGCCAACGAATCCACATTTCAATGGGCTCACAAATTACTTTAATAGACTTTTGTCTTTGTGGGAGGAATCAATTTATCGTTTGCCCTTCTCTCTCATTTTCCCGTTCCTTTCTTTTTTTCTCTAACCTTAAACATGCCCATTAATAAATCATGAGGCACTTAATACAATAAATGTGAGCAATGAATTGTTTCTTTGCCTCCTTGACAGCGCACATTAATTAATATTAATATACCAAAGGGGGGTTTGCACGCACACACACACACACACACACACACACACACACACACAGCTTAACGCCCGCTGTTATGTTGACAGATCCACTGGGAGATAAACTCAAATACACATGCAAAAAACTAAATAAATCTAACTTTTGTATACAAAAAACCCCCCTCTGAAAAAAAAAACAGACAAACAGCAATTAAAGAAGTCGTGAAACCGGTAAAAAAAAAGCGCTGAAGAAAGAGGCGATGGTGTGAAGGAGAGAGACGAGGGAGACAGGAAGTGATTCCAGCAGGTGGAAATCAATAATTCAAAGAGCCCCAATTGAGATCAGTGTCTGCTGTGTGGCTGACACTGATTCCGATGCTAATTCTTTCGTCTGGTGGGCAGCTTTAACACCCACAAAATGAACTCTCATTACCATCAAACAGTTCTCAAGGTCTCCTCCACACACACACACACACACACACACACACACACACACACACAAACACACACACACAGACGGATCTCCAGGTCAGACGGGGAGGCGTGTGGCAGTGAAATGACTGATTGGTGTGTTTAAGTGTTCCAGGTTGGATCAAATTTTTTTTTTTAAAGTGAAATGATGATGTAATGGCACCCAGATGACTCTTACTGGAGAGGACCGGTCGAAATTGGACTCAGCGGGATGGAACCAGACTCCCCCACAATACCAAAAAAAAAAAAAAAAAAAAAAATGGGAGCATTAGCTAAATAATGGGACTCTTTAGGCTGAGGAGATTTGGATTTGGACCACTCTAGACCAGAACTAAAATGTTTAAAGATATTAACTCCGGGGCCAAATGTAGAGTAGATTTAGAAATATCCTGGAGCTTAGGGGAGAAGGGGGGCTTGAAGGGTTGCCAGTGTGAATCCCCAGACTTGAGTAGAAGTCAAACAATGAATGGAAAACACTCTCTCTGACAGCTCGTAAAGCACCCGGACACAAAGACACTTTTTCGCTCTATTGATTGAGCAAATATCAGTGGTCTGCGAGGCTTAGGCACAAAGGCGCATTTTAACACGCCAACAGATACAATGCCAACACGGCGATGTTTACCATCGTCACGATCTTGGTGATTCAGCTGGTTAGAATGCCGACACCGAACACAAAGTATGGGACGGGGATGACGGTGAGTGTTATTCTCGTTCAGGACTAATAAGATTTTATGGAAGTACTGAACAAGTCCCAGTTTTGACCTCGGCGCTTGATGAAAAGCAAGCGGATTGCAAAACTGATTCCTCCGGGTCCTCCTAATAGGGAAACATGAATGCCTGTTGACAAAATCCATCGCAGTCTTTTCAATATTTGTCGAATAATTGTCTGCTTAAAAACAGAAGTGTGAAGTGTCATGGTTGGCACTCGATGAAAAGACAGAGAGGTTAATACAAACCTGCTTGTTTCATCTACTTGGGACCGTGAATGTCCCTACAAAACTATCATCCAGAGACTTGAAGTGTTTCATTGTGGAACAAAGCGGTGAACCGAACCCCAGTGCCATCAAAACATCCCTACTTGTGTCTGAAAAGTTGTCTTTCACATAATCCTAAACATCATTACGAACCTCTGTTGCATCTCTAACTTGTGTTCTCCAGTGGACAGAGCATCAGAATTTGGAGTTTCTGTTGTCATAGCTCTTTCACGGGGAGGAGACCTTTTTTTTCTGCGGAAGCCCAAAATGAATCATTCATCGCGCTCGATCAAGGTGGAGCCGCTGAAATGAAACACTGAAAACATACAGTATCTTCAAAGGTGAAGGAATATGAATTATTAACGAGCCTTGCGAGGGATTTCTTCTATCCCTTGTGAATGATTGATAAAGTCGCCGCCGCGCCGCATGCGTGAAAACGTCCATTCTTAAATCGGAGAGGCACGTCTTTTTTATTTTGTTCCCATGCTGCGGTGCGACGGCTAATGGCTGTTTAAAGCTTCATAAGAGAACAGATTACTCGGTGAAACGTGAACACGGGACTGAGCAGAGTGCTGAGCGGTTACATGACGGTTTGTTTTGTGGTTTTGGAACCGCCTCCATATATTTATACGCAGTAATACGCTGCACTGCATCTGTGATATTTATGGATGTACAGCTCCTGTATATTTCTCATCAAGGAGTGGCGTATTTTGGGTGGCGAGTGAGATGGAAAAGGAAGCTGTCTCACGCCAAAAAGGACACCAAATGGAGGTCTGGAATTTATTAATACCTTTAGCACAAATTATTAAAGAGAACACAAGTTGCTGTCCTAATTTGACAGCACAAATGGTTCAATCTGGAGCACGAATTACTAATTCAAAAGCACAGGTTATTAAATCGAGAGCACCAAAACCTTTATTTTGCGCCTCCCGCGGAGCACGCGAACTGCTGCGCACTGGATCTTGTTCGGGGTCCGTGAAGTTAAGAATGAAATCGTCAGTAATCAGGCATCAGGTTTCTCTGCTGTCACGGGCCTGACTGATGGAAAAAAAAGTGATTTCTCGACACTTTCCACTTTCTGCCTTTTTCTCAAGACAACAATTTTCTCCGGCGCTACACGCAGTGTCATAACCCGTCTGCGCGTCTAGCTGCTTTGAAGATACGACCGAGCCCCGAATTACAGCGTAAATCCCTGCTATCAGCTCAAAGTAAAGACCTCATTCAGGTCTACCCACTGACTGGCTGCTGCCTCACAGTGTAATCGGGAGGGTGGTGGGGAGAGAAGGCTCTGAGCCGTGCCATTCAGGTCAACGCTTTGCTTTATCACTTTTTATTCTCTGTTCTGCCCCGGTTACCACGGACTGACATCACACGGAAGACACAGGAGGATAACTAGCGAACAATGCCGCCAGGGGTATTAATGTCAGCGGCGCCGCGTATGAGCTTAACGCTGGAGACATGTCTAATTCTGCCCGACACGCCGAGTGCTCACACACACTCACACAGAAAAACACACAATTTCACACACTTGTATGAATGTAAACACCTACAGATTTATCCACCGGCTTTTTGTTTTTTGTTCCACACAGGCGTACACTTAGACACAGAACATTTAACAGCGAGTGGAGCGGTTACATCACGAAAGACAACGGACACAACAAAGAGCCGTTGTTGTGTTGCATCACGGCGCGAACAAGTGCAGGGTCTGTGCTGTTTGTGTGAGACAGAAGGTGCAGAGAGACGACCAGACAAGGCAACCCATCCAGACACACACACACACACACACACACACACACACCTGAGCTGGGAGAGGATCAAACACAAATGTACTCAACTCTCAGTCTGATACATACATCAGAGAGATTCAGCGTTTACATCCATTACATATACAGCTTTGTGTTGGAAGAACTACGAAATAACACACACACCTGTTACAGCTGGATTAATTGGGCACAGTGGGTGCTCTGAGCTAAATGCTAACATCAGCGTGCTAACACACTCACAATGACAACGACAACAGCATTGCTGATTTAGCCTCGGGGAGGCCCTGGCTCAGGAGATAGAGCGGGTCATCCTCTAATACAGTGGTAAAAAAAATAAGCCCCCAAGCTAGCTGAAATTAGTAGAAAATCAATGTCTTTGGAGAGCTACTTTACAAAGACCCCTAGTCCCTAAAATAACGTCTCAATGAAACCGGTCCGTGGTGTAAAAAATGTTGGGGACTGCTTCTCTAATAGGAGGGGTGAGTGGTTCCATCGCTGGCTCTGGCTCCATGTCATAGTATCTTTGGAGAAAATAAATATATAAATAAAGCTCCCATGGCTGTTCCATCAGTGGGAGAGTGGATGTGTGAATGGTTGAGCCATTACACAGGTTCGCCATTGTAATATAGCAAAGCCTGCAATTTTACTCGCTTTGCTATTGACTAAAAAAAGTTGAATTTTGACCTGACGGAGGTCCTGGAGGGACGTCATTTGATTGTCTGCGCCGATCCATCCAGCAGATGTGGTTGACTTCTGTAGGAATAAAATACCTCCGACATGAAACTGCTCTCGAAAAAGGCCCAAGGATTCTATTGAGTTACAGGGTCGTGATTTCTGGAAAGAGCCAATTTTTATAGGATATTTTATTTTTTTTTATTTTTTGGCTCCATATTTGGCGGAGAGCCACGTAGTTATCTTCAAAAATTGGCAACCCACACCAAATAAAACATGATGAATAAAAGGCACTACAGGTATGGAAAAAAAATAGTGTTTTTTTTTTGTTTTGTTTTGTTTTTTAATTTTGGGATGAACTGTCCCTTTAGGAAAACCATCAACCATCAACCGCCAGTTTTAACAGTGTTTAGTGTATTCCCAACTTGTCTTACATGAATCTATAAATAGCCAAATGTATTTTTTCCCCCGTATGCACACACATTATTGGAGCTGATAGATGGACGGAGGATGCATATCTGTGTTTTATGAAAACACAGTGAGTCACCAGGCCGAGGATCTGACATACAAAACGCAGCGTACACACACGCAGATGTCAGTCACGGGCTGCTGACAGAACCTCCTCTTCTTCTCTCCCAATGTTTCCCCTAATACCTGTGTCACTCTGACGTTTACCTTTTCTCCCATCTCATCTTCTCAAATAGCTCCTGACTGCTATCAGCTCTGCTCCCTGTCAAATGCCCCCCTGCTCGCCCCCCCACCCCGCCCTCCCTCTATAATGTTTGCTCTCACCCTCTCTCTCTCTCCCTCCGTCCCTCTCTCTCCTTTCTTTCTCCTCTATTGTTCACCATCGCTATTTTTTTTTTTTGCTCCAGCTATCATTTTCAAAGGATTTATCAGAGGCTGTGGAACAAAAGACTGCGAGGGGGAACAATTTCAGGATATTATCGCCTCCCCCCTTTCCTCTCCTGCCCGTCTCGCAGACACATGAATGCGCTGTTCATTTACATTTCAGGTATCAAGCTGTTGTTCTCGTCCCGGAGTGGGCCGGAATAAGGATACACATTGTCTCCGGGATTGAATTCATGACTAACCTGCTTTTTGTTCTTCGTCATATGCGCAGGGTTTTTTTCTTTTTTCCTTCACTTGGAAGAACCTTTACATTCAGATAATCCTATGCAAATGATCTTGGCGGCTTGTACCACGAATGCAGTTTGCAGTGTAAAGATACGGCCGGGGTTCAGTGTCACCTCGCTGCCTCATTGGAACATCATCATCTCAGTCACATCGTCGCGGGCTGGGCCTCGAGTCCTTCGCCCAGATTGGCACATCAGCAGCTCTGGCACGAAGCCTCTCAGCCTCATTAGGACATTAGCATTGGCTGAACACTTTACTGGTTCCTATCTTGGAATTGTAATAAAAAGTTAACATGATTAAAAGTTAATACAGTACAAAAACTATTGACCCTGACCAGAGGCAGTCCATTGTCTTGGATATCCCCAAGACCTTGCGGTCCAGGAGGCATGCCTTGTCTGAAATCACCCAAACATTCACCACTGCTCCCTGCTAACTGCAGGGAGTTCTGTATGGCAGACTATGTGATGTGCTCATTGGTCAAATGAAAGTACAATTTTGGACACCGCCGGGGTCATTTTTACTCCACCATGAGGGTATAGAATGCTTGTGTTAGTGACCGTCAGTCGCTCCTTACATTTCATGATGCATCGTGGGATACTGTGAGCCAACGATAGTCTATAATAAATCTCGGCATACATTTGAACAGCGCTACAAAATGGCTAACTCACTACATATTGGGTAGTTAGTGATTTCGGATACACTGACTGTATATAGATGGACACTATGATGACTGAGGCCAAGGCATACTGATCACCCTCCTGGTGGCTGACTGCCGTGCAGGTCATTAACATGATCAAGTGTTCAAATTTCTGTTAAGTTTGATTTTAAATTGTTTTCTGTTTCCAGACCGATCAGCCCAGTCACATCGGCTCCAGGCAAATTGCTTCAGCTTAACACGCACAGCGTTTCTAAACCCTGATACAGTAGGTGGCTGTTTACACAGCGAAAATGTGTTTGCGACCTGCCAATAATTGTATGGGTAAGCCCTCGCTCCCAAACGTTCCAACACCCATTCACTGCTGGCTCCTGACCGGCACAAGGCCGTAGCACCCGTAGCTTCATTTCTGTAGAGCTGGAAGATGTCATCTATCTTTAAATTCAATCTATGGTGTCCACTGTTGACCCATTAACCAACTAGATAAATAAAACACACCAACACACAGGTCCTATCGCCACACCATCAAACTCTGACCTCATTCTTCCCGGGCCTAACTTTGGACCTCATCGAACCTCCACTCAATCACGAGACCCCGAGATGCGGGACCTGCAACCTTGCCCAGCGGTCACCGTGCTGAAGTGGGTTTTTTTGTTGTTGTTGTTTTTTTCGCCATGTGTGTGATGGATGGCTTCTATTTAGCTCACCCACACAGGCATTTTATCTTTGTCCGTGCCTATCAAAGTAACGCGGCACCTGCATGCAGCTGCACGTGTGTGTGTGTGTGTGGAAAAAGCAAACACACACACACAAGGACACGTCTGCTTATGCGCCTACGCAGGCCCAACGCTGCAAAATCACACAAGAAATGGCTCCTCTGATGGACACAAAGGAACAATATTTGGTGGAGAGAGATGACACTGACTGGCAGGCTCTCAGCCTTCGCGTCCCACTGATACCCACTATCATCGCCATCACCATCACCATCGCATCCAAGATGGACAGTCCTTAACTCCTTTGCTGCACACACCCAGCCTGCACGGGAAAACAGCTCGAAGAAAAGAAGATACCAGTTCAGTTAATGTTCGGGTGACGGATTGCGTGTTTGGGTGTGTGTGTGTGCGTTTGAGCAAAAAAAAAAAAAAAAAAAAAAAAAAAAGCAGGGAGAGCGTCCCAGTCATTTACATTATAAGCGTATCAGCCGCGAGTCAGCAGACGTGTTTGCATGAGAATGTCAGGCAATTTCAGGTCGAGCGCTCGCGAAATGAGATTCAATGTTCCGCTCTTTCTCAACAGTCATGCCGCCGTGCTGCGCACGCGTTGCCCGATGTGCGTGTGTGTGTGTGCGTGCGCCCGTCTCTCCCTCCCTCCCCACCCGCCTGTCATACTTCACTAAAACACAATTCCACCTTCAAAACCGAGAGCGAAGATAAGCTTAGGTAAGAGAAGTAACATTGATTGGTAATGCTGCCGAAGGTTACACACACACACACACACACACACACACACACACACACACACACACACAGCAGCGTTTTAGACACTTACATCTCTCCCCCCCATTTGCGACGGCAGTGCGTAATGCAATTCTTCACTACTTCCAATTTCTCGTGTATAAAAATGCATCAAGCGCACATCTGCAGTACGTCTCTACTGCGAGGGGTTCTGTATGTGACAACCGACCGAGTGTGTGTGGGGGGGTGAGAAGTACTGAGGGGGAGAACGCTGCCAATATTTGCGCGCCGACATAAAATTAGAGCTGTCAGACGAAGAAAACAGTGAGTAATCCTGAAAATATTGTTTGCTACAGTCGATACAGTGCGTTATTCGCTGCGACACACAGGCCTAGATTTTACATTTCCTAAAAAATTTAATAATACATGCAACCGAGAGGCTAATCACATTCGCCGGTGGAAGCGTTGGGGAGCAGACGGGAGTTTTGTTTGCTTACAGACCCCTCGTTTGTGTGTGTGTGTGTGCGCGTTATGGAAAATTAGCAGGCATAATCTCCAGCCTATAGTCTGTTGTGACGCGCCGATTTCATTTGATTCTTCTTCGAAATCAGCTATTCAAATCTGAGCCTTGCGAACTTGAATGAGCCTTGGCCTACTAATGACACTCCCGTTTTCATTTTGCCTCATCCGAATCAGCCATTTCCATAAAGACTGTGACCCAGATATGGATGAATCAGCCTGATAAATTTGACGCCCGAGAGTTCAGACGGATGAGCTGCTGCTGTTGCGTATCCTTAAGTACAGCTGAGAGGAGGAGAACGGAGGGAGGAGGAGGGAGAAACAGCAGAGCAGTTCATTCAATGTCGTATCTTGTCCTGTTGTTAAACGAGAGAAGGAGGTCAAGGGTAATCAGATAGCTCTCCAACCCGGGAGGACACACCTATTAGTGTCACTTAGAGGAGAGCAGGATGGAGAAGGTGCATATCTCTGTGTACTTATGAAGTGTAATTATGTATATGAGCGCCTTTATGGGGGCGGTGTGCATCTTTTACCACATATTAGTGCCTAATGTGTGTGTCTGGGCGTCCACTGCAGATGACGGATTAGAGGTGCGTATTCTAGATGCAAAGAGTTTTTCCTGACAGATTCTATCGAGAGTGGAGAAAACCATCTGCTTATACTAGCACATCATTTTCATTACTGTACACGCCTGAATTTAACACAACACATTGAATATTCTGCGGTAGTAAACTGGTATTTGACGACCTAGAATGAGAGCCAGAGCTCAATCTCTCCTCTAAATTCATTTCCAGGGTTTGCCTATGTTACGCAGGGCTGCCTTAATCGTACTGTCGCACACTGGCTCGCCTACACTTTGTTTTTTTTCTCTCTCTCAGCAGTGTTATCTCCTTTACTCGTCAGCAGTATCTTTTATAAAGTCACCTGAAAGACGACATTAGAACAACCAGGTGCACTCACAAGTTTCTGCAAAGCAAATGCAGAAGTCGGCCTTCATTAAATAGGAGCGGTGGCATCGCAATCAGTGTGTTTACAGGGGGGACAACCAAGATTGTCCAGTAGTTAATCGATCTCCAATGGCGTCGGTCTCCCTGACGGATACAAAAAATTACAGCACAAAACGCTAAAATGGGTCGCAAAATACAATTGGACGCACATTAATAAACCTGGGCAGCCAGCCCCAGTGAAAGTCTACGTGTGGGAAACACTGGAGTACTTATTGCTGTGGTTATTTTTGCCCATCGTGTTGTTCAGCTGGTTTGCAGTATTTTGTGAGGTGTCTCTGTGATTTCTGCTCGTCCAAATGTGTGAATGAAGAGAAACAAAATATGCCACCCGACGGATCGCAACCACAGGGTGCAGACTCAAAAACGCAAGCAGTCGAGACAAACAGCCCGAGGCAACAGAATCTGGACGTTCTGAGCGAGGCGCTTCTTAACGCAGAGGTATTGTATTGCAATTGTGTTACATCATACAGGTGTTTACTTCTTCATGACTTTATTATTTCTTGACAAACTGAGCATTCGGCTCACTTCTTCAGTCCTATTTTTTGAGCCCTGCATATTTGTTTTTTAAAACGCACACGCCGGCAAACGCGATGAGAGCCTCGCCGATCCACCAGCCTGACCCGTATCTGACATCTAACCTGTACGTGTGAACCGAGGCCACGAGGTCAGATGTCAGTGAACATCATCCAGGGAGAATGGGAAATCAATATTTTTTTGTTTTTCCTTTTCATGCATACACACAAAGAGTGATTTCAGGGGGTACTGCGCTTGACTTCCCAAAACATCGGTTATGTGTCAGAATGCACTGATTCTGAAGCAATAGATAATGTTAAGACTCCTCTTTCTCAATGCTTCTCATTCAATATAATCTGCCAATATAAAGGAAAAGCTAGTCATTTTATCTGGCTCAGTAGAGTGAAGCGGTTCCTTAGGTTTGTCCTAACAGAAATAGGAATCCTGCTTTTTCCCAACTTGTCTGAAAACAGACATGAAGGCAGGGCAGACTGACTCTAAGTACATGCTACCACCCGTTTGTTTCAGACCTTCCAAGTGCACGTCTGGCTGCTTAAGAACAATAATATCCAACGCGAGTTTGTGCAATTTCTACACTGCACAGTCCCCTCTTCATCACCCTGATCCTAAGTTATTAAAAAGCTGAGCGTGTGAAGAGATGGATGGAGATAGTGGCGGGGGGTCAACCTGGACCATAAGGCTGATTAAGTGTTTTCACTGGCGGGGGGGGGGGGGGCGAGTCACGGTCACAGCATACGACAGTTAAAATATTTTTAGAGGGGTGTGTAGGTCGTGTGTGTATGTGTAAAAAATGTGGGCGCATGTGTGTGTGAGACCCCATGTGATGAGGAACAGTTGGTCTATCAAGGAGATGGATGAGGTGGGCCGATCCTTCAACACCATCCCACCACCAACCCCCCACCACTGGGTTTACCGGCTGAGCTCTGTGTCAGGGCTCAAAACACGCATTCACAAACACGGACAACCAGCAATAAAAAATGTTCGAGGCTTGTCATTCACGTCCCCCAAAAATACCAAATTATTTTTAAAAAAGGAAGATCATTTAACCTTATCTTCACCTCATCTTTTACATCTCCCGGCATCCAAAAACGACCGCTTCTCGCTCCAGTTTACAGTCAAAAAAAGGTCTTCCCCTCTGCAATCACAGCTCAGAAATTGCTTCCCGTGATAAAAAAAGGGGGGGGGAGAAAAATATGGAGAATGAAAATGAGCTGCTGATTATGCACCGGGAGCTCTTTGAAAAAAGTTTGAAAACAAACAAACAAAAAAAACATAAAACAGCGGAGCAATCGCGCTGCAAAAATTACATTTTCACAAGAATTTCTTCATAATTGGCGTTTGTGTGTAAACAAATATAAACACAAGCGTGATAAACACACACGGCACCTTTGCACCTTTGCTTTCTCGAACGAGTTTCCTTGAAACACCGTAACCCTGCCCCGATACTTCACTGTCGAGGGTGAGCTGATGGATTGCCCAATAAAACACACACTTGTTACCTTGACGCACACGCCCAACATAAATGCGTACGCGCACACACTTTACAGACAATTAACGTAGTTTAGTCCGCCTGCTGCTTGAATTAAAAATGAGGCCTCGCAACACAATCAGGGGCCGCAATTAAGCTGTGAAGGTAAAGCGGCCTTGACCTTGTTGTGTAATTAACGGACTCTTCTTTCATTAATCCCCACCATCCCCGCCACCACACACACACACACACACACACACACACACACACACACACACACACACTCATCCCCTTGTTCACTCAGTGCCTTCCTCTTTCTAAGCAGCCGTTTAATTAAGACATGCGAGATGGCGTCATGAGGAGTCGAGTCGGGGGGATAGAAGTCAAGCAATTAAGGGATGGTGGAAGCAAGAGATGAAGGGGGGGTTGGCGCGAGACGAGAGAAAGTGAAATATTCTTGGTCTGTTACCACTTTTGTTCCCGTTTTCTGGGGATAAAAAAGAAAAAAAAGCGTTGACACACGCTCCGATCTGAGCCCTCCAACCATCTCCTGAAAGGTTTGCAGACCAGTCATCAGTCTGAGTTTTGTGAATGGCTGTTTGAAAAGGCCTTTTCACTTTGTTCTGAGTGCAGTCTTTATTCTGGCATGTACACACACACACACACACACACACACACACACACACACACACAGCACACAACTTTCAGAAAACTCCACTGAGGCCTAAGCCTGGGAATTGTGGTCCAGACGCTGTAGCATGTGGAGACGGCCTGAACCAGACGGTGAGTCATCGAGTTAAGTGACTCAGAAAGCATTACATCGCGTGTGTGCATCGCTCCTTTGCTTCCTTTCTTTACGAGTGTGCGTGTCGACGTGTGCGTGTCCTCGTCGACGGTGGTCTCAGGCGGTGGGGGGGAGCGCATCTGACACGGCAGCCTATTCGCCGGGCAGAGAGGAGCTAATAACCTGTCCCTGACAGAGGCCCCGACCGCCTGAAACGAAAAGACTTGCGCCGCACAAGCAGACGCGACAGACGTTCCGAGACCCACTTTGCCGTGTTATTTACCGCCTCGCTCGGTGTTGCCGCCATCCGTCGCCTGATGCAGGCGGAGAGGCGGAGAGTGAGATTCAGCGTGTGGCAGGTAGGAGAAGCAGACGAGCAGGTGGTGGGAGAGACGCCGAGCAGTTGGATTGTACTTAAAGATGGCGGGTGAGCATTCCAAAGGAGGCGCACGTGTTTGGGTAGAGCAGCTGTCGGTGTGGTTAGAACACATGGTGCGACGCAGGTTTTCCCCTCGTTTATTTGCTCCATAAAAAAAAAAAAAATCATGTTTTAAGCCAAACCCCCTAAATTTAGCTTGTGTATTTCATTTTCTGTCGTTGTGCCAGTGTAAAACCTTGGGGTGAGCCACAAAAAGCACCATTATGAACTACCTGACTCATTACTTTTCAAGTTAAGTCTCACAAACCTCTCATTACTCCACAGTCGAGGCTTTTCGGAGACAAGAGGAAACTGCAGTTATTGTCACACTGGCACAGCGGCTCATGAATCCAAATGTCACCCCTCCGGACTGTGCACTCAACTTCAGACCCTCGACACTGTGGTGCGTTCACTGTCATCACGTCGAGCCTACGAGGGTTAACTCCATTGCCTGGAGTTACAACTGCGCTTCCTTGACGTTGCAATTTTACATTTCTTTAAGTTCAACTTCAGTTCTGTACCTGTGCTCAAAGGATGCTTAGGGATATGGTTAGGATGATGGAAACAACATGTTTTGGCTTAAAATATCTGTTTTGGTTGCCAGAAATGGGGCTGGAGATAGCCCGACTCACTCCACAGCTAGAAATTACCCCAAAGTCTCCCTTAAAAAAAAATAAAAATATCCAGCGGCTAATGGCTAAATGAATAGTGGGTTTTGACGTGCAGCCAATAAGCACAGAGTTATGCACTTAGAGCGTGATGGAGGACACACTGTCATCCCACTGCATTACACATGAGTGGAACATAAATTACTGTTAAGAAGGACTCGTCGGACGAACCAGAGGCATAATGGCAGCGGTGCTGATGTGAGAATTTGCTGCGCGGACAGCCGCGGTGCTTGTCATAATTCGGGTAAAGCGGGCCGACACACACACCGCAGCGGCCATCGGCGGCGGTTACAATCAAACGCTGACACTAGGCGGTCCGGTTAAAGCAGCCTGTTTTCACACTCGCTCGGGCTGCACATCCACGTCCTCGTTGCTGCTGCTACTTCACTCGACAAGTGTTTCTCCGCCACCTCTAGAGAGATATTACATAAGACAGAGATTTTGTCTTCATGCTGATTAAAATAATTTACCCCTGCAGGGAGCAAAGGAAAGACTTGCAATGCTTATACTGAAAAAATACAACAGGCAAAATAAACTACATATCGGTATCAGGGGACTCTTAACAACATCTGGATTTTCAGTGTAAGCTGACAGACAGCCGTCCAGACCAGTTGTCTGTGCCAGATCCTTTTGTTCTTCTATTTAACTTTCATTGCTGCATAACTGCACGGTTGCTGCGTCGAGGCCCGCTAACGAGAACGAGCAGCAGAGTTTGTGCCAGGTTTGCCAACAGCCTGCAGCGAGGTAAATAATCACTGGTATTGGCTCGTCTGGTGTTCATTCGTGAGTATATGACCGGATGCATTTAGCTGGAAAATTAAACACATCTTCCCTCAGCCACTGATGAGGGCTGATTGAAGGTATCACTCGGAGCGCTTATCAGCGGGATCACAAGGACGCTGTCGTCCAAATCTGGGCTCACGTGTGGGTCCACAGTTGGAGAGGTTCTTTGGAACAGGGCAGCATTGTAAACAACTCCGCCTCGGTCTTGGTCAAATTCAGATGCAGCTGCTGAGAGAATCAAAGTTCCACTCTCTCCGCCTTGCTACTGGTGCTGCGAGGGAAAAGGCCAATTATCAAAATAAACCCTGGCACCGAGTCAAGTAACTTAGCAACAAGCCATTGGCCACGGCTGGAGCTGAAACTGTGCAACACTTAAACATATGCATCTAGCTTTATTACACTCACAGCAGCATGTGCTGCAGCACCGCTGATGGTGGGATGTAATCGATGCTGTAATGTAGTCTGACTCGCTGCCCACACTCCTGACCTTGACAACGCCGGAGCGCTGGAGATCAAAAATTTCCCCGTCACATCGTAACCAGAGATCTGTTTCTCTAAGAAAATCACGTGCACACGGAACGGATTGAAAGTGCCAATTTGGGACAACGGAGGCTTTGGAACCAAAGGAAATGAGTCCTTCAACAGGGCTTGGCAAGCTAATAAAAAAGCTTTTTTAATAGCGTGAAAGCAGGCAGGAGTGGTCTTGTAAACACAATTTACAGAAAACTTTTGTTTGAAATATCTGTAATTTTGCAAAACAAGAATAAACTCTTCCACCCAGCATGCGAGGATGACCGAGGTCACCGAGGAAGAAGGAAAGACAAACTAGCAGCATTATTCAGTTGGTGCGTGGGAGTGTTATATGTGCGAGCGTATCGATTTGTCCTTCCCCTGAAGCGCTCGCAGCACCATCCCTCCCCCTTTGCATTTTTTTTTTTTCCCGCTCTCTTTTTCACTCAATCCCTGCTTTTCCTGTTGGCTGACATCCTCCTAACTCGGAGCTCCTCTATGGCTGGGAGGCGAGCCGAAGTGGACTGTGCATGTAGGTGTGTCTCTGTGAGAGCTTCAATATAACCCCGTCTCTCAGTATTTATAACTTAGCCTCGCTTTGGGAGCGCTGCTGTAGGAATCAGGCTGTGGTGATTACTATGAGGTTCAAGTCCTTGTTCTCCATACAACCAAAAACTGTATGCAGTATCGATCCGGCGCCGTGCTTCCCGGTGATTTACTCCGGGATATTTCTGTGCTTCTGTACAAAGAGCTGGATCGTAAACAGTACAGGGGCTCATTATTGAGTTTTTCTATATTGCTGTAAAAATGACAAGATCAAACGGAAAGGCAGTTCGAGAATTCCGGCAGGGGAAAATACATCTTAAATACAAATCCTTTAAATTGTTTCCTGGCAGCTCCATTTCCAATTTTTACCTTGACCCCTTTTCGAGGGCTCACTTGCCTCTCAGCACAGAGTTTCAAGGGGTAGCGCTTTACTGCGGCAATCCTGGTTTCATCGCAGCGCAAGTTACATTTACCTCTCAGCAGTGGAAAGGAACAGCCCTCGCAATGCGTCATCAATCCATCAAGTCATCACGTAAAAAAGAACACCGTTTCACTACCTGGGGCCACTAGCAAGATAAAGGCTAACACGGGCTAACATTAGCAACCTGTGCACCCATGAGCAGTACCAAGGAGCTTTGGCCATGTAGCCCAAACTCCATATCCTAACAAGAATCCAGACACTCTACCCTAAGGTAAGTGTAGGCGTCAAGGAGTGTATTGGGATTTGATTGCTTCCTTAAAAAGCTGGGCACTGCAGTTTCTTTTAAATGTCACTCGAACTGAAGAAAATTGTGTTTTTGTTGAGGACCATTTTCTCCCGCGGATGAATACCCAAGCATGTATACGGGATAAGCTTATAGTTAATTAGCAGACTTCAATGGAGGCATACAACACAAGCTGCACGGCAGAGCTCCAGATTACACAGCTTCAACCCCGATGCTTTTACTCAGCCCTCCATTTGGCGTCTGTCCCCAGCTTCAAATGACAAAAACACACATCTCTCACCCAACAATTATGCACTCAAGTCATCGAGTGTTGTCAGACCCTTTTTCCTGGAACAAATGTCTAGTAAAAAAAAAAAAAAAAAAGAAGAAAGGGCTCCTGGCATCCTGGTTCAGCATTGTGGAGGCCTCAGCGTGCTTGACTGAGCTTATTAAGAAATCCTGTAACCTCACCGTTCTGGCTTCCCCATTCCCGGACACACACTCACTAACACAAAAGCACACGCGCTCCATCCCTTCCTCGACCTCTGCCACCAACACATACTTATTCTGTCTCTTCTTTCCCTCTCCCTCGCTTCACACACGGCGAGCACTGACCCACGCCCCCCCTCCCGCGCCCTTCGCCGCGCCGCGTCCTTGTTATATTCCCGCCGTCGGCACATCAGCCGGTCGTCCTCGCACACAGGGGTCGACTCGGGGTACATGACAAGTCTGGCTTACACCGAGGCAACACGTACTCGGAACGATTGGGACAGGAGGGACTGTGAATTTTCACTTTTTTTTTTTTTTTTCCCTTTCAGGGGTCGTGTACAGCCCGAGCAGAGTACATCAGAAGGTGAACTATCTGAAACAGTGTAAAAAAGTTTAGGCCGGGAGAAAGAAAGAAAGAAACGAAGATGCCGTGTGAGTGAGGCAGATTTTATTGGAAGAGATGAAACTACCATCTCTTCCTGGCAGGGCTGGACGGGTCACGGCTGGCGGTTTCTGTTGCGGGCCAATCAGGGAGGGGAGGGGGGGAGGCCGCTTGCCAAAATGCCTTCCCATCTGGATCCGAGCCTTCTCCTCCCGTCCACCCTCCTCTTGCCCGCTGTTGATCTGCATTGCTCCCGCCGCTGACCCCGTCCGCCCACTCTCCTCCAATCGTCCATCCAGCTCGTTCACCACCCTTCATCACCTCTGTCCATCCATCCGTCCCCCCCCTCCCAATTCTAACATGTTCTCTCCAGCTCACTCGCTCGCTCTCCTTCCTCCCACCACTCCTCTCCATTAATACCTCTCACTATCTACGCGCCCCGAGGAAAGAGCAGGGAGCGAGTGGGATCGCTCCGACTCTGCGAGGAAGCGGGGTGCGATCCAAGTCAAAAAAATGAAACATCCACACACACACACACACACACACACATGCTGGCTCCGAGTCGGGACCCGGCGCACACGCGCATTGCACACAATCATCCAGCAGAAATAAAAAACCCAGCAGCGGAAACACCCACCACCATTGCCATCGAATACTTAATAATCTGCAGGCTTTTTCTTCGAGTACGCTTCCAGCTTTTTCTTGTCGGCAACTCTGAGAAAATTCACCGAGCTGGCAGTTTGCTTCATGTTACTTCCTCCCCCTCCGCTAACTCGCAGTCTGTCTAGAGTTTAGATGAAATAAGCATATGCACGCCACGGTGGCACCACAAATATATTTTCTTTGATGAAGTTGCAAGAAGAAGCGTGCAAGTTTGTGCACCTTTGGAGATTGTACACAAAGAGCTGTGAGCGGCAGCCATAACAATGAAGGGAATCAGCAGCAGGGGGTTACGGCAAACACCGCAATAACATTCTGATTACAGGCCCTGAGCCGAGATCATTTCCAGGGCCTAAAGAATAAGGAATTATCTGCCTGAACTATCAGCGAGTAAAATCACCTGAATACCTTGAACTATGGGCTGTTTCACTTTGGTTCTCACTCCTGTAATTATGTGTTCCCGCGGTATAATCACCGCAGATATCAGATTTGCCAGAGATTGTTGTTTCCAGGATAAGTTCCCAGAAACAAGTGTTGTTCCATGGCAGTGGCACGACACATTTTCTGGGACAGGTTCTGAGAGTAAGAATAATTTAAAAATGGAAATGTGTTTGGATTCCAAGTCGAGAAGTTGTCAAGCACAGTAAATACTTATATACATATAAAAGACTGCAGCAGGATTTATATGGAACAAATGTTGACACAACTAAACCTGCTTTAATTAAGTCTTAAAATGTACTGATAGTGTAGCTCTGAGTCACTGAGGCGGTTTCCAAGGATTCTGAAATCCTACTGGTTCCCTTTTTTCTTGTCTTTGTTTTGGATGAACACATTTCAGACCACCTTCTTCTCACCTTTTTCACTTAATATTTATTCTAAATCTACACCATAAACATTTAAAACAAACAGAAAAACTTTTAATGTAATTCAGAAACAATGTTTGCTCCCCAGTTGCTCAGTTGGTAGAGTGCAATTCCCGTGTACAGAGGCCTCGCCCTCGCTAATCCCATTTTCCTGTCATCTCTATAATCCTGTCCTATTAAAATAAAGCCATAAAAAGGCCAAAAATATATCTATACATATGCAGTGTATATACTGTATATTTAAAAACAATGTTTTTGTCTTCATCTCCTTGGTCCAACTCTCTTTTTCACTTACCGGAGTTCAAATATGACTAACAACGGACTAAAACTGCCAAAAACTGAAAAAAATTAAGAAGAATATATGAAGAATGAATAGCTCAGTAAATACATTAATAAGCTTTTAGCCTCATTAGTTGCGTAAAAAAGTAGCAATGGATGGAGAAATGAAAAAAGGAAATGAAGTTATAATGAGGGAAACGGGGGAATACAGAGGGAGAAGGATGTAGAAATTAATAAATACATTTATAATTAATAAATTAATTAATAAAATTGAAAATAGGAAAAAAATACATTAAATTTATATAAGATGGGCTAAAAAATAAAACATGTAATTTAATACAAAAGTACATTTAATCAGTCAATTTAGTATTTTTGTAATGTATTTTATTGATTTTTTTGATTAATTTAATTATGTCTGATTTTAGCATCTTTAGTCCTCCATATACAAGCGCTTCAAGTACCATATGCACCGCGGAGACCCTGTACAGTTACTCTCATCAATCACCATGAGAACAGCAGATAGATCTTAAAAATCAAACACGTTTGGTCTCTTTATTTTGATGCCTGCCATCTTCTAACACAGTTGATTTTCGACTTTGGCAGAAGTAGTACAGAACTCAGTCAAAAGAATAGATGTGGTTGAATCACAGATGACCTCCAACACTTCTGATATAAACCTCAATAGTGAGTCTGCTACCTCAGTGTCGCAGAACAAAAAGAGTAGTTTTTAAGTTCCCGACTTTGTGTTTGAACAAAGTGAAGGAGCACCACTGAGGGACGCACCATCTGGAGCCTGAAGGACACGCTGTTGTGTAGAAAAAAAATACAAGATCCGGCGCAGCGGCCGACTCAGACATCCAGCGAGTGAATAAGTGGTCGTAAGTGTCGGGTTGTGTGCAAGAGGACAAACTCTGCTGCATGTTGTAAACAACTCGAACAGGGACGCTGAGGGAGACGGATACAAGACATTTTTTGGAGCTTGATGCGACATGACCACGACATGACCAAAGGGAATCAGGCCCGTCTGGACCCAATCTTCCAAGCGAGTTCAGCTTACTTGTACAGACGAGGCGGTGCAGGACAGGAAGGGACGAAGGCTGGAGAGGAATACAGAGCGGGAGGAGGCCGGCTGGCTGAGGGAGGCGATGGAAGGGTACACAATATGAGTCCCTCTGGACATTTTTATTGTTTAGCTCGCAGGGTTTATGGCGTTTAATGTTCCCGTTCCCTCTCTGTCAGTCTCGCCCCGCTTCAATTGCTCCTGCAAGTCACGCAGAGGAGTGAAAGCAGGCAAGTTTACCTCCTACAAGGACGACGCCAACTTTCATATGAAGGTCTGTTTTGTTTTTTGTTTTTTTCTGTGCGAGGTAG
The DNA here is from genome assembly GCF_904848185.1 of Acanthopagrus latus. Classification (NCBI taxonomy): domain Eukaryota; kingdom Metazoa; phylum Chordata; class Actinopteri; order Spariformes; family Sparidae; genus Acanthopagrus; species Acanthopagrus latus. The sequence continues at coordinate 6,652,126 of NC_051041.1, read as the reverse complement.
ATGTTTTTGTTGCCGAGCGTTCTGTGTATTTTTCCAGGCGCAACACACGAAAACACTGGATGCAGCACTCAGGCGGGTTGACGACAGGGTTTTTTTTTTTTTTTTTTTTTTGGAGACATCCTGCTGGGTGTCACGGGACAAAGCGGAATCTACGACGTTTCCGTGAGATTGAAGAGGGAAGAAATGTATGGCAGCCTGCGGGGAGGTCGAGTAGACACTCAGAACTGACATGTACACAAACTCATCTTCCCCCTTTTGATTTTTTCTTTATTCTCCGCTTCCTCTTTGAGGGCACATTTTTGATTTAGTTGAATGTGTCCCGGAGCTAAAATAGCAGCAAAACGACTGTGAATGTCTCATTCAGACGCACCAATAATTACAATCACAAAGAAATGCAGCGACTCAAACTGTGATAAGAACACATTAAGCAAAGAAATAACCTTCTGAAAAAAAAGAAAAAAAAAAACAACAACTTGTAAACCTCTGGAAGAAGATGTTACATCAAAAATAATATCGCATTTGAATTTAAGGCATTTAACTTGTGAAATTCTGACTTTTTCAGACCTTTTCATTTACGGTTCATAACAAGCAGCCTGCCCACATGTACGTCCATCAACTCGCTATTCCTGTTTTTTTTCTTGCTGTTTACATGCACACCAATTAAAACCATAATCTGTTAATTACCTCACCGGGGCGAGTCACGTATGTAGTATTACACAGTATGCAGTATGTTGTTCCTTCACTAAATGTGATGGTGTCACTTACTAATAAACCCCTCCACAGTCCAAGAAAAAGACAGGTTACAAACAAGAGACCGGAGGCTCAAAATGGTTCGCAGTCGGTCGCCAGATTGGACAACTGAGAATGAGCCCGTATTTATAACAGAACAAAGAAACTGTCCCAAATATTGATCTGAAAATTGAGAAATCAGTTTGTGGAGTTTGTGTTTTTGATTTGACTGGAGGAGTTCTTTAAAACCTTGGAACGGGCCTTGGATGATGAATGACAAAGTATCCACAAAGACAGACTCTAATTGAGACAAATGGCCCGGTGCTGGCTTTGGTAAGTGAGCGAACAAGTTGCCAGTGAAATATTGGACTCGGAAGCTGAGCTCTTGATAACAGACAGGCGTCACGTGGTTCAGTATCAGCAACTGTGTCGGCTTTAACAAAGGGAGCTCATTAGCGTTCACTAGCTCTGTTAGCGCTGCTTTTAAAAAATCAATAGGCAGGAAAATTTCAAGGTAGAGTACATCTACTGCTGACCCGGGGCCTGCACAGGACCCCATCTACCTTACATACAGTGCGTTCTAAATGAATGTACGGTGGCCCCTGAGGGTCAAAACACCACAATAGTGTTGCATTTTGAAATGTTCCATTTTCCTGAATTGTTGTAAATGGACTTCCGCATCTCTATAGCACTTTTTTCCAGTGTAGTGACGACTCAAAGCACTTCACAACACTCACATTCAGACACTGGTGATGGAGAGCCACCACGCAAAGATACTTCAACGTGCAGATGAAGGATCTCGGGGAATAGAACCAGCAACCTTCCCATTACTTGACGACCTGCTGTACCTCCTGAGGTACAGCTGACCCAGTGCTGTGAAATGATGTGTCTTAAAAATTTTGTTGTGTTTTGTGAAATGTTATTGTGTTTTAAACCCCAAGGAACACTATATGAATCTGTATTACTCACACCTACAATGAACTGGACACTAACGTAGGCATAATTCTAACATTTAACACCCTAAAACTGTTCTCAATTCAGGGTTTCGAATATCATTCTTATCCGTTCCTCCTCCAAAAGATATCCCACACATGCACACAAACCGACTCTCATCCTACTCATTCCAGACACATGTTCTGACACTGCCAGCTGGGCAGATTAGACGCTATGACAGTTTATTAGAGAGGAAGTGACACGAGCAAGACAGGAAACAGCGCCGACATCGCATACACAGCCAAGTCCATTTTTCTGAACACACACACACACGAACAGAGCTCGTGGAGAGATGCGGATGTCAGCGCTGTCACACCGCTAACTTTGGACTTCAGAGATTCCTCCAACATGTGCATCACACAAAGATGCAGAATGTGTCCATAGGGCTATTCCCCAGTTTATCAAACATTCAGACTTCTAAAAGGATCTGAAACCTGTCTTGCCACGCCAACTTTTGCACAAGTCATTCCAAATGTCTTCTCATCTTAAAATTAAATCTTAAAATGAATCTTTGTCAGTGATGTCAGCAAAGCTAATTTTGCCGCTTCCATCGAGCAGTTATAACGTCTCATGTATGTGGAACAAAGGTGTCTAAGAGCGGGGCGGAGACGTGACATGGCATCAGAAATAGCCAATAAGCACCATAAATATCATGGTGCAGAACAAGACGGTTACTCTCACAGAGTTGAGTTTCCAACCGATGATGGGACATGGGGTTGATTCTGCGGGGCCTCGGAGGGCGAGGGGCAGGTCATTCTATTACTGGACAGCGTTGGGATCAGAGCTGGGAGTCAGTGTGGGATGGGAAGGAGTAGGGGCAGCCAAGCAGCTTGTAGGGGGCAGAGCAGAGATCAGAGGCTGGTCCGGGCCACAGGCCTGGAGCCGGAGCCTTGTACACCAGCAGCGGGGTATGGAATCTGATGCTGCGGACAGGCAGCCAACGTTGAGGGAACTAAAAGCAAGTGAGTGACACACGGGGAGAAATTCTTTCCCTCCAGCTCCGCCGTTGTTAAATCACAGTTGCTGCCGCAAATGGGAACTGGCAACAAACAGAAACAATTAGCATGAGCAGTGTTGCTAGCAGAACATGTTACGGCAAATTACTTTAGACAATGCAAATGATGTGGGTTGATTACAGGCGGCACATTCTGATTATAGTCCAACTCTTCAAAAAAAAAAAAGCTCCAGCAGAGGGGAGCCACAAACCATAACCACGCACACAGTCTTCCATTTTACATGATTAAACAGCTTTTAACAGTTAATATTGTTTGCTGAGGTTTTCATTGTTCTTTTATTGGATGAATAACTTCCGTAACTGCTGTTGCTACGTAATGAGTTGTTAACCGGAGTCGCTAATTCAATTTAATGCATTAGCTTTGCCAGGCTTGCCCAGCTATGCCACTCTGTGTACCAAAATATTGATTTCAGCCTGGTTGGTTTGTATTTGGGTGTGTGTTTTAGTGTGTGTGTGTGTGTGTGTGTGCGCGCGTCCCAGTGTGTCTATGAAGAGTCCTCATTAGTATTTTACACTTGTGTTACTATGATACCTACCACTGAGAGCCAGTCTAATTGGACTAGAATGGGAACTGATGACTCTAAATGGGCCCCGCACTTGTACTTACCGAGCTAAATGGCCACGGAGCCTGCCGGGTAGCGCTCAAACAAAAGGGGGGAAGGCATGCCTCTCTGTGATTGGATACGAGCGTAGTGTCTTTGTTTGAATTATTCTGCTTGTTTTTTTTTCAGCAGAGCCACCCTCTTAGTTATTGCTCCTTGGTCACACATAAAGACACACAGACATACACAAATCTGCTCATCTGCACAGACGCACTCAAAACAATCTGCAGTGGAATGAAAGGAAATATGTCCGATTGTGTTCACTCAGGTGAGCAGCTGTTTCAAAAAGACAACATTTCAGAAAAAAACATGTTGTGGTTCCTGAAATGTTGTGTTTTGAAAAATATAGTGCGTTTTGATATATTGTGTTTTTTGAGCAATGTGTTTTGTGTAAGGTTGTTTTCTGAAATGGTATTTTGTTTTGACCCTCAGGTATTATATTGCATCTATATACTTTTCCATTCTTTACTTGTTGTTTTGTTTTGTGTCATTTGCTTTGGCAATGTAAACATTTGTTTTCGATGTCAATAAAGCCCTTTTAAAATTTGAATTAGAATTCACACGCAAAACAATGAGCGCCAAACACGGAGACAATGGAATAATAGGAAATACATTATATTGTATTCACTCACTGGCAAAGACAAATAATGCATGACCTTTGCTGGGCTGCAAAACCACAATTCATACATCAAACATACACACACACACACACACACACACACACACACACACACACACACACACACACGCACGTACACACACATGCATATGTACAAAGCACACATCTACACGAATGCAGCAAGACAAAAGACCAAAAACATGCCGGGAGACAACACACAGTGGTCAATAAATGACAAAAGCCATTCAATCCCACATCCATCCTTTCCTTTTATTTATACCTGTCCCCTCATCGAGGGAATGTGATTGGCTGCTGGTGGTGGGTGGTGGGAGAGAGCAGAGAAGTGGGTGGTGGTGGAGGTGGGGCTTTGGAGCCAGACACAGCTCTCCAATTAGATTGATCTTGGAATGACGGGATAAACAAAGGTTGCCAAGACAACAGTTGGCAGGGGATGCCGGAAAAGGGGGGGGGGGACTAATGAATCTATTCTGTGGTTTTGACACAGCACAGAGGTATGTGGTGGACACACACACACACACCGTGTTGAATCGATACTGGATTGAAATGCAAACTATTTCTGATCAATGCTGAGACAAGTGCGACCCCACACACAATGTAAAGAGATCAGATCAGTAGATACAAAATGGCACAAGGAGACAGAGCAGGAGTGAGCAGGTGTGTGTGTGTGTGTGTGCACGTCTGCATGAGACACACACACACTCTCTGTTGCAACTGGTCAAATGAGGCAATTACAATAGCGAGCGCCTAGATTTCATTTGTAAGCCCTCACTACCGGATAGAGCTTCAGCTCGTCGCGATAACACCCGCAAAGTGTGTGTGAAGTGTCTCCATAGCTATCGATTCAGTATGAACACACACACACGGAGCAGCAGCAGCAGCAGCAGCAGCAGCAGCAGAAGGGGACATGTCGATATACAATCTGGAGAATTCACACCTAATTGTGTTTGATCGCAGGTCGCTGCAGATCGATGACAGCAGATGCCGGCCACATGTGTTTACACACACACATACAAGCAGGCAGGCACGCACACAAAGACACAGAAACACACAGTACACACTGCTTAGATGACATCTATAATTGAGATGTGATTAGAGATCCCTTTAAATGATCGATAAGCCGAATTATCGATGAAATGTCATCTCAGGTCAGGTCATTGTTATTCGCTTGATGCAGGGTTTAGACAAAACACTATCTCACGCCTTCAGCTGTCGGGCTTCTAACAAATACTACAAGTCAAGATCAGATCTTCACTGGTTAGCAGCAAGTTTTAGAACTTATTTTAGAGAACCAGAAAGATTTTACTGATCACCTTCAAAGCTCTTGCTTGGTTTAGCTCTCAGCTACACAGCTGAAGTGCTGCTCCCCCATGAGCCGGAGCACAGCCTTCAGATCCTCAGGCTTGGCTCTGCTGGCTGATCACAAGTCTGGGCTCAAGATTTAAAGGGAGCGGGCTTTTCAGCGCGCCCCCCCCCATCACTCAGAATGTGTCTTAACAAACTTTTTGCTAAGAAGAGCACACAGTTTGAATCAAAACACGTCTTATCTGTGTTATAATTATTGTCATCATTTGTTCCTCTAGACCCCATCCAATTTTGGTGGATACATGGAACTTAATGGTATCTACAAATTAATTTGATTTGATATGTTTCATTTGTCATGCTGGATTTGGCTTGATTGAATTGAAGGGCACTTGTTGGGCCTTGGCAGAGGTACGCGCTCTACTGAATGCAATTTTAGTCAATTTTACATTTCCTTTGTGGCATTTAATGGACGCTTTTCTCCAAAGTGACTCACATTAAATCATACATACACTGATACACTGATGGTGGTGGCTGCCCAAGGAAACTTCGGCATGCAGACCCGGGCAATCAAACCAGCAACCTTCTGATAACAAGACGCTGGCTCTCCCCCTGAGCCACTGCCGGTGTCAAGTAAGTTCACAGCTAACTTTCCATCTCTCTCTCTGTGTTTGTTCGAAACGTCTGCATCAGAATTATGCCATCCAGTGAGCGCAGGCAGAGATGTAGTTGGCGAGCCACCCCGCCGACACATCTGTCTGTCGGAGTCACCACCACACTGAGAGCAAGAGATAAAGATTTGTGTCCTCAACCTTCCCCGCCACCACCACATGTCCAACACACACACACACACACACACACACACACACCAAGTCTTTATATACTATACGGTGTGCATTATGCTGACATGGCGTGAGGCTGATTGTCTGTTAGCACCCAGCAGCAGGGTCGGACAAGGAGAGAGGGGAGGGGGGGGCAGCTGAACAACATGGGAATTGAAGGGTGGTGCAGGGATGGAGAGTGGCAAATGAGAGAGAACGGGAGTAAAGGGGAGGGAATAAACATGCTTTATGAATAATTCAGTCGGGGCCATAGCCCTAGAGACATTGACTTTAACACACACAGGCACGCACACGCACACACACTCTCTCCGGGCAGGTCACTTGTAATGGAGGGATTACTGCGCTCTCGTGACAAGTCAGATCTGATCCAGAGGAAGCGCCTCAGGCAGAGCAGAAGAGGCAGAACGGAGGAAAAGGAGGTAAAAGAGAGTGAAGTGACAGGGAGGACGGAAGGAGGGAAGGAAGGAAGGAAGGGAGGAAGTGAGGGAGAGAGGAAAACCCTGTTAGGAGTTCAAGCGGTTTGGCAGCAGTGGGCGTTAACACATCAGCTATCCTCATCGCCATCCATCGTTTGCTTTCTTCCCCCTCTTTTCTCATTCCAAGGGTGTTGATTTGCAGCCTCCCTGCCCTCTAAATCGCTCTCTGATGCGGAGTGGTTTTCTTTTCAACATTAAAAAGAAAGATGAGGAGGTAGAGGCGGAGCGCGCGCGATCGTTTTTGATGGCACGCAACGGGCTTTTGTCTGAACTTAAGAGCGGCACTTGTAAGGCGTCACAACATCAGTCGACGAGGATGCGAGGGTCTCACACAAGTTTTGTTGTCCATCGCTAACCGCCAGTAAATTTGGTATTATGGTAATACGGAGGGGCTGAAATGCAAAAGGGGAATCTTTCATCTTCTCGCCGTCCACAAGACAGCGAGCGACCCTGGCTCGGTCGCATGCTCTCAGATCTGCTTAGACAGATATTTCACAGTCTGACAGCTACTTAAAAGTCAGATGGCACTCCCAAAGCAACACTTCTACGCCGTTCTCCTTCTTCATGCCCTTCATCTCGCTGTGTTACACGGGCACTCGTGTTCCTCGCTTTCATCTGTCCAACCCAGTTTTTTCTCATAACAAACACACAATGAAAGGGGGTTCATTTCAAGTGCAGCCTCCGCAACAAACAGGTGTATATATGTTAGATGAAGAAAGAGGGAGAAATAGCACACAATTAAAGAGGCTGGTTTAGTCGGAGGCAGCGGGGAACTTGTTTTGCTCTGTGGGGAAAAAAAAAAAAAACCACACTTGAATCTGGCCACGCAGCGCTCAGAAAGGCTTCAGCGTTGAAACACATACATGCACGAATCGATCCGTTGATACTCCGCTGAGAGCCGAAGCAGGTGGAAGTGGACTGCGCCTCAGACACAATATGTTGGTGTGTGGCTGACCCTGACCTTTGACCTTTGTAAACAGAAAAACACATTTCCCCTTAAGGGATCAATAAAGTATCTCACCACGATTATTTCTGACAGCCCAAGCTGAACTACCAATGCTATAAAATCCATAACAGCATATTTGAGGTGCCCTAAAGTAAAAATGTGTACACAGCTACCAAATTTATGCATTGACTAACATTACATGGCCAAACAAATTACATTGTTGGCAACACTCAAAGATGCAATTTGTTGGAAATGGACAGAATTCAAAAGTTGGCTCCAAAACTGTAGGGGACAGAAAAACTGACCACCAAACTGGACTTGCCACTCTTTCCTGTAGTGACTACCTGCTGTTAGCGAGAACCTCAGGTAGGCATGGAGCTCCAGTAAGTGGCTCTATTAGTGGAGGGAGTCTGCTCGTACACAGAAGCCATGGGTGACAAGTGGGGGGTCAACGTGGGCAGTGGCGCTCAGTCTGCAGACCACCTAGTGAACACAGCTGGACACCAGACAGAGACTGAGCACTGCCTCTGAGACGGACAGATGTGAGTTTGACTAGAAGAGGACACAGTATGGAGGCGATTTACAGCAGTATGACCAGGAGGACAAGAAGACATGGCAGATACATGGACATCTCTGACATAACAAATTTCTTGTTTCTTCACTCGGTTTTTAAATGTTTTAAACTGAATTTCTGTCCATATCTTACAAATTACTCCTTTACAGTCTGGCTCGCACGTGGAGTATCAACTCATCCCGCAGGTGTCGGATGAGAGCAGGGCTTTGTGCAAACTGTGGCAAAAAAAAGTTGGATGCACGTTGTCGCCAGCATTAAGATTTCCCTTGAAGCCAGACTCTGAACCCTTTGTTAAACAGGAGCAACTGTGGCCACAAGCTGCCATTATAGAAATAGTGCATTTCCATTCATAGCTTGTTTTAGCCACCATATGCTACTGGTCAGTCCAGGCCAAAGGAAAATCACTGAATGTGATGAATTGCATAAGGGTACATTTTATATCTTGTGAATTCAACTTTTCATTTTTAATCATAAAATTGGTTAATTTCTTCTTTCATAGTAATATAATCTTTCCTTAATTGGAAGTAATGGCTCCAGCCCAGACAATAATTAACTGCCCAAGAACAAAGGTACACACAGGTATGAGGACAGTGGTGTCTTTAACAGTCAGAATGAGAGAAAAACTAGGATGATAGATAAAAAGAGAAAAAGGCAGTGAATAAACCAAGTAGAATAGATGGAGCACTGGGAAACCAGAGAGATTATGGCTAAAATGAGGCAGACAGACCCAATAAAAACAGAGAGAGAGGGATCAAAAGATGACAGATGGGTGCGGAGAGAGACAAAGATGAGAGATGAAGCGAGCGCAAGAGAGGAAGACGGAGAAATCTATACAGCAGGAGGAAGACGGGGAGAGAGATGAGTGTGTCCTTGACTAGTGCCTCTGTTATTTTCATGCTTTATCAGCGCTGTGCTGAGTTGTGCTGCAGAGAGCAGACAGACAGACAGACAGCGGCCATACGACATGGCTCACATCCCAGGGACATTTAGCATGGTCTATAAACCTTGTGCTCACACTCACACATACACACAGCCAAGCTCATTCATGTACAGAGCCAGCGCTAATGGCACCGCTGTCATTATGACAGCTCGATGCAATCGCCTAGCCGTTCCTCGGTTACAGATAAAAATGCACGGCCAGTCACGGGCGTGAAATAAATCACAAAGAAGATGGCATTTCTTTTGTTGTCTCATACTTGAGAACGGGGGGGAAACCGTGATAATGCCACTTCTTTAATCAACCGAGAGGAGAGCAGCGAGAGTCACAGGCACAGAATGGAGCCCTCCAGCCACGACTCGAACCCCAGTGATAAGCTTTGATGGTTGTTTTCATTGCTCAAATTGACTGGAATAGGAACTCCAGCTTGCGCACTTTCTAACAAATGTAAAAAAAAAAAAACTGCTTATTTTCCCCCCTGCGGAGAGCTCCCTTAAGGAGGAGCTAATGATGGTGTTTTTCATGGGAGCATTTCACCAACGCTGAGGTGAAGGGATTGTGACAGGCACCACGCACAGCTCTGAAGAGGCTTCAGCTGAGATAAAGGCCGAGAATGCACACCGACTGGCTTGGGACAACATGCGTAAAAACTGAGTGTCGTATTTAAAGTATAGATGCGTGTTTGTATGTGTGTGTGGAATATCCAGGTCTATGTGCGTGGGAGGAGGTGGGGTGATTCCCTGTGCATGCGTGAATGCTAATCTGCATCTGTGTGTGAAGGATATAGGCCGCGTGAGACATTATGTGTGCATGCCAGCAAGAGAATTGCTTTTATATGTAGCGTGTGGGACACATACGTTGTGTGGATCCTCAGGGAAGTTTTGTGCTATAGGAGGAGATCTAGGGGAAGACGTTAGATAGGTTAGCGTATGTGTGCGTGTCCACCAGGGACTCTGTTCTTTAGGGTAGTCAGGGCCTCACCCCTTTCTTCTTCTATTACAATTCCCCCGATTGCCTCTCCCACTCCTGGTAGCCTGAAGCAACAAACATGCACACACACATACACATCTATCTCATCATAATGCATCTCAATCCTATGCAATAACTGCTACATAAGCTCACATACACACAAACAGTCGGTGACGAATTCAGTGTACCATCTACCCCGGTGGGGGCAAAAGGGTAAGGGGGGGTAATGAATTAGTGAAGACCGAAGACTGTGTAAGTAAGGGAGATAAATAAATAAAAGAAAAGAGGAGGTGAGTATGAGTGGGTCTGTTTAAGCAGATCACAAAAAAAAGTTTGTTGGTTTCTGTCAAACATTTGTTTGCCAGGAGCAACGCCTAGCAGCACCGTTCTATAGACTGAATCCCTGTGATGTCACGCTGACAGCAACAGTCACCTCGGGGTAGACAGCTGGTGGTTGATTTGCATCGCCTGGATACGTGAACATGGAAATCTTGTTTATTTCTGTTCACTTTTTCAACTGTACTGCATTTATTGCCCCGCCTCTGATTCGCTGCCTTGTATTTGCTGCGTTCTCTTTCCTCGGTTCTAACTGTTGAGTCATGTTTCCCTGGTAAACACACCAACCGCTTTTGCTTCCTTACCGGTCTGATGCTTCTACTCTCAGGGTCAGTCATCCCATGGCGCAGCTCTTTCTCGCTGCCAATGGTCTATTAACTAGCCAAGAGACAGTGCAACTGTGACAGGCTAATAGGTTGGTGTGTTTACTGGGGAAACTGCGTCTCACAAACCACTGGCAGACACAACCCATCACAACCCCATCGGAATTCTCTGTCAGATTTATTACATTTTCTTGACTGGAAGAAGGTGTACTCTCAGTTGAACTCCACTGTTTTTATCACCTTATCCCATTACAAAACTTGTCAGATGTACTGAGAACAGAGTACCAGGTCCACAAAGCTGTCAATCAGTGGCGAAGGACGGGTGTTGCAAAAAAAAAAAAAAAACAGTGTAAAGAGTTTATTGATACTCTGTTGCTTCTAAACCAACAATCCACAAGTATTTCACTCTTTTTGCATTTGCTCTGGTGGACTCTGTGTGTGTGTGTGTCTGGATTAACTACTGCTTTGTACCTCCAATGGGGACTTCTTTTTGGCAAAGCTTGAGGCACAAATTAATTCAATTTAATTTGACAGCTGGTCTACATTAATGGGAATCCAGTTTCTTTGTTTACGTGCAAGTTACATTTTACGACACCTTTGCTCTAACTCTTGTTTACGGCACCTTGTCTTTTTCTTGTCACTTACAATCATGATTATATCCGACCATGTTTAATGGAGGCGAGTCGAATTTCATCGGGACCCTTTAATTTTGTTAAAATGAACTTTCGGGAAAACTAAAGCCTGTGGATTATCCAGACAAAAGACCAGTGGCTAGATAACACAAAACAAGTGAGAAAATCAACTTACAGATACATTTTGCTTTTATCTGGGTGAACTGGAGCCACTGAACCGACATAATTACAGGCCTGTTTCACCATGTTCCACATTACGCCATACAGTCTTTCCTTAACTCCCTCCTCCCCTTGTGAAGTCACTCTGTGCTCAAAACCCCACGGGTGTCTTTAAGCATCATTGTGAGCATGACAGGCGCTTGAGAAGAGAGCCATACGTGCCGCGGTGAAGGGAACTTCTCAGGAGGCAAGATAGGTATGGATGGAGAGGAGGACAGCGGCCCGGGGGAGGCCGATTGAAGAGTGAGGAGGGGAAGCGGAGGAGACAGAGATTATGTGGAGCTGGGAGGAGGAGAGAGGGGTGAAGTGTGAAGTAATGAGGCCAGAACGAGGGCTGCAGCTGTGCCGTGTCCAGCAGATCACACACACAAGCACCGACACACACACACAGAGGCCAGCCAGCCGTGGGGACTCCAGAATGACAAATGACAAAGTGACAAATGTGTCTTCGGGGAGCAGGGCAGCAGGAATTTAGAGTTCTGCAGGGTTCGAGGAAAACACAAATCCCACAACACCACGCCGAGGAGAGTCGACGGAGTGTGTAAAGACACAGAGGGAGTGATGTGGGAGCTGAGTGACTGGTCACGCATACAGTACCAGGGTCCCGCTATCTGAACGTAAAACACGCGTGTCCGACCTGTGCGCCGCCGTCACGTGTCAGACGCGTTGACACGTGATCCGGAGGTGACAGCGCGCGCTACTCCCGACTCAAACTACATTTGACAAGCCGCGCTCAATCAGACTCTCTCTCTCACACACACACACACACACACACACCTCAGCACACTATCTCTCATGAGAGCTCGACCATGTCAACCGGCTGTGTTCTCTCCTTTATTGATTTGTTTTTTTTTCTCTCTCTTTTCTCTCACTTTTTTTTTGGTTTTGTTTCTTACCATGGGGTGTTTACAAGGCAACCTCCGGGGTCAAAGACACACACACAAGTGGAGGTGGAGGGAGAGAGAGAGAGAGAGAGAGAATGATGCGGCGCGACAGAAGGATAGAGAGGCGGAAAAGTGAGGGATAAAGAGGGGAGGATGAGATAAGAGATAAGAGGTTTGCCACCGGGGGTTATTGCCTTTTTCACACTGTGTATTGACTCACCCTGTCAGGGGGGCGGCTTTTTCTGGGTCACAGTGTCGAATAGGCACACCCGCACACTCACACAGACACAGACACACTAATCTTTCCTAACTTTTTTTTTTTTGTGTGTGTGTGCTTCTATGTTTGTTGCAGCGTACAACGAGGAGCTGGCCAAACAGAAAACAAAGTCGTATGGAGCAGCCGGGCAGCAGCAGCATCCCGTGGCCGCACGCTAATTGGCATCCTTCCTCCTGCGAGTTGCAGGGAGGGGCCCTCGGACAAACACGCCGACACAACACGCATGACCGCGGCTGAAGGACGCGGGGGCACGGAAAGAGCAGACAAGCGGGGAGAAAAGTGGAGAGGAAGCAAAGGTATCGATCAAAGGAGAGAAAAGGAGCAAGAGAGAGAGAGAGAATCGGGCGGCATCAGAGTGTCAGTTAGAGGGATGGGGGAGCGATGGGGAGACAGAGGAGGACAAGTGAAGGGGAAGACAGAGAGGAACGAGGCGTAATCCCCCCATGCCGAGTTTAATGGTTTGGCCCAGCGGTCGAGGACACTGGCGGGAGGTCTGAGGATGGATCGATCCAATCCCTCAGACAGGGGTGGAAGAAACTTTTTGTCTTTGAGAAAGAACGGCTGAAGGGTGAAGACGAGCGGCGGAGACGGGAGAGAAAGTCGGGGCGAGGGTTGGGCGGGGAGAGCAAGGCGAACGAGAGAAAAGTTTGAGAGAGAGAAAAAAAAACTGCTGAGAGGAGACTCAAGGGGAAGAACAGTTAGGTGTAGGGGTAATAGGAATTATCTCTGTAATGCTGTTTGACCATGCAGAATGCCTGGGCAATGCAGAGCACAGAACACGCTGAGTGTGTCACCCGGAGTGCCAGTCAAACTCTAATTAGAGATGCAGAGTCCGTGCAGGCAGGAAGAACCTTGTAGGTGGAAATAACCGACTGATCCCACACATTCTACACTCTATATACTAACAAAGTCAACACAAACAAACTGCTACAAAGAGCTCTGGTTTCATGCTCTCCCTCAAGCCTCCGGATTTCCTTTTAATCACAAATGCACATATGCAAACTGTCTTTATTCCAGGCTGTAGATGTGTTATTTTGAGATGGTTTAGTGTGTTTGTTTCCCCGGTAAACACACCAACCTCTTCGGCCTCCTTCCCGCTCCCTCGGGGTCACTCATCCTATGGCAACATTTGGCATGCGAGTGGTGCTACACATGTTGTAGGACAGCAGTGTGGTCTATTTTGTTGATCTGTAGCTCTGTGTTGCAACTCTGCTCTATGCTTAACTTTTCAATGTGCAATGGTGTGAATATTTATTTTGTTTATGACATATGGTTACTATAGTTTTGGGCTACAGCTTGCCCGCAGTACATTTGCTCACATATGTTGGTCAGTTTGCATCAATTATTGACAATTTTTCAGACAAAAATTCAACAGGATCACTATCGAAGGAAATGTCTAAATTTGATATTCACGGGGTTCAGATCTGTAGCTTGACCATTCAGGAGAGATGATGAAGACTCGGACATCTGTTCTAAAGACAAATCTATGGTAGCTGTGAATCGCTAGGTTGCACTGACCATGAGATATAAACTCAGAGCAGGCACCACTGTGCCCTTATCCAGACCTTAACAACTCCACAGGGTACGAATGACATCCTATCGTATGAAGACAGAGTGTCCTGGGAGAGTCATGTTTCCCTCCCACTGTAAAGAAAGTCTTTTCGTGTGATTTAGAAACAGGTTTGCTGTATTTTTCTCAGTGAACGTCTGAGAGTTAGATGCATTTTTTTGTTCATCAGTTTGAATCAACGGGATGCTATCAAGATCCTCGCAAGATTCACACTTGTGGAAGTTAAACAGGATCGCAAACAACTACGTGGTATCAACCCCCCCCCCCCCCCCCCCCCCCGCTTCATGTTCCCGGCCTTTTTAAAGACGAATAACATTTTCCTGCATCCCATCCATCTACCATCATTCACTTTTACCACCGCCCCTCCATCCCTCCATCCCTCCCCTCTCCTGGTATAAATCACATCAGTGAGCGGCGCAGCGAGCGCAGAAATCCCTTCTTTCTGAGGGAGGAGATTAGGAGAGAGCACAGACAACTGGATTTAAACAAAGATCACCTTCCCAACGGAGCTCATCCCTAAACTGGGAGCAGATTCACTCTGGACATTAAGCGTGGGTGTGTGTGTGTTAGCGAGTGTGTGAGGGAGTAAAAGTAGGACCGAGAGGTGACGAGAGAGTTGCCTGCATGTGTTTGAGTGTGTGTTTCTCTGTACACGTGTGTGTATGTGTGTGTGTGAGTGTGTCCTGGTGATAACTGCATTATAAAAAGCAATCTGCATGGAACATCTCACCCGGAATATGAAATGAGATTTGTTTTTAAGCCGGCAGAGTTCAGAGAACAATCATACGTGCAACCGACACGGGCGCACACACACACACACACACACACACACACACACACACACACACACACACACACACACACACACATTGGCCTGATAACATGTAAATACTGTCACCTGAAGGTCAGCCACCGCTGTGCTCCTGCGGATCTGTGATGCACTCCGGGAGAAGGAGGGGGAAATTTACCGTTTGTTCGGTGAACCTGCCTTATCGGGGGCGTCACCTGGAGGGACACCTACCTCACCCCCACCCCCCGTCCCACCTTTCTTCTCTGCAGGTGGCGCTGCAAATTCACCACCTCCACCCAACATGATCACAGGCCCGCTCCTGCGTCATGTGACTGTCGCATGGCTAGTAAACTGAAAACTGGACAGATTTATAGGGACGTAAAGTGTTCAGGAGGGGACCATCGCGGTACAGATAACACATCGGCCCATGATTCCTCCATACTGCATATCGATCCATTCGCATGCAAACACTCGTGCCGATCGATTCACGCGTGAGAGTGTGAGACGATTGAAGGGACGCGTCATCTCGGCCTGTCGTAATTCCCGGTAAATGGTGTTCAGATTTTCACACCCACAGCACTTCAGCCTTGCTACAGTTCATTCAGACAGTGCAGGCATGAGCGTTACCCACAGCACCGATATGCAGCTGCTGCTCATGAGGGATTCACAAAATATAATTAAAGGCAATTTATCAGCTTAATTTGCTTAATTCTTAACCAACATTTAAGGTTTTTTTTTTTCAAAGAGCCAAGGGAACCCTGTCTAAAGACACACAATCAATTACATGATTGTTACTGGATTAATCATTTAATTACCATTAATCGAGCTAAGAAAATGTGAGGCATCGTTATTTCAGATTTCATGTTCCTGACAGATTCTGCTCTATATAATCATTTTTCTTTAATGTATTTTTGAACTTTTTTTCAGACTAAACAAAGATTTGAAAAGTCAAGGTGATTTTTCAGTGTTTTCGTCATTGAAATAAAAGCTGATCGTGTGCAATACTAGAAAGTAAGTGGTTGCATGCGTGAGTGTGTTTGTGTGCCTACAGCAGCCTTGAGCACAGCAAAGAGCAGCTTATCAACAGGCTGAAGAAGACGCACTTCAACACAAATTAAAATATTCAGATTTTTCCCTTTCACAAGAAAGTTCAGATAACTTGTCTGTTTTCATTCTGGAAAATGCATCTTACACCTGCTCCCACAGTTAAAAAAAAAAAAAAAAGAATCCTGAATCTATAAAAATGCAAATGTCACAACTAGGTACAAGACTTCACTGAGTCAAAGATTCTCAGTGAACGTGTGCTGGAGGTTGCAACGTCGCGCAATCATAATGTTTAGATTCAAGGCACGCACAAAGAAACTTTTCACTCTAGAGTTAAACTGCGCACATATCACATCATTCTGCACACTGAACCTCAGACAACCCAGTGAAGAGGAGAGGAGGAGGACGGTGGCACATTCCTCCATACGTTTCTGCAGATGCGCTAAAAACCCAATGCGGACACACAAATACAAGAATATGAAGAGAGAAGCAAAAACCTCACACAAACACTCCTATCCCGACTCACGCAAACAAACACAGCTAAAAAAAAAACACGTAAACTTTGCTCTCAGGCAAAGAACAAAAGAACAAAGCCGAGCTAAAATCAGAGCACTTATCATGCATTATTAATCGCGTGCATTTGGGTTTCCCCTTAAATTACAGGGACAGTGCCCAAAAAAAACCAAGTCACAGGGCCTGTGTTTCTGGTAGATTCAAAACTACAAGTGTGTGTTTTTTTTCACAAGCACGCTTCCAGGGGCGACACTAATACCTCCTCAGTGTGGACGGCATTGCATAAGATTATTCACAGTTTATCCTTGATTTATGTAGAATCCCCTTCACTGTGTAATCAGACGGGCACTTTATGCATTCATTTAGAGCATTATTACATTCCTTTTCGCAAAAGCCACCCCTCTCCCCCATTCACTCATCCTCCTCTGTTTACATCGCCTTAATGAGCATAAGAGCAAATTTCTCATCTTACAGTTCTCAGTGCAGTTTTTTTTTTACCTGTTTGAAAATAACGCAGTCAGCACGCTCCCTAAATCCAGCGTTTTTTTCTCACAGGCCGTGGCTCTCCTGCTCTGAGAACATTTTCTGTGTAATTCTTTTTAATGTCCCTCGTGCAAAGCCGGCCTTGTCTGAGCCCTTTCAGGGGTGGCGGTGGCCTTACACTGTTTTTTGCTGGGCAAAGCGAGACATTCTAGAATTTGATGAGAGATTTTTTTATTTATTTATTTTTGGTTTAGGGTGGAGATGAAGCTGGCCTGGGATGTTGAGGTCCTGGCCTCAATCAGAATGAAGCACAGGGAGACAAAAGGAGGAAGGTGTACCGCATCTCCTTCTTGAGGGAAAGCGGGAAAAAAAAAAAAAAAAGCGTAACCTGTCTTCTAAGGCGGCGAGAAGCACCGTGATAAACGGCGGTGGCAGACAAACAAAGATCGAGGGGAATAAAAGCGGCAGTGAATGCACCACTACATTGTCACGGACGGCAGACAGTAAACAAGGCTGAGCCCCGGAGGTTTGTTCTCGGCGGCGGGACGCTGGACAGGGGGGTAAAAAATAAAGGCGGAGAAGGTTTTATGCAGCAGAGGTACGGGGACAGGGTGTAAAGTAAGTTAAGAAGCACACGAGTGGAGGAGAAGGGGACAGATAGGAGGAGAAGTGTTGTTTCGCTCGCCGGGCCCGGTCCTCCTCCGGCCCCATGATTCATTGCAAATGAAATGTCACCCTGGCAGGCAGTAATGCAGGCCGGCCCGCTCCCCTGCAGCCTAATTGAATTTTACAGGCACATAAACAACAGTCGGCCCCGGCGAAGAGAGAGAGAGAGAGAGAGAGAGAGGAAGGGAGAGAGAGAGAGAGATTATTGATGCTAGTGTTTACAGGTGGAGGCTTCTGATGTTCCATCAGAGAGTATGTAAGGGCCTCTGGGGAACCGTAGCACAAAGCGCACAGATGGAGCGGGACGCTAAAGCAGGACCGCCACCGACACGACTCCCTCAAGACACGCGCACAAATACACACATAACCACGACACTAAAGCTGCCCGCGCTCCGAGACACATATTCGCTAAATACCGCAGCACGCCTTCACTGTTAGAGGAGCTGCTAGTCAAAGATCAACGACAAAACCCACCGAGGATGCAAAACACAACTCCGAGCATATTTCACAGCACTTCCAGCAGATTGCGTAATTGTTTCAGGAAGGTTCCTGGAAAGGACTGTGTGATTTGGCACTAATTACACCGCCGGAGTCAACTACTCAGAACAAAGCACCTGAGCGCACGTGTTTGAGCATTACTGCAATCAAGTGTGCAATTCAACGAAAATGGCAACTAAAGGTTTTTTTTTCAGCAGCAAAAAGTTTATCTGTACTTGAGGTGAAATGGACCAAAGTCTCTGTTCCGAGCCAGCGAGACGCTTGAAATTGTTCTGTCAGTGCAACTCAACTGTTAGTCAGCAGCCACTGAACTCTCTGAACTGAATGTAATTACATGCATTCTGCGAGGTTCCCTGCTCGTTCCTTA
Source organism: Acanthopagrus latus (assembly GCF_904848185.1). Taxonomy (NCBI): domain Eukaryota; kingdom Metazoa; phylum Chordata; class Actinopteri; order Spariformes; family Sparidae; genus Acanthopagrus; species Acanthopagrus latus. The sequence goes on along the minus strand of NC_051041.1, from coordinate 6,633,502 downwards.
AAGGAGAGGTTCAGCCAAAAATGACAATTCAGTCCTTCACAAAACATTTCTGGAGCTTTCACAGCAAAACAGCATTGCAGTATTCTCCTACACAACTGAGGTAGCTGGGGACTTGTGTTAAATCATGAATAAAAAAAAACTCATCTGGCATCATCCAAGTTTGTTGGAAGCCCCAAGATCCCCAAATTGATTTGAAAAAAGACTTTATTTTGCACCCTTGACGTCCGTGCAGCTGCTGCGGATGGGCTGCCAGCTAATGCTTTTAGCTTATCAGCTACAGATTTGCAAGATTTCGGCTGTAAAAAAAAAAAGGAGGTTAAATAACGTCTGTTCGAGTCAAATTGGGCTCTCGGGGCTTCTGGAGACTCAACATATGCCTGACTATGGATTATGGTGTTATTTGTGTTTTTTTGACAGTTTCTTACATTTTAAAACATGTCCCGTCAATGCTGCAACGTTGTTTTGCTGTGAAGCTCCAGAGATGCTTGGAACCAGCCAACTTTCCACTGGCACGAGGATGAGTAGGTAATGACTAGAATTAACTTTTAGGTAGACGAATCCTGTGCATTCTCGCTATTTTCCCTACTTTTTTAAAGAAATGGAATCATTACAAAATTGCTAGACCCATCAATAAGTCACCTTCTTCATCATCTCTATGCAAATGCACCACATGCTGAGAACTCTTCTCTGACATTTCGGTGTAAAGTGTGCTTGAGTGCGTGCTCCCCTGTCGGTTAAGTGAGATGTGCTGGCGGAGCTTTTTTCTGCAGATGACAGCTCATGAAGACGCTATAGGAACAGTCAGCAGTGTCCCCTCGGGCGGCCCCGGGGGCCAGGTCAATTTGTCCTATCCTGATAGAGGACATCACCTCCGTGACAGCAGGGCAGGTTGGCAGACAGTGAGGCATCTGCTGCACCGGGACGGACTCACTCCTGCAGCGACAGTCGATTTCTTTAAAATTAACAAACGGTATCAAGTGGTTTTCTTTGTTAGCGCTGCCATATGTTGAGTAAATATGAGGCGTGCTTGATTTTACCGAGGGGTATGCAACTTTAATTCCACTGCAATCAAATTTCTTTAATTCTCAGAATTACCGGTCCCTTAGGGGGTACAGGATAATCACTTGAAATACAAGAAAGCTTTAAAGGCACAATTAGTTCACCGTGCGGTGAGAACTGACAACAGGCGGCGTGAGTCTCTAAGAAAGCAGCACTGCTGTAAAGTAACGACGTGCATTCCTGTTACCGCCACATAAGGCCAGGAACATGGTCAACGCATACAGAGATGATGGGAGCATTTCCATAGCACTGTGTCTTTGGTGGAATGCGTAGCGCTCTTCCCTACTGCACAAAAGGAGGATAAAAAGGAAAGTGGAGATGGAGAGAGGCGAGGAAGGCATAACAAATATGCCGATCCATGTGGACGTGTTCGGCTGGAGCGTTTCTCGTCAAACTGGTGAGCCGTGATCGTCTCGGGCAGAGGTGAACCCGAACAGAAGGGGTCGGCTTCTGTTGTCGTATCGGGCCCGCGACGCTCAGGGGTGCAGCCCACGCTCGCGTCGCATTCAGATTTTCTAGACACATTGCAGAGCACAGCGACACCAGAAATCAATCCTGCGCAGCTCAAAGTGTCTGTGTTGTGTTTGTGTTCGCGTCTATACATGTGTGCTGTACGGAGCATGTGCCCGGCCTAAGCAAAAGATTTGTGTACTTCTTCCAACACCGGAAAATAGTCTATTTTGAGCTAACTCGTCAATTGACAATGCCCCCCCCCGCCTTCATTTATGGCTGAAGTACAGTTGATTCCGCTGGGTAACTACTCCTGTGCCAATTTCATCCCAGAGGAGATGGGCACTTTGAGGATGAAGAGGAGAAAGTGGGAGCCTTCAGTTCATTTACTGCCACTTACAGCTCTGACAGTCAGCCTCCTGCGGGCCCCTCTGACCAGTGGACTTACACAGACACCACATACAGAGCTGCCGCCTTTAAAGGTAAAAGGAACTGTCATTCTAAAGCTAGCAGGTGTGCTGTTCGGGGGGGGAAATCGAGAGGAAACTCTGCCTTTTGTCAGAGTGGGGATTTGAGCCGGACCCTGACACACACAGCTCTTCGGCTCTGTAAACACCGTAACTGGCAGGCCAAGGACTCCATACGATTGGAAGGTGTAGGTTTGCTGTCGTGGCCTTTTCCAAGCTGGGAACTGGAGCCCTGGTTTGCAAACACTTGGAGAAAGAGGAAGGCGAAAGGTAAAGCAGCAACACTGTGAACCGGAGAAAATGCAATTCAGACAACAGCCTTATCGATGGAGCGTGTGCAGGAATGTGTGCTTTTTTTTTTTTTACAGGAATGAGATTGTCTGTATTATGAATGAAACACTTCCTTGGCCTCCTGATGTTCTCCTGCTGACCACTGCGACGCCCCGAGTCCGAGTCCACCCTTCCCCCTCAATTCTTGTCAAGTCTCGACTATAACTCAGTAAAAGCCAAAATATTTCTGCTTTCTAGCTCTCACTTCCTGGGCTTCGACTCAACTAATGAGATTATTTGAGCCTCGAGAGAAACTCCACTTTGGGAAAACGCTTGTGTAACCAGTAACTCCGATCTGCTTCCACTCTGTCTGGAACTTGCCAACCTGTCACGCAAAATGTTTGTCTTCCTATCTAACGGCTAGCAACTGTGTGTTCTGTCTGTCTTGCAGTCGGCCCACCTGCTTATTCATCTCACTACTTAGCAGCAAGTCTGCTCGCTTCTCGCCATCTATCGCTCCTCTTCCCATCTGTCTTTCCGTCTAATAGTCCGCTGGTCGGTCTATCTACGTCTCTCTGACTTACAATTGCTGCCCCATAAACCGGGATGAGATTTATCCTTGTGCCAAATGAGAAATAACGACATAGTATAGATGAGGCTGGCGAGATGAGATTAAACGGGGGGGGGCAAATAAAAAAGCAGAGAGGGGGAGGCAGCTTGCGTGTGTGTGTCTGCAGGCATGTGAATGCACTCGGGGAAGTTATGAGCTGTCGAGTTAATTGGTGCAATAATAAACATCCATCACAGCCTCCGCAACGAGCCGCGACACCTCGCGTCCTCTTAGTGTTTTTTGATTTGGAAAAAAATGCTGAAGAGGTAAGTAATGCTTTACAGAGTGCAACGCAAGATGTGGGACTATTTTGGGATTTTAAAAAAATGGCCCCTCCAGTGTGTGTGTGTGTGTGTGTGTGTGTGTGTGTGTGTGTTTATGCTATATGTCCCTGGCTCAGCAGGACTCCACCCACCCCCTGCTGATTATGACCTTCCCTCCAAGCAGGCAGCCCTGTTTCTTTCCCCCGCACCCTTCCGACTCTCTCCATCTCTGCCCAGCCCTAAATCCCTCCGTTCCGCCGTCTCCTCCTTCCCTCGAACCGTGCTTCCCCTCCCTCCCTGCCTCCACCCTTGCCTCCGTCATCCCCTTGATCCACCCGTCCCCCCCTCTCGGTCTCACTGGATGACGCCCGCAGCACCTTGATCCAGAGCTCGGAACGTTGGGCTTCATAAATACACCATCCATCACCGCTGGCCGGGGCCGGTTAAAACCGCATGACACGCACTGCATTGATTTGGTGTGTCTGGTTGTGAGTGTGTGTGTGTGTGTGTGTGTGTGTGTGTGTGTGTGTGTTTGTCTTCTCAATGCCACGTCAACACAAACACACAGAATATACAGTGCAGCCAAACAAAAAGGTATAACATGAGCGTCGAGCCGTGCTTAAACACACACGTCGCTCGAATGATTTTCCATGTGTAATGATAAGGAACACTGAGCGTCTGTGTTGACAAACAAGCATGCGTGCGTGTGTGTGTGTGTTTCTGCATTTGTGCGTTTCCATCCGGACATTATGTATGCATCATGAGCCCACACGCAGAAGGGAAGGCAACAGCGGCAGGTGCCTAAACTGAGATGTACAGCTTGTGCGTACACATGCATGCCGCGCATGAGCAGGTCGACCAATAACTCCTCGCGCAACATTTTCTGAGTGTGTGTGTGTGTGTGTGTGTGAACCTGGCTTAACAAAAAGTGCACGGGTAAGCATGTGTGAACTCGTGCTTCCCCGTGTCTGATTTTTATTTTTTTTTTCAATCTGTGCAAACATGGCGACGGTTCACTGCGCAGCACAGACTCTCGCACTGTTCCGCCCTCTCAGTGTGTCCCTGCGTGATGGATGATAGGGAGGGGAAAATAACTAATTCAACAGTAGATTTACATTGTTCTGGATGGCGAGCGGCGCAACCCGCACAGGGACCCGGAGTGAGAACGGGAACGAGGGGGAAAGTGGGGGAGAAGTCCAGCGCCATGCACCTACAATCGCATACTCGACAAAAGCCAGTGGTCTGCCTACGTGCTGATGTTTATTTTTTGCATATGCATCACTTGATTACTAATGAACTAAAGTGGGAGGTTAAAACTATGGACTTTAAGATCGCCTATAGACGTCTGGTGGGATGTTTTGAGTCGGGTGCAGAAGATCTAAACAGGAGACCCATGAGGAGCTGAGCCGTAACAAGCAAACAGTTAACCACTGTGGGTTAGGGAAACACAACCAGAACTACTTCTCTTCGAACTTTAAAGGGAGACTAACTTATGAAAAAAAAATACTTACACAATATTACTCCAACAAATCAAAAAGTTTAATTCACAAGCAATAAAACGGCTCTTTCTTAAATTCAGTACACCCAGGGGTTTTTAAGTTATAGTCTAACTCAGTCTGGTATGACCAGTAGCTTCATTTGGCGAATGTTCAAAAGAACCTGAGACACTATACTGTATAATGAACATCGGTGAATCAGATCAATGACTTAACGGCCCCCGATCCTAACGTCCACGCTCACAGATTTGGAGTCGCGTTCCCAGGTAGCCTGTGGAAGGGTTCAGGGCCGTCCCGCTGTCAAATCATGACACTACGGCCGAGTCTGGTCAGTTTTACCAGTATAGCACCCATTCACAACAAAAGCTGTCACATAACACTTTTCAGTCACAGCAGGTTACGTTCCCCGATAAGCTGGCACTTGGGCGATAGCGGTGAGAGAAAACTGCCAATCTTGTCACTTTCTGCCACCGTTCACTGTGAGTTACAAACTTTATTACCTTAATAACCACCTCAAAGGAGATGTTCAATCACTTTCCCTCTGACTTTACTACAGCCCAAGTTTTTTTTTTTTTCTTTCTGGGGATCCGCCATCTATCGTATGTAAAGATGGATGACATGACAGCCCTCCAAGTGTAAAGGCCAACATATCTCTTTTGACAAGTTTGTTTTTAATGAGTTATTTGATGCTATAAAAAGAGGGTTTGCAGCATGAGTGACAGCTGAGCCCTGGCACCATGAGTCAGGTCGGTGGATGGGCGGGGGAACTCCATAACCCGATCACAGACTTTTGGTCTAGATTGATGTCACTGACACAAGATGGCAGCACTCCTGTCCGGACATTTTGGCTCCATTTTTGTAGCCAGTGGAGACATATTTATATACAGTATGTCAATGGGATCCACCATCTAGTGCCTATTCTTCAGCACTAAAGAAAAATGTATTGCCACCAAAGATGGTTTGTAATCTGTACAGTGGGAGGAATCTGTCTCCTATAGCACAGAGTATGAGGAAGTGTTTTAATAAGATCTTAAAGGAGGCATATTATACATTTTCTTCTCTTCCTTCAGTGTTGTACATAAGTTCTTGCGCAGGTAAAAGCCCCGGAAGCTCTTTTCTCCCACAGAAAACACTGTTCCTGAAATGCCTCGCCACACATATGCACTTACAGTATATGCCTAAAAGCTAGGTCGGCATGTAGGAATTAATTTTGCCCAGCTGCTCTGTTGGTGTTGTTGGCAGTGCTGGCTCAGGCATGTGTGAGCTGACCAATCAGAGCAAGGGACAACTAACAGTGAAGACTTCTGTGTTTTTTGAGCATTAAAGCTTGTAAACCTATTCGAGTAGTAACCCAAAATAAAATTATTAACCTGAAAAAGCCAATACTACACTTACAAAGAACAGAGACAAGGACAAAAAGTAAAAAGGGGTGTTGGAGTATGAGCAACAACCTGAGAGGGATTCAGGCACCAGGAAGATTGTTATCATTTTGTGTCCTTTAGAGACACTTTGACAAAGATTAGACTTTCTATTCAGAGGGGTGGTCAGTTTTCCCTCTTTGTTACACAGTGGTGTTTGGATGTCACAGTGAAATTAAACCTTGTTGAGCCAAGACGAGAAAGCTCCGAGACGTTCAGGCTGTCATCTCTCAATTTTTTTTGTGTGGGCAGTCGCGTTTTGCTACTCTTGTGAGAACCTGACAGATTCAAGGCAATCAAGGAAATCTCTTTGTGGTAAGTCTCCGTCCACGTGCATGTATACGGGATAACCCACGTCTGCCATCCTCCCTCTCTCTCTCTCTCCCCCCATCTCTGTCTCTACCCACCTCACGCCACCCCCCTCCCCCAATCTCTCGGTGCGCCGGTGGACCACAGGCTCGGCAGGAGACCTCTATACCACAGCACAGTGGAAATGTCACCCATAACACTCGCCTCAGGATGCCAATCACTTCACGCTGCTCCCCACTGCGAGGGTGTGTGTGTGTGTGTGTGTGTGTGTGTGTGTGTGTGTGTGTGAGAGAGAGAGAAAGACCAACGAATGAGTGGATGCGTGCAAAGAGAGCATGTAACAATTATTGATATAGTGTGCGCACCAAATCCCCCACATCTCTACCAGAATATAAAACAGGATTCAGCCAAAAGTGAAAGTCTAGATTTATGTTCTTCATGTTTCCGCTCGGTGATGCGTGAGCCTCCGGGTGCTAATGAGCCCGTCCGTCCGAGCGGATTGCGGGTTGCCTGGTCAATAAGAGGACTACAGGTGTTTGTGGAACTTTGCATGATTATACATCAAAACAATGAGTCTGTGTGTGCGTGTGTGTGTCTGCTGAGTGGTAAGCAGCCTTTGGTAAGGCGTGAAGACTGAAACAGATGGAGTGGGGTTATGGACAAATAACGCACATGAGCCTGCGAGAGAGTGGGAGTAAGCCCATGTCTGAGCGCGCATATGTGGTGTTGTTTGCATTTCAGGCACGCGTGTCCTACTGTGCGAGTGTGTGGACATGCAAATGCACGTGTCAAAGAAAAATTCCAGCGCACGTTTACGCGCATATGTGTGGGCGTGTGGAATCATGAGCGTGCATGTAAGGAGGCGGGGGGGGAGCGCAGGTGGACTGGAAATGCCATTTTTATTGGGCTCTGGTGTGTATCGGTGAGCACGATGGAGGACACGCAATGGGTTAGGTGACGGCGAACAACAACAAAACGAGGAGGGCGGGGGGATGGAGAGCCAAGCTGGCACAGGCTGGCAGGCCAGACTCCCTGTGCAGCCAGGGGGGAGGGCACTCTGTCCTCACGGCAGGCCCCTCTGCAGAGCTGTGAATACAGAGACAACAGCCGGCACACACAGTCCCATATGATGGAGTGGCTACAAACAGTGATGGCACCGCAGTCTGTCACATGCGAGCACACATGTACAAATGCACAAAATGAGTTTGTGTCATCTGAGGTTTATTTCTAATAAATGACGACTGCGCTTTTAGTATTGGATAATCATCCATCACACGGCTCATGCACATGCTCGATGACCTAAAACCATGAAAGTATTTCATGTTATGAAGCTGAGATATTAACAATGACATGGATGGACCCCAATCTTGGAACACTGGGTCCAGGTCTCTTAATGTATCCATGGTGGGATGTGTGGCCACAGGAAGCAGCATCTCTCAAAAAAAGCATTATTAAAAACAGTGAACTGATTGTCCACATGTATGAAAACTGTCTTTGATCATGAAGCCTACGGTTACTTGACAAATCAATCAGGTGTATGAACTACACAGCTGGTAGATCCGTGTTAGATCCTGAGAAACTGTATCCTGTATCAATGTTTTTTTCTTACACAAGGAGAGAACTAACTTTATCTAAGCCGAATTCACAAGACGACCCAACTAATTAAGAATTTATCACAGAAAGCGTTACACACAAGTTATAAAGTTTTTCCTAACGAAACAACTTACGAAATGTAGAGATTTTGTAATGGAGTCTGGGGAATTTATCTCCCTATCAATCTCCTTCCACTGGCCATTCAAATGAATACAAAATGCACCCCATATACTGTGACGTCATTATATAGACCGACCTCGCAGGATTCCCAACTGTGACAGACGTCCAGCGTCACTGGTGGGATGTCGGGATCTCATGGCGAGAGCTGCAGTTCATTTTATTATCTCTTCCACAACACTTCTCCCCATCGGGTTTGGATTCATTTAACTCAAGACAACTCAGATGTCACCGTATGACTCACGTGACTCCGACAAGACAATCAAAATAATCCTCATTAATCAACACGACTGCTGGAGCGGTTTGAATGAGCGACAAACACCCTCCCGACTCATTCTGCAAAGCCACTTACCTTTTGACTTAGAGACATTAAAGATATTTCTTTTTCCATTTCGCTCCTGTGACCACGCCGAGACCTGCATGCTACTTTTAATTACGGCTTTAATGCCATTCCTGTTAAGTCTTACTTGTGAATGACTGCGTGCGCCACTGTGCTCGTCTTCTTTTGAGCATTTCCACAGAATAAGTAGGTTTCGCGGAGGTTAAATGGGATCAGACAGATATATAGAGTGATCCCACATCAATTTGAACAGATGGAAAGTTATTAGCGGAGGTTGAATGGGGATGGAAGGAGGTGATTGTGGGACAGCAGGGCAATTGCTCGACAGTGCCTCGTCACCTGCAATATATCATTTTTGAAAAGGAGGAGGAGGGATCCACGTGAATGGCAGCCAAGTTGCTTGAACACATCTATGCGTTGGTTTTTCTGCGTACGGCGCTCAGTGGGCAGGGAGAAGGAGCCGCTCGACTACTTCCAGAGGCTGTCCCCACATGACACACTTGCATGTGCTCCTGTACTCGCAAGCTGTCTCGGGCACCAGCCTCCCTCTGTCGCGTCACTTCAGGACATCAAGAATTACATAACCTGACATCATCAGACTTATCTTCGGGGCTTGAGGCAGCTCGTCCTCAAGCAAACCTTCAACTTGTCAGAGTTTCACCCGGGATTTACAAAAAAAAAGCCCCGTCAGCAAATGCTACCCAAAGTCACATCTTTGAACAAACAGCGGAGGCAGCTGGGGACGCACATAACTTGACACAGCAGGTTAAAATCACAGGAAAGGTCTCTGTCGGGTCATTATTTCTTGTCTGGGTAAACAAAAACAAAAACAAAAAAGATTGTGTAGACAAAGAAACAGCAGCAAGACATTCTTATGCAACCGCTTAACACAGCCTTCAACCATCAAACTATCATTTTCTTTAATAATGTGTTTTGACATTAAGAGAGACACACTGTAAAAATTATTGGGCTGGTTAAACTTAAAATATTAAGTTCAACTGCTGCCTTAAAAACATAAGTAAACTCAACTTTGACAACAGCTTTACTTCAACTCAGGATGGGAAGTTATACAAGTTGCTTAATCAATGATCATTTGTTGTTTGAACTTGATACTCTGAGTTGAAATAACTTACCATGTTACATAATGCATTGAGAAAACTTACTTTTTCTTGTCAAAGAAACCTACAATTATAAGTTATTTCAACTCACACAATTCATTTATACTAGTTGTTAACTCATAATTTTGTGTTGTTTGAACTTGATACTCCGAGTTGTGACTATTAACTATATTACATTATACATTTGAAAAAATTTGCTTTGGCTTGTCAAACCAATATACAATTACACAGTCTTTCAACCCACATTTTCCAGTTTAACTAACTATACTCATACCAATTGCCTTTTCAAGTTACATTAACTCATGTTTTTAAGGCAGCAACTGAACTTATTATTGCAAATTAAGTAGACTAATGTTTTCAATTTGTATCCCATCTTAAATACCAACAACCCATCAAATTAAGTTGAAATTTCACAATTCATTATATTGATTACAAGTAAATGATAGAAACAAGTTATGATAACTTATTGAGCTTAACAGTTTTTACAGTGTAGAGATTCTGTCTCTGAAGATATTCATGACTGTAAAAAACCCCACATCTCATCATCTGATTGGTAGCTTGGTCATTTGGTTGGTGGGATAGGTGTTTGTTTGGTTGGTTGTCAGATCGGTTGGCTGGTTGGGAGGGTTGGTTGGTTGGTTTGTCAACAGGATCACACAAAAACTACTTAACAAATTCTCATGAGCGTTGGATGGAGGATAGGTCTCAGCCCAGACTAGACCCCATTAACTTTCAGTGTTGATCTGAATAAAGGCACAGACCCAAGATTGTCTTTTTATCTTCATTTACTTTAACATTCCGAGATTAGCCATTTTCTTTTGCGGGTGTTTGAATATCCAGAGTGACACAGGGCTATCAAGTTTGACATTGGCTTTGGCTTGGTGCCATTTTAGGTATTATAATATTACATATTTATCGTGGTAGTAGTAGTAACCTATTATTCAGTTTCAACATTGTATATTCTACTTTAAATCTTTCAGCACTTGCCTGATTAAATAGAGGGCTTCTATCAAAAAAAAAAAAAAAAACACAAAAAAAAAACAACTCAACTTTTTATGTGGTAAGAAGAAAAGCTCTGTTTTCAGTTTTGTGGTGATGCATTTTTCAGATACAGGTTTATTTTTTTTTTTAATTGTTTATTTTAGCTTAAGCAGAAGGAGAATTCTCTCAATCCACTGAAGGATTACGAATATGTGTAAATTCAAAATCACCAAAAATGGAGACTGGATGGTTTCTCACTGAATAACAATGATTTGTGAAAATATGCACAATGTCTTTGGGTGAAAATAACATGCTTCTTACAGTCAAATATGTCTCTTAGGAGGAGAAAAAAAATACTGCTGCTGTTATCGGCTGTGCTGTTAATCTTCCCTCATTGTCACAATTTTGATTTATATTCTATTGTGCCTCCTGTAGTTAATTTCTATTTGCTGCTGACAAAGGGGAACATTGTATTTCTCATTCTCACCTATGCTAGGTTTACATATTGTGCTTTTAACCCCATGATTTGAAATAATGAATCATGTAGTGAGTAAATATAATGAACAACCACATGCATGTTATCGGCTGGTTTGGTAGGTTCCTTGAATTGCTCCTTGAATTCCTGAAAATACAGAAAACAGAGGAGAAAAGAAGGAAAGGAAAGGAAAGGAAAGGAAAGAATGCAACGACAAGCGAGCTGTCTTGTTTGTCTTGATAATCTTGTTTTATGCCGGACTGACATCATACCCGTCATTTACTTTCCATCCAACAGTTCCTCTCGCAGGATCCTTAACTGGATGTACGATTCAGCTCAGTGGTCATGAGTGAGGCGGAGGAGAAATGAGGCTGTCATGTCGGTTGAGTTAGCAACATGATTAAGCTGGATGCCAACCTTTTCTAACTTTGATGCATTCATGTCGGCTGTGTTTAATTCATGAGTCCAATGTGGAAGGATTGAAAGTGGTAAGGGAGAGGAGGAGAGGAGGATAGGAGGAGAGAGGGGATGTCGTAATTTGCTCGTTTGATTCTGCCTGTGGCCAAAGTTGACATCTTCTCATCCTGCTTTACATCCTTTATCTCTAGCCTCTTTTATTTATCAGTAACCCCGGTGACCTGAACTTTCTCTCTCCCCCATCTCAACATTAATCTTTCAAAGGAGACCGATTACGCTTTTTCTTTTTTCCTCTCCTTTTCCTTCTGTGTTTTATATCTATTCTCGTGCATGTAAAGGATCTTGAAAGTTAAAAAAAGTTCAAAGTCCAACAGAAGCTCCCGTTTCCCACAGAAAGCACTGCTCCTAAAACGCCTCGTCGGTAGCCCCGCCTTTACTTTGGTGACTCTGTGAAATCACACTAGATCACCATGTCACATGTTTGCATGATTTATACCTAGAATTTAAATAGCAAAGCTGCTCTGTTGCTGTTTCCAGAGCTGAGTCAGGCATGTGTGAGCTGACCAATCAGAGTAGACTGGGTATTCATGAGCCTTAAAGAGACAAGCGCTAAAACATAATGTTTCCTTTAACTTTCTCTGTTTTACACTTCAAACCTCTCATCTTTACTCTCATCCGACACGTATCTCTTCCCACGTTTTTTCCCCCCCATCCTCCCCTCTTTCTTCACTCTCATTCCCATCCCTCTGAGGAGTCTCTCCGCGCCGCCATCGTGCACCTTTGAACTCATCCTCAGCTTTTACAACTCATATTTTATGCAACCGCTTCCTATGCACTGCAGCTGACATCTCCGTGTGTTCCCTACTATATTTTTCTTCTCCCTTTTTTTCTCATTTACGCCCCAAACCCATGACGTCATCTGCTTTCTTCTTGTCCTTTGCATCCCTCCCTTATTTCCTTGCATCATTCTCCCTAGGTGAAGGAAGGCAGGGGAAGGATGAATAGTGAACACTTGGCCTCCCTCCAGCTCGCATTTTTCAATAACCAAGAGTCATTTTTAATGGTCCGTCCTGCGAGGTGCATGTGCGCCTACACTAGTATGTCTACGCACTTACCTCAGTGTGGGCAAACGTCTGTCAGTCCGAGTGTGTATTTACGCCACCCGCCCACTTGTTGTATGGCCAGCTGACTAAATAAATACATCAGGCCCGAAAAGAACACATTTGTCCGTCTCCCCCTGGCGAATGTGAATTATTTAACATGAAAGCCGGGGAGAGAGATGACTAACAGGAGCGGGTGACGTGGCTGGAGAGGAGAGAGATGGAGAAGGATGGAGGATGGAGGGAAGGGGGAGGGAGGAGGACCAGATGGGCAGCGCTGGCACCGAGCCAGAGGGAGCCGGTATAAAGAAGAGGGGTAAAAGGAGTGTGTTTAAAAAGAGAGGAATGGGAATGGATGGAGCTCGAGGAGGGAACGCGGGGATTGTGTAAGTGACGGCGGTTTCTGAGAGGGAGCTTTTGTGTGATGGCGCAAATCAATCGCAGGGGAAGCGAGAGTGGGGAAGAGAGGGAGAAAACAAAAGTCAAGAACGAAAATAGGAAGCGACCCCTGTCTGAGACAAAAGAGTCAGGGAGGACATGACAGGAAGTGACAATAGACAGAGGGGAGGATGAGTGTAACAGAGGGAGCGACTTGAGAAACATATGATTGGCCACTGGTGCCAGAATTTGAGCACAGGCCAATGCACACACACATACACACACACACGCTCTCGCTCTCTGCTGCATACACACATCAGATGAATCGCGTGAGCTTCTCCCAGCCCGTTAACCTGACTCACCCCACCTCACCCCTGCCACATGGTCCTCATGGGGGTGGTGGTGAGGGGAGGAGGTTTTTGGGAGAGACAGAAAGCAGCATGTGAGAGGGAATATTGAAAAGAGGGAGAAAGTGAGAAAGGGCGGGGGAGCATGAAGGCAACCCAACAGACGCTTTCAGAGGAAGCCATGTCGCACCGGCGGAGATCAGTGGGATAGAGATGAAGTGCACACCTCTTACGGGAGAGCACCGGGGCAGGGGGGTAAATGGAGGGAAGTAAAGACACGAAACATGGGGGGGAGGAGAAGGGAGGCTTGAAGTAAATTATAGAGAGAAGGGGAGCAATGGGAAAGGAAATAAGCGGGGCGGTGAATGCGCCTGGAGCCAGTTTTGTGGAGCAGCAAACAACGGAGATAATAAGAGAACGCGCTGAAGGCGTGCGCCACACTCGGTAATTATACAAAAAAAGAGCGGCGCCGCCTTAATTAGAACAGGATGGAGCTTGTGAGCGCGACACCAACACACACGCGGAAATGCGGCACTCGCAAGGTAAAAGTCATTACATAATTCATCTTTCCCCTCGGCCCGTTCCCGCTTTTGGCACTTCATTACGAGATGAGAAACACACCCGTGCTCATCATCGCTGGGTAGGGTCAAGATATAGTAACAGTTCTGCGTGTGGATGCTTCTCCACTGCAAGTATATCACTCCTAACTGCTCTGTTTGTTAATTCCATCTTCCTCCTCTAAGGCACTTTATTACACAAGAGGAAAGCTGACCAGGCACATATGCTAATTCACCAGTAAGGCCCTCATTCACATTTATACTCCTCTTCACGTTCACAACTCGCGGCTGGTCAAGTGCCACCGCAGCGTCCCAGTCTTCTCCGTGACGAGGGATTAAGTGTTCCTGTCATTGTGTTACGATGCCAGGATTCTCTCTATTCATTCGCTCGTTCTCTCTCTCTCTCTCTCCCTCTAGTTTATTTGCCGTAACTCGATTTTTAAGAGACAAAGCGAGGGGACTCATAATGATAGAATTTTAACCAACGTAAGCATTTGTTTTGTTTTGGCTTTTACTCCGAGTGGGTATTAATCACAAGCAGGGGAGTTTCTTATTTGAGTGGATTTGAGTGTTTTGCTGGTCGAAAAGCCTCGCTGACATGTTTGTCTGCATAATTTACAGCAGATTGATGATTATTGTTACTGTCTGAGAGACCGCTGATCCGTGTTGACTTTTATGCAGTTTCATGTGCTTGTTAATGAAGCTAATGTGACTGCAGACGTTGAGCTCGGGCCTGTTTGGTTTCTTTTTTCCTCATGAAGAAAATAACAAACATTGGCAGTTGCGTTACTCTAAATGAATCTAGTGTTGTCTGGGTGTGTTGGGACTGTACCGCTGCGTGTGGTAGTCATCTTTGTCCCGACTGCACAACACTATCTACTTACAGCATTATCAGTAGCTACTCACCGACTATTCAATACTATTGACCCGCACTGAGACACTTAATGCATCTGCTCTCACTCCGTCGCAGAAATAGACCCCGGGAGTAAATAAGACATAGTTCCACGAGCTGTGCTAACTGTGCGCAAACATGCAGAGAAACTGGTGGGACATTGTGTTTATGTGATCGCTCTGCTCCACACGCATTTCATTTATGTTTCACTGTGGTCGGCAAGGCATGCTCTCAGAGCCCACGTGCGTCAGGGCGAGGGCGGCGCACTCAAGCTGTGGCGGCGCTATCCGTTTCTATCAGCAGCCTCAGTGTGTCTCTCTCACACACAGAATGACATCAACCAAAATGTTAGTGTGTGTGTGTGTGTGGCTGCACACACACACACACACAGCAGCACGCTGTGTGTGTGTCCTTATTATATGTGTGTATGAGCAGTCCCAGCGCAATTCCTCAGTTTAGTGGAGCATTACGGCTGATCAATAGCTCTGGTGCGGTGGGAGATGTCGGGGTAGAGGCTGCATATTCATACCACTACAGCTGAACTGAGAGATTAGTCACTACGGGGGAAGTGTGTGTGCGTGTGTGTGTGTATGTGTTGATATGTGTGTATGGGTAGATCAGTCTTAAAAGAAAGTGGCAGGCCCTGTCACCTGGTAGACCACACCACTGCTCACTTAACTGTCACCAGGGGAAGGTCAAGAACTAAAGAGTCGGCATCTCCCGCGGTGCCGTCACCGGTCTCCACCGTCCTCGTCTGCCCGGCTCGTTTCCTGCTCTCTCCTGACTTCGCTCATTACTACTCTCGTTTGTCAGATTTCACCGTTTTCGGCTCCACTTTTATTGTCGAAAAGGCATCTTCGGTAATTACGTGAAAACAGGTCAAGCACGACACACTTTGCTCACGCACAGACCGACTGCCAATACCAGTGAGTGGCGCTTATCTCCGACTGTCGAACACTTAGCGTGAGGGCAGGAGCTCTGCACGGCAGCCGAAGTTCTGCATGATTTATGATCAACAGAGTTACTTTCACTAATACTCTTTTCTCATTTCACTCTGACTTTCATTCCGGTTGCTCTCTAAAAAGACGAGTTTGTTCAGAAAAATATGCAAAGCGACGAGCGGTGCGGCGTGTTTGGAAGAGCCTGAGTACTGTAACGGCTCCTCGTTAACTTTGCCCAATGTTGAAAGGACACGAGCGGCTGTGAAGTGAACACAGCGTTCTTCTTTGTAAGCTTGCCTCTGTCTGTCGTCTTTCCAGGTGTCTCTCACTTTCCCTTACCCACCTGTATTTTTATTTTTTTCATTTTCTGCCTTTGTTGTGCTTCCAAAAACACCATCGTCAAAAAAGATACACAATTTCTTCCCAAACTTCTTGGACCATATGCCACTGCCTCTTTTCATCAGATTTTAAGTTGCGTGTGCGCAGGCTGCCGTTAGATAAATCTAAGTGTCTGTGGGACAAGCCTGCGCTTCCACTCACACAGCAGCCATAAATGGATATAGACACATTTTCCCATCAATACTTCTGTCTGCTCCGCCACCTATTTGAGACCTGTCGATGGAAAGAACTGCAAAGAGGAGGTGCTATTGTACGAATTGTGCCACGCCGTTCGATGATCTCTAACAAAGCAGCTGGCCCTGAACGCCGCCTGTATCATTATCTCATCGTCGTCTGTAGGCTTTTCAATCAACGCCAATTAGTATTAGAAAGGTAATCACTGGTTTTGTTTATGGTATCAATATCGAGAGAGCTTCACAATAAAAAGGGCCAAAATGAAAAGAAATGGGATAAAATACAAGCACATGGAAATAAAATGATGCCTCTAATAAATTAAAGGGTAACTCCTCCAGTTTTACACGTTAAAGTGTGTTTATAGGTCCTTGGGAGTACTACCGCTATGTGTGAAAGTAGTGTAAAGCCTTTTGTGGCTCCAGAGGAAGCTGCATCTACTCTGATAAACTGCCTCCAGTGATGTCACTCGGTTTCTAAGTTGCATTATGGGTAATGTAGTCACCAGGACGAAAGAATGAGTGGAACAAAAAAGGCGATATGTTGATTTTTGACATTAGTTTTTAAACAGTTATGAAAGTGCAAAGCTCAGTGGACTGCCTTTCAAAAAAACCTGGCACCGATATTACCCACAATGCACCTCAGCCACTAAGTGAGATCACTGGAGGCAGTTTATCAGATTACATGCAGCTCCCTCTTGAGCCACAAATGGCTTCACATGACTTTTTTCACATATGCAGTTGTAATCCACGAGACCTGTAACCACATTTTAATGTGTAAAAATGACGGAGTGACCCTTTATTTGGTGCGCTCAATTATACAGATTCCTTGCGGTGTGCACATCCTCTTTGCAGATTCTTCTTATTAAAGATAATAAGATAACACCCAGTGAGCATGTTTCCACTGAAAAGACCAGAAAGGGAGAGTTTCTTCACCGACTGCTTGAAGAATTTAATTAAATATTCACATTCAGACCATATTTCACTGGGATTTGCAGTTCTGGCTTTCAACTTTTAAATTTGGATGTGGTTTCTCAGTCGGGCTCCAAAATAAAAAAAATTTAAAAATGCTCTCATTTGCACATTATAGATGATAAAAAGGTGTCTCGAAGCAGAGTCAGGGGATCGAAACCACCAGTCGCCCGAAAATCATCTGAAGATTTTGTAACACAATAAGCTCAAGGTGAAGATCACTACCAGAAAAAAACAGAGCAGCAAGTCGGTGCCGTAGATCTGATAGCGAACATCAACCACAGCAACATCAGAAGAGTTCAGCGCTTCCTACTAAATCTGCCCTCCAATTAAAATGCACGGAGTCTGTTGTCCGGTGACTACAACGCCCACGTCGCATTGCACAACAATGCAAGATGGGGTGTGAAAGCTAACAGCGACAGTCAGCCGACCAAACTGCTGCTGCTGTATGAGCAATGGGCCGTGACAAAAGATCCCAATACTGTCCCTCTGTGTTTACGTCAGAGCGCTACACCCCACGCCGCCCACCGGCTTCACACCGACAGCGCTCCATGTAAGTGTGCATTTGTGCATGTGGAGGCTACAAGAAATGTAAGAAGGAGAGGCCGCGGTGTTAAACTCGGTGAGGAAAGAGCACATTAGTCACCGGGTCACACGTTCTGACTGTTCAGCCTTACGGATCACACGCCGCGCCTCGCATGTCGATGTGTGTGACAACATCCTTTCGAACGTACGCATGAAACAAGGCGACGCCGAGGCCCTCAGCATCGACACGGGCGTCAGCGGTGAACAAAAAGGGCAGACGTGAGTCGAAATCGGGCGACAGAAAGAGGCCTCCCTGAGCTTCTATTGTCCGTCCCTTAAGAGTAATGTCCACTCTGCGTCTTCCTCTTTGTCTCAGCGCTTGTTAACAGCGCCGTCGCTTTGATTTCTCCCCGCTCACATGCAATCCTGTCGACCATCCTTCATCACTCTCGCAGTATCTCCGCCGCTCCCGCGTCTCTTTTCATATGGATCAACCCCTCACCGCTCTCTCATCCTCCCTCTGTTCTTTTAATCTGCACAGCCTCGCTTGGTCCTCTGCTTTCCATTCTCTCCTCGCATGCCTTCCCCTCTTCTGTCTCACTAAAGAAATCTTCATCTTTTTAAAGCCTTTTTTTTTTGGTCTATAATTGAGTCTAAAAGGTATTATTTTCTTCAATGGGAGCTCCGTCAGTTTTACACATTAAAGCATGTTTACAGCTTCGGGGGGGAAAATATCTGAAATTCCAGTGGTTTGGAGTAAGAAAGGAGCGAGTTTAGCGGCCCTTTGTAGCACCACCTCTCATCTCCGCTTGAGATTAGCAGCTTGAGGCTATATTAGCCGCTATTAGCACATCACACCTGGAACCGGGTTGGACTGTGGAGAATGTAATGTAGAATTAAGAAAGAGAGTATCTCTGCTTCTGCCGCATCAACTGTGCTCCTTTATTTTTTAATCAAAACTCCCCATCCTGAATCAAAAGTGCCCACTTGAATGCCCCTATAGTATAAGGTATAAGGTTTCCTCTGGGGTGCCCTTCCATTGGACAAAATGTGCCCCACTGCATGCACCTGGTGCCCTTTTGATTTTTTTTTTGCCCCTGCCCCTCAAACATCCCGTGTCTGCTCCTGCTTAGCATATCCCTTTCACAAGCCAGGTGCACAGGAAAGGGACAAGTAGACCAAAAGTGTCAAGTAAACTCCCACACACCGTCTGTAGTAGAAGTTGATCTAGTAACTCACAATACTACATTAATTGCGATGTTTCGGCAAAACGTCGGGTAACATTGAGAGTAAATGTAGTTTAGGAAGTTCAACAGTCCAGAAAACTCAAAAATACACTTAAGTTCATGTAAGAGCTGGATTTTTTTTTCTGTTACTCCCTCATGTCAGAGAAACTTTTCACAGGTT
The DNA here is from genome assembly GCF_904848185.1 of Acanthopagrus latus. Taxonomy (NCBI): domain Eukaryota; kingdom Metazoa; phylum Chordata; class Actinopteri; order Spariformes; family Sparidae; genus Acanthopagrus; species Acanthopagrus latus. The sequence continues at coordinate 6,614,371 of NC_051041.1, read as the reverse complement.
CATATTTTTCTGTCAAACAGCTGAAAGATATCAACAGAGTCTGAATAGCTTCCCTCCCTTCTCCCACCTTCATGTCCGCTTTGCAAACATGTCTTTATTACCATCCTTCCACAATCCCTCACACGTTTTCTCCCCTCTTTCATCCATCCCACCAACTGTTTTATTCATTCCCTACCTTCACAGCTGCTGTGTCCCTCCTCGTAGCCGGCGCTGCAGCTGCACTTCCCAATGGGCACCAGCCATTCCCCCTCTGCACTGCAATGCATCCTGGGAGGGCTGTCCGTGTCAACCTCAGAGTTGTTGACGCAGGCGCCGCGCACCTCCACCAGCGTGGCGAAAGCCGCCTCGGCCACCGTGTCGGGGAACACTGCCAGGTTCTGGACGGTTGCGAGGCAGCGCTTGTAGTACACTCGCACGGCCACCAGGGCCACGCAGGCGCCCACGTCCTGGAAAGCTAGGTGGAAGCCCTTGCGGTTGAGGTGGCCGATCTCGCGCACCTCCGTGTTCAGCTTCATCTTCCTCTCGCCCAGGTCGCCCTGCGTGAAGCTCTCGTCAGCGGCGATGGTGTCGATCTTGGTGTAGCGGTCCTCCCGGGTCACACCGCCGAGGTCCCGGTCCGTCTCGACGTAGAGGAGGTTGAAGGTCTCCTTGCAGGTGCCCGCCACGCCGGGGATGCTGTTGCAGTCGCGCAGTGTGAACTGGAGCTCCACGAAAATGCGCTGGCCGCCTCGGCGCGCCACCCAGCCCGTCTGCAGCCAGTTGTTCTGCTGCAGGGGCTCCATCACGTTGCACACCTGGTACGTCCGGATTGGCTTGTACTTCTCATCTACACCGCTGATCTCCTCCCACTGTAGACACGGAGACAGGTGGGAAAGGAAAGGAGGGGGAGGAAAAAAAACAGAAACACAGACCACGATATAGTTAAAACAACACAAAGAGAAAACAGTGACGAGCGATGCGATAACACGAGGGAGTGGGAAGTAAGGAAACAAAGTGAAGCGAGGTGGGCGGGAGGCGACAGAGATGATGAAGAGTCAAAGGACAGACTGAGAAGAAATCCAGTCAGATCAGGTCTAATGACTTAATCTGACGAGTGGGTGTGCGGGTGCCTGCGCTTGAATTATTTAATGACATCACAGAGAAAATAACAAACTGCACACTCGCGGTCGTTACATCAGCCCTTGAGTGGTGTTCGTGAAGCTACGGGTCACACCTCCGCTGCTTTCTCAGCCACTTTTCTTTTGATCCCCCCTCCCCCCACACGCCTTTGGTATTAAAAGTAAATGGCATCTGAGAGGAGTGTTTGTTAAATATATCTTCCCACGCTCTGCTGAGTCACTCCCAAGAAACGCCCAAGAAAGAAGACACAGTAAGACACGGCTTCTTCTCTTCACGCTTAGTCTCAGCCTGGCCTTGAAATGTTGAACCATTGATCGTTACACGTCGGAAAATGATTGATTCTCTATCTCTCCCTTTTTAAATATATATATGTGATGTAATAAAGGGGTTTTGTCTTTTATTGATCTGAATAATTGATGGTTGTTGGTCGATTTGCTGACAAAAATTGCTCAAAGTGAAATAGCTGATGTATAATTCAAAGCAAGTGGTTCCCTTCGTTCCAATAAATAATCAGTTAAGGGACTGTAATAGAATTATCAGGAGGAGTTCTACATTTTTATCTTTTTGCTGAATGCAGGGATGCCTGGACTTTTGGGGGGCGAGCAGAGGAGCGTGTTCGAACAAATACATCATAGATTTATGATTTATCTATATGTTTATTGCACGTTGTTTACTGTCTGCCACCGATGTTATGTTTTTTTTTTACCTGTGTCCGTTCATTGGTTGGTTTGTGAGCAGGATTACACAAAAAACTACGACACAAATGTCCACAAAACTTGAGACACAAGACAGGTCGGCCCTTAAAGGACAGCCCTTAAATTTTGGTGCCAATCCCGTAAAAAAGGAACAGATCCAGGAACTTCTTTCACACTTTTGTTGATATCTTTCTACATATTTGGTTGTTTCTAAGGGAGTAATCGGTCTTGGTAAAAAAAAAAATAAAAAAAAAAAAATGAAATGAAATGCAGATCCTAATAATAATCCAGATCTAGCACATTTAATTATGTTTTCACAGGAGTGGAATTGTTTTCCACAAAGAGGATACTGAGTTGTTCTGTTTGTCAAAATCTAAACCTTAAACATGCTCTGTGTGTTCAGCCATATGCAGATGACAACAATCTGTTGTATGAAAATGACTGATCCCTTAACAGATTAAAAGATTTTAATGGGGTCGAGCATCTTAAATATTATGGACACTTCAACTTACTCACCATTTTTCCCGATTGTTAAAAATATTTTGGAATCATTGCGGGGGAGGATGTTGCAGTTTCTCTCTTAGTCAAGGCCAGGCCAAGCATTAATAATGGAGAGGGCCTTGCCACCATCCATCGCCGATCTAGTAATTACAGCACAGTCCCTAAATGTGTCCATTATAGAAGAGTTGAAAGGAAATTGCAGATAAACACAAAAGTGAGAACAACTCTTCACCCAGTAGCCTGAATTATTCATCCGGTGGCTGAATGATAGGAATGCCGTGTCACTATCTGACTTACAGAGACTCTGACTAGACAGAACTGAAGGTAAACTAAGCACAGAGAGCCATCACTCTCTCTCTCTCACACACACACACACACACACACACACACACACAGAGCGAACCAGACAGCGAAAGCAGATTATCTGCGACGGTAATGTAATATGCTGCACTACTGTCAAGGTGACTAAATCAGAGTGGCTGCAGTGTGTTTCTCCCTCAGTTCTATCGAGGGCTTGCTAGGTGAGTCACACAAGTCCATTATTCTTAGATTTAGCTTTCCATGTGGTCAAGTGGCCGCGTCATGGTGACCATGATTCAAAACACTACGCTACGCCGGACCGTGCATACTGTACAGTTCATATAATAGACATCTTGTGCATGGGGAGGCAGACTTCCAGGTGGGAAGCGGGTGACAAACTGCTCCTCTAGAAAAAGGGCTCCCGCATTTGTCTCGCAGTCATAACGTTGCACTTTTTTATAAGCTGAATCGATTGTTTTTGGAAGGGGTGGGGGGGGCCATTTATCCGTGGCAGCATATCTGAGTGGCGGGTTTTGGACACTGCAGTATCCTAGCCTGGATTACCACCATCGATTAATGATAATGATGAGCTCCGGACTGGAAGGAGAAGCGAGGTGTGAGAGAGAGAGGGAATGGTAAGTAGAAAGTAATAACAGAGAGAGGGATGGGGGAGGGAGGGAGGGGTGAAACGTGGCGGTGTGCGGCAGATGTAAAGCGAGCAGCTGCAGTCGTGGAGCCTGGCGAACAAAACAAAACAAACAGACGGACAACGAAAAATGCAGGTAGGCACACTTACTCCGTTGGGGGGATATGACGTCCAGCCCAGCTCTGCCTGAGTCTCTTTAGAATTCAGCAGCACCACTGCAGGAAATAAGAAACAGACAAGAGGTGAGGAGTCAATTCAGGAGAGGGAGGAGGTTTACAGAGCCATTTACTTATTTTGTCAGTGTGAACAAGTTTGTCAAAAGTGCGCGAAAGAGTCGCCTTAAATTCACGTCTGACAGTGTAAGTGCGGGCGTGACACGTTACATTTGGCACAATGAAACTCAGCCATTAACGCTGAGGCAGGCTTGTCAGAATCTGTTGTTGTTGCACGCATCCTTTGATAAGTGCACTAATACCATCTGAGGACTTAAGCCGGAGCGTTCAACAACAAGCCGCGACACAAAGAGCAGCCCCTCAGCAGAGGAAACACTGTACTTATAAAGCCAGCGCTCTGTGTGTTCTCCTCTCAGCACCACGGACAGAGAGCAGGGCCGAGCTGTGTGTCCATTTTCAGGACCACGGACAGCGACACACCAGAGCGCGAGCTCAGAGGGATGTTTAGCACGAGCTGCTCAGACAGAAGACACACAGCAAGGCGAGGTTTCCTGAAAAGAACATTTTTTTATTCACTCATTTATGGGCAAGCATTTCCTGTTTATTTCAGTAGTGATATTACCAAAATACATTTGCAATATAGCGGCGTTAAAGTGAAATTTAAAGCCACTTTCTCATTTTCATACTTGGACTTTAGTGTTTAGGGGAAGATATAGCAATGCATTTATCTGATAACCATAATTAAACATTACTTTAAGTTTTAAGATTATCTATCTAGAACAACAAACAAACGAAACATTTTGACTTTGTGTTCTTTAGACACTTTACGGTCATTCTGTTACTTAACCATCTTTATTTTCAGTTGGGGTACAGAAAGTGTTAACAAAAGCTGTGTGATTGATGCTATTTTAAGATTAAACCACCTTAAAATATTTGTTTTTTGATTAATCGTTGAGTAGTTTAATCTCCACGGTCAAAACTTATAAAACTGGATACTTTAAGTGCATGTTGTGGCTAAGAAATCTACACTTTTACTTCATGAAAAAAATAATTTAATAAAATTAACAATTAATCTGACAATTGATTAATCACTTCAGTAAGTTTTTAAGCAAGAACACCAAATATTCTCTTGTCCCAGGAGAGTAAATGTCAAAGTTTGATTCTTCTTCTTCTCTTTAAATACTTTAGATGGAATATCATTCTTCAGCCAAATAAGACTTTAAAAAAGTTATGTTGACTGATCGGTTTGAGAGGACCGATCTCATTCCAGCTTCTTCGAGGTGAACATCTTTTTGGTTTCTTTCGTCCTCCACATCAGTAAACTGAATATCTTTGGATTGTGGACAAAACAAAGGATTAGACGATGCCATCCTTGGCTTTGGGAAAACACCGATCGCCATTTGTCCCCATTTTCTGACATATTATGTTCCAAACCACTAATCCACCAATCAAGAAAATCGAGTGATTAATCCACCATGAAAAAAAAAATCCTTAGTCACAGCCCGAATTTCACATTTTTCCTCCCATTTTACAGACACAAAGATAAAGTGGTAACAAGGAAATATCCATCAGATTCATCAATAATAGAAAACCATGAATCTAGTGTGTGAGGACGCCGCAGTTCACTTGTCATGATGTCTTCGAGCCGTCAGACTGTGGGGGGAGGGCTTTGTTCCGTACTCAGTATCATGCAGCAGGCGTACGCAGGCCATCATCAGCACATTTATCTTAATCTATAATGTAATATCAACATCTGCAGCGGCATATGGTGGGCTGCATTATCGCCTCATTTTTAAAGGGATTTTGCTGATGTTAAAGTTACCCGTGCTTTAAGCGTGTCTGCTTAAAAAGACCCCCCTGACACACACACACACACACACACACACACACACACACACACACACACACACCACTACACACTGTTTCATGCTCTCTCGCAGCGTTCCCAACACCTACAGCCTTGAGGCAATATGAGATCTGACAACCAGACGAAGCCACCCCGCGCACAGACGGCTATTTTTCATCCTTGAGCAGCGCTTGCTTTCGCTCCGGTACTTCGGCGCGTCGCTCGGCTTTGACTTTTGTTTTTCTGCCTTCGACTTTCAGCCGCCACCGCCGGAGCCTTGTAAGGGCTATCAGAAACAACCGGCGCGATGCAGTCGGGAGCAGGCAGTTAGCTCCTTGACAAGTAACCATTTCTCCTCATCCTAGGCAATTTCTGGAGTTCTTGAAATGACTTTAGCATCGCAGCCGCCGCCACATGACAAATATCTGGCCGCATCGACATTAACAACCAGGCCCGCCGACGTCATCCTGAGCGGGGAGTCGAAAAAAAAAAAAAAACCTACGCAGTGTGACTCAAGTCGTGGCGACTCAAGACCTTTAGTCCTCCTGACTCATGCTCCGAGGACTCTGACACAGAGATGTGTCGCCGTACCAAAAGGGGGGCCGGGGGAATAACTGAGAACACTGTTTGGTGAGAGGTGTTCATTTTTTCCATCTCGAGGCCATGACTCCATCGGCTCAGGGGGGAGAATATCAATAAGAGGTGAAGTAAATGCGAGTTGAGAGTCATAAAAAAAAAGGCATGCTCTTAAGTGTCACCACAGCTGAGGAGCCAAATTCCTCAGAGAGGCCAAGGCGAGTGAATACTTTCGTCTTTTCTGGCTTGAGAAGGAGACGCCGGCAGCCTTGGCTAGAGTGCAGGGGAGCCTTGCTGGACCGCGAGAGATCCTTTACCAAACACTTAACTTTATTGTTTTTGGGTTAACACTGCCGGGCGCCCAAAGCACGGCTCTGCGCTTAGCCGATAACATAGAGGCGTTTGGAGGAGATTAGAGCGGGAGAGGGCCAAGGGTGGTGGAGAGACACAGAGGAGGGCTGAGGAGGGGAGGCGAGAGAGAAAAATAATCAGCGGAGGAGGGTGATGAGAAGAGCCAACATGAAAGAGGAAAATGAAAAAGACCCCAAAAAAATGTCAAGGGAAGGAAAAGGAAGAGGGAAAGGAGCACATGAAGTGCAAATAAATGAATACTCCAGGATCAGCGTGCCTTAGTGAGCAGTCAGTCAGTCAGTCAGTCAGTCAGAGAGGGACTCGGAGGACAAAGTTGGCACTATGATCACACGCTGAATACATAAGTCCTGTAATCACAGCCTAGTTAGACAGACTAATGGGCCTTTAGGGGCAGGAAGGGCGAGAGCAAAAACACAGGGAGGCCGATAAGAGCAAGAGAGTCGGAGGGGAAGGCGAGAAAGTTCGGCAAAGAAAGCCAAAGCAGGGGACGGATGGGTCAGCGAAGTTAGAGAAAGTACATGTGACAAAGAAACAAAAGCCTCTCCGTCCGTCACACATCGCTCTTGCTGATAGCCGTGACACATTAGCTGCTAACCACCAATTTTAATGGTTGTTTCATAAGTAATTGCCCGTCATTATAGGGACAATTTGGAACTGTGAGCCAATTTTGCTTTTTTTTTTTTTTTTTTTTTTTTTGGGTTTCAGAGCGATTTAGGACAGACGAGATGAGGCTGCCTTTCATTACTGATAGAAAAGGCAAAGTCACAGCCAACAGAAGAGTCAAAGTCCGTCTTAGTCAGATCACACGGAGAGCTTAAAGGTCCCACTTGTAAGAAAGTTTGATTGTTGCGTCTCATTCCCGACTCATCAAATCCTGACGATTTGGGTCGGTGCGCGCCAGAGTTTGACGAGCTGGGAGAGAGCCTCAACAATCAATTTTCTTACAAACTGGACCTCTAACCAAAGAAAGCGTTGATTTGTGTGTTGGGTAAGCAGAAGACTTGATGATGCGGTTTATCTTCGGTCACGCTTGAGTGTGAATTTTAAAAAATGCGAAGAGGGCATCAAAGAGCTTTCTTTCTCAGAAGGTCTGAAAGAACCGTCTCCGGAAACCTTTTGAAAAAGTTTTTTACCCAAAATGAAACAAGATTGATCAATAACCACATGGAGGCAGAGAAGCTGCCCCGCTAATGGGGCGAAGGCTATCGCGAGGCCTTTTACTTCAGCGAGCTCCGAGCACGACTCTTTGGGATAAGAGGCGTACAAAAGCTCACATACAACCACAACGTGAAACGAACGTTTTGTGCACTTCAGAGTGGAAAACATCTGTGTTTTTCTCTTAAAAGAAGACCTTTGTGAAGGTTTTCAATGCCGCAAAAGTGGAGTCTCCACTTGAAATTGCACATTTTAATATAGTGCTACTGCGTGCCTCTGATTGCCTCCGTGTGTGTGATTAAGGGTATCTTTTTCTTTGTTGCTTTCGACTTTGTTTTGCAACGAAAGGTAAGTGTATCTCAAGTGTTTGCCCTCCATTTCTACCTCCCTCCTTCACCTCACCCACCTCCTTCATCTTTCTCTGGTTTTGTGAGGTGTACTAATTGAGTTGTTCAGCCTTGCCGACACACAAGGATGAGATGCACCAACGCAAACAAAAAGCAAGCTCTGAGGGACGAGACAGCTGTAGGGAGAGATGCTCACAACTGCGCTGAGGTCAAATATTCTAAAGAACGTGAGGGTGCACCAGTAGCACTCGTGAGGAGGCCAAAGACTTGCCATTCTCCAGCGTGTAGCTGATTCTTACATGGCTATTTTTCCTTCCAAGTGGTAGACGGTAACACGAGGGGACAGCTCTGGATCAGAGGTCATTTTCAAGGACCTCCAAAGGGTTTGTGTTCTTTCTCCTAGAACTGGTGTGTGTGTGTGTGTGTGTGACTCTTGAACTGAGAGTCAATGAAGATGTTCAAAGCTGAGAAGGTAAGCTGACAGGAGAGGGAAAAAAAAAAGAGCTGAGCGAAGAAAAAGAAACAGAATCCAATGCTCGGAATACAAACCCGACAAACAAAAGGGATAAACAGTGAAGCATTTTACCTGAGACATTCTCTCGCGTCTCCATCGAAACACAACTCACCAACACACAACGCCATATATTTTAACAAACAAAGAGCATTCAAATCCCTCCCAGTGAAAGCGGCTCGGTTCATAATTCGTCTCTGTAATGTTCCACAGTTTCATGGCAGGATTAGTTCTTACATTGGCTGTCCTCACCACGACCTGCGGGCTGCTAATCAGCCGGCCCGACCCTGAGGCCGACAACGGGGGCTCAGGAAGCTCAACCTGCCCAAAGAGGGAGCGCAGAGATCGGGATAAGTACGGGCACCACTGGGACGACTATTGTCCAGTCATTATCCTTCTTATACAATAGAAGAGTGGAGGGGAAAGTGAGACTTTAAACAGGCTGAAGCTAAGATCAAAGGCATGAGAAAGGAAAGAATAAGATATAACGGAGCTGTAGCCATGAGATTTGGACAGAAAATAGAGACTTGACTGCTGCAAGACTTGAGTCTTATGAGCTTGACTCCAGTAAGACTTAAACTGACTTAAGACTTGAAAGCAAAACATTTCAATCTCAGATAACTGGCACGTGCATGTATTACATGCATTAAATGAACTTGATCTCAAATATCTTTATAACTGTGATAAGAAAATGTTTAATAAAGACCTGGAGGACTTCCATCTTTACTTGCAGTTTGCTAACAAAGACGTGTGACTTTCACTCAGAAGGGACTGAGACTGGAGCTGAACCTGACTCAAGGACTTGATAGCTGACCTGTGACTTGCATTCGCAGACTAGAGACTTGTCACAAAGGCTTCAGTCTTAGCTTGGAGTTGGACCCGAGCCTTGACATGAGTCTTTATGACAGTGAAGAACTTAAATCAAATCTATCTCAAGTGTTGGGTTAGTTATGGAAGAGTCAAGTCATTGTGGTGGATCTAAATTAAGCCTGATTTAGTCAAGTCATAGCCAAGCATCAAGTCACAAAGACAAGTCCAAGTCATGTCTCAAGTCATTGGAACAATAGTTGTGTCACTGACTTCAGACTTTCTTTGATAGAACTTGGTATTGGCCTGTCCTAATAACTTGAGACGTTGGTTTTGGTTTGGGTCTTCACTTGGACCTGTCTATGTGTCTCGGGTCCCTGAAGAGGACCTGTTTCGTAACTCTACACTTGCGTTTGACTTGTCTTAATGAATGAAGTCTGGACTTGGACTTGTCTGAACAACTTCAGCCTTGGTTTCAAACTTCTTTTGAGAGACTTGACTTGTCTCAAGGGCTTCAGACTTGACAGACTCGGACTTGGACACAGATAATATGGAGCAATGTGTCCAGCTGTACTACACAGTGCAGTTTGTTGATCCCTCAGGAGGCAGACTGATTCTCCACTCCCCTCCTGCCCCCCAAACAGAATTACTAAAGCAGAAGCACCCTCGAGGCTGGCTGGGATTTACAGCCTTGCTCGAGGACTCTAGAGCGGGACGGCAACACGGGACTCAGAGGGGCCCCGAATCGCATTCGCAGCACTTCACATGAAGAATGGTCCTCCTGTTTGCTACGCCGCCCCGCCGCTCCAAGACGTGGGAGGGGAGATAATATATAGTTTGACAGCAGCAATACAGTAATACTGCTGTAGAACAGATAAAAAAGGATAAATGGGTGGGGATATGAAGTGTCACATAAAAACACAAACAGGCACATAAAAGATAAATGCTGTGTATAAACTGACACACACACAAATCAGGAACAAACGCACGCGCACACACATAAACCACCTTCAGAGACAAATGGTGTCAGCGAACTCACTTTGCTGCTAAAACACACACACACACACACTTGCAGATAGCCAGCCAGCGGTGCTATAATAGCCGTCCTAACAGCGGAGTGCATTAACTTCAAACAGGGCTCTGCTTTCAACAGAGTCATTAAACTTTCACTTGTAATGTGACATACTGTAAAGAGACTCGGCCGTCTGCTTTCTGAAGCCCACCATGCAATTACCTACATGATACATGACGATGGGGGTAGATGGTTAAATGCTTTCATGGTGCGCTGCATGTCTCTTTTATACATACCGCAAGCTTAAATAGGCTGTCGAGCAGCATAAACTTCAAACAACTTCCTTTTTTGCTGCAACTTCTGAACTAAATACTGATTGCGCCGTATGACAGCTGCAGAAAAACGACACCATTCACGTGTAGATTGGCACAAAGGGAGCGCGAGCAGAACAGAAAGAGGCATTATTTTGCCTGGTCACTACCCCCTGGTAATGGTGGAACAACCGGGATAAGGCAAAGAGGGAGTGACTGAAACCGAGGAACAATAAGAGCGAAATGGACCGACATTAACTGTCGGTCCGTTAATGATGGAGGGTGCTCCGGTGCCGCGTTAAGAGTCTGTGACGTGTTTCGTCTCACCGCCAGGACTTCAGATGATCAACACAGACATTAGATTTGTACAACCGGGTATCTTACTCTGCGTTGTCACAGCACTGAACTTAGGTTAAACTGGGACTTTTTTTCCTTTGGACAGTGGCTTGGAAGTTAGCTGTAGCCTGGATGCTAATGTTGTCTTTGGGGCAACAATGGCGGTATCACAGGGAAATGCTAGGAGGGTTCAGTTTAATAGCATTAGTGAAAAGCAGTAGTAGTAAAAAATGCCAAAAGCAAGTTCCTAGAGACAAAAGAGATGTTTTTCAATCAAAAAAACAACAATTAAATTACTAAAACATCCAAAAGCAAAATCTTCTCATTTGAGTAACTGGAACCATGTGTGCATTCATAATTTTCGTGTCACTTTGGTTCTTTTAGACTATTTAAAGTGCTGCTCTTGTGTTTTTCTCTCGGTGCTCTGTACCAGTTGCCTACAATACAGCACTTAGCATTACCATGACCTCGATGACTGAGAACCTTCATCAACACATTCTTATTTTTGCCCCCGTTTACCAGCTACTCTACACATTTGGCTGAAGTGAAACGCAATCACGCCAGGATGCTTAATCATGCCCGCCGCTTGGTTATCGATGGAAATTACAATTTCAACACTTGGCAGCCACTTAAAGTCAAAGGGCCAATGATTAGTGATATTTTTCTCCCCCTTTTCCTTTTTTGTTGATGATGAAACTGCTGGCGGTTAATTTTGTGTCAATCAACTAATTGATGAAAGGTTCTGTATGGATGGGAGTGAGGCAAGAAAGCGGGGAGAGAGAGAGAGAAATTAATGTGAGAGCAGAGAGCGTCGAGATGAAAGTAGCATTTTCCTACGCTCAAAGAAATTTGATAAAAATATGTCAAAATAAGTGCATGTACACTCTTGTTGAGCCAGACTGTGCAGTTAGTAAAACAGTGTGAAAACATCTCGGGGGCTGATGAACAGCATCAAAGTGCTGATCCTCCCCCAACCTTGTAAAAACAGGTGTTTCATGGGTCATTATGCCTCATTCTTAGTTTTGAAATGAAGACTTTCTGTGGCCAATATGGGCAGACCCGATAAAAAAGGATGACAGCAACGATTGAAGAGGGATTAAAGACGTGACGGTTAAAATGTGTACTCAAGCAAATACGACATGTTCTGTGCAGAAATCGATGCTGCCATTACTACTTTGATTGTGGCGACTGTGACATCACAGGGTACGTTATGTCCCCGGCCGATCACGTCTTCCTCATCTCCTCCCGCCCGTAATTGTCAGTTTTTCCCTCCCTCCCTCTACCTCTCCTGCAGTGCCAGTCTTGAATCTGAATGACCACCTGTTAAGACAAATCGCCTCCAGGGGGAATAAAGCCAGTGTGTGTGTGTGTGTGTGTGTGTGTGTGTGTGTGTGTGTGTGTGTGTGTGTAAGCATGTTTGTGTGCGCTTGCGGGCGTGAAAAGAAAAGAGTCATTGAGCGAGCCAGAGAGGCAGCGAAGGCAAAGAGAAGTGTGTTCAGGCAGAGAATGAGGGGCTGACGGAGGGAAAAAATAAATAAATAAATAAATAAAAGAGCGACAGGTTGAGTCACCTGAGGAGGAAAGAGGGATCCTATTAAAGTAACGCCTGCTGCGAGTGAATAAACACACACCTGCGAGGCTTTGATTACAATATGTTCCAAAGCTCGGAGGCGGAGATATTCCTTCTCTTTTCATTTCCCACCGAGGAATGAGAATGAGAATGACGGAGGGACGCGTGTCCCCGACGCCGATCAGCACATTCAGCGGACGTTCGAACTAGAATCATAGTAACAATGCATGACAGCTTAGGACAAGGTTCATAAAATAGTATAAGTGTTGGACGTAATGTACAAGTGCAGCACTCATAATGATTTGTAGCTGCAGGCCGAAGTGACTACAGCACCGTGTAAGTCCAGTTATAAACACTCATAATGCTTCATAGCAATAACTAGAGCTTATTATGAAGACGCTGGTTAAAAATCTATTAACAACATTCTTGTAATGCTTCATAATAATGACCACAACTCATTATAAGTTCCAGTAAAATACATAAATGCTTGTCAATACAAGAAGAAGACACAGGACACTTTAAAATATGTATTTTTTAACAGGTACCAACATGCAACTAAAAGATTACTCTGAAAATGTTTGTATTTTTTTATATTATCATGATGTATCATAGATATTTGTGTAATAATAAGTTATGGTTATTGTTAACATTAATAAGTGATTGTAACTATGATTACAGCACTATAGATTTGCATTATTATTAGTATGTTGTTATAATGCTTTATACACAGAAGTGGGAAAAGAAAGGTAAGAAAGACGCAGCACATTGTGAATACCATAACTTTAGCCAGTTATAGACATATGGCAAACTTCTGAAATTAATGATATATATACTACGGCATGACTGAGAGCCTTGAGTAAAATGAGAGTACTGAAATTTACTGTACGACCAAAGCCACGTCAAGTCTTTATGTCCCAGAGCTTCACATTTTAATTAAAAGAGACAATGCTTGTTAGAGACCTGACCTCTGTAGAAAGTTTAACCGAGAGAGCAGGAGCCGAAGGAAGGAACGAGCCAGGAGGAACGAAAGCGAGAGACAAGAGCAAAAGACAGAGGAGGAGAGAAGACCGGAGGCCAGAGGAACTTATTTTCATTTGTTGGGTCTGGTAAAAGGTTGTAATTGGTTGTCCGGATTGATATAGTGAGAGCGGTTAGAGCGCTGTCAGGTCTTGTTGTTACGACAGAGTGGCTCCGAGGTACAGCGCTGAGAACACGCTTTTACTGGCAAGTAGGCGAAAAGTCCTCTGCAAGGCAGGTTGGAGCGACTTCCACGGCAAACTTCTAAAAAAAAAAAAAAAAAAAGAAGAAGAAGAAGAAGGGTTTTCAAAGTGGCGGGGTGATATTCAATGTCAGACTTATCTTTAAAGGGGCGGCACTTATCAGAGAATATCTCGGGTTACAGCGAGGACACAGAAATCCAAAATGCCTCCTTCTCTTCCGTGACTTGTTGGCTCAGGTTCAGACAAGCCACTCTGACCCCGGGTTTTTAGCAGAGGGGCGCGCAGGTTTTAGAGGAACTAGCGGACTGTGCGAGCAGAACTATTTAAAGGACGGACAGAGCGGTAAGCGAAAGGGACAAATGCAAGAAACCACTTCGGGAACCGTCACGGCACTAAAAGCACAGTGCTGGAAAAAAAAAAAACTAACTCTGGAACGGTCCACGGCAGAAATCGAGCAGGCAGACATGTTGGTGAAAGAGACTCTCGCAGATGTAAAAATAAAGAGAAAAGAGCCGGGGAGAGAGCGAGATGACGAAAAGAGATATGTCAGTCACATACAGACAAAGACAGAGACGCTGGAATGACTCAGCTCGGCTGCCAACAGAGAGACACAACATCGGTTACAGAAATACACCAGCTGAACTTTTTGGGTCGATTCAAATGACCAAGATGAAGGAGGAACTGACAGTTTGTTCATTTCTTGGCCTCATTAGCATTTAAGGCAACGGACTCGACACAAACAATTAACTTCTGAAGGAACAATTTGTGCGGCATCAGTAGCCGTAATGGAACCACGGCGATACGGAGCTCCAGTGGGGCTTCGTCCACACATAGCCCGCTCTTGTACGATACCGTGCAACGCACCGGACGACTCATCTGCAGAGCTCAGATAAAAATTTAAGAGGCATTACGTCTAGAAGTTTACTGCCCACGTAGAGCTCACACCCCAGAATAAAGTTAAAACATCTGTTCTCTCTGCCCCTTTAACCTTCTATCGCTAAAAGTTGCAACCTTGCTACCTCAGAGCAAACAATTCTAAACCCTCCGTCTTTCAAAGCAAAAGCCTATTAGTGATAAAAAAAAAAAGTTTCTATTCCACCATGTGACAAGGCCAATAAAAAGAGGCTTTTGGAACGACAATGAGCCTTGAACTAAACTCAGTAAATAAAACACAAGATGCTTCACTACTTATGTATTCTTCAAAATTAACTTCCTTTTAACGCATTTGCAATCATTTCATGTGCATTTCTCAACGATTAAACAGGCGTGACGCTGATTTTCTCCACCTCCTTATGCAACCACATTTCCATATGTCATGCTATTAATGGAACTACAGCATGTGCATCTCTGTAATGTCAAGGCAATCCACAGTCAGTGTACATATGTTTGGTGCTCAGTGAGCTGACTTTAAATGTGCTTGCGTAACAGAAGGGTTCACAGAGTTCATAAAGAGTGATAAAGGAAGAACACACTGACTGCGTTCCTCATCTTCATGTCTGAAGATGAGGAACAAGTTAAATTCATGGTTATTCATATAGAAGGAACTCAAGTGGGCTTCATGTGTAAACAAACACATGCACGGCTGGATTTGCACAGTATTAAGAGTGATGCAAAAGCAGCCATGTCACCAGAGTACATGCTGGAAATGCACTTTACTGCAAACCACGGATATGTTTAAACTAAAAAAAATATCAATGTTGCAACTTTCTTAAAACTTAATTTTCAATTTTATGTTGTGACAACACTGCTTGGGAGGTTAAGGAGGAAATAAACCAAGAGGTCTCTTTTAAAATCAGCCCGAACACAGCTGGAAATATCAAGCGGTCTCCAACCTACAGATGTTTAAACTCAGTCTCGAACTGTGGTCACTGGCTTGACACCCTTGATGCTTAACTCTACCACCATCCCCTCTGTTTCCCAATATTAAAGTCGGTTCTCAAACATGTAATGTCAACATGATACCAGGGACGCTGAGGAGACGTGACCGGAACACCAAAATCTTGTTCACTGCCTTCAAACTTTGCATTCGTACCCAGATATCTTGTTCATGGAACTGTCAACACATCAGGAAGTAAATCTCAAACGATCCTGAAAGAAAAGCACACTGGAGGCAGAACCAATCTCTCCCTCCGCAGCCTCTCCCGCGCTGACACGCTCACACTCACAAACACATGATTATGCTCCCTTGTTTGCAGCGACGAGCTCAGACGTTAACCTTTTTGGAGTGCAGAGGACTGTTTCAAATGTCATGGAAACACGGAGCGTGACGCTAAAGTGGCATGCGTGGCATTCCTGTCTGCTCCCACAAACACACACACACACACACACACACAAACACACAGTCTATTCATGTTGTGTATGCTCTTTGGAATTTGTGCATTTGTAATGCAAGTGCGCCTGCATCAGCACATGTCATGCATGATAGCTAAACGTTGCCTGGGTGTGTATGCAGCGTGCATGTGTTTACATTCCCACGTACACACGTACCTCTGGTTTTTAATTCTGGGAATGCCTAACTTGCAAGCCTTTCAGAGGGCTGTTAAATAATACAAGTCTGTATCTTTGCACTGTGCAACTACTCCCCCCCCCCCCCCCACACCACCTCCACCACCTCCACCCCCACTCATCTTCTACCTCAGTCTCTCCTCAGTCCAGCCAGCTAAGGCAGCCGGCAGACTGCATTATTTAACTCGACACTCATTCAGGCCACGGTCTTGAATAGAGCCTGCCGGGGCCGTACAGTTTGATGTCAGTGCAACGGAGAGCTACAGAAAACACGGCGAGACGTCGAGAGGGGACGGCGAGTGTGCATGACAAAGGGACGTAAAAAGTTTTTGTTTGTCAGCCCCTCTTGACATGTTCATCCCTCTCGTTCGTTTTGTCCCCGCCGCAGCTCTTCGCCCCGCTCTCCAACACCTCCTCTCTTCCCTCCTGCCCTCGTCTTTTCCCACACTTACCCTCCCTTGCTCCCTCCATTCCTCCTCCTCTCTTATTCATAAGTGAGGGAGGGGGGGAAAAAAAAGAGGGGGGGAGGGCGGCGTTACATAAGCGCAGAGGAGCTACAAGGTTTTTTGTGCTGACTTTGTTTTCCCTCTGGTTCAATTTGAGAACCACTTTGGATTAAATTAGGTCGTCTTCTCTCTGCATTCACCTCTCCTCGTCCCTTTTCATTCTCCCCCTCCCGGCTCCGTCTTTTTCTCCCTCCTTCCCACCCCCTCTTTCTTTTATTCACTGACAACTGAATGAACAAGAAGTACCTGCGCCGGCGCTGATGTACACAGGTCTGACCGGGACCCTAAATCACTCATTGCACACGCAGCACATTCTCAAACCTATCTTTTATTTTTATCGTTTTTCTCCCGGGTTGTTTCTCTCTCCTCTTGCGTACGTGCCGTACTCACCCTCGGGGGTTCGGGAAAGTCCACAAAACTCACTAAATAAATGAACGCGCGCACCGCAACCGACACATACAGCGGTATTCATTTTTTGTTCACCGTCCTGCCTTCCCATGGTGCACCGCAAAGCAAACACCCCGCTGCGCAGAGGTAAACAAAACACGGCATCCAGTCACTGAAAAGCAGACACGCCGACAACATTGTTTCGCAGAAAATTAGGCGTCCAGAATAGACTTGGAGAGAGAAGAATGCGTCGCGTAAGGACCTCAGGATGAAAACAAGGACGAACCAGCACAAAAAAAAAACAACCAAAACAAAACAAAACAAAAAACCACCCCAAACACTTTCTGCAGCGGCACAGCACGCACCGCCTTGCGAGGCAATTTGACTCCTTTCAGAAAATGTTGAATTTAAGGATACATGAATGGATGCCAAAGTGGCGAGAAGAGGCGACGTGTCAGATCCGTCAGACTCAAGTCAAGACTGAAGTGAAGGACTTTTACAAACCAGACAAAGAGCGAAAAAACATCAACAGGTCTCAGACGCAGCTACCGCAGCCTGTTATTGGCGAGAATAATAAAGTCATTATGTTTTGTAAAGGAATAAACTAGAGCAGACGCGCCAGCCGAAAAGTACATAAACGCTGCTTTCACTGGTGACGACTTGTTTTCTCCCCCACGCGCTGGAAAAGCTGGATGTACTTCCAGCGAGTGTGTCTGTGTTTCACCTCACAGCATTTGGCAGCAAACAGTTTCAACTGATTTCACATTTACACTAAGTTTATGAAAGGAGACGACATTTCATGGGTTGTTAATAAGCAGTAAATAATAAAAGCAACTTGTTTGTCGGCTGTGGAGAAAGTCCCCAGACTCCCTTAAAAAATTACCTAATTATGTTATTTGTTGAGTTAGGAGACTCTTTATAAACATTGTAAAACTTTATCTATAACAAATTCTCAATAAATCATGCCTTCTTGGTAATTTGGCATTAAATTCAATACATTAAGTCTTTCCTTGTATAATGTGTCAGTTTGTCTGCTTTGCTGCCAACACTGAGCAGCTGTTCGAACAAACTTTTTTTCCATTGATTTTACCATTTATACTGAATGAATGAAAGAAGACAATGTGTTGTTGATGGTAAATATGTCAGATTTATCGCAGTGCGCAGTAAACAATAAAGGCAACTTAATGTTGCCTGTGGAGAAAGTCCCCAGACTCCCTTTAAAAATCCCTTAATTTAGGGAGCAGTTGAGTTAAGAGAAACTTTATAAACTTAAACTTTAAACTTTAAAAACATGTCCGTTTGTCCCAGTGATGCATGCGTTTATTTACATGAAGCGTCACTCTAATGCCAGGTGTGAACTGAAGGGCGATCTGTGCTCCGATCACTCAGGATGGATGCTGACACCAGGCCTGGATTCCCTCTTAGATGTTGGTATCTATATCAGAAGTCAACCACAGAGCAGTGGCCGGCTGTGTGAGATGTAAATCATGCTGCCACTGAAAATAAATGGACAAAAGACGACACTCGCGCCACGTCACGATAACAATGCAGTCTCTGAACAATGCTCAGCCCCTATTTTATTCTCCCTCACACATCATCACCCAACTTTACCCACACTTTATATCTCTTACATGATGACATGCTGCTCTGAACGTATGTGATCAATCACCTGCCGCGCTGATTCAGACGGAACCTGAAGCATCTCCGCCATATGACGGTTTAAACAATTACCCCGCTCATTAAATAAAAGGCCCGTAAGTAAGTCCTGTACCGCCGCTGTTGGATTCCCCTCAAGCTCAAAGAGCCTAATATCGAATTTTATATAAATGTAATGATTTCTTCTCCCGAGCAGTGGTGTTCTTTATTTCAGGAAGCGTTGCTGGAAACTATGATACCTGGTTTATAAGGCAAACAGTTAGCAGATGACACACAGGCAGTTAGTAATGCTCGTCTCGTCTTACACAACCTCTGCAGATGTGGCCTTTACTAAATATAGGCAGAGAACATCCACTGCCAGAGGAGGAGAGACAGCCGCGTTTGCTCGTCTACCTTCTATGTTGTAATGTTTTTATGCTCAAGATATTTATCTTTACAGCTTCCAAACGCGTTCGATATCCGACACACGTCCGTCAGACCCCCTCACGTGACCAGCATTAGACGCTCGGTCGTGTTTACTGGGCGATCCTGTATGAAATCACACCCGTCAACCAGCCGTGCTTCGGAGAACCTCCTTCAGCGCGCTTCTTATTATCGCCTCTGCTCTCCCGCTACAATCTGAGGGCACTTAGCACCGTGACTGACAGTTTCCCTGGGGGCAAAACCATAGGTAAATATTTGCATGTGTATAGACAGCACACACACTCATATAAGCACCCACTGTGCATCATTACCTCGCTCGCAAACTGTCTCGCTTGCTCTCCTCTTTCTCCATGGGAAATAATGTACAAGACACTCGCTGCTGCAGTGTGCGGGCAGGCGGCCGGCCCGCCTTCCATCCGCTAATGGTCTCACATCGGCTCATTTCAAATAACCTCCATCTTTCGGCCACGGCATCAGTGTAATGTTTTTGAAAAAAAAGCAGCAGCTGAACTAGGTTAATACGTACACATCAGCCATCTGGTTAGCATGTCAGTAAGAGTAGATTATTTCACATTCAAGAACGAAGCGATAAGCTCTTCTTTAAGCCCACTTAACTTAAGCCTATTTTTAAGGATCCACTGCGCTCCACTGATGCCATATTTCTGAATACGTGGTGAACATAAACATGCGCATGAGAATATCTGAAGTGTCCAAATTCTAAGACGATATATTTTAGAATAACTATCAGCACGGACCGGGGCCATGGCCTTAAAATTGCGATGTTTTAAGCTATATCGACAGCATTGCAAAGACAATGCCACATCACAACATAATGGAGGCCGTCCTCATCAAAAACGATCATAAAGGTCGACTTACAAAGTGTCTCATTACGAACCAAATTACCTTTTCTTGTTGGGAAGGCTGATTTTCAACCTAACCGAATATTAGCAGATTTACAGTCGTTTTTAGCGATCATCTGTATCAGCGTTTTTTTTTTTTTATTGTGTCCGATTGCCTGTAAAATACATTAATTTAAAAACACTATACTTTGGCTCTGACGCAGCATCCTTACTCCTGTCAACACTGAATAAGCTGAATCTGCAAACTAAGAGGTAACAGGGTGGAAGTATGAAGTTGCACACGTCATCAAAATCGATCTAATAAGTCGTTTTGGTATGAGGATGTGTAGATATAACGATATTTAAAGCCTGAAACACTTATGATCGCCCAGCACTTATGTAAAGGTTTAGTTCACATAATTTCATTACTAAGGCCATTTCCACTGTCTGTGTTGTAGGCTCAGTATGATCCCGCTGCTTTTCACATGTTCATAAAGTGATTTTTGGATCTTCTCAGCACCATTAATACAGTTTTGAATCGGGCTGGCATCATAACATCTCAGAGCAACACATTATGTCAGAACCCCATCAGTTGAAATCAAAACTATCTGAATGGCTGGATACTCCCCACGATGAGGGAGAATAATGGATTTTTGTGATTCGGTTAAACTAATCCTTTAAGCTTCGTAACAGTGCGAAATGATCCTTAATAAATCCTCAATATGTTCTAATATCTGTGATATATTCTAGCTCTGGACCGGAGGTACGTGAGCCGCGTCATTGTCGGCCAGCTTCAGGGATCCTCCGGGTGTCTCCTTTCTCGACGCTCTCGTCTCTTCCTGCCCCGTGTGTCTCATCGCTGCCCTCAGGCTTACACTCCTCACCCCAACTCTCCTCTTTGATTCTCTCTGTGCGTCTCTCCTTGTCCTGCTCCCCTCGCTTCCTCTTCTTTTTTCCTTTTTTTTCCACCCTGAGCGACATCCCCACCTCACTTCGCCTGCCATCAATTCATCTTTACTCCCTCTTCTTATCATCCGAGTCGTGTCGGCACCTGCGTTTCAGGACCCATACAACCTTTTGCCGGCTCCCCGCGGGGCCCCGGCGGCCATTATCCTCCGCATCGATCTCTGCAGCATCGATGAGCGATAGCGGCAGGGGAGGACGCGGGGAGAGATAGAGGGAAAGAAGAATGGCGGGACTCGCAGGCGGATGAAGGTGGAGAGGTGGAGGGAGAGGAGGGTGGCGGGAGATGAAATGAGGTGAGTGACAAATTAAGCAAAGGCGGATAGAGAGGAGAGAAAATACAGGAGGCGCTAAGAGCAGCGGGTGAAGATGATGGAAGGAGGGAGGGCCAGCATTGCACGACCATTCGTCAATAGCCAGCGGTGCGACCTTGGGGATCGATGGGGCCGACAGTCGATCACTCAATAGGCTCCATAACTAGCTCTGCTAGGCAGGGACGGGAAGGAGAGAGGGAGGAGAAAAGACGGCCTGGTCATGGCAGTCAATAGGGCAGAAAAACAGACCGCCTGTCCGTTCAGACACAAGTCCAGTATAAATGGCATTGAAAACAATGAGAGAGCAGTGATGAGTAATGGGCACAGAGAGAGAACATGCATCAGATCAATCGGACGGATGAGGGATGAGATAAGAGAGAATGAACAGAAGCAAAGGAGAGATTGAATGTCACGTTCACGCACATTTACTTGAGGAAAATCCCACAAAGAACAAGGACGGCATCAGTCTTTTCAGCGACGCCTTAAAAGATTTGTATCTCTGCATTAAAAGGGGTGAAAGTCCTACAGCTGACAACCAAAGGAAGAAACTGTGTGACGTTGTTACAGAGCCACAAAGTTTGTAGAGTAGGATAGCTGGGTCGAAGACTTCAGACTGAATTGCGGTGGTCAAAAGTATCTATACTTTTGACAGGAATCCCCCTGTGTTCGTGCAGGAGCGGTTCGATAGGAACAGCACCGACACGGCTGGATAAAACGGGAAGTCGAACATCATCATCTGGATGGCAAAAAAGTGCAAAGAAAAAGTCCAGAGAGCAACACTAGCTCTGCAACCACTTGTAGCACAATAACCAAAACGAAGACCAACAGGTCAGGTTTGGATTCAATAGGACTTAAATCTTTTAAAATAACACATCAACGATCAGATTTCCAGTCCAAGGTTGCACAGATATTAACATGATTACAAATGTGCTGGTTTGTATTCAGTGATTCAGTATTCAGGTAGTTATTTTCAAAAAGAGAGAAGATTTATGCTATTATGTGTCTCAGACCTTTCTTCTCTTCACCATTGTACGGAAAGAGGTACTGAGTTTCATTTTGGTCTACTAGAGCTTAATCAAAGCTACCAATTGTGGTATTGTGACAACTTTGTTTGGTATGGGAGGCGATCGTGTTCCCAGTTTCTTATTTTGTATTTGTTTCTTTGGATGTCTTGCAGATTATTCCTTTTTCGAAGGCGCCATGGAAATGAGAAACTGTCTCCTGAATCGTGCCGCTGTCCAGATGGTGATCCTGACTTGTGTACGTGACAACAGAAGAATCACGAGGATTTGAGATCCCAAAACCAGAAACACAGAGACAGGCGAATCACGAGTTGAGTTCACCTTTCAGAGACGGTGAGGAGACTCCTGAGACACAGTAATAGTTTTTGTCCTCTGCATTACAGAGGCGCCATCGAGCCGGTTTCAGACAACCCCTCAACAATCCACTTGTGCAGCTGGTGATATTAGATTCCTATCAGATGGGAGCTCATCACAAAAACCGAGGCAGCTGCTCCGCGAGAGACCTCAGAAAGAAAGACGCGCAAAAAAAATTTAAAAATCTGCGGAAATAAACGGTGCTGAAAAGGAAATACCGGAATCTGCAGAAACAGTGAACCTCCACAGTGAGTGATCCGTTGTTGACAGGCACACAAACGCACACTCGCAGCGGGGAAAACTCCGCGGGAAATCATGATTATTAATTATCAAGCCAAGGCGATAAATAAATAATGCGGAGCGGAGCAGCAGCGGTATACTGCGAGTGGTTAGAATGCCAGATTGTGCCAAACCACAGCCGCAGCAGCAGTAGGTCAGTAATTAATGAAATCAAAGAGCTGCTCTAATGAGCGACAAAGAGCACTTCCCTTACTGATGACTCCCCTCCCTCAAAACAGGAGCCCGGTGGGAGAGAATGCAAAAAAAAAAAAAAAAAACACAGGACAGTTTGCTTTTTGATTGTGTTTACGAGCGCCGACGAGTGAACGCACCTCGTTAACAGTAGCGTTTCCAGCGCGCGTGGGGCAGAAACAGTTTAGTCGGCGACACACATGAACAAATTCCGCTCCTGCGAGAGGGCAGAGCCGGCGCTCGCTCCTCATTTGTACCGCTGGCTGGTGAGCGCCACCAGCCTGTCTTCTCTCGCCCCTCCTCCTCCTCCCCCCCACAAGTCATTATCCCATTTCATTTCTCCACAGCCGATTGTTTATTTGCTTATCGCCAGGCAGATAATAGAACAGAATTAATCTGCTAATTCCTCATTTTTTGAACGGACCAATTCTACTGTTTATGTAAATGGACAGAGAGGCTGGACTTCACTCTACAGCGCGGGCTCGCTGGCTGACTGGAGGATTTAATTAGCGGGGCTAATTACTTGTTTTCCTCTAACAGTTAACCACGGGGCCGCCACCGCCGCTGCTACTACACTTCCCTGGGTGCTGACGCCTGAGGCGGCCGCTGGTTCCAAGGGAGGGAGCGGGTGGTGGCAGAACTCAGTGGGAAACAAGATGTCTTTTCTCAGCTTGCCATCTTAAATTATCAGTTTGTTGTGTGTCAGAGTGGGGGTTCCTGACGCTGCCGTGGGAGCAGGTATTCATCTGTTTCTACAGTGTGTGTCTGCACGATCCCTCTCTCTCTCTCGATTCAGCCTGGCTTTCCTGCCTGAGCTCGAATGATCAACAAAGACAAGAATGGCAACGAAATAATCAGTAAAAGACAAAAAAAAAAGAACAGACTAGCGTGTGTCCATTCCAGACTACAATTTCCCGTTTATTTAGTGGCCACCCATTTTGTACTAGGAGGCTAAAAACTAAAGAGGGTTCTAATCCGGAAAGGTGCAATACTTCTTCTAAATGGATTCAGACACTTGCACAGGATTTAATGGAAAGGTTGGTAATGAGCCAAGTGGTGAAAAGGGGGTCTGATAGTGGGAATGGTTTTAACAAAAGGGTGCAGAACTGTAAACAGAAGGAAGGATATAGGATAGGATACAAATCGTCTTTGAAAGCGGGTTATTATGACCCGTTTTTATGTTCACTAATAGCACAGGAGGAAGTCAGTTGAAATAGTATAAAAAGTGAAAAAAGGTCTGCAACAGGTGGACGTTGCGGAGACAGTTGGGACAATCAAGCACGGGACTTTTATCCAGGAGACTGTCCAAACCAAAAGCACACGGCCTTAATGTTATTTTTAACCCAAACTAGGATGTTTTACTAAACCTAACCATCTAGTTTCCCTGCCTAAACCTAACCAAATTATGATGATATGATAAAGGTGCAGTACGCCTGTCGCCTGTTACCAACTTACTCAGTCGTTCAGGCATGAGGAGGATGTATTGAATAGACGCCACACACCACCACGCGCACTCCCCTGATGAAGGCGCCCGTGTAATTCCGAGGACAGCTGCGCCTCCTTCTCAAGGCGCATCGTGTGTTCGTTTACAAATCCGCGGATGCGTGTGGGAATGGAGCCAACACCATATCCTCGAGACAGACATGTAGTGAGCAAGAGAAGCAACATGTTGAGTGATAAAAATCTGCAGATGGGGCCTTAGGTAATTATAGTTCATCAACGTGACGACTCAGCTCTCACTAATCATGCCATTAATACACACGAGCTTACAATATTGCCTGGAAAAAAAAAAACAGCATTTTCATAATTAGCACTGACTAATAGGCCAGAGATGTTTGACACATGCTGTTCTAAGTGGAAAAAGATAGCACGAGTTGGCTTTTCCCCTAAATTCTGTCAACTGTTTTGTTCCCAGCATTTTATCAGCTCATTAAGGAGGCAGACATTTGAATCCAGACCATGATCGTTCCCCAAACCGACCCACGTCATTGTGCGCCCAAAACCAAACCCAACTCATTTCATTTGGGTATTCTGCGGTTTTGTTTCCACCGTGAGATGTTTAAATGGAAATGTTTTTTGAACCCAGATCAGAATAAGACCAGTAAACAGCCCTACAACCTGCTGGCTAAAGCCTCTGGTACATTTGGTTCTTTCCGCCCCACTTCATTTTAAACACACACACACACACACACACACTTTTACCTATGCTGCTTTAATTATGCTCCACATCCACAAACGCAGCACTTCCATACCAATAGCTTAAAGGCCTTGCTGTTGACTCCCTGATCCCTGAGGGTTAAAGGTGAGAGGTCATGTGTTCTGACCTCTGAAGTCCTCCATGACACCTTGTACCAAACAATCACACCGCCCAGCGCAGAGCTCAGAAGGTCACCTCCCCGGAGGTCTCGGCCTATCGAGTGAGAGGTCGCACCGAAACGGCCGAGAGGCACAGGAACCAATCAGAGCACCTGGAGCGGGCTTGTCGGGGGATTTGATCAAATGTATGCACACCTCATTTTACAGGCAGACAGCCTGCAGCCGTTTCTGTACCCTCGCGTGCAAATCACGGATGATGGATTGATTTGGGGTTTTGATCATGAGGTGCTTTTAGCGGCGTGCACAGATGGCTCCATCAAAGGATGAAACCTCAGGCGCTGTCTGATGCGCATGTGTGAGATTTTAAAGAGAAGCGGATGAGGAGACTGCTGTGAGGTTGGAGCTCTTTCACGAACAAGCTGTTGGACGGTATATGTTCTTGTTCGTTGTCGTTTGCCGTGGAAACTGCCTTATACTAACCTTTAGAAACACAATTTAATGCACAGTCCACTAACTGCACAATGGTATCAGAGTTTACAGTCACTACTGGGTTAAACCTCCTCTGCTCCGGACTCCAGGGAGCAGTTAGCCGTGTGAAAGAGGTCCTTCATCTGCCACGGACGGCTTATGGCCACGTTATAGACGACTAGAGCGGAAAGAACGGATGGAGGGAGTGCAGGGAAATATCAAAGGGGGGACAGAGCCGTCGGTGAGGTGGAAAGAGGGATGGGATGACAGATGATGAGGGCAGAGCAGGGTCGTGATTCCATGACTGCCGGAGCCCTTCAGAGCCGAAGCAGCGTGGCACACGGCATCGCTAATGAGATCTGCGCGTTCGCTCGCCGACCAATGAGGGTCGACGGGGCCGGCTGAGGGGAGAAAGGTGGAGAGAGGGTGGGGGTGGGGGGGGGAAAGGGAGGAAAGAAGCAGGGAGAAATAATTTAAGACAGAGGGGAGAGCGATGAAAAATGAAGAAAGGTGGGGAAGGACGGACACGCGGAGAATGAGTGACAGAGGAAGAGCGAGAGAGGACGCCTCATCTCCATACACCGTGATAGCAGGCAGATTTGAATTTAGGGCCCGTCTCTCATGGAGCCCCCATAAATAGGGACGAGGAGCAAACACCAGGCAATTTCGCCGCAACACCAAACACAATGGCTGATTGAGGGCAAATTAAAATGCAAATGCAACACTTCCATTTTTCCAGATTTCACCTGCGAGATAAGCGGGGGACCTCTGTTTCTTTCATGAAGCGGATGCGGCGTGCACGGGCGCGCGCGTGTTTATGCACAAGTGTGTATATTTGTTTGTTTGTCAAGTTTGAAATGAGAGGCGACAGGAGGGAGACTGGAGGTGAGGTTGTATAAACAGATTAGATTCAGTATTGTCCTCTCGCGGGCTGCATTTCAATCGTCATCCTCGCCGCCCGTCTTTTCCGCCCCGTGTCCCGCCGGCAATTTCCACAGACCTTCAACAGGCTTTCGACCTGACGAACATTACCAAAGAATACCGGAACAGGATAAAGAAAAAAAAATGAAAGCATAAAACTGATTACCATCTGTGACCGAAAAGTCCACCCACAGGAGTCAAAGGTTTAACTTCATTTCTGCATCGAAAAGCGATCACAAAGAGGAAATTCAAATGGCCATAAAACAGCTTTTAAGGAGAACACAGTGTTTTCTTGTTGACAGATTCTGGTTAATTGCTACAAAGCAGCCACTTCACCATATGAATTCAACCCTTTCCAAGTCACGGGTCAGAAACACATTCAACCGCTGTGGTCACGTGGTCTCGGTGAGCAGAAGGTTCGGAGTTCAAGCCAAGCGACGGGCAAATGTCGACCACAAAAGCTCTGCCCAGTGAGCAGTGGTCACCCTGTTTGAAATCATGGCAGACTCGCCAGCCCATTTCCATTTACCGCACGGACACAGGGAAGTGTTGCTGCCATGCAAGGAGAGGACGGGGTGGACACGAGAAGAAAAACAAGAGTGGAAATCCATGAGACAAAATGAAATGAGAGCAGGGGGAATGCAAAAAGTGACAAGGGAGGAAGGAAAGAGCCCAACTAAACCAAACAGCCTTCTCCTTTAAGCCGCTCTTTGACTAACCGCGCTGAATTTTTCATCAGCCTCCGCTCTCAGGGGGTGGCCGCCTAAAAGCAAGCGCTCCCTGCTCCTTCACGCTGCGTATGTGTGCTCGTACGCAGGGAGAGTCGGGCAAAGAAAAGCAGCTAGAACGACTTCCGAGGCGGCAAGTGGTGCATCTGTAGGCCTGTCACATGTGTACGGTACATGAGGAAACTTTCCTCGTCCTCACATAGATCTTCGCTGATTTACTGAATATGGGGCGAGAGAGGAAGGAACAGGGGACTTGTGTCACTTAGTTTACAAGGACATGGTAATGTATTCACTATTAACTTTGACTCTCTGCTGTTGGGCATTTTTCGGCTACTTCTCAGTCCCAGAGCAGGCTCGGTGAGACGCGAAGAGAATGGCAGAACGAAAGTGAAGGAGAACAGCGACGACAAAAAAAAAAAAAAAAGAGAGAGAACTCAAGATTTAACAGAAGAAAGGGGCGATACTGGAAAATGTGCGGCGCAAGATTATTTTTCAGATCATTATGCAAAATCTAAACAGGGAACATTCGCTAGAAAGTGAGTTTTTGAAATAATTTTGGTGCCGTAGCAAAAACTTAAACAAGACAGGGGACCAGGGAGACTGTTGGGTTCTGGGTCTGAAAAGTGAAGCGACTCCACCGGTTCCAAAAGAAAGCCTGATTGAGAAAATGAAGCCACTTCTTACTTCATTTCTCATCTCAGTAAACGGTTTCCTAAAGAATTTATAGTCTAAATCACCACTTTCACATATTGTTTAATAAAGTCGGATGTTAATTTTGTAAATGGTTTTCCCAGTAAGAGTAAAATAAACAGGGTCTCGGTTAGATCCTCCCCTGAGCCGCCCAAATATGTCCAGGTCACTTGTGATTCCAAAAAACAAGATGGTGTCGGTCGTGAGTCAGAAATCGAGGCTTCAAAACGGAGGGTGACGTCTGGGTTGGTTTGACTCAAGATCACACCAGACTCTAAAGTGAAAACACTAATGGCCAGCTTCTGTCTTTGATCAGCGCTGGACCCGATTTCCCTCTTAAAGAAACCTTTTTTATCTCTCTGCAACTGCTGCCAAGGCCGGTGCTGGAGGGAGAGTGGCCTTAGTCATCTTGGCTCGATAAACGGCGGTTGGTTTGTTAATTGACTCAAGCCATGTGTGTTATGATCTGAGTCAGACGTCTGAGTGATGCTGCCACTCTGTGTCATCATCAACATTCCCCATGATCCCGCAGGGACACACATCGACGGCGACAAAATGTAACAATGTACGGTAGGTAGACGGTTGTTGGAAAGCAAAAAGCGCCGTTCTTTGCTTCGGCACTGAATGTTGAGCGCCGGCGTTGTGGCCTGTGTGTGGGCTGGAAGACAATTGCTCTCCACGAACTGGTAACCAATTTGCATTCACATGTAAATCCACACAATCCCGGCCGATGAATAGACTTCATTGAATGCTTTAGTGGCATTTAGCGATTTAATGGCAGGCTCCTTCAAATGACCTTCCTGCAAAGTCCATTACTTTAGCCCCCCTCCAAACACACACACACACACACACTCAAGACTTCAGAGAGGCAGGTAATTCGCCATTAACTCGAGCCACTCAATCCCTGAAACACTGCCAAGTTCAATTGTGCTTCGAGTTAGATGGAGAATGCGAAAGAGAAAGAGGGAGAGAGAGACAGATGGAAAGAGCAATTGAGAGAGAGTGACGGACTGAGTGAGAAAAAGAGGCCGAGAGGCAGGAAGGCACTTTATTCTGCCACTTCCTGTGCAAAAAGCATCGCCACCCATCTGCCCAGGAGGAGAGTCTCTCCCCGCCACCTCAGCTCCGCACCAGCCGGACCATCTGACCGCTCCAGCATGCATCGCCACAGAGACATACTGTACGCGCAGAGAGGCGACTCTCTTTGCACAGACAGTAATTAACGCACACATAATCCCCTCCGACAAAGAAAAGCCACGCACAGAAGTACAGTAAATAACTTCACAGAGCAAACAACACAAAATGCTCGCGTTGCGAGGCGCTCGCACGCTGAATTCAAGCGCGAGGGGCCGGACGTTTCAGGCGACAAGAACACAAACAAGAACACCATGCGACCACACAACAGCCTGCATCACTATCACCCTCATAATAACCCTCTGTAACCCCCATTAAAATCAATTCATCCATGGCAGGTGTAGCCAGGACGCACACACTCGCACTGAAAAACACAGCTAGGGCACAACAACCGCACACATCTACTGAATATGAGGGCAAACCAATTACAGAACATAAAAAAAAAAAAAAAAAACAATTCTTGTGAAAACGGATGCACACACACACACACACACACACAGGCCACAATACACTCAGTCCTCCTCGGCAGAGCCGTAATAACCATGGCTAGCCTTTAGCTACAGGCTGGACCAAGGGGGAGAAACTGGAAAAAAGCGTGTAATAATTTCAGAGCTTAAACTGCAGAGGAAAAGAAAAGCTTTTCAATATTTTATATCAAACATTCATTTTCTCTTATTACTGCGTGTCGTATTTGCGCTACAAGCCGGAAATTGAGTGTGTGCTCACGGCGCCAATGTGTGAGAACGCGTGCATGCTTATGAGGTGGCGGCACGACATGTGAGCCCGCACGCATGAATTACAGGTGAGACGGTGAGGAAAGAAAAAGGCAATTGGGTGTCATGTTATTGACTTTCAAATCGCATTAGTGTGAATGCCTCGCCATCTAGTCGGGAAAGGTAGAGCGCGAGCGAGTCAGACGAACTGTGATGAATTGCAAAGCCTGCATTAAGAGATCAGTTTGAAATCAACGTTGAATTAAATTACAATTGCAGTCTCTACGTGTGAAGTGTAAAAAGTCACTCCGAGTGTCAGACCTGCTGCCGAGAATCAACGCCCAGCTACGCGGCGTCAGTCAGTTCTCCCGCAAGCAGATGCGTTAGCCATGACAAGCTTTTAATTTGATGAGGTAGATTTCTCCAGAACTAGATGACGAAAGCAAAAGATGGTGGCTGTTGAGTGAAATCAGAACTGCTTCCCTCGTGCATACACCCTGAAAAAAAGTTTTCTTAGTTTACTCCCTGATTATGCGCCCCGCTGGATGCGTGCAGCGATGTTCCTCCCGCTCTGCCCCTCCACTTAACATTATGATGATGTGACAGATTTTTGAAATAGTTTTTTCTTGCCTCGAGGAAAGTTTTAGAGCTATAAAAAAAAAAACTCCATAGATGAAAAACCCAAAGCAGAAAGAGTTATATTGCTCTTGTTTTGCAGTTCAAGGTGTCGTGTCAAACAGGGAGATGCTTTTTGGGGCCGCAGGGGGATTTTTTTCACAGTGATAAATGATTTAGGGAGGGTACTTTGCATGGTCTAATTTGTTTAGTCTATTTTCCAGAGAGGCAGCAATGTTTTCTGTAAGACACGGACATCAACACCAGTTAGTCAGATGAGAGAGTTTTCCATCAAAGAATCCCAAATCTGATCACAGAAGGGTGCATTCGGGTGCTGGAAGCCAGAATGTGGATTAGACTTCCAGCTGAGGCGCACACTTTGTACTTGCAACAGTTGGTGACGATTTTTTTTTTTTGCCTTTTAATTTTTTTGTATTGGTTTTACAGTGCTATTTTGATGGCTGTCGGTGCTACAGCTCCATTTGCATATTTTCTTAGCAAATAAAGCCTCTGCAGTCTTACTGTACTCCTGGTCCTGGCACCCACGGTGCAAAAACAAGCAAGATGCACTGGCTTTGCTGTGTGTGTGTGTGTGTGTGTGTGTGTGTGTGTGTGTGTGTGTGTGTGTTGCTCGAGAAGCAATGTTTTCCTGCTTTGACATGAAGTGAAGTGAAGACTGATTGATGCTTTTCCGCGGGATGATGCATCGCGTAGGTTCAGAGTGACAAGATTCGAGTTCAGTGAGATCTCACCGCGCTCAGTGTCTGTGGACACAGTACAGGAACAAACGCCTTTGGTGCTCTCGCTGTTTTGTTGACAGACAATCACTAGCTGCTCTCGGAAATGAGCGATTAATCAAAAGCCGTGCTCTTTGATTGGCACGCTGGCTGACAGACCAGAAGACAAAATGGCAATGGGCATCTGGCTGACGTATCGGCTGAATAACTTCCTGACTGACTGCTGGCTGTCTGACTGAACGTCTTTCCTGGCTTGCTCGGTTGCCAGGTTACCTGACGAAATGACTAGTTCCATCTAGCCAGCTGGTTAACTGACTATCTGATTGACTGGCTTGGTGCGCTGATTGGCTTACACGCTAATTGACTTTTTCATTTACATTTTGCATTTATAGCTGACAAAGGGAGCCGGGAAACAACAGGAGCACACTCCACCCACCCATCCTGCACTGATGACACTCTGATTGCAATCACGACCAGGCACACGAAGGGAACACACACACAAACACACACATACACTCACACACACGCATACACCTTCACGCACGTACTTATGGTCTGTATAATAAGATGCATAGCAAGTAGCCAAGAGAGCAAACACCTAAAGCCGACAGGAAAGGCGCATTCATCATGCACATATCTGCGAGGACAAAAACAAGTAGCACCACCAACAGTTTAAATATCCAGTATCGTCATTAAAGAGCCAAAATGAAGAGGTCACTGATGAAGAGAGTGTAAAAAGTATGCTAATGGGTTTCTCTTACTTGGGCTCACTGATTTGAGTTTGATTTGTGGACTGTTACATGCAGCTTGAAATAACAGAGAGAGGATGTGGCAGTTGGAACGGGCTGATAGGAATGGATTGGTGAGGTCCCCTTTGGGTGAGCTGTTGACCTTTATCCACGAAATCTATGATTCAAGCACCGACGGCTACGCTATCGTTCGACTCACGCATCCGTATCTGTAAAGATCAACAGACGATTGGGTTTATGCCCTTGAAACTGTCATTCACATTTTCCAATTCTTCTAAAAAAAAAAAAAAAAAAGATGAGGTACTTTGCAACAACAGTCTGACTCGATCCCGGGTTCAACAAAAGATACCATCCTTTGGGGGATTGGACAATAAACAACCCAAAGACTGAAATTCCATTTGCTACCGAGATCTTTTTTTTTTCCTCTGACCTGTCCAGAGTGAAAGCATCTTCCAAAGCAAATAGATGAACGGATCTCTGGCAATGTTATCGGCTCGGTTCAGTCTTTTGGTTTATCTTTGAAACGTCTCCAAGACCGTCAGAGTTACCTTCACCACCAGCTGACAGTCTCCGATCACACAGGTTAAGCATCTGGAAATGCAGCTGCCGGCTGAAAGTCGGTAAGATGTGTCTTCAAAGCATTTTTCTGATGCGCTCCTCGTTTTCTTTCCTGTCTTTGGTTAGTTAAGTTAAAAGCTCTCTCAATCAGTTTTTTCCATTTAGGATCGAACGCGCTCTGTGTCCTGAAAAATAAAACGTGTTAAATGTAATATTAAATATAATATGTTTCGTGCTGTCGGCCGACTCCTCAGCACTTCTGTTCACTCTAGCAGATTTTTTCATGTCCTTTTTTGCTTCTCGACTGCCTCCCGTACTCTGACTCCACGCTTCGTTTCCTCCTCCCCCTCCCGTCCTCGTTTGGACCTACAGTAAACTGAGCGCGATATAAGTTCCGTCCATTCCCACCTCACCACTTAGCCCCTCACAGCCTGTTCCACTCTCCCTATTGCACTTTTTTGATAAACCGAGCAGATCAGGGTCCCATGCTGCTATGTTAACCTTCCTTGCCACTCGCCACATTATATCCTCTGGCACCTACAAAGCTGTGCTCTCGCTCCCGCCCTCGCTGTCTGATACACTGAGAGGAGCAGGTCCCATGCTGGCATGTTAACCTGCCTCGCCCACTCAACCCCCATTACATCCTGTGCCATCTACGCCGCGCTCACACACACACACACACGCTCTCGCCCTCAGCCCGGTCACTAACACCCTTTCATTATGGATAGTCTTCTCCGCGGGGGGCTATCACTTCAAAGACACCCCCTGCCTCCCTCCTCCTTGTCGGTGTGGAGAGGGGTGCAGATGACGGGGGTGCAATGAGGTGTGCGGGAGGTAAGACTGGAGGGTGAGGGGGGGGGGGGGGACAGAGGAAGGGGTATCATAAAAAGCGACTGAGCCGGAGCCGCGCGATTTATGCATTTATTCATCGGCGGGGAAGCTGCGTATTAAAAGGTCGGGCAATTTTCCAGGTCACTGCCCAAACCCACACACGGCGAGGAAGCGAGAGGATGAAGAGGACAGGACGAGGGAGACAAGAGAGAGACAGTGAGAAAGAGAGAGCGTGGCTACGGTGGCAAGCTGGTGAAGGTGGTAGGTGGCAGGTGGACACACACCGGCGCGCTCAGAACCTCACCTGTGCTCCTATGTGTATAAGCCAAATTTGCCTTAGCGTGCTCCTTTTTTTGTGTGTGTGTGCGCATGCTGTTTGTTTGTCCGGGAGAGAACGGAGCAGAGAGCGCTTCGGCGGGTTTGTGTACGCGTTCACGTCTGTCTGCACACCGGCTGTGGTTAATGAGTTTGAAAGGTCAAACGCCTCTCAGAAAGATTAATGGGGCTTCCTAGGCACGGGGGTAATGGTTTACGAGGGGCCCAGCCGGACACATTTCCAACATGACGGTCATTACCACCTCAGAGCGGGGAGACGGAGAGGAGGGATCTGCTGGGCGGCTGGCAGCGGGGTAGACGACAGCGCGCGTCCGTCCAGCTGATGTACATGTGTGAACCATTCTGGTGCATGTGCGTGATTATGTGCACACAACTCCTCAGACAACAGATTCCACTGAATATTGTATCTCTTGCATGGATTGCAGTTGGCAGATTATGGCTTTAAATAGATTTTTAGCATCAACAGCCTCTTTCATGTCCAGCACAGATCTGCTGGTTTCACTGTCACTATGCAACCTGACAGGAAAACCATGTGTTGTAAGAGGGTCTTGCTGTGACCAAGAGTTTAATCTGATTTGGTTTGAAAAGTCAGCTGCAGGCTGCTCTGTGCACGGCTGACACATGAGCCTCAAAATGGCAAGACCTGACAGTCAGCTGAGTAGAAGCCGGCATTTGCAATATCTTATTGCCAAAGTGCATGCTTGATTGCTTTGGGGTTTTTTTGGATATCATCATTAAAGAGGAACTCCACCCGGAAAAGCATGACCTCTGAAGCCCACTCCTCGTTTCTGCTTGCAGCTCACGGCTACATTAGCTGCTTCTTGCATAAAACACTTGAATTTCCGTCCAAAATGTTGGCTGCTAGAGTTGCATTGTGGGTAATGAAGGCGGCAGGTTTGGTGAGGGAAGAAGACTGAATGGAATAAAACATAAAAAAAAGATGAAATCTCTCTTACAATCAAGTGCCATGCCAAAATCGGTGGAGTGCTCCGACAATGCAATGCTGTTAAGCAGCCAACAGCTGTCCACAGGTTTCAAGCCAGCACCTGAATGCACCGTACATAAATAGAGCAGCCCGTGTTCGGCCTCTCTCTGTGTCTGAGTAGGTTTTGTACTGCAGCGCGACGCGGCTCAGCGACATAGGCATGACTCCAGGGTGCAGACTATTTTTGGTGGCACAGGCGCCCAAAAATCTGTCAAGTGCGAGTGAACACTTTCATCGGTCGCACCAGCGCCCCTACAAATTAGCAGGTTTTTTTCTGAACAGTTGCTATTTCTTCTTGCATGAGATTCAAGTAAAGAAAAACACGGATTTGCACCTTTGTTCCTGTTTACAATCATTGAAATGTGTCAGCTGAGTGAAAAAGTCAAACAGCTGACATGAAGAGAAGGACTCAGTGTCGTTATGACCGCAGTGTTTGTGAGTAGTGGCGAGCATGTGCGACTGGGCCATTGTTGTGCAAATGTTACGTAACACAGCTTCGAAAAACATGTTTGCAAATCTTAGAGAAAAGAATTAAAATTTCATTACCCCACTGTATCTATATTAGAAGATGTGGAAGAAGAGAAATCTGAGAGTGGCTGCACACGCGGTGTAGCGCCTGATACGGGCGCGAGAAGAGAGAAGGGGCGAGCAGGAAGATGTGCATATATGAACATGTTTAATGTGAGGTGCGGTCTTTTCTCCTCCTCGCCAACACACACGCTCAAAGTGAGTCCTCCCGGTGCGCCTCCTCACGTCAAACATGTCAGAGGAGAACCGGCGGACATGAAAAGAACATTAGGAGGCGGCGTTCACGGGGGCCAGCCGGCCTCAGCCAGAGCCAGCGACGCGGACACTGACACAGCAGAGCAAATATAAAAAGGAGTGGAGGCTAATGGCAGAGTTCAGCCGCTGAGGTGTTCAGGGTCTGCCGTGTGTGTGTGTGTGTGTGTGTGTGTTGCCAGAAAGAGGGCAAGACAGCTGGGAGCATGAAACTTTGAGCATGAGTAGATGTGTGTTTTTTTTTCCTCGTGCGGCGATGAAACATGTGCAGCCTGGTTTGGTACACGGACGACATGAAACGGGCCGCGCCTCATGTTTTAACAAGATGGGAGCCCACTCTTTGTTCTGCTCACGTGACGGTTACATAACTGGGTTACGGACCGCTGGACAGCGCTGCCTCAGCTGCAGCCAATCCAAACGGCTCAACGGCATGTTTGGTGACAAAAACAGCATTTCTCCAAGACACGTAAACATATTCAAACGTGGGAATATAATGAAGGCAGCATCAGGATTCTGCACCTTCCCCAAAAGGATGTAGGTTTAAGTTGAAGTGGCAAAGTGTAGAGACTCTAGTTGTCATAGAAATTTCAACACAGAGAGATAAAGATAAAAAGATTTCAAAAAATAATAATAATAATAATAAGCATGCAGATGACTTATTATTATTACCATTTTGGCCAAACTTGATACCAATATCAGACAAAATTAGTACTTTAAAATGTATTTTAAGGAAATTTCCAGGCGCAAAAAGGGCATTTTGTGACTGTAAGATACCCCTGCTCGAGTTAACAGAAGCATAAACACATATTTCATCATTATTTCCTGTTTCATGGTAACTTTGTGAATATAAAAACGGTCAAAAACAAGTGCTGAGGGGGAAAAATACGACAAGCATCATACATAAATGTTTGTAAACCTTCATAACTTCCAAGTTTGGACCTTAGAAAACCCATATTAACTATACTGTCGTTTTTGAAATTTACGTGGCTAATTTCCACAAAGGTTCAGGTGATTGCTGCGTTTTTCCAGAAGACAACGTGTGGATCTACGGAGAAGCGTGGCTAACCGAAACTAAACTGTGTGTTGGTGTTGGTGCACAATCCAGCACCTCCGTCACCTCCATGACAGTGTGATGGGACCACCTAAACCAGGCTCAATTGAGGCTGATGGTCTCTGAGCCAACATCTGAAAGGGAGGGCAACGCATTTAACCTCTGGAGGAATACCGCCTCCACACACACACACACACACACACACACACACACACACACACGGAGGTTATAATTCCTTTCTCTTGATTTTCCTCACAGAAGCCGGTTCTTGATTCTAAAGAGTGTACATTGGTCAAAACTGCAGGATGGCGGCTACATTTGAGCTCACTTTGGAGTCAAACGGAGTCAAATTTGCAAGTAACAAGTAAAGGTACAGGTAGTCTTCAGGTGTGTTTCATCAGATTGGCGGCGTGTCTCACCAGCAGCTCCGGTTCATCCGATCACAGATGGGAAGAACAAAGCTTGCTCGTCTCGATAACTCTATCCCTCATGAAACTGGCTGATGATGTTTTTCACCATCAAGAAAAAAAAAAAAAAACAAGGAAATCAAATGAAAAAAAAAAAAAAAAAGCCAGGGAGTGTGAGGGTGGGAGGCCGACCGAGCTCCGCCGAGTTGTCGGTCCAATTCCCAACATGCCCACCCACATCAAGCCTCGCATTAATGCGGTTGCGTGTTTACTCTCGATGCAAAACACCCCGAGCTGAAATTTCTGCCAAGAGCACGGCTCCCACTCACACACACACACACACACACACACACACACACACACACACATACCAGTGACATTTATCAACTTTAGACACCTCAGGACGGAAAAGCCTGCCAACAAAAAACTCCTCTAATCCATTAGTATCCCAACAAAGGCAGCCGAGATGAATAATGAGTTTGAGGCGTCCATCGAAAAAAATCCAGCAGAAATCTGTCTTAACTGCGGCAGGATGCTGACGGTGTGGGTGGTTGAGGACTTTTTTCTTCTTTTTTTTTCAACTTAATATTTTTCCTAGACTTTTTCTGCATATAACCTTTGAAGAACCTTTAGAGAACAGGCCCTTGAGATGTTTGCATAAGGCTCCGGCATGAAAGCACGAGTGCATTTTGCTTGAGCATTAAAGACTTCTTTCTTCTCCTCTTCGCATGTGGTCCGCAGTGTCAGGCGATCGTTTTCACCCTCTGTTTTAGGGACAAACACACCTACAGCAGCTGCACACTTATACATTTTCCACCATCTCCTATTTATGTCACGCTATCCATAATATTACCCTTTAATTTAGCTCTCAGAGCACTCCAAACTGATTCATTAAACGTGGTAAACACTGCAGGATCCCATTTGTAATATATAAATTACATGATATCGGATCCTTAACAGAAATTCAGCGTCAATTAATCAACTAACTGATGATCATTGTACTTTTTAAATGGTGTTTTAATTTCCTGCTCTCCCCGCGCCGCTGCCGGCCCCCTCAGCCTCCCTTTTCAATGCTATATTACTCTTGCTGATGCGACGATTTAATTATCAGCCGCACAAATTAATGACATATCATTACATTCCGGTATAATTAACAAGTCGGCTAAGATGTATTTAAAAACAAAAGAGCAGTTTGTTTGTTCTGCACGCTGCGAGGATGCTTCTCGCAAAAAAAAAAAAAAAAAAAAAAGGCATTGGCTGAAAAATGAGAAAAAACAGAAGGGACAAAAAAAGGTGCCTGACGGGAAAACTGAGATGCGAGGAAATGTGCACGATTGGCTGAGGCTGTCTCATTCGTACACACACGCGCACACACACACACACACACAGACAGCAGCTGAAGATGTTCCGGCATAGATTCATCAATAAAATGATGCGCAGTCCGACCGCAGCTCCTTCATCTATCATGCAGCTGCACAGAGCCCCTTCCTCACTGTCCAATATGGCTGAAACACCTGCTAAATCCCCATCTTTCCTCCCACATGTGCACACACACACACACACACACACACACACACACACCCTTTCTAGGTCTTGCAGACCCAGCAGAATATCCCCGATGCTGTTGTACTGTCCTTACCCCGAACAAAAGAAATCAGGTGACCCTATTGGCATCCGATAGTCACGCACACTCCCCTGCTACACACACACAATCCATCTATCAGTCTCAGTCAATGTGTTCCAGCAGAGTGGGAGGTAAATAAGGAGCCGCCGCATTGACTCGTTACAGGAACCCGTGGTCTGTTTGATTACATGTAACATGCGAGAGCCGCGGAACAAAGCGGTGGTGGCAGCTTACAATTCCCTGGTCGCGTGCTCCCTCCCACTCGCCTTCGCTCGCCTCCAATTTTCTTTCTGTCACTCCCTCATCTACTGTTCCCCGCTTTCGCTCTGACCCGGCCTCCCTTGTTCGTTGCCCCTCCACCCGGCGCACCTCTTCTTGTAATGCATCAGATTTTTTTTGGATGAGGCTCCTCTCTCTTCCTCTCCCCCCTCCCAACACTGGCCTTCCTGTTCCTCTCCTGTCACGGCACCTGTGCCTCTACCTTCCCCTCCCCGTCTTCGCCCCTCCTCTGGTCAGAAAATGACATCGTCCCTGAGGCCTGAGGCGAGAGAGTGTCGCCGCGCTACGCCTGCCGTCTTCACAAATCACTGTGACCTTTCGCACTCGCAGAGGTCACAGTCGCCTGATCCAACAAAGCGCAGGTCCAGGGCTGTCCTTGCCAGCCGAAGATGGACCGGTGCACTGGGCCCGGCAGTGGCAGCAGAGCAGAAATAAGCCTGCATCAATCACAGACAATTAGTCGCAATTGATGCCTGGGAGGGTGGATTGCTCCTCCACTGCCAGTCTGGCAATTGCTGGTAAACCCAATATTAGTCAATCAGATAGCTCCTAAGTACTAATTATATGATTCAGTAATCACATGACATATGAGAGGAGTTTGGTAATGAATAGATATTTTGATTACGTTGCGTTAAAAGTCAGCAGTAAGCAGAAATACCAACGCTTTGCATCTCGGTACAGCAGTTTTTGTTTGTTTTTTTTAATCAAATGATACTTCACTGAACGTTCTGGATAACAATGTAAGTGACGACGTGAAGTTAAAGATTCAAACGAAAATGAAAAAAGGAAAAGTTTGCTTCAAAATACACACCCTCGCCCGCAGACAGAACATCGATAATGGATGACGCTGCGAAACCTTGACATTTTGGAACACAGAATATCAGCGGGGGATGTTTTCAGTCCGACGTCGGTATCTTGACTCGGACTACTTACGGAAAGATTGGGATTTCAAGAAGTGCATCTGCGGTCGAGGTTAAGGTCAGACAACCGAAAGGTTTGTGGTCGAGGGAGAAGAAAAAGCTCTGGAGGGTTGGACCAAAAACAACGCAGGTTTTAAAGGGTGAACGCTTAAGTATGAACTTGATGGAAAGATGCAAGTGGAAGCCAAAATCCCCCCCGGGAAGTGAAAATTGAGGTGAGGATTTGACCAAGTGAGTTGAAAATGTTTCAGCTTGAAAGGAGAAAAATTGCGCTCATGACAAGAAACCGCAAATGGGTTCACTGAGGCAGCGGTCTCCAGCGTAAGGGCTGGACCCTTTTCACTTCCTCTCGCCAACCTAAGACTCTAAAAACTTTTAGTTTTTCACCTCACTGCTTAAAAGGCTTCCTGTGCTAACGGTGAGCTTGACCGAAACTACTTATGGAAAGACTGTCATTTCAAAAAAAAAGGTAAATGTGACTCATATATGACTAGACAACCAAAGCTCCTGGTAAATAAAGATCGTGGTCAAGTGAAAGAAGCCAACATTTTTTGACGCTCCGAAGGGTCAGGCCGAACGCAGCGCAAGATTTCAGAGGTGAAAACTTGCACATGAACTCGCTGAAAAGATGCAAGTGGAAGCCAAGATCCTCCTCGGGAGTGCAAATTGAGGTGAAGATCTGACCGAGCGGGGTTGAAAAGATTTCTGCTTGGACGAGGAAAAAAAAAGCAAAAAAAAAAAAGAATCGCGCTCATGCCAAGACCTTTATGACTCCACAACAGAGACGAGAGGAGAGAAAACTGAAGACAAACAAATGAATCATGAGTTCCCGGTAAGTTTCAGAAGATGAGTCGTATGCCGAGCTGTCTCACACACACACACACACAGACGGATGGACGGACAAGGTCGACGGGTACACTGAGGCAGAACTCAGGCCACATAAATGAGAGACACTTTGCATCCCATAACTACCACTTTTTACTAACTTTGCTACTGACAAGGCATCCTGTGCTGACACTCAGCATTGGAGGCAGAATTACACTTTATAAGCGCCTTCTCAGACACACTTCCACCAAGGCTTTATGAGTCATTTTACGGCACTTTCAACCTTTTAAAGCTGACTTGAAAACTCAAGGACCTGTCACATTTTAAGTTGATCTTTCAGCGGTGGGTGGGTGGGGGGGGGGACCCTTCCCTTCCCTGATAAACCGCTGTGTATTTCTGTCTGGTTTAATAGCGCTAAAACTGGGACTTCATCCCAAAACTACCACTCGGCATCATGGAGAATCATGGGCGGAAAATGTCAGCCGTAAATTTGAAATCACGTCCCGGCGCGGGGCGCTCCGGCGTAATAAGGCTGCGGGTAAACAATGGGCTGAAAGCCTGCCAAGAACACAGTGCAGTCGGTTCTGACCGGCCGTTCTGACACGACAGGGCATCAAACAAAAGCTCCGGCCCGCACAAACAGGATGATCCCACAGGTTACGGCCGGGGATCTCCATCACTCCGGCTCCTCTCCATCACTCTGCCTCTATTGTTCTGTACCTGAGCGCGGTGCCCTCTCTCAGCTTGCTGCAGAATGGATGGATGCAGAGAAAGAGGGAGGGGAGGGAGGAGAGGGGGAAGTAAATGAGATCCCGATGAGATGCCAAGGTGTGTTAGCTGTGAGGTGCAGGGAATGAGAGAAGCGGCCTGAAGGGAGGGAGGGAGGGAGGGAGGAGTGGCTAGATTGACTGTGTGTGCGAGGTGCCGGTATGGGGTAGTGGACACCCGGTCGTATTAGTGTTTGCTAAGTCAGCTCGGGATGCTGGAAGCGTGTACAGGGGAGGGGAGGAAGAGGAGGATGACATATGAGAGGAGAGTGGGAAGACGAACAAAGGAAAATGGGAATACAGAGGGGGGAGAAAGAGGAGTGGAGCGAGAAGGAAGATGTCGAGCAAGGTAGTCCTGGCACATGACGAGAATTAAACGAGAGCAAGGCAAAGTGGAACGTGGGTAAAAGCTACTTGAGCACTAAAAAAGGGCACATGGGTAGTCTGTGAAAGAGGAATTTTATGAATAGCGATCAAAAAGTCACATAAATCCTGAAGGTTTTAACAAAACCCCCCAAAATTCCTTATACAGCCAAGACTTACACGCGCGCTACCTTTGTTAAACCCATCTCCCGTGGTAGTTTGGCACTCGAAACCGGATGCGTGTCGACAGGTAGCTAAATTGCCTCAATTAACATGGACGCCATGGCGGAGAATTTTTTCAAGGAGGAGGAACTCTCCCGAGTGGGTTTTTTTCCCCCCCCTATCTCCCCAAATCCTTAGGAACAGCGGGGAGGAATCGCTGCCAATACCAGCCTTCAGGAGCACATTGCTTTCGCAGCAATTAATCGCTGTCACAACATCAATTAAACAAAAGCTAGCATCCAAATCCTGGCTACCCAGCATTCCAGGGAACCCAATCAATCTGGCACGCGGGTCCTCGTGAGATGAATCCAAAGAGCGTGCGAGCGTTCGGATAAACGGGAGGCCCTCAAGTACCAGGAAATGTCGCACCATGCATGTATGCGCATGTGTGTGTTTCATGAGAAAGCCTGCATGCGAGCCCAACACGTACGTGTCAAGCGAAGCCTGTGCATTGATCCAGACATGCGTGTGTGCCGGTGGAGTGCATTATGCGTGTGTCAATGATGTATGGCTGCGAAGTGTGTGAGCTTGCCAAATGTACTTTATCTATAGAGCAGAAGTAGGTTACTGTATATCTGTGTGTGCGTGTGTGTGTTTGGCACATGCATGAGTGTGTATCCGAAACCCACTCAGCCGCACCTGGCCAATAAAACCACCCTTTTTTTTTTTTTTTTTTAAAGAAAGAGCCCGGGGGGGTTCTGAAGCCATTATGTTGGTTTCCACTTCACAATCTCAGAACTGATGATAGGATCACTTCCCCGAACACACTCTCTCACACACACACACACACACACACTAGAGCAGCTCTGTGTGGGAGTTTGAGCTGATATATAAGTTGCGCAGGTTCAGTTTGTGTGTGCAGGAAAGTGCTCGTCTGTGGCAGTCGGCCAGGCTCGCCGGCAAACTGCTGGACCCCAGCAGCTCCCCTCACTCTCTGACACCCTTCGGTGCAGATGCACAGGGGCAATTAAACAAGCCCACAATTCCAAATCCCCATCCCACACCGGCATTAAATCTTGATAAAACCACTCAGCAGGGTTGTGCATTGTCGTCTCCCCCACCCCTACTCCTCCTCCATCGCTGTGTTGGTACTGATGGGAAAGACAGAGGAAGTGTCAGAGAATAACAGCTGCCCAGCTGTTTGGAACTGACTTGTTGGGAGAGGAGCTGTGCTGGAGAGAAAAAAATGGAGAGGAGAGGATAAGCAGTAAGGCATCAGCCCTAATGCGTCCTGTCGTCCGTGCCACAGCTACGGCAGAGTATGGAGAGAGAAAAAGACAAAGAAAACCAGTTGCACGGAGATACCGTGACAACACAAAAGCCCAGCACAAGATCCAAATCTTTGTGACAACACACCGGGGATCTCACCCTCGCAGCGAGAACGCTCTCCTGAACGGAACTGACTTTTCCTTTCAGAATAAATCAGGAACGGGGACGGTGAAGCGGACAGCGGCTCTGTACTGTGTGGCAGCAGAAATGTAATTGCGCCTCAGTTTGTGTTTAGAACGCAAATCCTATAAAAACAACTTGTCCGCGTCATGCACCGCGTTCCCCGTCTCTCTCTGCGAGGACTGACGGAGACGCTGGAAATTTAAAAAAAAAAAAAAAACTGCACGGGTTTTTGTTTTTTGTTAACCTCCCGTACAGCAAGTGTCATGTATTATTTAATTTTGATTCAGTGGCAGTTTAGTGACGAAGCAGCTGACAATCGGATTGAATCGTTTCTGTGCGCATTTTCGGGGTAAGACGCCGCGAGTTCACGGAGCTCAGATGCGTAAATCTGTCAGCATTCTGATGACGCGTCTCTCTCGGTGGTCAGGAACAAATTTGGTTTAATAAAGGACAAAAAATACTTTAAATGCTGTATATCTCCATACTCATCATTGGGAACAACACACCTGCGTCTCCTCACAGGACAAGCGCAGATGCCAAACTATCTCCGCCGCGGACATCTGTCTGTGGATCAACGCTGGCCGCTGCGGAGACCAGTTTGGACACAACCGAGCCAAAAAAATAAAGGAAATTAAAGCCCACACACAAACACACACACGTCCCCACATACCTTCTTCGGCGTGACAGTCTTCTTCCAGGTTCACCAATAATATCCAAAGCACCGAAATCAGCGTTTTACGGAGATCCATGTTTGTCTGGCCAGTTCCGCGGGGCTCTTGTCATCTCTCTCCAGCCTGCGCGCAACGCACCGCAGCAAGAGACGCACTCAGTGTTTCGGAGCGGAGCGGAAGCCGTCTGGGCAAATAGTGCGGGAGCCACTGAGCCACACGGCCTATTTCATATCTCGGGGGAGGGTTTAACGCGCGAGATTGACACCGAGCGAGCGCAATGGAGACGGGCGCGGAGGCGAGGGTACGGGAGGGTCGTCCTATCACCGAGCAGCGACCTGAGGCGTCCGCGCCAGGTGTTTCCACCACAGTCAACAGAGTCTAACGCGCAGCGCTGCCGTTCTCCACACACTACAGAGAGGGGTGTCGGTGAGTCAGGGACCTTTTGTGGATTTAGCTGGCTGCTGGAGAGTTTTACGGAGGATTACATTTCTCCGCACTTGTTTTATGAGCTCACTGTCTTGGTTGTGGAGATTCGGTTTAGTTTGGTGAGTTCAATTCACACAAACAAACAGGCGCCGGAGAACAAGAGCATCTTAGTGTAAATCAGTGGAACAAACTCTTGACAGACTTGTCAGTTACATATGAACACTTAAAGGGGCAGTATGTTGTACTGAGGAAGCAATTCAAACTCAGAATCTTAATATGTACACCATTAATGAGGTAATAATACAAACTCATAATTGCTTTTTTCCCCCATAAGGGTATAAACAAGAAAAATAAGGTCCCCAGAACACTGTTTGCAGTGATAAAGCTGGCAGGGTCCGCCACATATAAACAAAGTATAGATAAAGGAAGGTCAGTTTGTTTATTCAGTCATGAAAACAAAGAGATCTCCGAATGTTATGTTGCATTCGGAGGTCGATAC
The DNA here is from genome assembly GCF_904848185.1 of Acanthopagrus latus. NCBI lineage: Eukaryota > Metazoa > Chordata > Actinopteri > Spariformes > Sparidae > Acanthopagrus > Acanthopagrus latus. The sequence goes on along the minus strand of NC_051041.1, from coordinate 6,569,427 downwards.
TTCTCTACTGGCAGGACGGCAGCTAGCGGAACAAGCTACTGCTAACGTGAGTTGTTTAAAAGCTTTATTTTTAGTAAACTCTGTGAGACCCTGGTCACACTATGAGCACGTTGTGTCGAGCCTTCTTAGTGTTTTAAAAATATAGATTTGATGCTAGCGTAAAAAATGCCTGTAGCACTCCCAGTGAAAATGAGTTTGACCCGAAAACGAAAATACGGTGAATCCTAAAAGTGCCTTTTTTATCATAATAATGCTTTTACACAAAGGTTTGACTCATATACATTCACAAAAAAAAGCCTAGGTTGCATTTTGACGAGAGTTTCACTTCAAAGGAACACAGACTGCATCATGGGACAACATCAGTGTTGGAAGAGCTGCTTACAACTGCACAAGACTCAACAAGCAAGGACGTCACTTTGTGTTGAGCAGTGGTGGGAACATAAAGGGTGAGATGAAGTCACCGAAACCTACAGCAGGTGAAAAAAACATGTCAAAGTTTAGGTTTTTATGTACAGAGGGGCTGGTGCTCTTACAATGAAACAAATCAAGGGCTTTTCAAAGGCAACGTGTTTCAGAATTAAAGGCCAATAAATCATAAGGATTTTTAAATATCCCAGTCCGACCCGGCACCGCTCTCAAGGGCGCCACTGTGTTGGAAACAATTTTAAAGAGCCTTCAACATGTGTGGTTTCAGGCGATGTAGTGAGGAGGTTGTATAAGGTCAGAAAAGATAATCACAGGGGCAGGGAGATGCATATGGAGAATCGACATTCATTTCACTTCCTTTGTTAGTTAGGATTAGGTTTAGGATGAGATTCATGACAGTTTCAAGCATGTTTGTGCAGCTGGGACTGCTGATATGCATGAGGAGGATATCAAGTCCCACAGGGGTGACAACCGTGTACATGCATGACAGAAATATCATTTATGGGGGGAAAATATCATTTCAAATCTTTTTTTTTTTTACATCAGCGTGACCATTAAGAGTGAAGCTGGACACAGGCCCGGTCTCGTTAGCCCGAAACAGCTGACCAGAGGTGCTGCCAAGATGGCTGCCAAGTGGCGAGACTTCGAGGTCAGTCAGTTTTTCAGTTCTTTTGTCAGTTTTCTCAATATTTTTCTTAAAAAGGGGAGCCACAGTTAGCTTAGCTGATTGACGAGCTAATGTTGCAAATGATCAAGAGGCTGAGGTGATGAAAAAGATCCTATGTACAGAAACAAACATTAAATACTATTAAGAAGACGTACGAAACTAGGTTAAAGGTGAAAAGTGATGTCATTAACTGAACTACTACATAGAAATCACCCTACAGTAACATATTACATATTTACATACAACCTTAAGATTACTTTGTTTTATGTTAAATGTGTTTTTGATAATTCCTTAAAGGAAAAAACTCTATTAGTATGTGTCAGTGTCCCCAACTCACAAGAAAAACACCCCCAAAAATTCCTCTCAACATCAAATTTAATCAGCATAATTGATATAACTGAAGATTTTCTTTGCGCACACACTCTTGGCAAATTGACTTGAGATCATTTCTGTAATGGAAATCACCTCCTTCTCGGGGGGACTATTGATTTGATGCGTTTTAAAGTGAGCAGTCGTGTTCATAGTTTTCCGCACCGAGCAAACGCTATCAAGCTTTTTCCGGGTTTGTGTGTGTGTGTTTTTTCTTTTTTTTTCAGATGGACAAGGAGATGTATTGAAGCGCGGAGGTGATGTTTCAAGAGTTTGCATCACTGCAACACACAGACTACACTCAACAGTCCCCCCGGTCTGTCTCTTATCGGCGTAGTCACACACACACACACAACCGGAATTGATCACCCTCTCAGTTTAGCTTGGAAAAGCAATACAGTTTATCGCTGATTGACAAGCAAGATATCGAGAAAACTAGTGATGTGACCACAGTTCAGCCTCTCAAAGAGCACCTCGCCACCATATGCATTTTTAAAAAATCATGACACAGTTCATTTAAAATTTCAGACGGATCATCGCGAACATTCAGCTCCCGTAATTGAATTCAGTCGAAGTGGCTTTCTTATTCTTTTCTGCTTGAAGTGGCTCGGCAAAATTACAATGACTTAATAATGTGGAATTCTGTCCATTCATCAGTGTAATTATTGTAAGGATCCTTCTAGTTTTACTTACTAAACAGTGAAACGGGCACATTCCTGATTAAAAAAAATAGAGTTTAGGTCACTCTTATTTTTTCGGCTCTTGATCAGACAGTTGAGGTTCAAAGGCCGACGCTGAAACTTCCTCGAAAACATAAAGCGGCTTTAATGATATGCAGCCTCCACTTGGCAGCTCCTCAGTATGTGCAGCCAGGCGCTGCTATTTAGCCACTTTTCAAACTTTAATGACGTGCTAATGAAAAGGCTAGTCAGCACACCTAATTTTCCCCTTAAGCAAGCCCTGCAACGGCCGGACATAAAACAGCTCCGTAATAAATGTAATAAGTACTTTTAATACCACTCACACACTCACACACACACACACACACACGTATACACAGCCCACACTCCCTCCTATATGCTCCATAATCAACGGTAAGACTCATTATCGTCGTTGTTACCCAGCCCCCCTGTCGCCACTCTCTCCACTCAACCACATGCTCTCTCACACACACACACACACACACACACACACACAGATTATGGGCCATCAGGCTGACTGATCCTCCCCAGCAGGGGGGCTGGTAGCCTCAGTTCTGGGAGCTGATGAACATGATCATCTGTCCTCCTCTGTGGTCATTACTCACCAAGGACAGAGGCCAACAGCCCCACTCACTCACTCACTCTCCCTCCCTCCCTTCTCTCCTCCTCCTCACAGTCCATTTACCTGCGTTCACACAACACACTGTCCTTTGTGCCTCTCGCTCTCCCGCCACACGTCCGCCGCGACCACATCTGCCACGGAAACTGTGTCAATTTTGGGCGTTTTCCGCCGCGGTGCTGAGCACTCGCTGAAGTGGCGTGTCCAGACTTTAATTTTGACGTGGGCGGCCCGAATCTGGTTCACGCAGGTGCAGCCTGAAACATGTATTAATCCAACGCTTCTGTCTCCGGAGCCACCGATATGACAAACGATAAAACGCTGTTTACCCTGTTTAGCATGCAATTTTGCACTGTTAGCTGCTGACACGAGCAGATGCTGCGGATGCTCAAGTAGCCGCTAGAAGTCGGCAACTTCTGTTTCGACAGGAATACTTCTCTCCTGCTCTGCCCTTCTTCTTCCTCATGGTTGCTGTTTAGAGCCACGTTTGTGTCGTTTTTGAACCTTTCACTTTACCTTTCTTGAAGCAGCAGTTTGAGTTAAGCTCATAGCTAATTGTGGAAATCACAATTTTCTCTCGCACTTCATGTATAGGGAGAGGAGAGACAAGGGTAACTGACCAAACACTCTTTATAAGTGATTTCTGTTAGATTAGGGATCTTTTTATTCTCTCTTATTCTAATAAACATGTATCCCTTGTGGCAGCTTTTTAAGTTTTAGATTATGAATATACATTATTTCCGTCTTGTACCACTAGGGGGAACTCCACAGATAATAGTGGAGAAAGATCAATAGACCCACCAGTTGAAAAAACTACAATGCCCACATTTGTGGTATTGATGGAACATCGGGATGTACACTTTTTTACTAGTGTTTGGACAACAGTTGAGCTCTATGTCCCGGAGGAATAACATATATTAGCTTTGGCTCCACACTCTGTATGCTACCAGCGATTTAGTCTTTCCAAGGATAATGTTGACAACAGTATAAATACTGAACACAGGCAGCCTGTCTGAGAGAAGCCTTCAGCTCCATTTTACTTGATTGCTTTGTGCACACACATCACTTTTCCCCTTTTGGCCTCTGTCAACACATGCCAACACGAGCGGGCTGAATCATCTGCACTCCCCCAACACACCACCAGCCATGTGGTTGTATTATTGATCAGATGCACAGTCGCTGGGGAAAATAAGAAAAAGATGTAAATCACAATCTGATAGCGTACAGAGAGGGGGGAGGGGTGATGAAGCGGTAAACAGATGTCAATTCCAGCGCGTGTACACTGGTTAAGAGTACGTCCACAGTAAGCTGGCTGAAGCTGGAAATGCTGTTTACAAGAACTACCTGGAATTGGGGTCGCTTTTGTAAAGACCTCTGCTCCGGAGAGCCGCGATGACCTCGGGGGCCGCGTGCCGTGTAATTCCAGCCGGGGATCTTTGTCGCATGTCAGCCCCGCTTCACATTTCCTGAATGTCCAAATATTTTTCTTTATCCACTTCCACTCAATCCCATGCTTTTCACAACGATCCCCTGCTATATGCTGCGCTTCAACATGACGGTGAAGTCATCTCACAGTCCAAACTAATAGAGATGAAATACAACAGCTGATAGCATTGATCAAGTCAGAATATGATCATTATAAGTGATTATTGGCTATGATTTGGGGTTATTCTCTGGTTTGTTGAGTAGGTACGGTGGCTCAAAAAATATATCTGAAATACGTCTGGGTTTCTTCAGAAAAATATTCTTCTTTCTCTGTGAGCACGGTAAAACGAAACTAAATGTTCTGAAATGTTTTTGACAGTTTGAATCAGAGGCCACTTGAAGTAGTTTGTTCTATCAACGCAAGATGACCTATTACTCAAAATGTTCACCTCCCATCCTTTGGTATTAAAAACAGAAAACACATATTAGTTATGTAAGGAAGTACGGTGGCCCTGAGAGCTCAACACAGGGCAAGAAAGACAGTGCAAATAGGCAAGTTAAAAACACGTTCCCACCAATTACTTGCAGCTTTTTTTATTTTTTATTTTCTGTATTTGGTTGTTTTTGTCTCACTCTGCAGCGTTAGTTTTTTTCAAATTGGTGAGAATGTTTTCTTAATATGCTTGTGTTTCTTTTCGAGTTGCAGTGCATTGAACTCTCAGGGCCACCGTAGATTAGTGCAGATCAAGCCATACTGCAGACAGGAGTCTCTCAGTGATGACTGAAGTGACAGCTGTCTTTCATGAGTGGGTCTAACACATACACAGTTTATGTTGAGTAGATCCATTTTATATGTCCTGTAAGTCTCCAGTAATGATGGATTAGGTAGTAATGGACTACATGTTATCAGAATCATTTAATCATATAAAAGAAATACATCTAATTAGCCTAGATTATATCTGAAACTAGAGTGGCAGCTGCTTAATGTTAATTTAAAGATCGCCATATATGTGACTCGCATCAGTGTTTACAGACTCATAGATACCAGCCAAGATCCCTGTATTCTTCCATGAGAAATCAACCGAAACATTGACAAACGCCCTATCTTGTGCCGTTAAAGAAAGCGAGAAAAAGATCCCGCATTTTTCCGGATCTGCACCAAAATCTTATGCGGTCTATTCTGGACTGAGACCCATCATCCATCTGAGTTATATTGAATTCCGTGCAGCAGTTTTTGCGGATATCGGCTGGCAAACCAACCGAGCGACAAACAAACGGACACGGGTGAAAATAAAACCTCCTTGGTGGAGATAATTACAAAAAAAATGATGTGTGATCTGTATTCAGAAAGTAATCTGACCCAACTCTTGGTATCACCGTATTGTGATCAGTGTGGACATGGCGCTAGCTTGGACACCCACGCTGCCCCCCCTCCCTTCCCTTTTCTCCTCCCGCTGCATAATGTCACAGTAATGTTTTTTTTTTTGACACCCTCTGGGATTTAAGAGAAGCGTAGGAGGAGTGAAAGGGGGGAGAGTGGGCGGTGTTTGTGGGTGGGAGGTGAGAAGGGAGAAAGGGAGGGAAGGGGAAGGAGGAGAGGAGAGGAGAGTAAATGGGACGATGGAGGGAGCGGACCTGTTTGATAACAGTAGGCCACCAGTCCCAGATGTATTGTAACATAGCTGTTATTCCCAAGACAGGACCCTCTAAACGCTGCCAAGTGAAAAGGTGTTAATGTGTCTTTGAGAGAGATGTGCGCCTACACACATGTAGTACACTCACACACACACACACACACACACACACACACTCACACAGCAGTGGTGACAATAACAGATATGAAGTATTTTAAACAGGCAGAGGGGAGCAGGCGTCACTCTTTTCTTTATCCAGACGGGCGTGCCGAGGAATCGCCGTTCCCTTTATGAGACGATTAGCCGCCAGGCGTTAATCACACCGACATCTCGTAATGAAATTAGATTAGCGGTATGCTCCGACAATATCTCCGGACAGATTGTTTTTATTACCTTCATTAGTATTTCTCTAATAGGCTGTTTGTGGTTTGTTAAGTGGATTTATTGCAATCATACTTTTCCTTTTATTAATGCCAATGAGATGATAACCTTTATGGGTGGGCTGGACTGTAAATCAGACTTGGAACGTGACGTGTGGTGTCAGAGCGAGGTCAGAGTGAGGAGAGGTCGTAGTTCATAAACCGGATTGACAGGGAGGTGGAGCGCTGTACTGCTAATCGGCACCGACAGGAAGTGTACACTCGGTATGGGCGCTACACGTTGCCATCAGACAGCCCTCCCCTGCGGGACTACATTCCCTCGACCGCACAACGTCCGTATTCCTACGCATGAGCACAGCTGTGCCTACACTGCATTGCATTACCCAGCTGCCTGCCAGCAATGTAAAGCACTGAAAATGTTCAAAAAGGATATATATTTTTCTAGGCGTGCCTTCCTTAACTTGGCTAAAATATGTCTTCTCTACATCGGACTCATTTTGCAGGACAGTGTTCCTCCTCCCTGCCGGGGCTACGTGCTGCTTCTCCACTGCAGGTAATATACTGACAATGCATAAGTGCCTCATAAAACCCCACATGAAAAGACCTGAACTATAACTTATAGAGTTAACCAGGATGGTGTGGAGATACTTTTTATCATTACGTCAGCCTGGTTTGAGAAGCAGGTCACGCTGGTGTCCCAGTGGCTCGTCCTGGGAGAGAAGCGGGTAAAGCGGCCCACGGGAGGACGACTGCCATCAACTAATGAGTGCTGGTGTCGCAATTTGTTCCGGGTACAGGAGTTTATAGTGTCGTCAAGGTCGTGTGAAAGAGTCGCATGAGGACAGGACGTGGTCTCAGCAGAGGAAGGGCTCAGATTCTTTACTTAATAGATAAAGGTAGCAACACAATGATGTAAAAATAACTCCATTACAAGTCCTGTATTCAAAATCTGAGTAAAAGCACATAAGTATTATCAGGAAAATGTGTATATGTAAGTGTCAAGAGGAAAAACTTTATTTTCATATGTGACATTATCAGATTGTCAACAGTGATGCAACGGTGTACAATCAACAGTTTATTGTTGTCAGGTTTTCGAGGTCTACTTTATCTACTTTATTCAAAGATATTTAGTGTCAAGAAAAAAGTTCAGCGACATAAAATCTTCCTAAATTTTATCAAATTATTTATGTTGGAAAGGTTTGCCTCTCTGGGTTTTGACCAGTTATTTCGGTGAACAGGAAAAATACTCCTTGGTGAAACATCTGACATTTGAACCAGGATTTCCAATTGAACTTCTGTAAAGTCAAATTATGGCAGAAGGGAAGTGCTTCTGCCGCTGTGCAACCAAAACAGGAAGAGGCATCGTTCAACCTGGTCACCATCTACAGGTGATGGTGGAAACGCTACACTGCAAAGGAGGAGGCAAAGATAGCAAGGTAAAACAAAAGTGAGCATACGTGCGTTCACCGGATGGTGTTGTGTCCAAGTCTGTTACCCTGCTGATGTGTGTTTCCTCTCGCAGCCGGGATTCTTTCTAACAGATTAGTATGAAACAAAACCTGCATCACAAAGAACTGAGATTGTTACAGTTGTTTGTTTTTGGACAGATGCGAGCTGAAGCCATGCTGCTAACGCTGTCTTTGTGACAATGGTATAACAGTGATACAACCCTGGGGAGGAGGGAGAAGTTGAAAAGTTGTACTTGTACTCAAGTCCAAAAATAAAATGACTACATATTTGACATTTAGAAGCTCCGATCTTAAATGCTCCCCAATCCATTTCAGCATTCCACCAACCTTAAATATTCATTTCAAACGGCGCTTGATGATTAAGCAGCTTATAGTACTCGCCGTACCTCTTCCCCTGGATGTTGTTATGGCTGGACTGAAATTAATTCTCTCAGAGCAGCTGCCACGTATCTCGCTCTGGAATTAGACTCTTCAATTAGCTTGATAACACCACTCGCGGAAGCTGTGGCCAAAAATAAAGAATCTCATGTAATTGAGGTGATGTTGCTTTTGAAGTGGCACTGTTTCCAGACGGGGGACGCTGCTTTACTCCTGACCTGACATTTCTGCCTGAGCACTTAGGCAATTGGAATAACAAGGCAGCACAGCGGGTCTGGATTTTGAATGCTAGTCACAAACAAGATCTCACTTACACCATTTTCGCTTCCAATTTTCTGAAGTTAAGAGGACAGGAACATTTGAAAAAAAAAGAAAAAGAAACGGAAAAAAAAAAGAGATTATAATAAGTGCTAAGCCATCCTGAAAAGTATTAGATAGCTTTTGGCAAAAGAGATAAACATGAGACACAAATCCTGCTCTGTTGTTACTGACCAACTTTTTATCTTTCTCCCGTGAAACTCATCGTTTAATTTCGTTTGCCGGAGGGGTGAAAGAAGGGAGGAGAGTGGAACAGAAGTAAAAAGACGGGCAGATGGACACCGAGACAGAAAAAAAGGTGTGGAGTGAAATGTAAATTTGAGTAAAGGACTTAAAAAGAGCAGGAGAATGAGGGGGATGTCGAGGCGGCAAAAGGAGGACACGGTAATGGCGGGGCCAAGCCAACTGTCAAGTAGCCATGTGGCAGTCTGCAGATAAGGCCTGTGACTAAGTAATCAGGAATATACAGTGTGATCTACTGCTCGCCGACACATTCCCCGGATATGACATCTGCCCGGCGGCCTCATTTCTCAACCACAGCAGGCCGGTTCTGAGGCGGCTCACTCGGCGGGAACTGAATCCGATATCGTTCCCTCCAAAGGATTGTTATTCCAGCCACCACTGCTCCTTGCGCCGGTATTTTTAAATATCAACACAGATAGCACAAACCTATCGTGACTTTAGATAAAGTTCAATTATACAGTTTACACGGGCGGCTTTGGTTCGCATGGAGCCGCGTGCGTGCGTGCGCGTTCGTCTTTAGAGGGATGATCCTTTTATATTTAAATCTGCGTGCGAGTGTGTGTGTTTGGTAGTTTTCAGGGTTGCGGGGGCGGTTTATCAGACGGCTGAATACACTCTGTGCAGGTGATGGGAGATTAGGGAACGCCACTGTTTCCAATTTTTAGAGCCGAGTTCAGACAGCCGGGAAAATGGAACAACTGTGACTTATTTTGCTTTTTCCTTCACCTCCATTTCCTTTTTCGATAACCACCTTTCCCCCCCCCCACCTTCCTGCTCCTCCTTTTCACCCTCTGCATACCCTTCTCACTTCTTTTCCTCCTTCCTACTGGCTTTGCTTTTCCTACCGCAGTTTCTTCCTGCATTGACGGCAGTGCAAAGTGATGTCTCCATTCAAGCTTTTTTTCTTTTCTTTTTTTTTTTTTGCAGTTTGAGAAAATTAAAAACTTAAATTGTTCATCATTAAAAATGTAAGAGGGGAAAAGATAAAAAATACAGCAGTGTGTTTCATCTTTATTGCAAACAGTGGTGGTGGGGGGGGGACACATGTTAGGCAGTGTGCCAAGAGTTTGAACCATCAACACAGCCAAACAAGCAAAAAAAAAAATAGAAAACAACTGTGCTGGCTCCAGCTGAGAGGGGAGAGCACCACAAAGTGTGTTCTGCTGGAGTCAGACCCCACGGCAAATCGAAATTCTGTGCTCTTAATAAACCAGAGCGATTCCAGCAGCCATTAACTGCAGTTTTTTCTTTTTCTTTTTTTTTTTTTTTTCTAGGGTCATGTAAATTTTTCATCCCCTCGTGGAGACAAGGTGAGGGAGGGGAGGGCATTGAAAAAAAAAAAAAATCAATTGATTTAAGAATGAGGGGGAAATGGAGAGAAAGAAGAAGAGGGAGAGAGGGGAGCAGTCGAGTGAGAGTGAAAAATATGTTGGTCTGTCAGCAGGGGCTGGATGTCTCGGGAGACACCGGCGGGAATACATCACGAGAGACAGATTATATTGCAGTGGTATCCCTCTTTTCGCCTGCGTGAGTGTGTTCAGGTTGCAAACACACACACACACACACACACAGTTAGTGTGTCCATGTAGGTAATTTCTTGATATCTTGTTCGAAAACTCTTGTGTGGTTACCTCAAAGTCCTCAAGCTGAAGAATTACAGTGTTTTTGTCTTTTTTAGAGGGATGAGCAAGGACACCATCGTGTGTATCTTTATCACTTAAACCAAATAAATGATCCGTATCTGTGTCAACAAGGCGTCATCTGGCAGGTTTTAGCGCTGTTGCGTCAACCACAGATTGTACTAACCGCCACTCTCTCTCCCAGGTGGATCAAGTGAGGGGTGGCTCAGCGAACTCCGATCAAACTGATAAACCAAGACTCTGTTACTACACTGCCTATGTCTCGCCCAAATTGGTCTAATAATAAAGGTTTACTTCTTTGTGCACCTTGGAATTTGGTGATGTCCTGCCAGAAAAAAACACTAGTCTGTCACTACCAGGCCGCCATAGTGTTTTCTGTTTTGAAACAAATGATAAGCGAAAGCCAAATGTCGCCTAACTCCAAGTTTGTCACCAATCTGCAGTAGTGTCTATTGGCCCATTTGGTCCAACCTTTGTATTCTGGGTGTTTAAGGGTTTTTTTTTACCTTTAGAGATACCGCTGCCTTTTTCCTATGTTTTTTTTTCTTTTATTTTCAAATGTATTTTTGTCTTTCTACTGCACAGGAGGCCCTGTTTTGTGCACGGACCATCTTTCCAGTGGAGAAATACTTCTCAGAGTTGATCAGAAGCTGCTCTATTTATTATTTATCAGAAAACTATTTACAGAACAGCCTTTGCTTCAGGTCGATGCTTTTGATCACAAGAGTAAGACAAGTTGTTTTTTTTTTTTGAAGAGTGAGCTTTTTGTGAACTGGAATGCTAAAGCTTCGCCCGATGAGGGCTTTCCTTTACCACGTACAGATATCGACCTGTTATGTGGGCGTCTGTGGCTCAGGGGTGGAGCCAGCGTCTTGCTATCGGAAGTTCACTTGTTCGTTTCCCCTGGTCTGCATTTTGAAGTGTCCTTGGGCAAGATACTGAACCCCAAACTGCTCCTGATGTGCTGGTCAGCATCTCGCATGGCCGCCACCGCCATCAGTGTATGAATGTATGTGTGTATGAATTATTATAAGTCACTTTGGAAGGAAGCGTCTGCCAAATGCCCTAAAATGTAAATGTAATGTTGGTTTCATACCTGTAAACACGACATCAACTGTAGCAGAGACTTGTCATAGAACTATAATAAGGAGAGAGCTCTTTATGTCTGAATGCAGCCCACTGGAACATGTTCTCGATGTACAGCACGTCATTGTGGAGACACAGCTATTATTTTGGGAGAGACACCTCGACCTGGCTGTGAGACGCAGGGTTCAGCCTCGCTACACAAATACAGACAATATGTACCGTACACGCGTGGCGTGCTGTGTAATGAAGCGGCTTCCTAATGCAGGGCGCACAGGGTGTATAAATTAGATTACAGCTACAGGAAAAAAAGGTGGTTTAATAATAATCTTCCCCCGCCGCAATTAAGACGTAAAACTTTGTGCTCGCTGTAGTCATAGAAACACGCAAGAAATCAACTCTTCACCCTCCTGCCGCTCCTCATTATGAAGCATCAGTAGAAAATAATGCACACACGGAGACGCGCGCCGCGAGGAGCTGCTTGCACATCAGAGGGGAAGGATGAGAAGATAATTTTAGGGAAACAAAGAGGAACAAAAGATTCCAATTGAAAAGTTGAAAACAGGAGACAAGGAAAGAATTTAAGTACCAAAAGTACATACAGTAGAAGAAAAGTGCATAAAATCATTACAGAGAGAGATTCTGGATTCACATATCGGCGAGCCGTCGCGCTCAGGGGGTCCGGCATTGGCTGACAGTTGGCAGACATTGGGTTACCGTGGGGGCCGACTGAGGGGGACAATAAAGAGAGCGAAATATGCATGGCCAGGAGAAGAGAAAGAGACGGCCGCACAGCCAGACTCCTGCAGTGATGTGAGGCATTATCGAGGTCTATGACCGAGGTCAAACTGTTTTTATCACCCCTGTTTACTCCTCGGCGCCGGATGATGGGGACTTCAAATTGCACCAAGATTGGATCTTACGAAAAAAAAAATGAATATGAATATTATGGTTGGAGGCTGGCGATAACACCGGTCCAAGAGGTCCACTTAAAGCACAAGCCAATCTCATATCAATACACTGCCATAGATTGGACTGCAGCAAGAACTGAGGCATTCATCGCTGTTATCTTGAAGCTTAACAGATGGCAGATCTTCTTTCTTTTCTCTTTTTCTGGCCACTCTCAGAAAAAGAATCACTGGAGGTAGATTACAGCTGATAGCTCGGCGTAGAAAAAAAGCCTCTCACTGTGAGCTGTTTATGATTACAAAAGAGAGAGTTTGGATAGTTTTGTTCTGGCTGGAAATGATGCTCCAGTTTATACTGCGATGGAATATTAAAGGAACTGGAAGATTTCAGAGCAAGATGTCAGACCCAAAGAGGACTTACAGCCCGCCCAGTTGTCAGGATAAAATGCTGATAGTTAACATTTGCAAGCGTCATGCTACAGGATATTTTCTAAGGAGACCTCAGGACAGTTTCCAGCCGTGTTTACAGTGACAACAACCAGATATTTTTGATAGGGACTCTTAACATTTCTAGCCACACTTCCAACCCTAACTCCAAAACAGGTATTTCAAGCCAAAACATGATCTTTTCCTAACCCTAACCAAGTGTTGTTTGGGCCTTAACATAACTGAACCACAGTTACATACAGACACAAGCATAATATGTCATTTGCTATGTTATTAGTGGTGTGAAAATGGCCAGTATAGCTGTTAAAGGTAGCTTAGGGATGTTACCTGTTTCCTTTACTGAATACATTAAAAGTAGCCATTACATTTGCTAATTGTTTCCCAATTAGCAAATGCTTTCGAATGTAACTTCTATTCATTGGGCTAACGTCTGCTACCTGCTTGGCTGCTGTGCACTGGAATGCTGCTTGCTGTTATCTGTCAAAAACACAGAAACGTCCCGGTGAGCATACTTTAATGTCAGCCTGCCTTAAAGGGGTTTTTGATTGAAGTGATTATCCATTGGGGGAAGAAATGGCATTATTCAGAGAATGTCCGTGGGAAGCCAGTGAGGGATCATGTCCTTTTTGCAACATTGCGCTGGCAAGGGGAGGAGGTGAGGATATCATGGAACCCCACAGACACTGCTCGCCCCTGTTAAAGCATCTTGTAGGCTGATTAAAAAAAAAAAGTCTGGTGACATTTTGTAGCACATCTGTGAAGTAAGGAGTGACACAGGAAATTGAACTTTTGAAAAAAAATCCCACCAAAAAAAGCTTCACCCACAGTGCATGCAATCATTATGGGACAGGCTCTCTGGGAAACATTGATTGGCCTTTCAGTAGGAATGATTTCTATGCAGCCACAGTTACCAAGAGAGACCAGATACAAAAACACAATTAGCATCTAAAAATTCTCTTCAAAATTGCTGCTGGGGAAAGAAGACACGCAGGCAACACCTAGCCAACGTGTTGCGTCTCTGTGAACAGTACGGTCAATTAAGGAAATCCACACAACAAGCAATTGTGACTCGCTAACTCCGCTAGAATTTCTCCAGCATACCAAACTTTTAAAACTGCTTGTGTAAGAGAGTGGACACAGGACTTCCTCTCTGCCACTTCAGCAAAACTTTCTCTGTTTTTTTTGTTTTTTGTTTTTTTTAATCGTGTTTCCGGGGCTGTCTGTCAGTCCTTTAAAAAGGAAGCTGTCGAGTCTCAACATCGGCGTGTTGACATTACCCGACAACTTCCAAACACGCACGGCCACTTGAAGCTTTGCTTTATTTACAAGTACAAGATAAGAAGGTGTGTCAACATCCTGCGACTCTCCTCCCCGACGTCTCCAATGTGCGCTGACGGTGCTCAATTTTGCTGGGACAACAGCGCTATTTGCATAATTGATTATACCTACAGTCTACGGAGCTAGGTGCAAGTGGGCCAGAGGATGAGGAGCTAAGCACATGCAAATTCAAAGCAGAATATTCATGCTTTCCGATTGCAGGCTGTCTCTCTCTCTCTCTCTCTCTCTCTCCGGGATTTCTGGAGGCGTGTGGCTGAAAAATTGTTTCTCAAACTTTGGCTGAACTTTCTCTACCCTCCACTGGCATTAAATATGTAGCTAAATTTGGGCTGTGTAGACACAGGAAAAATCGGCAGTTTTTCTTTTTTAAGGAGGTTTTTATGAGCTGCCGCATATTTTGGCATGCTGGTTTTTTTTGTTGTTTATATTTGCTTGTGTGGCATGTTGCTTGCGCTCGCCAGTCTTTTCTTTTCATCCGCTTCCAAGATCCTATTTTTATTGTGTTGCGTGCGTGCGTGACTGTGTGTGCGTATGCGTTCCGGTGCGCGCCTATGCTTTGAGATTACATCTGGTTTTTTAAATTGCTTTGTGCGTGTCATTTGCATTCGCGAGGAAGTGCGATGACACTTTTAACAGTTTCTTTAGAAGTGTGTAAAAGTCACCTCTAAATGCATAAATTGGGAAGAGCGAGGCGAGTGACGAGGGGAGTTAGTGTGCAGATCAGGTAAATGATTTCCTCCCTCTCGGCCCCAAATGAAGAGATGAAAGGCCAAATATGGGCACCTGAGGCTTTGGGGGATTACAGTGCACTGTGGAGACGGTTGGTGGCAAATTAATTGGACTCAGAAATTGATGCCCTTATTGCTTTGACCAAAAGATCAGCAAACTTCATCAAGTCGGAGCAGAAGGAAACTTTGTGTTTAAGAATGTCATCTATACAGAAAATGCAGGGAAACAAAGAGTTGTCTCCCAGACTCCTCGTTTCCACATAACTCTCAGGTCTGCGAGGCTTGCTGTAGATAAAGAGGCATTTTGTTCTGCGGCTGTACTCGACAGCGCAGACATCACACTTCTCAAGTGATGCTCGAGATCGAGAAAACACTTATGGAAATATCGTCTGACACGCGGTTGACACTTTGCTTACATCAGTATCTCTAATGATCCTTTCCGGCGGACAGAAAACACTGTATTATTCACACATACAAACATGCACGCATAAATGTACACATGAACATAGTGCAAAAAAACATACAGCACACATGGTTACTCACATAAACACTATGGAATATACATATTGGTATACACTCTACACTATACACTCATTTACATCTGTTTGGACAACTGCAAATGAAAAGGAAAAACAAACTCAGAATTTTTGTATGCTATATGTTGTTAAAAAAAAAACAACTTTTTTAATCTAAACTGAAAAAAATATAAAAATAAATCAGATGAAATTAATTTCACAACAGCAGGAATGGAAGGTTTTTTCCATGTCAGACTGCTGTGGTGTACAGAAACATTTCCTGTGTCTTTACTATGGTAAACAACACCTACGAACGCCACAGTCTTTTCAGCCTTGCTGCCAAAAGATACAGAAGTATCTGCTGTCGTACCACCAGACTACAGAGCAGCTTCTACCTCCAGGCTGTGAGACGCCTCAATTTATCCTCGCGATATAACCTTGAAAATATATTGTATGTAAGTTCCCATTTAGACAAGAGGACCATGAAACTCATGAAACTGACTGAACAAACCTGCTGTGGAAGGTTTGTTCAGTCAGAGCTGGAGGTCGGAATTTTGTAGCTCAAATTTCCTATTTCCGTCCTCAAAGCGTTCCAGATGCATGAAGTTAATAAAAAGCTTGG
Source organism: Acanthopagrus latus (assembly GCF_904848185.1). Lineage (NCBI taxonomy): Eukaryota > Metazoa > Chordata > Actinopteri > Spariformes > Sparidae > Acanthopagrus > Acanthopagrus latus. The sequence goes on along the minus strand of NC_051041.1, from coordinate 6,553,517 downwards.
CTGACCTTAACAGAAACAATGCCTCTTTGGCAAGTGTACACACGAGTGAACCCTTGGCAGTTCAGCTCCCGTACATATATAAAAGGAATGGAGGAGGGAAATCAACATGAGTTAACCGACACCATCATACATTTTATTTTACGGCACATTTATACTTGGGGACGTATCTAAGAATCCCGTTTACTAGCCTGGTAAAAATAGTCTATAGACACTGTGAAACCCCGTCCTCATGGGTGCTGCCTTTGTACTCTGACGTCGGGCAGCTCTTCCCTCACGAGGTCGGGGTGCATAGATTTGCCTCGAGACTACAAGTAGGAGTTCTGACTCTGAGCGGCGTTCAGAATGAAGATTTCCTTGCAGCAGCTCGACGGGAGTTGTCTGGTTTGCAACGCAGACTTTAACGGCAGACACCTACAGTATCTGCACACACAAGCAGTATCTCAGAGGTTGCACACGAATGCAATGCGAGCGCGTAAACCCTCCCTGCCGCTGTCAAGAAATGAGAGGAAATGAAACAATTTCGAGCGATGCTGTTAAAGCCCCTGAATACCTCAGACTCTCTTCCGTTCATCTCCCCCGATCTCTCAATCATTCGTTTCTAAATACCTTTGAACTCCTATCTCGCTACCCTCCCTCCGACTCCTGTAGGAAGCCCATTCTTCATGCAGCCTCGGGTCTGTCTTGTGTGTTCGTGTTTGTACCTGGCGCACATTGATTTAACCAGGTGCTTCTCGTTGTGTGGCGCTTTTGTATTACAGCACCGCGGTGTAGCTCGTGTGTGTTCTGGTATTGGATTCCCAGGCAGGAGGGAGGCAGGAGTACATACGTGTCCCACTGCTCTACTGCTGACAGATCAATATGCTGAGAGAAGAGAAGAGAAAAGAAATAGAAGAGAAGAGAAGAGAAGAGAAGAAAAGAAAAGAGAAGTTCCTGGGGCAAAAAAAAACATCTTACACCCGGATGAAAATCCCCTGCAGTCTGCAATTTAGGCCCTCTTCAGGATGAGCCAAAATATATTACACCAGCGGTGTGTCTGATCAAAGTTAAGTACCAGCAGAACCTTGCCTGTTGGAGCATGAACACAGACATAATAACACGGCACAGAGAAACAGTTGTCTCATTTTCGAAATGTCATTTTCATACAGTCCCCCCCCCCCAAAAAACATACTTACCTGGCTATCTACCGCTCGTCTACATCCTAATTATGTAAATGACACTGAAAAAAAGCCCCCTTTTTTTTCTTTCCCCTGTTTGTTCCACAAAATTTGCTATCCCTCACTTTGGGCCTCATAAGCATAACAATTGCTGTAATTATGTTCCAAAGGCACTGTGCTAATAGGGTTATCTGTAACCTAAGCGATTTGGACATGATTTGCTTTATTCATGATGCGTCGCCAGTGCCACTCAAATTATTGCTGCATTGTATTCCTCAGAAGACCAAGACCTCCTTTTTTTTTTTTTTTTTTAAAGCTGAGAGGTGTGAAACACAAAATTAGGAGGCAAGAGGCATGCTCTTAACCAGGGCCTAGCAATAAAGTCTTGTTAAAATATCACATCCAAAATTAAAATGCATTCATAGTTATGTGTAGTAATGTTCCAACAGCTAGCAGGAGGCGAAAGAGGTCTGATTTTATGTAAGCTTATGAGAAAATGACATGAGTTTATGGTCTCAATTGCAAGTTTCACGTCCACAAATTTTTAAAATATTAACGATTTTTATTGCCACATCCATACTTTCCGAGCCAGTTCACTACAACCATTACAGAGGTACAGCTGATGGTGCTGCCAAGCAGAGGTACACTTCCAGCCGTTGAGGCCAGGGTTAGCTAGCAGCTCCCCACTCATCCAGGCTAGCTTTCTTTTGTTTGTTTTTTCACCTCAGCAGGTTGTTGCACCATGCCTAATCTCCATTTTGTTTACATCTGCTTCCCCATGAGATCATGTGAGATGGATCATGTCTGAGTGTTAGCTTAAATCTGTAGAGCCATTACGGCCAGAGTGTCCCAGCTGCTGCTAAGAGCTATGTTTTAACTGAATATGACGCTTTTCCAAATTGCCCGAAATTTGACACTGCACTTCCATCGGTCCTCAGCATCAAACCTGCAAAGTGTGAAGTAGATGGAATGGACAGTTCTCAAGATATCTGAACACCAAACAAACAGACAAGACTTCCTGCTTTAGAGTTGGATGGCCCCATTTACAGTACAGGCAATAAAACAGGGTGTGCTTTAATGTCCGTCTACCCTGTGATTGACAAGTCAAATCCAATCTAGTTCTCCTCCCCTGCTCCAGCACTTCATCCAAATATGGTCCAAAAAACCAAGATGGCAGCAGATATAACACAAAGTACGAGGCTTCAAAATGGCAGTCCTCAAATCGCCCAGTAGGTTTACACTTGCTTGAAACAAGGCTATTGATAAGAGTTAGGCTGAGCAAAATAAGTAAAAGCTGAACATACCAAAACAGTAAACTGAAAGACGCTAAAATGCTCTGACGAGCTGAAGGGAACTGCAGTAATTATTCTCTGTGGGGTTGTCACTGTAGTCAGTTAAACTATTTTTAACATAAAAATATTGATTAGAGCAGCTCTGATTGAGTGCTGTGAAGCAATTAGAAAGTCGGCTCAAAGCACAGACATAAGACATCAATTTCAGTTGATCTAAATGTCTACCTACAGCCACTTAATATCTTGTAACAATTAATCAATGACATTTTTTTCTAATAACAAATCACCATTTTACAGTTTCTGTGTTCTCATACATCTCGTGATACTCCAGATGAATAACAATAAGCTGCATTTTATTAATACATCTTCAATGAACTCTTTCACTATAACCTCCCCAACCGCTTCATATATATATATATGAATATCAAAAGAATATGGTTTGATGCTTCCTCACATCAACACACACCTCCACACAAACACAAATACATACGCTGCCTTCCGTGGCTGTGAGGAACGGATGAAAAAAAGTTCAGTGAATGTAAAGAAATGACGTCACCTGACTTTTGACCAACGCAAGCCGACTGAAATACCAGCCCACCTAAACCCAATCCCGACTGCCTGTGGGCTGGTGACTGTCAGCTTTATAGACTTCATACACCTACAAACACACAAACACACTGATTCTGTCTAACTCGCAGCCTGCCTCTCTATCACATTACTTTTCCTCCCACAGGCCAAACCATGAATCTTCATTCAGGGAGATACGGACAAAGACGGAGAACGGGATCGAGGCTACACAATGACTGCAGTGAGTCAGTGCTTGTAATGTGATTTGTCACTCCCTCTGCTCTCTCTCTGATGTGATTACGGGACGGGCTTTTCGGCCGGCCGTGTCAGATGAGATGGTGGCCTCTGATAGGAGAAGCAGAGCAGAAACCAGGAAGCGCTTGGCCCCAGCCTGCGATCTGTCACGCCGGACACGGGGAATACCGGATTCGGAACATGATGAGTGTGAAGATGTTGGGGGATTGTGGAGCTGTGTTTGTCTGTGTGTGTGTGTGTGTGTGTCTGAATGAATTAAATGGACTTGACAGCACTTGCTATATATACTCTCATTTCTCTCTTACACACTCAATGACACAGACACACACACACACACACACACACACACACACACACACACACACACACACATAAATCTGTCTGCATCAGATATCCTATGTATTATCTTAATGTCACACAGAACATCTATCACTTTGTGTGTTTTCATGCAGTGTGTATTTCCAGGAGAGGGGACATCTACTTAACAGTTGTCTTGCCAAGCCTTTGTTTTTTTGTCTTTGCTTCCCATTCCTTAAAGGAACACTACGTAATTTTAAATGGAAGCGAAATCATAATTTACTGATCATTTTATATACATGCCTAAACAAATTAAATAAACAACTCTGTTTTCACGACTGAATAAACAAACTGACCTTAAAGGACAACACAGTTTATATGTGGCGGACCCTGCCAGCTTTCTTAGCTTCAAACAGTGTTCTGGACCTTATTTTCCTCTGAGAACAGCTTGTTTATTCCATTATAGAAAAGATAAATATTTTTGATTTCTCATTAATATTGTGAATATTAAAATTATGAGTTTGAATCACTTCTCCAAAACAAAGTTCCCCTTTAATGTGGGATTTTGAGGCAAGCTTTTTTTAACAGTTGTGTAAAAAAAAAAAAAAACTCTATCCTGGTTCATCATGTCGGCTTGACTCCTGCCAAAACTGATGATTAAATGAATTAGGGGAAACGGGTAAGACTGCATCTGTCAAGGTTATCAAAACAGGACCCAGATGCGGAACAACAGGCAGGTTGAAAAAATTAAAATGAGCTTTAATGATAGCTGAGTCCAAAATCCAAAATCCAAGCAACCAAACAGAACTAAAGTACAAAACCAGTGCAGGTGGGAAAACAGATGACGAAGAAGAAAATATAAAGTGTAAAATAAAACTGAAACAACCAAACCAAACGTTCAAACCTTAACATCCTGCCATCTTTCCCTTCAATTCACAAAGATTGGCTTCAGCGACATGCCAGTCTCTGATTGTATAAGCTGTTGTCTCAATTGACAATTTAGCCTTTGAGGGCACCGGCCAATGTTTCAGGCCTTTCGGTGCAGCCAGGGTGTATCCACGTAACTGAGATCTGGGCCAAGGATCTCTCTGCCATGCACCAGTCATTGTTTGGATGGACACAAGACAACATTTTGGCTGTTTTATACAAGCATATATCCGCATGTAGAGGCAGATTAATTTAAAATGGGCTAAAATAAGGTATAAATAGTTGTCAGGCTACAGCTGATGGGTTCCAGAAATGCATTTTGGCCGGAGCTGTTCTGCCTCCCTCGCTCTCCTTGTGGACGGTTGGTCAATACTTGGCGGACAAACAGAAACCAGAATGCTTCCAATACCAAAACCGTGTCCCTTGCCTACAGATTCTGCATTCATATGCAGATATTTGTTCATAGGGATTAGCAAAATGCTCTATATGTCGTTAGAGATGATTATCACCCAGCATCTTGCCTCGTTAAGGAAATGCCTTCTGGAGGGAATGTAGGCACCTCATTTTAAAGACCTTTTAGATCCAAGCAGCTCCAAAAAGGACTTTCCTGAGGCTGATCTGCCACCTTGAATGATACATCTTTGGTACTTTTACGGTACCCTTTCCCTGCAGTGTATTAGTTCTTTATGAAATTGTTAATTTAATAGTTTTAACACTAACCCTAACCCTGGGCTGTTTGACTCTTAAATTGTAAACTTTGGGGACTATTTTATTTTAGCTTGTCTTTGGTATTTTGTGTATGCGCCATGTTTTCCTGTCCAAGCTCTCCCTGGCATGTTCCAAACAAACTTTTGCTGTTAACGCAAGTGAAAACTGTCAAAATGTGTTAATGGCTGACTTTGGCATTTGACTTGGATTCAACTCAACTCAAACTAATTCAACTCATCAATATGATGCCACTTCATTTGACCCGTCGACAAAGCTGATGGCAAAAGACAGCGCTTACAGACCAAAGTGCCCGGGGTCGACATCTATGCAACCTCCGTATTTTTTATTTGGATGGTTATTTGGACAGCCATTAAAAGTTTTATTTTGGCGGTAAACACACACACATGCACACACACATCCAATTACTGATGAAGTAGAGAGGGCAAAGCTGCATTTGTCAAAAGTCCATTTTCAGTTTTCTATGAAAAATGGGATCAATTTTGCAAACAAAATGTATTCTTTTAGTGTTTTGCATACCAAAAAAAACTATTATTAAGTAGTAATTATTACATTTTCAACAAAAAGAGAAACCATCAGTAGAAGTAATATTCTGTTTTCGCCACAACAGAGTGTTTTCTCGGCTTATTGTAATTGGCCCCCTCGCAGAAAAAAGTGGCATTTGGCTTCTTTGTCTTTTCCCCTCTCTGTTTTCCGCCTGCAGCAAATCGTGACCAGTCTCATGTTTGAGACAATCCATTGTCTGCATTTTTTTTCAGTGGGACAATTAGCACACATGAAGGGAGCCCTGCGATGGCTGCTAATGAGATTCAATAATCAGAAGGCCCTGCATGCATGCTCACCAGAGAGCCACTGGGGCTTCCACTCCCTCCCCGTTGGCCCCTCTCGCTAAAACACATCCTCCCCAATTTAACCTATTTTCTCCGTCAATCCTCTCGTTTTGTCTCAATCTCCCCTCTCCTGTCCCCACCACGCCCCCTCTTTATCTCTCTTTTCTCCTTTCATTTTCCCTGTAAATCCTCATTATTGCCAATCTCCCCACCCCCTTATTTTTTCCTGTTTTCTCTCTCACACACTGAACACTCCCTCCCCCACTTCATCTCTCTCTCTCTCTCTCTCTTTCTCTCTCTCCTTTCTGACTGGTAGCTTAGGGGGTAGTTGGCAGCTGTGAGCGCTGTAGATTGGGTGGGAGGAGGAGGGGGCTGGTTACGGCTGGCACGGCTCTTCCACTTGGCAGGGGGAGCCATGGGTAAATTGGAAAGGTAACCTGCACCCAATGCCAGTGTTCAAGGTTAGGCTGGCTCTGCATGGGTGCATCCAATTGACCCCCATCTGTTCGGCAGGGGTAAGTTGACCCAATCTCAAGTGCTACAACCTGACCGGAGGCTATGGAGATGGTCGCACGCATGCATATAGACACGCTCACGCCACCGTCGCACGCCATAATGCACACATGCCCTCATTTCCCGCCACGCACGAACCATCGTAACGTGCCTACAGTCCACTCGCACATGAGAGTCACCCACTGACACAAATCCACAAGTACTCATGCCATCTTCTTTTTCCCCCCTGCATTCTGCTTCTCTCACATGCCATTGCATCACGCACTCTGCGCGAAACGTCCTCCTCAGCTTCATCACCGCCTAATCCTTCACACAGCATCCGGCTGCAGCCCGATCTTTCAAGACCTGCTGAACACAAGAGTTATAAAGTGCTAAGTAACCCGTCGTGCTTTGTCGTGTTTCATCCCCACACGCGGCTCCAGATAAGCGACGCCTTCATTTGCAGAGATCTAATTGCGCTGCACTCACCCACGGGCATGTTAAGTGGCGTGGTGGTGGTCGGCGGAAGTGGATGAATAAATAATGAATCTGCTTGAACGCTATCTTTAATCCCTTCATCCCCCCCCCCCCCAGTGAGCTGACCTCAGGAGGTAAAGGCACGCATACAGGTCCGAGCTAAATACACGCTTCATATCTTCCCCTCGCTCGTTCATGCCGAGGCGCTGGAGCTTCGCGTTCTCTCTCTCTCTCCCACGCAGAAGCAAAAGCCAATACGAGCCGCGTGACATGCAGGGCCATGCCTTCAAACCTGCAGCCTGCAACGACGCCGGGTGTGTTTGTTCACCCACATACTTAGAAATACGCACATGGCCACGCACTCCTATGGAGAGCAAAGCTGAAGCGTCCCAGTGTTTTCTCCCGGCTAACGCGAGGCTAATATTCCAGACAGTATCCGCCGCTCTCTGCGGTAGAGAGATAACGCCTCGGCCAAACATTACAATCAACAAGCCGGAGAGGTCATAGCCTCACCTAGGATAACAGCCGCAGAAAAATGTTTATCTCTCGCTATCAGCATGTCAGCCGCCCTCGCCTCCCCTCCTCCCCTCCCAGCTCGCCCTCGGCCCAGGATCCTCAGAGTTTTGTTCGCCTGCGTGACCTCCACGAATGCAACGTGGGAAAATCATTCTCAATCCGTCAGGAAAAAAAAAGCAGGTAGTAAGAATAAAGGAGTGTGGGGGGGGGGATCCAATAAAATAACAGAACAGAGGGAGGAATCCCATTTTCCACCTGCCATTCCCAGTGTTGGCAGGATAATAGCGGGCATCCCGGTGTTGGGATAAGCTGTGATAACAAATAGCTCAATCTGCTCCGTGTCTTCATCTGCTGTTCTATCTCTCTCTCGCACACAAAGCCGCGGAATTATGATTAATGGTTGGAGTCGAGGTCTGCTCAGGTATATTGTGTGAAAGATGCTCCTGTTCAGAGCCTCACACAAAATACCACGGAGGTCACAACATGCGCTGCTCCATTTTCTAAGAAACCATAACAAAAGCCGAGACGGGAGAGTGTTTTTTTTTTTTTTTTTTTAAGGGGGGTAAATTCACTGCTGTTGGTTTTGCAAATAAGCTAAATTGTCCGCGAACTTCCCCTCTCATGTTGTCTGCGTTAAATATGAGAAGATTTTTAGAAAAGCAAAAGGTCTTTTTTCAGCTCCATTATGACGGATATAGATCCAGCGCCTGGCGTGACGCAGGCTGTTTCTCCAGACGATGAGCCGAGTCAACGGTAATAAAATTCTTCTAACAAGGCTTTTTTATTGCCTTCCTACTGTTTTCATCTCATTTCAGACTCTCGCTTCGCGCTCCTTAATGGCCTCAGATTGAAATTCACCCTAATGAGGCGAGGAAGAGCAGGAGAGGAAGGGGAGGAGAAAAAAAAATAAGATAGGCTGAGCGGAGGTTTCAGAGTCCATTCACCCACTTGGATAAAAAGGTCAAGACTTTCCAGACTGAGTATCTGCTCACAAAGGACACACTGAGTCATTCACAGGCACACAGGGACACATCATAAAGAGAATAGGGGCCATTTAGCTGAGTCTGAAAACATTAAAAAGTCAGTCAAGGAGTGTGTTTTTAAAATTTGTCCTCCGGTGTCCAGATTGAGAGGGATTTGAGGAAAGATCGACAGTATATTCATGCGTTTTTTTTCCACCAGCAAAGTTGAGTTTATGGTCATTTTAAGTTCAGTCAGTCAGTTTTTTCCCAGGAATCTGGCCATCTCCAGCTGTGTTTGTGGAGACAAAAATTGGATATTAGTCATGTGAAGTCAGGAGATATGCAGTCGTGATTGTGGTGGCAGAACACAATCTCCACAGTTACGTTTGTGAAGACCTTATTAGGGATATTTTTCATGGGAAGTCGGACCTTCTCCAGCTGTTTAGTGACCTTTTGACATTCCACCTGTGTTTGTGATGCACAAAAATAACATTTTAAGTCAAACCATGATATTTTCTTAGTTATAACCAAGCTTAAGCCTAATCAGAGAATGATCACAGGAGTGTGACAAGAGAGACATTAAAAAAATGGAACTAAATCAAAAGTTGCAATAGGAACAAGCGTGAAGCTTTAACTTGTCTGTGGTTTGGCAGAATTGAGCTCCCATTTACTCTGGCGATCGGGCTGGGTATTTTCTAATGTGTCACACCTGATTCATACGTCAGGAAAACATTATCTTTGGGAGAAAATGTCAGTGACAAAGTTAATTAAAGCCCAAAAGGACAGATTTCTCTGTTTAACTTGGGCCGTATTGACAGAGATGTGCGGGGACGCTGACAGACATGGACACCGAGCATTTGTCATCCATCAGCGAGCGAGGACAGCCTGCTGTCATCACCTCATGGGACCCGTCAATTTCATTATTTCCCTCTCTGTCCGTCTCTCACTCCGCCTGTCTCTCATCTCATCTCGCGTACGGTGTCCCACACTGACCTGAATATCTTCTGCAGTGTGTTGATGACTTTACTTTACCAGGAACGGGAAAGGTCACCGAGGGGTGTAGACAAGCACAAAAACACACGCGCACGCCGACTAATAAAAACACACACACACACAGACACACACACACAACACTGATGTCTAGGACTCAACACAAGCATGTATGCGCACACACACACACACACACACACACACACACACCTTTTGTAAGTGCAGGGATGTTTGAGGGTGGAAGTAATCTCCCGTGAATATTCCATCCCAGCAGCAGCAAGCCATTTTAATTATCAGCCCCTCCCAGGCCCTCTGTGAGGTCTAGCCCAGGTAAATTAGGCTCAGCAAACACCCTGTCTTCAACCCACCAAATTCAATATGATGTCAAATAGAGCACAGCGGTCTCCGAGCGCACACAAAGCATGCGCTCTGTTGTGCGCACAGAGGGCTGGCGCTGGGCCGGTCTAGAGGCCGGATCTGTATGGGGTGAGTGTGTGTGTGTGTGTGTGTGTGTGTGTGTGTGTGTGTGTGTGACAGATGGGGAGAATGTCAGTAAAAGACAGTTGCTGCACGATGTGAACGTGATGCACACACACACGCAAATACATGTCAGCGTGTAGGTATTACCATTATGACCGTATATTTAAATATATGGATATATATACAGTATATTCCATACATATTAAGGTCAGATAGTGTTGCCATGGCTGCACAGCTAATCTCATCACATATCCCAGAGCTCAGACCTAATCAGCGCTCTGAGTAGCTTTAACTTCGCATTCACCATCATGCAATCTCTGTTTCCCAGCATTCCTATATTTTGCATGATGTAAACATACCAACAGTTGCCAGCGCCGGTTGGTTTTCTAGAAATTCTAAATCTCATTTTGACTTCTGCTCATTAATACCTTTCGAGGGGCTGTTAACAAATATCTACTGGAAGCAGATGCACAATTTTAAAGCACTAAAATTGGTGCTTTTGTTTCTGAGCTTGACTTTTAACTTTATTTACCTGAAAAATACTGATAATGTAAATATCTCTTACACCTAATATGGATCTGTAGAAGGTCTATTGTTGTGGCTCGAGGTATAAAATTTGTTTTTCATTGCATCATGTTTTACTGCCTCTGTCAGTTCCAACATTTTCTCTTTTTCCTCTTCTTTCTTTTCCTTTACTTCACCAGGTTAACATCTGATTAAATGATCATCTCGCATCCAAGAGAGAAGGCAGCATGACAGCAGTGTTGGGACCACGAGCACAATACAGACAACATCAATAGACAAAGAAAACAGACAATGCAATATCCATTTAAAATGCAGATGTACATGCAAATATACAAAACTTAACAAAAGCACTTCCCTAGGTCTGTAAAACAAAAATCCTCTCATGGCAGGTTAATTGTGTGTAATTTGACTAATTCTGCATTTGTTAGGGAATTTGTACAATCAAAGTGAAAAAAAAACAAAAAACAAAACAGAACAGAACAACACATCATTACCTGATATTTCACATAAAGGAGCCCTGTGTCAAAATCTAGTGTTTAAACCTCCATTATTTCAGGTTAAAGATTAATATTCCTAATTAAAGTTGTTAAATCAAATCATACCACAGACTAATTATTCCAGCATGGGAGTAATGCCTGATATTTTGGTCCGTGGGTGTATAATGAAGCTGCCTTTTCACTGTATGAAAACACGATGACGAGTGGATACACAAGGTACAAAAGGGCTCTGTGGTGAGATGTCAGCAGACAGTTTGGCTGCGCCACCTCAACAGACAGAGTTACTGCAGGTTTTGACACTTTTGAAGACCTAATTTCACAGAGAAACCCACTGACCAGAGGTTTTGAGGTGAGCGTCGCACTGGAGTTAAACTTGGGGTGATGACAGGTGTTTCCTTCTTACAGCTTTAAGCTTTAGGTGTTTCTGGCTTCCTGTGCAATTGCCTTTAATTTAAGCCCTTCAACCGAGCATTAAATGTGCTGTTCTGGAGCCAGACCCCATTGAACTTGCACTTAACTCTATTAGATGAAACATGAACATCAACTATTTCAACTTAATTCTTCATTTTTATCATGAGAGGAGACTCACGACATCCAGACACACCAGCTGGGTAGACATTTTTTGGATACTGGTTCGGTATTGTTTTTTGCTTTTTTGCATCAACACAAGTTTTGAATTTAAAAGCAAGACTGAGGTAATGCAACTTCATAAAATAAATGCCAACCTCATAATTAAAAGACTTTTTAATTTACACTTAAACAGTCATATTTCATTGCATCTCCTTTATCTCAGAGGAAGAGGAAAATCCTTTATTAGTCCAGACCTGGGGAAGTGCTTTTGTTAAGTTTTGTATATTTGCATGTACATCTGCATTTTAAATATAGTAGCAGAATATGTATTGTCCATGAGACCGCTGACTGACTACTGACATCAGTCGTGGCACGGGTCACCAGGAGAACTCGCCATTTAAAACCCACAAAAAAAGCTTAGCAGGTTAATCCAGCCACGGTAATGAACTCTGGCAAGTGTGTCCATTGTTTTGTATGTTTGTCATGTTCAGCTTGTGATCGTCTCAAAAACACAATGGATATCTGGTGAAACGCGGCCTTTTCATTGCCTCACTCTGAGCTCCCACAGCTCTCTACATCAAAGTAACTCAGTTTGGAATCGGATCAGGTGAGACTCAGGTGCTCGAGTAAAGATATCCATCATCTCTTATCTTCTTGATGTTTAATCTACCCCAAAGCCCATCTCCCCTCTCCGCCTCAGCCCCGTGGAACAAAATTGAGTGGAAACAGGCCTTTACACAAACACAATCTTCAATCTTCCTCCTCCGCCTGTGCCTCCCGCTCTCTCAGGAGTGATCATAAGACCCCCTGAGTGGTGCTACCACATTTATACCTACTAATGATCTGTTCCCTGGTCCTCCCCTGCTCTGCTACACTTCTAATCACAAGGACATCCTCTTTCTGATCTGCAGAGACTTACCTGCTTGGCAGTCAATTATCATAATCGGGGACGGGTCATAAGACAGGTATTTAATTGGCCGTCCTGAAAAACACATCAGTGCACACAGGGGCCTGGCAAATGTCTACAGTTCGCCTGGTGAAAGATTTACCACTCCATCTCATCTGGCTGCTTTTAAAAAAAGTGGGAGGCCAGGTTTTTGGGGTTTTTTTTCTATCTGACACGGAGCGATGCTGAATAACATCATTCGTGTTACGAAGCACCGCTTTGAAGCTTAGGAGGGTCTGCTGAATTTCAAAAGTTTTCCAATAAAAGAGGCCGATGATTTGAGGGAATAAACGTCTGTTTCATTGACTCTGGCAGGTTTGCAAGAAGAGTGGTTGCGTCTGGTGCAGAGCGAACAACAACAACAACAACAAAAAGTCTTTTAGAAAGCAGTTAGTGATTTTATACGGAGCCATTTGCTCTGAATTCATCATTCATCATAATCTTTGCCGAGAACAGCGAGGTGAGTGGTTGTGGGAACTTGGCTTCTTCGGCGAGGTTATCACCAGGTAACTTCACTGTGCACATCTAAACCTTTAGACTTTACGGAGTGTGATGCAACAGCTGCATTTTCTATAATTTACATCTTATAGATCTGTAATGTCACAATAACCTTTATATTCAGGCATAAGGAATGGTTATACAGCTGCCTTAGCACTGTATGATTACTTTAATGACACATGTATGTATTTGGATCTGTTTTAGCTCTAGTATAGTCACCCAAGAGGAAAGTTCATCATTGTTTTCTTGATTAATCTAAAATCATTTGGGTGTTTATGGACCATTTACATGTGTTAATGGTCAATAAAGAATTATCATCATCGTCAAATGATTTGTCTTCAGAGTCACAAAAGTAAACATGTTAACATTGTGCAAAGGCCACAGTTTGGTTAAGTTTAGGCGCCAAATCTGGCCTGTTCTCACTACCAACATGTCAAATACAGCCGCCTGGTTAATTGCCCCTTTGGCATCACTTCATCACTGAATCAGCTAGAAAAGTCCAAGTTTACAGCAGTCAGGGTGGTTAGATGAGTCACACACTGGACTTCGGGTTCCGTTTGTGACCAGGATTCGAGGGTGATTTGTTTTTAAGTTGTCTTACGTAGGTAACTTACCATACGTAGATGACGTAACTTACGTAACTTGAGTGATGAATTTATATCACTTAAGATATGTGACTCAAATTATCTCACCTAGCACTGTTTTTTTGACCCAAAGGATGATCATTTCCTAAACCTAACCATGAGTTCGGAGTGAAAACATGCCGGTTAGGTTCAGGAAAAGATCATGGATTGGGGTAAGTTTATGTTAAGATCAGTATGTGACATAAGTTCAGTGCTGAGCTCTGGTTTAGATGGGTCATGAACTGGTCTAGCGCTATGTTTGTCAGCCTATTTGGACCTTCTTACTCTTCATACTGCTATTTTCCATGCATGACATTTGGAAGCGTCTGTTTCCAAAGAAACCTGCACACAACATTTTGACTTTGGCTTATGTACTGCATGTCATTCAAGAGTCTAAAGTCGTGTTATTTGTAAGCAGATTGAAGCAACTGGCCTGTTTAAACAGGCAGTTCCAACAAACACTAATTATTCACGCGTTTATTGAAGGTCGGTTAATTTTAGCGAGGTTTTACGGCAACTGATTGTATCCCTCAGAGACCGTCTGTGTCCTTGGTCCATTTACTGCAAGAGAATAATGTACATTGTTCACTATCGCACATGTATCACAACGTATTAGTGTTTAACATACACACACACATAATTATATGTTTCTTCACATTACAACATCTATATGCAAATTTCCATGATACACATTTTAATCAGCATCAAATTAAATCATATATTCCACATAAAGTGTAAAGGGACCTTTGGCTTCAACTGTCAAATGCAATGAAAAGGCTTTGGATACAGATGGTGAGTGTCACCTCAGTCGGCACGAGGGAGAGCTGACCGTCTAATGAGTCCAGTGTTTGGTTGAATGCAATTAGTGATGCTGGATTTATGCTGATGAGCCTTGTTGTGTCGTGTGTGCACATATATATGTGTGTGTGTTTGTTGTTCAGTTGCATGCTACATGTATTAATACCGTCTGCTGGGAGATGGTTGAACCACCAGTTTTCTGTTTTTTCTGTTTAAATTATGGCGTGTGTGTGCATACAAACCCTTGCTATGACAAAGCAACGTTTTATTCACCCCACTCTCGCTCATATAGCCTGTTCTAATCATAAATATGTCTGATAAAAACGTTGTAAATGGCACTGGCAGAGAGGCAGAGACGGAGGTGTGAACCCATGGAGCCTACAGCGACAGTCAAAGGGATTTCACTTTGAAAGATGTCATGCTGCAAAAAGATCTTTCGTGGACGCTCTCGGTCGGAGCTTTAGCAGGACTGTCAGTGGTTTGCTGACACTTTTATTCTTGAGATCTCGCTCACTGACAGCTCTGCCGTAATTATATGTTCAGCTGGCGTAAGAGCCACCAACAAGGGTCGACAAGTGTGCATGGTGTGCAACAACGAGGGCAACAACACTGACGGGCTATAGCTGATGTTGCTTCAGGACCATGATTACTGACCAAAGGCAGCGAGTTGTACATGACGCTCGTCCATGAGACTGAGATTTTTATCCTGTTTGGAACATAACAGCTTACTTTCCATTTATTTTACTCTAAGTTAACATACATCCTCCGTTTCTGTTCTGTTTTGTTAGTTCTCAGTTTCAGTTTTCTCTCACAGTTTGGTTGGCTTTTGGTTAGCAAAAATACTTGAAAAAAATGGTTAAACAGACCCTTACACAACATTAACCCACAAGTTTCTTAGCATTAACATTAATCATTAGTAATCAGTTGCAGTGATGGTCCAGGAGCGGCATTAAACATGATGTTCCTGGAGCTACACCAACACTGTGGTATCAGACTGTGCTGAATACAAACCACGGCCAATGCCTTCACTGCTCTTCTGTCAGTTCTTTGTCTCTGACACAGAAAATCTTAATTGCCGCTCACATGCACATACAGCTCACTCTTTACACTCACTATCTCGGTCCTCTGAACTTAATTTCTGTTGTGTGAGGTGTTAGATTTTATATCCAGCAGACGTGCGTCAAACGCGATCGACAGTTGACACTGACAGGCAGAAGAAAAAAACTAAGCTTTTTAGTGCCAAGTGTTTCATCTGAGAATAAGAAATGTTCTATTTGACAGATCTGACAGCTTGTCTAAGCACTGATTAATAGTACAAAGAGTGGAACGGAGATGATTTCCCGTGTAGGAAACTGACAACAATGGGTGATCCAGAAATGTGTAAAACTTGAATTGAAATATTGACAAAATAAGAAAAATAACCAGATTTTAAGGTGCCACTCTTTCAGAATATTATGGTTTAAGCGTTGTATTAAAAATTCATAGCATTCATACTTTGTACGCAGTCTAACTCATTGCTGTGTGCGCAGGGTAGCTGCTATGAATAAGGGTGAATGGTGTTGCGTGTGTGTGCGTGTATACATATGTATTAGAACGCATTACCGTGTGTGCCGGAGCGTAACCAATCTTCATATAGTTCCACATATCATTATGCATTAGTGTATTAAGTTATGCTATCAGCTTCTCTAGCTGACATATTAATACAATATGCGCGGTGTGTGTATCTCATTCCTCGTATGGGAGGAAGTGATGAAATGGCCACACATACAGCAGGTAAACGCTCAGGGTAAACGGCTCAGGTGAGAAAGCTGGACAGACTGGAATGTTTGTTGTTTGTTGACCACGCGAGAGGGACGATTTGTTTATAATCATTTATAGTTTACTGTGACTTCATTTAAATTCAGTTTATTTTTTATTTTTTTTTCAGTATATTTTGTTCAGGGACACACAGGGGTGAGAAATGAAACAATGGTTGGTAATAACAACCTTGAAAAAAAGATTTATCACTTAAACAGGAGAGAGAGGAAGCAAAGGGGGGAGAGGACGCCTTAGTGTGAGTGCATTGTGTCACGGTGTCATAAATATTCAGTTTTCAAGTGGGGCAGCATCCCTTCACACTCTCACTCTCTTGCAGGTCGCTGTTTTTGAACGTTTCCTGCATAAATCAGCCGAGTGGATTTGGAGTTCACACAATTCAAGTATGTTACAGTTGGCATGCAAGCAGGAGAGCTGCCTCTGGTATGCCTGTGAGTGCACAGGATGCCTGCCCGGAGCAGATTTGTGGTGTTTGTTTGTGTGTGTGTATGTGTGTGTCTGTGTGCTCACGTACATAAAGCATCTGTGCATAATGTACATAAAGCTGTTTTTACACACTCTCTGCATGTGTGTGAATGTGTGCCTTGCCGCCAGCGTGCCTATGCGTGGTCTCGTGTGTGTCCTAAATATTACAGCAGCAAATCCTTAAAAAGAGATCACTTCTCTGACACTTTCCCCACGTGGCATGATATGTCGTGAGACCCAGTTCTGTTAGTGGGGAGACAGATTGCTGCGGCACCACTTCCCATAATCCCACTGTCACTTAGTCCTGCTGTATATTATCGTATGTATTCTCGCATGCATTCTGCTGCACTAGTAAAAAAAAAGTATATGTTAACATGTTTCGATAATTCCCATGGAGTTGGAAAATATACACATTTGCAAAGGTAAAGGGTGGAAAAGTGAAAATTGCTTAAATCTCTCGCTGCGTACCCTGCACTGCTGAAGCTTATTTTTAGCAGTGCTCTTGTGAGTTATGGCATATAGTAATATATGCATGACTGAAAGGCAGCCACATAGGTGGAATTAACTGAAAGGGTCATCCATTTTTTGTGCTGTTATAAAACATCACCGAGACACATCGGGCTCCTCACCAATCTGTTCAGTTTCACTACGCAGCTGCAACCATAAATGCAGTCGTGTTCAAGCGAATTGGATCACAGAGTCAATTAACAATGTTTTGATCAACTTTTTAAATGATGTGATTAATCTTTTGTAATATATCTGTGATGTAACTACTACACTGGCCTCATAAAGCCAGTAAATTACATTAAGTAATTCACCTTAATTAAGTTTTTAACTTAAGTGCTTGGCTTCAACAGATGTTGAATTACATCATCGTTATTTAAGAGTGGTACAACAATATGCAATATAGCTTTTTTTTTGTTTTTACATTGGAGACTCATAATTCAAGAATCCACTTCCTAGATTTTTCTGATGTGTTCATAAACTGTAACAAGGGTCAAATATATAAACCAGGAGTCGATGGATCTCTGCACCCCTCTGTTCAAAGAGAAAGTGGTAATATGATACAACCCAATCGCCAGAATAAATGTTGGCAAAGTAAATTTCTGCATTTCAAAGAAAAGTTCAAACTTAAGGTTTCTGAAGCGTCTGTTTGATGCAACTTTATGTTTCTTTATGGTCATTTTTTTCTTGTCACAAAGCTGTGCTTATGCTCTGGTTAGGTTTAACCACAAAAAGATTTTTTTTTTTTTTATATGTTTCGCCTTGAAATACCTGTTACGGTTGCCAGAAACACGGTTGACGATGGTCCCAAGGTCACATGAAAAACATCCGGTTTTGTTGCCACAAACATGGCTGGCAATTGTCCCGAGGTCACCAAAATATCTAATGGTGTCACCCTTACAAAAGTTGAAACAGACTCGTCACAGACTTGGCAGCCTTGTCGCCTCTAACCTCGGCACCGCCCTCCACCCTCCCTACAGATGATAACAAGGCATAAAGTGCCTTGTTATCATCTGTAGGGAGGGTGGCCCTTCTTTATATGTACATTATAGTTCACATAATTTACATTGTCAGTAAGCAAAATCAATTTACACTTTTATCATTCTACAGAAAATTACTTCTCGTCATCTATGACCAATTTGATTAAAGGTTTCAGGCAATCCACCCATCTGTGCTCAGAGTGTTTTGCATATTAATACAATGGTAACGAGGTGATGGACAATTCTGCATGAACCATCCGGAGAAAAGTTTCTGGTTGTAGAGGGGAATCAGAAGTCAGGGGAAGGAGCCAGGAGTGGGATTGGAGCTCGAAGACGAGACTTTTGGATAATCCGAGATAATCCCTAGACAGAATCTCGGTCAAAAAAGCAACATATGGCGTCAGACAAAAAAAGAGTGTGAAGGCAGGCGGGAGGGCAGCTTCACAGCAGCAGTTCAGACTGGGACAGCTGAAATCAGCTGTCAGCTTTACGAGCCTGCCTCAAGTCAAAAGTTCTCAAACCCCTGAGTCATAGCAAAGCCAGCAGTGACACTTTGAAAGAAAGGAAGTCACTACTCTTGAATTAATTTATGCCTCCAAGTTTTGGGGGGGAAAAAAAGAAAATCAAAAAACTTTTATAGACCACGAGTTCTGGCGAGTCAGGATAAAGTCACTCTGGCAAACTTTCAAGTAAATCAAACACGAATCAATGCGTGATGAGGGGAAATGATGAGACTTCAGTGGTAATTGACTTGATTGATTAGAGGGATCCCAGCGGTGGGCGAGGTGGAGGCGACAGAACATCTGCAGTGGAGCTACCCAGCTTTTTCAGTCGAGAGAGAGAGATAGAGGACATGCCTTCATCTTTCAGACAGCGGAGGGAGGACGTCCAAAGACAAAGAGACGGCCACAGGACGGCCAGACCGGACCTGGGAGAGAGAGAGAGAGAGAGAGGAGGGAGGGGAGATGAAAGAGGCAAAAGGCTTTAAAGACGGCGAGGAGCCTTCGGGAGGGAAGAAGGTTGCACTTCCTCTCCGTCGCCTTCTTAAAACAAGTGTGTGGGTGTTAAGTGTGCACACAACAACTGCCTCATTATTTGTTTCCCATCAGGGTCACCGCTCCACTTCTATACCGACTCCCTCCACCCACTCACTTTCTACAGCCATTAGCACATAAGGAGCATTTCACTACATCCCACAGATGTACACCGCACATGCACATATACGACTCTGCCTTTCACCTTTGTCTCCCTCTCACTCTCACTTTCTTTTTCCTTTCAGTATGTTTCTCTCACGCCCCTTAACTCGTGAAGCGCCCCCACTCCCCCCTCTCTCCTCTAATCCCACGGACTGTTTAAAATCGTCCGGCGTTTCGGTTCTCTGCCCGAGATTAAGATGGACCTTGTCTCATTAGTGCCTCATTAACACATCAGATAGCGGGTTTAGCAGAGGGGTGGAGAGAGGGAGGATGTTCAAAAAAGGGGGAGGGGGAGAGGAAAAAGAGCGAAAGGAGATTATGTGAAGAGAGAGGCGTGAACGCGTCTGTTACATAAAGGTACGGTGCGAAAAAGCCTTGTTATCCTCGGGGATTGTGGAGTTTGAGATGCAATGTTTATTGTTTGTACGAGTCTCAGATGACTAAATACTGAAATGAGATCACACACACACACACACATACACGCACACACCTCTGTCCCCCATCCACACAAGTGCCATTAGTCGGCATCCATCCTTCCGTCAATCAATGAGAACTCATTGACACATCATCCCTAATCATGTGAGCTCCCCAGTCATCAGGGATCCCCCACAGCAATCAGTGGGTATGTTAACATGAAATTAACACAATCGAAACTGGATTAGGTACCAGACATGACGGCATCAGATTTGATGGTGGCGTGTGGCCATTGCTGGAGTGCATTTAGAGCGTTACTTGATATAGGTTTGGAATAAGGATGAAAAAGAAATGGCAAAAACTTCCAAGCTATTTACACTGCGTTACATTTAGCAGGCGCTTTTGTCCAAAAGCAACTTACAGTAATTAATACATACAGACACTGATGGCGATGGCGGCCATGCGAGGTGCCGACCAGCACATCAAGAGCAGTTCAGAGTTCAGTATCTTGCCCAAGGACACTTCAACGTGCAGACCAGGGGAATCGAACCAGCGACCTTCCGAGCACAAATATCAGAGCACAAATCGAGCAGCTTCCAGTTTATTTCTGTGTTCGCCTGTGTTGCCGCCCTCTGAAATGATTAATTCAGTCGTTATCGACAGACTGGGAAACATGTCAGCCCTTCAACCAAGGGGCTCCACATTCAGTCTCTCCACAATCAGCCATTCAAACTGAGTTTTTATTATATATTTCCTAAGTATACTGTTTATCCCAGTAACATTTCAAAACGTTTTTTTTCAAGTTTCAGAATTCCAAAATAGTTCAAAGCAACCAAGTGTCTTCAGTTTTTAAGAGTGAGTCAGCTGCATGTCCATAATTACAGCGATAAAAATATTCATAAATACATTTTTTTTCCTGAGTGTTTGTTTTGCGCCTGGCATTTCCGTCAGAGCTCTGACTGGAGATGAATTTATCACCATGGTGCTCTGCTTGCTCTGGATGTGAGTCTTCCGCCTGACAGAAAAAAAAGGTCTTTATTTTCCAGATTATTTCCAGGCGTATGCATCCTTTGTTTTCCACAGAGTGATGAGGTTTTTATAACACTGAATCAACCCAGAAGAAGAAGATCGACTAATATGGTTTCTTCAGGGACGATACCGATCATCATTAACCGAGGAGGCTGATAACTGATATACATTTACATTGAGAAATTACAAAACATGCTAGCATCAAAATTGAGATTGACCCGTGATTGAATGTAACATCTCGAGGTATTTTACTATTTCAGACTTCCGCCCCTCCATTGTCTTATTTTTTTGTAATTTATTTTTCATAATTTCTGTCCTTAGTTAATTTGCAGATTCAGATTATTCATCGTTGTCAGGCTTGTGATGCGCGACCAATCAGATTGTGATAGTGATGGCGGTGACTACAGATGGAGAAAAGGTGCTTCATCAGAGCAAAAGTAATGCATTTTTAAATCCATTAGTTCCATCGGCGATCGGACACAAGAAACACACATGACACACAATTATCTGAAAAATGCTGAATATCGGCCCTGATAATCATCCAGGCTGAAAAACCCGTCTGTACCCTAAATGGTGGCTGTGATACGATGTGCTGATGGTGGCCCTGCCATGTGTCCAGCTCGTGAAGATATCTCTAATTTTACAGCGTTTAATGGCACTTTCCTCCCAGGCTTTTCTCCTTTCGATGTGCTCCCTCTCAGCTCTACTTTTCCTCTCTCTCTCTCTCTCTCTCTCTCCTGGGCTTTCCATTTTTTCGCCACACTGCGACCACTCGCGGTCCACACACTGGCTGTGCTGATGTGTGTGATGACAGAAAGAGATCATACCAATTTCAGTATAGCATTTTTAATACTGATTTTTCATATTTAGTGAATGACAATTATGACATATAGCATGTGTGTAAGGAAAGGAGATTGTGGGAATGAGCACATTTACTTACTTTACTTACTTCTACAAAAAAAGCTCCCACAGCAGCGCTGACCAAAAGAAAAAAAACAAATTAAGCAAGTTGAGATTTTCTTGAAGTGAGCGTCGATCCCTGCGCCTGCATTAGTCAGTGAAGCTCCTCACAAGCAGCCCTACTGCCCCGACTTGGATATTCGGCTGAGTACCCCCCACTGAAGCCCTGCAGGCTTATTCCCTCCCAATTTAAACAAATCTTTCCCCTGTGCAATTAGTAGCAGAGGCCTAATTCCTGTGTCCTCAGCTCCTACTGCCAACCCATTAACCCGCAGGCCTTCGCTGTGGCCGTAGCTCCAATATAAGTCAGCAGGCTGCAGCTCGCGGGCTTAACATAGAATAAATCCCCCACATATCAATGTGGTTTAAGCTGAGCAGGCTGATATATCTGCCGCAGCAGCAGGGGGTCAGGCTAGGATGGCAGGATGCCAGCTGGGACAGTCAAAACTACTAATGTAGAAGTCATGATACGCATGATACACTCTCAGGCGGATGCAAGTAAACACCTCCCCAAAAATAGCTATTGTCCAAACATGGTGTAACGGCCGATAACTTGGCATGAAAGGTCTGTCAAGATGTGTTTCCAAAAATAACACCACAGCAGTTCAGTTGTAAAGAGAAGGATTAAACAGTGTTTTTATCTGCTCAGCGAGTGTTTTTCCAAAGCCAAGGCGCACATCATAAATCAGCTGAATGTTTTTGTGGGGTTCCAGGTTATAAAACGGCCAATTCAGGCTCGTCCAATGTGTAGTAATTCCCCAGGATGCCATTAGAGTTTATGCTAATGTTGACGTCTCTGTCATGCTGCTTATTTACATTGCAAAGCAGCTGGATTTACGAGGTCACAAGGTCACGCAAGAAAGAAACCATCCTGCCAGGCTTAAAGCTCTGCACTTGTGGCCAAGAAAAATGAGGAACTACTGGCTGTTGCTGGCTCGGTGTAGGTGTGACAGCAGCAAGATAAGCAACTTCATTCTTTAAACAGCAATGGCGGCTAAAAACGCAGCCGCTGCTAGAATCAGTTGTATCAGACCTCTGAGCAAAGAACAGCACTGAAGGGTTTTCTCAGTGGAGATGTTTTCCCTTTGCTCTGTCTACTACTCTTGATCTGATTGGTTGATAGATGTGCGGTTCGTCCAATCAGCTGCCAAGTAGTTTTTAAAAGTGCCCACCACAGTTTCCAAGGACAACTTTTCCAACGGTTTTGTATAACAAACCATCTGCTACATCAGGTAAGCACTTTATTGGATTTAAGGCAAGTTTACACTCCAACCCAGCCGCACTCATTATTCAAGATAGCTCTGCGTTTGGCAAACACATTGGTTAGTCCTCATCCCAAAAGCCTCTTTATGTTAAAAGTAAAAGCAGATGAACTGCTGACCTTTGCCTGGGGGAACATGCTGCTTTAACCCTGTCTTTTAGAATAATATAATGTGCATAGCCATTCAAATGCATGTTAAAGACCATTTTAAAAAGATTCACAGGTAAAACAAGTCGGCTACAAACATGATGAGGAAACTTTTTAACCATCTCATCGGGCCAAGGTCGTCTTAAATTACCCAGCCAGCGAACAAAGGTTTCTCTCCGGTGACCTCTCTTGAAAAAGAAAAGCCTGCTTATCAACACCAGGAGTTCACAGTAAATTCTGATGTACTGTAAATATGCTTTTACGATGCATGCTGGGTAATTATTTGAAATATTACAGTAAGCTGCTGTGAATTTGAAGTTAAGCGGCATTGTGGCACATTGTGGTCCAACATGTTAATAGGCAATATGGTTCTATCATAAAACACAGTACATTGTTGTATTACTAGGAAATGTACTGTAAATTGTTATATTTAGAATAACTACACCCAATACCCACTACTGCTTAATACAGTATCATAATTTAATTTTACATCAAAATGCCGTATTTTCACTGTAAAATGATACAGTACGCTACTTGAAATTCACTGCAATGTAGACAGTAATTTACTTTATCGATGTAAAATGTAAATCGTGAGAAGCATCAGTTAAAGAGGGGTCATGAGGTTTCCACCAGACAGAATGAAGATATGGATGTAGATGTTGCTGATTTGTTGTGTTTTATATGACTGTGAATTATTTTTTTTGTCTGACATAACAAGCCATAGAGGGCCATCACCTTGGACCTCACTGAACTATATCTCTGTTTAATATAACAGTTTGTCTACACTCAATTAATCCCCTTCTTTACGATCACAAGTGCACTTTCCGGCAGCCATGTTGTGTCCGCTCGAGCCTCCCGAGACAAATGCCGCCGCGCGCCGCTTCCCTGATAAAGCGCTGCCAACTTCGTCATTATCGACGACTTTGTTTCTTATTAAACTAAGGTAGTTACTCACACGGGTCGGACGCCCTCGGTTCTCCCCTCTCCCGGTAAGACAAACACCTCAAGTTAACGTTGGTTCTATAGGGCAGGCCTGCGAGGTAAATTACGGCGAATAATCACATGGCGCCAGCAGCAGTACAATAACTGCCAGGCCGCCTTGATTTCTGCTCTACCTGTTATTGAATAATGACAGAACTAAACGCAGGTTCCGCGCCGGCCACAATTTATCATCGCGCATCGACAGCCGGCTCACAGAGAGAGGGGCTGGAAAGAGGGAGGCTGAAAGAGGTAGAGGAAGGTGAAGAGAGAAATGCCGGGGCATGAATAATGGAAGGAGTGTGGTGTGTGTGTGTGTGTGTGTGTGTGTGTATTCCCAGCGCTCGCAGAATTACTCTCACTTTGCAGCATTTAATCAATGACTCTCCCTCTATATTTTAAATCCCCCACTCACTCCCAGCTATGGCGGTTTTCATTTCACGCCGGGGTCATTTGTGTAGCAATGCGCTGTAATGTTACTGCCCGTCGCATGTGTACAGATACGTAACTCACGCTCGTGCCGGGAGGGAAGGAGGTGGAGTAATAACACCTCAGCTTCCCCCCGCGAGAGATGAGTTCCCGCTTCTTAAGAATCCTGAAACACAAAACTCTCGCCCCTCCTCTCTGCCGCAGCTTCAGATGAGATCATTTACAACGCGGTTACATTTTTTTTTTTCCCCCGGATGAATTTTTTATTTCTTTATCGTGGATGTTCTGTTTTGTTGAGACAGCGATACGTTACCAAAACCGTTCCGGAGAATTCATCTCCATCTCCATCAGAACCACATACAACCGCAGATGTTTTTCCCTCATACATGAAAATGAGGGAGATGCAGCATTAATAACAAAACAGAGGATTTATTTGCCTTTTTTCTTCCATTTATCAAAACTGTGGGATCAGTTTAAGGTAAGAAAGTTGTTGAGTTGCGAGCCTCCAGCACCCATGAGTCACAAAATGAAAAGAAAAAAAGTGACAAAACTTAGAGACAGAGGTGACGAAAGAAACAAATATGGGGAAAGAGAAAAAAAAAAGACGTTTTCCCACTTTCTTAACGCCAGAGCTGAGGGAGAAGTTGTATTATTCTGCTCGCAGTCAAAGCTGAGGTGAAGGAGTGCTCCGTCAGAACTGCTCGTCACGCCGACAGATAACTTCAGAAACTATCTCCCTCCCCTCAGACCTGGGGGCTGTGTCTGACAATTTAACTGACAATCCGACATTCTCACCCACGTCGCTCCATGAGCGGCCAGTGGTGCTCTCCTTCTTTCATTCCTTACACAACTATTTTTCATCACTTTTCGTGGGAAAAAAACAGAGTGCCACACTATGAATGGAACAGCCTGAAAATGTGTGTTGTTATACCCAAATCTGAATGATTATCACCGTCTGGGTCCAATATACCAGCCTGCACCTCCACACTCAGTCTGAGCAGTCTCTGTGAGTGTGTCGGCTGACCTCCAGTAAGTTGCTACTTATCGAAAGGTAACTCAAAAAAAAAGTTGTGACTGACGTTTTTATGTACCATTAAACTGTGTCTGAAACACTTTCACAATGTCTTCATTATTTTCATCTTTCACCTTGTGATAAAATCTTGAGCACCAAGCTCAGCTGCAATATCCGTTCTTGGCAGCCGCATCTTTTCCTGGTACAGACCTGAAGTTCTATACATTTAATACAACAGCACTTTTGGCAGCACCTTTGGAATAAAGTTCTGCCCCCGCTGTGTGCCAGCGTGCTTTTCACTCCACCTTCAAGTGTTAGTCACACTTCAGAGCTGGTCAGAAAACACAACAATGAGCCAGTTATGTTCAAACATACGGCTGATGTATGCTCCCTCGCCTGGCTGCAAGGCAAAATTTAACTCTACTGTTACACAAGAAAGAATATGTGAATATTTTACCCGTCTGAAAAAATATGAGCGGAAAGATACAAAATATAGAAAATTATGCAAAATATCACAAAATGTTTTATATTTGACTTCAACCTGGTTTTGACATAACAGTATTTGTTTCCATTTTTTTCTTAAATTCCCCTGATGGAGCCACACAGAAACTGCCATCTATCTTAATGTTATCTGCTTTGAATAATCTTTCATCAAGCTTTCACATTTCATTTTGCAATCACTGTGGAACTGTGCTTGGAACTTGCCCGACTAATGGAAACACGTTGTATTTTTTTTGTACCTCTGACTCATAAATTAGCCGGCTTGCAACGCGGAAACGGAGGTGAGGATTCTACACGCATGCCGCAACAGCAGCTATCACTGAATGTTACAGCAGATTGCATGTGTCAAACATACATGTCTCCCCGGTCGCGCTGTGCCGACTGGGACGAGGCCATATAGGGTTCAGGGAAGAGTCAGCCGCTGCAGCTGCTGCTGTGTTTCCTTGGCAAGACGGAGATCTTCTGCATTGCCAGAGACTAAATTAACAAGCCCTCCCGTAATTAAGCAAGTTTATTGGCCCCCGGGGAGTCCCTTCTCCTCATACAATTCCCATTCAGCCTTGTTTATATCCATGTCTTCTTCCCCTAGTTCCTTGAGCCAGGGAGCGAAGCGATCTTTATCGTGATTAAACACAAATAAGTGCTGTTGGTTGCGCGCCTCTCCGAGTGTGGGCACGCACGCCGCCGACAGGAAACGCTACTTAATCGCCATAAGACGCCCGCAATCACACGTCTACGCGTGTGTACACAAATTTGTTTGCTGAGAATCCAAAGCAAACATGCATAGATGATGAGAAGCACACTCGCGAGGCAGTCGTCAACACACACACACACACACACACTGATTGCACATTACACACATATATGCAGGTATGCATGGGCGAGGAGACAACATTCGCTAATGATGTGCATCGGTTCGCCACAAAGGTTTGGACTCTAGTCTGAACCTCACATCTGTCATCCCTCTCATCTCTGTTTCTGCCCCCCCTTTCAATTATATATCTATCTTTGTAGTGGCTGAGTGATGCGTTGAGCCCCGATCTGCTACTGATCCCAGCCCACATCCGACAGAAATAGAACATCCTCCTTATCCCACTATCAACCCCTGAGGCTTATGCAAATATTTTTTTTTCCTGTGATTTCACTTCCCTTTCTTGGTCAGGTACAGTGCTTTTTCTCTCTCCCCTCGATTTGGCTGGCGACAAGATGACAGGCTGGAAAACGGGTAAACAGCCGAAAGAAGAAGAAGAAAAAAAATAGAGCCCGAACAAACAAACGTATGCGAGAGGGAGAAAAATAGGAAAAGGGGGCGAGAGCTCAGAGAGGAGGATGTACATCAAGGGAGGTGTCGCTCTTTAATCAAATCTTAGCTGGAGGTTGATTTGATGTTTGCAATATTACTTTTACTGATTTTTTCTTCTCTTGTATGTGCAGATCCTCCGGTGGGGCCGAGGCTCTTAGCATGGTGCCTAATATGAAAATCAAATGAAAACAGATTGGTTCTTATCGCAGTGGCAGTACCACGGAATCGGTAAACAGTAACCTTAAATGCTCAAATAGTGGTCGTGTATCTTTCAGAGCCCATTACGACGTCATTATTTTTGGGAGATAAGTCGATGTTTAAGCTGGACAGGGACCTGAAGGGAGGGAGACACGGCATGTGGGGTCGAGGTGAAGACAGAACAAGTGAGTCTTGAGTCTTTTGCGGAAGATGGCGAGTGATTCTTCTGTCTGCTGAGCGAGCTTTGTTTGCTGTCAGTGACGGCGGCACCAGCCGGCCTGCAGATGTAGTAGAGCCAAGTGCTCGCGCTGGGTGGCGTGTTGTCTCACCAGTGTTTGGAGGTAGATGGGCGCAGTTCCATTGACGGCCTTGAAGGCCAGTGTTGTCGTCTTGAATCTGATGCAGACCGCAACAGGAAGCCAGTGGAGGTCACGGAGGAGGAGGGGTGTCACATGGGACAATTTGGGCAGATTGAAAACAAGGCGCGCTGCAGCGTTCTGGATATGCTGCAGCAGTTTTGTAGCAGAGGCTGGGGGTCCAGCCAAGAGCGAGTTGCAGTAGTCCAGGCGGTAGATGACCGGCGCTTGGACTGGGAGTCCTGCAGATGTTGCAGAGGGCAAATCTGCAGGATTGGGCCACAGCAGTGATGTTGGGGGTGCAGGATAATCCGTCAGGATTACGCCCAGGTTCCTCGCAGTCAATGAAGGCAGTACTGTCACATTAGTTAGACAGTAAGGATGTGATGTGTTTGTTGTGGAGGTGGCAAAATCCCATTGGGTGAAGACAAAAGAGTCAGTCAGTAACTGTATTTACATTCAGCAGTTTCTCTCTATGTACAGTAATCGTTTTTTATTGTTCCTGGTGAATCCCGCCGTTCCCATGCCGGATTTAGATCGTCAGGGGATTCACAGGGAAACAATGAATGCGTTTAATCCACTGGAATGTTTGTCTCATTGATAACATCGCACTGTTTCATTGTGCAGCAGTGTTACACGCCCTAATGTTCTGTTGTTTTTCTCCTTCTGCGCTCTGCCATCTCTCAGCGCCCGGCCTCTCCAGGTACCGCCCTCTCCCTCCTGCAGTGGGTGGTTGATTGCAGCTGCTTAAAAAACCGACTCATCAGGGCCAGGAGCTTAAAGACCGGGAGAGAGCTGCAGCTGGTGCCAGTGGGCCGTTTGGCAGACATCAGTCTGCATGTCTGGCCCCGACCGAGTGTGTGCCAGGGTCAGAAAACGTACTCTCTCTCCCTCTCTGAGGGAGGGTGATGTGTCTGTGATCTGAATAAGTGTTTCAATTTAACATCGAGTTGTTTGTATAGTGCATTTATCTAGACTGGCTTTTCTTCCGCATGTTAGATTTGTTGTTGCTTTTTGTTGTTTTTATTAAAAGTGGCTCCGATGAACTTCTGTGTTGTGGTGGAAGCGGACTCCATTTCTCAACTAATGTGACCCACCGCTGCTCTCTGTTAGCACAGCGGAGCGAGGAACTGAGACGAGATAAAGCACAGGCTCAAATACACAGGAGCTGATTCAGTAATGGAACACAAGTGAGCGGCAGTAATGGCTGCAAACGCAGACACAGAGGAAGTGGACAGTCATACATGACACATGAGAATGTAATTCCAAATTAAAACAGGCAATGACTAAAGCGCAAAAACCCAAACTTCCTCTCCCAAAGGGACGCATCAAGAAGCCTGTGACCGCGCCTACAAAATGAGGCAATGTCTATTTTCTGCTCGTTATCGTCAGGAAATGAGGTTGCTCGCAGGGAATGACGGGACGCAAGAAGCTGCCGCAGTGAGCTGTTCCAATGAGAAAAGAGTTGCTTATGACAGGCAAGGCTTCACAGCAAGGTAACGAACTCTTCTGTGTGCCCTGCCGCTGTCTGGACAGTCTGATTCACCAAGGTCTATTTTAGGTGGCGTTCTTCTTCTTTGACTATCTGCTTAATACTGTGAGGTAGCAACCTGCACACAGAAAAGTGCAAGTTATCCGAGCACTTACCTGGCTGCTCGCTTTGTGGCTCAATGTTGATGCTAGGGTTAGCACAAAACAAGTTCCACCCCGACACAGGGACACCTTCATCCTGGAAAGTCGAAATAATTTTAAAAATAAAACGCTTATCTGGCTGAGCACATTAGCATATAGATGGTAAACAATCAACCAGGACAGAAATCTTAAGAAATGCAACTTCCTGAGCTTCCACTCAGCTTCATTAGCCGTGCAATGAGTGTTCGGGGGAGCTAATCATTTCCGTGACGTGTATCACTTGGTGGTGTTCAGGTAAGTCTAAATTTGGAAACAAATTATTCCCCGCAAAAACAGATGTAGCGGCGCAGACATTGAGTTTGTTAATGAAACGAAACTGTGAGGAGAAACACTGTACTGGGGAAGTGTTAATTGGCCCTGGAAGCTCCTGACAGCAGCAGAGTCAACCAGGTGGCAGCTTCCATACACGCAGACAGGCGACACACAACGCGTGTGCGGCGGTATGACAATTTCATCACCTGTCACACGCATTGTGACGAAAAATCGTAGTAGGACACAATTTATCCACACGTAAGTGCTGTACGCGCACACACACACTCTTTACAACACAGCACTGCACAGCCCCGATTTGTCAGGAAAACACGATTACGGGGGCAGAGTGAGAACAGACAAAGTAAAGATGGGAAAAACGGGATGGCGGAGAGGGAGGAGTAAAGCAGAGTGCTGAAGAGGAGGAAACAAGAATGGGGGGAGCGCCACGGGCAACATGGCATCCTCATGACGAGGATTAGCGCAAATCTGACAGGTCGCCATGAAAAACATTGCTGGGACTGCAGCCGGCGACAGAATGAAACGGGGGGGCGGGGGGGGTGGACGAGCATGTGGGCCGCCGGGTACTGTACACTGCCAGGCGGACCAACACACTCGCGCACACACACACACACACACACACACACACACACGGCAGCTAAAGACATGTCAGCTGGGTAATGCCATACCTGTAGCACAGCTGGAAACCACTATAAGGCATGTCAGCGAGCAGAGAGGAGGAAAATTGTGTGTGTGTGTGTGTGTGTGTGTGTGTGTGTGTGTGTGTTGTCGTCTTGTGTTGGCTGGGGGGGTCACACACTGAGGCCCAGGTGCGCGGCCTCGAGGAGAGGATGCTGGGGACAGCGAGAAGACAAAACAGGCTTGCTGCATGTGATCTCATCGCTGTGCATTTGCATCACGCTGTCATGAGGCCAGAGCCTACAGCCTGACGCAACAGATGTGGACGTTTGAGATGAACCAAGGTCATCCATACTGCAACATATATTCAAAAATGTCTCTGTTCAGGCTTTAGAGCAGCAGCATCACATATACAGAAGCGCTGCACAGTCCTCATGCAGCACACCTCCTCCAGTGCTTCACCCTCCTGCAACCAGACCAGTTTGTACTCTGTGATCTGCGTCAGGTATTCTCTAATTTCCTCAAAGGGGGTTTTTCAGCTCTGATCCACATAAATGCCGTGACAACGCGACGAAGATATCAGCGACGATCCCCACCCAGCAGTGTGCTGCACGCGAGACAATGTGAGACTCTGCAGCCGCCATCAGAGGCGTCTGGCACACGAACAAACCAATCTCTCCCATCAAATCCTCGAGATAAACTGAGCACGCTGAATCATTAGAGCCGCTCACTGAGTAGTTTTTACCGTTGCAGCTTTCCACACCGGTCACTGGAAGTGCTACTGTGAGCTCGGGCGCAATGTTCATTAGTGTATATCTCAGGTTAAAAGCTTTCTGAATTATGATTCAAAACACTGCATCGCAGATCCAACAGGCCAAAGCCATTAACCTGACCGTCAATGCGTAAAATACAATGAGCAGAGAGAGAGAATCAGAAACTGACCTGAAGTCAGCAAACCGCCGTAACATCTGGTCGCTTAAGGATGTGCGTTTGAACGGCGAGCCGACCACTTAGCTGAAAGAAATAGTTTGTCTTTTTAGGAAAAAAAAATAACTTGTTTTTGTTCAGAGAGTGAAACAGACGCTGCCTGCTGAGCCGAAGCAGCACGAAGCGCAGCGGCGGCAGCTCCCGCTCTCTGTGGGCGTCTACGCGGCCTGTGCTCGGGCAACAAATGTTGGCGTTATGAACATCAAAAGGAGGAAAATACACCCGAGGTGTGAAAACACACTTTTGGAAGTGCATTTCGATGTATAGAACGCGTGTAAAATGAGCCGTTGCGCCGCCTGCGTGCCGTCAGGAGCTTCCGTCTGCACTCACCACAGATCTTACCCGACTCTCTAACCCCACTCTGAACTCCAAAAACATCTTAACAACCACCCATGAATAATAATAGATTACATGAAACTAATCTGAAACGACAACGCAGTAATTTGGAGTCGATTGTGAGCGCTAACCGAAAATAAAAGCATGAAAATGTGCGTCTCCGTGCCACTTGTGTTCATCCGCCTCTCCCTGCTTTGTTTCAACCATCACGTTTGACTTCATCCTGACTGTGTTGCTCGGGGCTAACTGAGAAGGAAGAGGTAAATGTGAGGTTATGAAACAAGTTTTTTGGCAGATAAACATTTGATAATTGCCTCCCGCCGAGGGAGGGGTGAGTTTAGAGAGCGTACTCGTACACGGTTTCTCCTCGACCATCTTGGCAGTTTCTCCCCAGACTTTTTTTTTTTGTTTCCTTTCCTCTGACTTTTTGGTGAACCCTCTCTCCTACCTTCCTTTGTGTGAGAGCGGAGAAGACTGTGTATTTCGTGGAAAAGAAAAAAAAATATCTCTTTCCGACTCTCTAGTGGTCTTTATTCATTTCTCACCGTCTGAGCCTGCCGGGCTGAGCTCGCTTCGCCTCATCGGTGGATGGTGGACTTCTAATCTCTGATCTCCTCTCCTCTCCTGATTCCCCCTTCATCTTCACTCATTTCACCTCTTATCTCCTCCTCACTTCCCTCCTTCTCCGTCAATTCATTTCCTCTCATTTTCCCCTTGCTTCCTCCTCTCATTGCTCACAGCCTCGCTCAGAAAAAAAGTGCCTAGAAATGAGATGATGCAAGAAAAGCCTCGGCTTTTGCAACAGCAGACGGGCGCCCAAAACAGCGGTTTCTATATTTTATTATGAAGTCTAGACGTCTTTTTTTTTCTCGGTTTGGAGCGAGCAAATAGAAGTCAAAGCGCTTAAAGAGTGACGGCAGCGTGTTAACTAACACTGATATGCCTCATATACACCCCTGAGCCAATAGTGCGGCATTATCAAAGATCAGCTGAGGTTTCTTTCTACCAACATGATGTATGAGGAAAGTAGAGTCGCTCACCCTGGAGACTGCCTCCAGGTTAACGTCTCTATTGCTCCAGCTTCACTCGCAGAGAGACAATCAGTGGGGAAATGAGGAATTGTTTAAAGTTACCTCATTGTGAAGGCTCTCATAGACGCGAGCAGGTGGATCAGAGGTTACTGACAGGTCGTGACAGGATTGCTTCTGATTAGCAAGAACCTCAACATCAGTTTTGCTGCCGCTTGTTGTTGTTGTCGTGGTGCGTTCTGAGGCATTTTTATTGTTTTGCTCTCTCAATACTTGGGAGACGGGAGTAATGGCAGCGGCCAAGATTAATAAATAAATGAATGAGTGTCGGTGGAGTGAGGAGCAAATGATGAAATAGCGTTTTATTGTTCTGTGGGCGCAGGGCTCTCGCCTCCTGTCGCTGTACAGCCGAGGCTGAGAAGGTTTCACTGGAAAATTAGGCGTCTCTAATGCCGGCTAAGCTTTTAAGCTGCTCATTTCTGATGCTGTTGTTACCTTGGTTCTCTCTCGCGCGCCCTTGTTCTCTTTGTTTCGTCGTCTCTTCCTCCTCCTTGAGTTTGCTTCTTCTTCTTCTTTTTATTCTTCTTCTCTCTCACCTCTTCTACCTCACTTTACCACCCCCCCTTTCCCTCCCGCCTGTCTGCTATCTCTATCGCTGCTGCCCCGCCGAGACTTCCATTGTTGCGGTCGGTGGCTGCGAGTTCGAGGAGAGGACGACGGTCAGGCTGAGGCAGCCAACCACGCACGGCGCCGAGTAAAGCTGCTTTTTCACAAAAGTCCCAAGACCTCAGCTTTCAGACGCTTCGCATCTTTGTGAGGATCTTCATTGACTTCTTTTTATTCCCACAAAAACGTGGCCCGATTTAACTAGGCCATTTTTTTGCGGCGCAGGCTGAATTATGCCCGCATGAGATTGTGTTTGTCAAAGAGGAGACAACAGCTCCGCAGCTACTCGAACATTCACTGGGTTTAAAGTTCCCAGCGGTTCCAGCCCAGAGGCGAAGCTGTCATAAAAGACAACTTAAAGGGTAACTCCACCAATTTTACACAGTGAAATGTGTTACTGTGGCCACGAGTGCTTCCGCATATGTGGAAAAAGTAGTATGAAGCTTTTTGTCGCTCCAGAGGAAGTTGCATGTGATCTGTTAAGTTGCCTACGGTAATGTCACACAGTGGCTAAGGTGCATTGTGGGTAATGTTAGTGTTGGACTCATTATGGACAGTTTAAAAACAAATGTTAATAACACAGCATGAACCAAAGATATCACCTTTTTATCCCACACATTCTTCTTTCCTTTTGGTATTGGGTGCCTACAATACCCACAATGCAATGTAGCAAACGGATGATATCACCTAAGGCAATTTATCAAATCACATGCAGCTTCTTTATACTACTTTTTGTTCCACGTGCACTCCTCAAGACCTGTAAACACACTTTAACGTGTAAAATTGGTGGACTTACCCTTTAAGTAACACTTCTGTTGAAGCAGTTATCATCAACACCCAGTTTGGAGAGGTATTAAGTTCCTGTAATTTGGACAGTGATGGCCAAAGAAAGAGACAAGATGATGAGCAGGATGGTTCATTATGTTCATTCACAGCTATTAAGTGCCTGTTTTTCATTTGTGGCACATCTGGACCACGAGCACCTGAGTGTTATTGAGAAGGCAACAACGAATAAGTGCTCGACAGCGATACTTTAGGTGATGATTACAACCCAGATTTAACACCTTGTCACCGTTCACGGAATTCTGATTACTTTGACCTCTAGTCCTGTTTTTTTTTTTTTTTGAGCTTTGTTATGAGATTTCAGCTCACCGACAAGTCCAAACAGCATCTCTGAACTCTGATCTACATGTAATGGGCGCACTAAAAATAAAACAGGTTTGTTTTGATGTTTTGTTAGCGTCGAGCTGAGCCCTCGGTACCGACTCGGCCCGTAACGCAGCAGCAAGCGCAGCTCACAGTGCTTATCGTGTCTACACAGCTTTGAAAATATAGAGAATTCAAATAACAACTTTTTGTTTACAGACTTTGATTGAATTCATAGGCCTATAATGAAAAAGGAAGATGCATCAAAGTGTCACAATATTTCTGTGACTAACTTTACAGCCTAGCTGCAATGAAATGTTACCGTTAAGCAATCACACTTGTGCCTTGAAACATATATCTTCAACATGTGTCTCATCACGTTCATGTTGCATGTTCATGACCTGACTGTCGTGATGACAGGTGGAGGGGACGATGGAGTTACAAGCGAAAAAAGCTGCTAAGCCAGTGACCGCGGTTCAAGACTGCGTTTCGACATTTTCAAGCATGAAACCGCTGGATATTTTCAAGGAGACCTCGGGACAATTTCCAACAAAGTCGGGTGTTCATTAACGCGACTGTTGGGCATCTCTTGTTGTGTTTGTGGACATTTTTTTAAGCCATAAAACCATCTTTTCCTAAACCTAACCAGTCCACAAGCAAGGAAACTCCATTACAGAAGACGTTGTGTGGCGTGTATTCTCAAAATCTGCTGTTGTATGTGGCTGTACAAAATATTGTGGTAGGTACGTGGGGTTGACCCCTCATATTTTACTTTTTCTTAAAAGCATGGCCCTCATGTGTTATTAATGTTTCTCCCCATGACTTATTAAGTTAGTACCAATCAGTTTTGCTAAGCTAAAACAACAAAACATAAAACATTTAAGATGTTGATGACGTTTTCTGCTTTAAACTGCTAAGTCTGTAAATTGAATTGTCATTTTCACAATAACCACATTAAATGCCTGTATTATACAGTATATAATAAGGAAATGCTACAATAAATCATAAGGAATTGGGGTAAGAAAATAAATAGTTCCTACCCATCTTAGTTAAATTAAAAATTTAATTAAACTCAAATATTTTGAGCCGCCACTAATTTCCATACAGTCATGAGACAATCACGCAAAACGGTTGGAAGTGTGTGTATATCCGGGGAGGATGTGTGAAGGAGACATGGAGAATAGGATGGCGAGAGTACAAAAAAGAAAGCAAACTGGGAAAAAAAAAAAAAAAAAAAGACTTGAGAGAGATCGAGTCCAACTTCAGGACGAGAAGCTCCTTTTCATGTCCCGGCGTTTCATTTCCTTTCAGTCAGCAACAAAGCGTCGGTGGGGAGAGAAGGTGAGGCGGGAGGGGATTTGAATGGAAATGAGCGGACATGTTAAGGAGAGGAAGGTGCTTCATCACAAGTTCTCCCGAGGGGTCCCCGTCCTGTTCCGTTCTGGCGCTGCGACGAGGGAACCTTATGGCTGAGCGCGGGAGTTTTTAGTGAGCTCCGGGGGGAATGCACTTCCTTGGTCACATGCACAGGGAAAGAGATATCATATAGCGCCCAGAGCAGTGCAGAATCCCGTTCAAAGCCTCCATATGATTCCCCTTCACACGGGAGGACGGAGAGAGCCTCAAAGCCACATAGATGGATGGATGGAAGGACAGAGACGGAGATGAAGGTGGGATAAAGACGAACAGAGGGAGGACGGGAGCATCAAACTGTGGCGGCTGGCGATGCGAGGTGCATAGTTATGTTTGGCGGTGAGAGAGAGAGAGGGAGAGGTCAAGAAGACGGGGATGCTGGCGTGAAAACGGGCGGCTTGACGGAGACAGACGGCCGCAGTATTTATCTCATCAGGTTGTCGGGGAAGCTGTCAGGAAAAAAAAAGCTTTGAGATTTTGCAAAAAAACAAAGTCAGATTGGCGAGAGAGGAAAAAAGCTTCCGAATGACAAAAATAATTAATTAGTCGAACATTTTCTGTGCTCTCCTGTCTCCTTGTGTCCTTTATATTTTGCGCTGTCAAATTCCGCGCGGCTGATTCCTTTAATGAAATAACTTTGGCAGGAAAACCAGATCGGGTGACGACGTGCGTGACACAAAGGTATTTCAAGGACATTTTTTTGAGCTGTTCTCAAAGAGCACTTGAGCGATTTATCAGACCACTCCAACAAGGCGCGTCTGTTTTATCACACAAATTCGATGACATTCTTTGGTAAATTTTGCAGTGAAAATTCACTTCAAAAGAGTGTGAAAACTTTCTCAAATGTTCCACTCAACTTCTCTTAAGAAAAGCATCATCCGGGGGAAAAAAAAAAAAGAATAATTGGATGGAACCTCAGAGATAAAAACATAATAACAAGACAGTTGTCAAAGCCGCTAATGTCTTCTGGCTGAGGAAGAGGAGCAGGAGATTAGCTGAAATCAGCAGGAAGATGGCTGAACTCCAGATGAACCCTGACAGCGTCGAGTCTGCGTCGCTCCCTCTTTTTTAAAGCATCCACTCCGGGGACCCAGATTTTCAAAAAGAGTTTCTCCTCGACGCCTCAAACTATTTTGCATCTTTTTATTTATTTATTTTTTTTGTCTCCCGCTTTTTTTCCTTTCCTATCTTATCCAAACACCTGTAACGAGGAGTCAGTGAAGCGTGAGCAGCTCACACACACACACACACACACACACACACACACACACGGGGGGGGGTAGACAGGACAGGACTGCGTGACCTCCATGTGAACCTCAGACGCCGAGACTGAGAGACAACGAGGCGAGGAGCTGACAGGCAGGTTGACACAGTCAAGTGGGAGTTAGACGAGCTCCTCTTTTTGACACTCGCTCCCGACTTCAAAAGGAATTTCAAAACATTTATTTTCTGCGCTTGA
This sequence comes from Acanthopagrus latus, assembly GCF_904848185.1. Lineage (NCBI taxonomy): Eukaryota > Metazoa > Chordata > Actinopteri > Spariformes > Sparidae > Acanthopagrus > Acanthopagrus latus. Next base: position 6,515,932 of record NC_051041.1, on the reverse strand, counting down.
ATCAATTTTACTGTCTTTTTCTCTCGTCTCCTCTAAGCTGTCAAAAACATCCACAACAAAGACTTCAAAAAGGGCTGACGCGCACTCAGCGCCCTGTATACAAGCTCGACACACACAGCTACTTCTCTGACCTCTAACCATATCGGACAAGCAACAGCTGGTTCGAGACAAACTCCTCTAACTCACACACACACGCGCGCGCACACACACGTACAATCGCGCTGTGGCGGCAGGGGAGCGTAGGCTAACCGGAGTAAATGGAGAGGAGGATGGATTGTGGTTGTTTGTCAGCACAGCTTCAATTAAAGCTGTCAATAGCCATTAGAGAAAGTGGCCCTGGCTCCTCCTGGAACTGAACACACACACACACACACACACACACATTTAACATGGCACTGCATCCCCACAGGCCACACGTTCACTCACACACACACACACATAGCGGGATGTTGGAGTCTCCCACAGGCCACACATGAAGTCACCGCAGCTCCCAGGCTGAGGGAAGCAGGACTGGGACGTGTGCTTCAACTCACTGTTGTCTAACATGGTGACAGGGGCTGATGTTAACACTAAATGCTAACAGGCCTGCGCTAGATATCTGCTTTTAGTAGTTGTATTTTTTTTTCCTATATTTTTTTAATCTGCCTTCACAGAATAGAGTTGAACTCGAGCACACCGGTTATTATGATTTTAAGATTATGTTCAGCTATAAATGTGAGGACATCCTGTGAGGGAGACCTACGGAGGCTTTGAGGGTCAAAACTCAGCAACATCTCACAAAACACAACAGCATTTTAGAAACACAACGACTTTTCAGGAAACACAACAAACTTTCCAAAAAGCACAAAAATGTTGCTGCAGTGTTGTTTTGTTTTCTGAAACACGCTTGTGTCTTGACCTCCTGGGCCACCGTAGAGACGCCTTCACAGTGAAATTAACAATATTGGCAACTATCGACTAACAAGTAGATATGTAAATAGCAACTAAGTAACTGACCTTCTGGTGGAAACGTCAGACATAAACATTATCCAAATCATTATTTTTACATTTCATTTGTTGTATTTTTAGGTTTAAACTAAATGCAGGTGATGCAACAGGACTTAGCCATAGCTAATTTGCAGTCCTTGTTCCCGTGGTGTCAGTATTTAGAGGCTGACTAGGAGAGAGAGGGGATGTTTGTGGTTTTCATCAGTCGTCCACCAGGCACGAACCGAAGCGCACAACGATCATGAACTAACGGGCACGACAGTAACAGGTTGGAAGTCTTCTGCTATGGTGGCACAATAGATGATCTGCTAGAGGACTGGTTGACATGTAGATACACTGATAAAGGAACATGAGGGGGAGGTGGGCTTCATGAGGCAAGTGGGAATATTTGAGTACAATGGCTGTGCAGAGAGGTAAGCGGCAGGCTTGGATAATAGGCAATAGTGCAAAAGTATATTATTATGTTGAAGATGTTGCCATAGCAGCTTCAAACTATAGTCAGTTTGATTCATAAAGCAGAGAATCATGAATCACAGTTTCCCCCAAGGGGCTGGTAACCTTCACTTCTTTGTTTATCAGCCTTTGTGTTGTATAATTTATTTATTTTCTACTTGTACTTCTCATCTTGGTTTTACGTGCCGTCTGTTTTATTACGAATGAAAATAAAAAAAATTGAACATTTGGTCGAGGAACAAAATGAAATGCAAATGAAATTTTGCAAACACTGGGGCGTTTACACATGCTGATCAATGTGCAATAGTCCCTGTAAATATAAAAATAAAAACATGTATGAAAAAAAACAAAATAATTGGATGAACACACCAATTACCATGGCTGTGATTCTACTTTGCAACCTAAAAAAAACATGGCAGCTGTTCTGAAACATCAAATTTTTCCCAAAACTATTCACCAAAATCAATGTCTGAATAAATCTGAAGCGAGAAATAGGGCGTGCTGCTGCACAGCCGTGGTTTAATTTGCACCAATGAGGCTTAATTTGAACCGAGGCAGCAAGTCATGTTAAAAAATGCAGATCAAGTTGATCTAATTCTCGAAATTTGGTTTTCAGAGTCAAGTCTCGCATTAAGGACTCGCCTCTCGTGTGTCACATTGGTTGTTTGAGGCTAACAGCTCAGGCAGCTGGAAAGAAAAACACATGCACACACTCGAAAACCACACACACACACACACACAAATTAGTACCTGCATCTACATGGTGACACACCCACATTTATAATCATACAACCCCCAGGCTGTAAAAGCTAATGGGCGTCCTCAGTCTCCTCTACAAGCTGTCTTTCTTTTGCTACCATGGGACATGATAAGCACACACACACGCATTCACGTGCAAGAACACCTCACACACACACACACACACACACACACACACACACACACACACACACACACACACACACACACACACCTTACCAGAGGGCGATGCTATCAGCAGCAGTCTAAATGCCAAGTCACCCAGCTAACCATGCAGAACTAACGCTCTTCGATGACGTACGGCTTCCCAAAACAAAAGGGCAATAAACACTTACTGCATGTGTGCAGGTATTAGGAGTGAATGTAACGTCACACACACAGGCTTCACACAGATTATGGGCAGGTGTGGTCTAACGGAGATACAAGGACCGAAGACCACAAGACATTCCAATCAGACACTCAGAGAAACAAGGCCAGAGTACGTGCAGGTTCATCTCAATGTGTGTGCATATCTGTGTGCGCGTTGTGATGAATTGTAACAGTCCAGCAGGCTTCGGGCCAGAGGACAGAACCTCACTGAGGTGAGGCCGGGCCCACCTGCCCGTGTGTGAGTGGGTACGAGAGCAGAGTGCAGCAGCAGGGCAGTCTGCAGGAGGAGGAGAGGTGTGAATCTGGGTGTGTCTGAGTCCAGGGCTACTTGATACGAATATTCATTACAATAATTTAATAAATGACGGTGAATTTGGTTCATTTGTGACTTTTGAGATGTTCAAAGACATTGAAAAACAGTCTTTCAACTTGGGTCCTATTCACATTTTTGTCCATTATGAGCATTTGTCATCGTAACATTTTCCTCATTACCTTCATTGTGGAGAAATGCAACATGTGGCTCTGTTTACAACAGAAATTACAAGTAATTGAAGGGGATTCTGCTCTGCATTTCCTTCTTCTAAATGGCAAAGAATAAGAAGACTGTCTATCCATCCGCCAGTTATCTACAAACTGCTTATCCTTTGCAGGGTCAAGTGGAGTTGGAGCCGATCCCAGTTGGCTTTAGTCAAGGGGCGTGGTACACCCCGGAAAGATCACTGAGACACAGAGTCAATCAACCATTCAAGCTCACAGTCACACCTACTGGCAATTTAGAGTCGCGATTAACCTGCATGTCTTTGGACCGTGGGAGGAAACCCAGAAAAAAGGGAAGAACATGCAAACACCACCTGTGAGATGATAGTATTGTCTAGAAAACTGTAGTGCTTGCTGGACTCATTTGCCTAGTCTTTACATCAGAGATGGATTGTAAAAGGTTATCATGACAAACAGTCTCAATAGACACAACAAGGTGAACAGTTAACAGTGGTTAGCAAAACGTTTAGCAATCACCAGAAAAAAATGTTGACGACTGACATGCTGAAACTTCCATTTCGTTATGATGATACCACTTGGTTAGGGTTTGGAAAAGACCATTTTATGGATTAAAATACCTGCTTTGGTCGGTGCAAACACAGCTAGTGATGTCTCCAAAGTCTGCTTAAAAACTCCCAGTTTTACCAACACAGATGTGCTGTCTTCTCATCAAAAACATCCTGATTTGTCCCACAAAAACCACTGAACATTTGTCTCTTCATATCTAGTTGTTTCACACATAGAATTGTTGAAACACATTCTTGAGCAGTGGTCACTGGCTTGCGAGCCTTTCCGCACGATAGGATCAGGTCATGAACGTGCAAGTTAGATCTGATTCGATACGCGTTGTAGAAAGGTAGGTACAAATGAAAATGTATCCGTGGTTTGCAGAAGCACTGACTGCCAACATTTTATTCAAGCTTAGGCACAGTGGTTTGAGCTAAATGCTAATATTGACTGTTGACTCACAGTTTAGAGGGTGCAATGTCTCAACAGATCACTGAGCATGCTAGAACACTGCATACATAAACCAAAATATCCAACAAAAAAACCTTCTCCTGATGATGGGTCTGAAAGAAGAGTTCATATCGAAGCTTAAAATGGAAAGAACCCGAATGATTATATACTGGAGAAGGTTATTTCTTTTGGGCTTTTATGTTTGATTTTTAAGGTGCGGGTCTGCACCGAAGAGAAGAAGGAGACATGTTGTTTTGATTTTATCGGGGTGAATGAAAGGATGATGTTTGACTGCATGGAGAGATGCTGCCTGTTCCTTGAACTAGGACTGGTGAGGTTACTTTTAAACCCAAAGTAGTGCAGCAGCTCTACTTCACTGGCCTGATAAATTGTACACGAAACTTGATTTGTACTCCGCTCACTTCGCCCTTCACCAGCAGCATTGGTAATAGTGGCAAAAGTGATGAAAAATATTTCGAGTCTGCCTCCGACACGCAGCATTGAAAATTAATCACCAAGGCCGAGATTCATAAATAAATTCTTTGCGATGAATTCCTGTAGACAAACATGGGTTATGATGAAATTTTATCATAAGGCTCATCTTTATAAATGAGGCCTCTGGCGCCCGAGTGTGAGACTCACTCCTAATGAGTCATAATGAGCGCCCTAATTTGCGGCGGCAGTGCTGAATCCAAATGTGAGTAACGCAACATAATATCAGCTATTTAGTGTAGGCTTTTATCCAAAGCACCTTGCATTACAGCAAATATAAATATTTTCAGCCTGAGTGGGCCCAGTGGGAATTAAAAAAGGACCATTAAGAATGTGGGTCAGTGTTTGTTGTTCATAGGATCCTTTTGATCCGAGATAGAAGAAAAAAATGAAACAGTCGTTAGTATTTAGGAGCCTTTTATGCTGGTACATAAAGGTAAATCTTGTAAACTATTAAGTGTGTTGTGTCGACGTTATTCATTTTCTACAAAGATGTTTATCTCACCGTGTCTCCAAATGATAATGTTGCAGCCAAGATACCTTTACCCTTGTCCTAACCCTAACCTTCATTTTTAAAAAGGTACCCTGTGGAGTCTTTACCTGTGAAAAAAAACATGCTTACATTCAGTGTTTTGCATTAAAATCTCTTTCATGTGTCATCGAGGCATTACACATGTGCTGAATGAGTTTAATTCCTCACGAATCCCTTCCAAACACAGTCTTTTAATTTTTGAAACCATCGCTCTTCTTTTTCCTTTTTCCTTTTCCTGCTACCGCAACCGCCTGTAAACCAGGGCGAAAGTGTATTGTCCCTTTATATGATATTATTATTATATAAAATATAGATATTTTTTAATAATTTTATAAAATAAAACAAGTTTGAGGTGAGGGTAAAGCCAAAATGATATTGATAACATGTCTTATGTAGACAACAGTATCTATTTTCCAAACAAACATTACAAATTAAAAACATTTTATCTGTGCAAAAGTTCTGGTGATTGGTTGCAACAAGTTCTGTCAGCCGATAGTAAAACGGTATCACGCGGTAACTGTGTTTCAAATGATCAGCACTCTTGGTAGTTGCCAGTTTGTGTAAGAAAAGGTTCAAACTGAGCTGATTTTTATGCTATGCATCATCAGACTGTCCTGCTTTGATGTTTGCTAGTTAGCATTAGCAACATTAGCTAACATTAGCTGGCTTACATAAGCAATATTGCAGGGTTTTTTTTTAGCTAGCATTCATCACTTTAGCTAGTTCAAACAAATGGGCAATCACTTGATGGGCAGATGATTGGAACAACAGCAGTGCTGCGACGTGAATGACTACATTTGATCAATAGCACCTTTTAGACAGTTGCTTCTCGAGTGCAAAACACTGGTTTCTGCTTCAATAAAACATGAATATTCTGCCCACTTTATTTTTTCTAGGACTTAACAAAACATCCTTTGGGTCTCTGTTAGCAGATCTGGCTTGGTAAATTACGATGCAAATTTATATTATTTTGTGACATTTCATGGACCAAACAGTTTATTGATTAATCAAAGAAGTCTTTGTTCAGATAAATTAAAAATGAACATAACTGTTTTATCAGTCAATTTAATACCAGGCTTAGCTTTTACTCCCGGTCATTTTTCTTCCTGATTTGCTTCTCTGTGTTTTATGGCTTGCATAGACTAAATATTTGTATAACCACCCAGCAGTCAACAAGAATATGTAGAGCTTTTCACCTGCATGCTTGTGTGCGTATATATGCGAATCTCTACATGGCACCTTTGACCCAAACCCTTCACCCTTATCTGCCATTTCCAACGTATTCAAAACAGACATTCTGCATCTCCGCATTGTTCATATCCATATCTAGTCACATCTTTTTATCCATCTATCTCTAAGCAAGTCAGTGGCAAGAGTCTCCAGACCATATATCACAGCTCGTCCTGTCTTCTGTCATCATACTGGAAGGATCTGTTGCGGATTCATTATCTACGAGTCATCTGGTGCACTGTTCAAAGGCCACGCTCCTGTGACAGTGGCACATTTCTTGCATATGTTCCTGAGAATAAAAGGATTCAGATTTCTTTGGTTTTTACTGCCTTTTTTCGAATTAATATTCACAGAGAAGACAAGAACGTTCCTCGTCCACTTTATTCTGGCCAAACGGGTTGACTTTGCCCTCAAGATATTAAAATTGTATTATGCAGTTTGGAATTAAGTTTTCTGGACACATACAGTTTCTGCCGTGGTACCATCGAGTTTTACATTTTTAGCTACTACTGGCAAGGCTGCAGAAATAATTCAGGAAATAATGAAGGAATATTCTAGTGAGGTGTAGTTGCGGGTCGACATCAGAACACAAAAGGGAATTCATCTTTCAATGTATTTCTATGAATGAGCACTTCGAAACATCTTGGCACGTCAAGGTAGTCCCGAAGAAGGTGAGGATGATGAAACCCTGATTCATAAAGCTAAAAAACTAAACAGGTTGCTTCAGGGTTTTGCATTTAAGCCTCGTTATTTGTTCTGTCCATTGGTGCTACGACACAGCGGGCTCGCAATCTCGCTTTATGGCGTCGTTCTTTTGTTTATTAAGCCTCAGGACCAACGAAGCGTAATGTTTACCAATTTAATGCAAGTCAGAAGAGGAATAGAGGGTTGAGGATGTTCCTGCTTTGATATCAGCCTAAACTCTCATTATTGTTGGTTTCGCATGCTTTCCGAGTGCAGGTGCAGATGTACAGAGACCACTGGTTGTGATTAGGAATGTTTAAACATCAGATGTGGGATCCAAATCACCAGGCAACCACCACTTTAGGAGGAAGCTGCGGTGAACTGTGGGCTGCCTGCAGGCAGAGAGCCAAACAATGCAGATGCAAAGTGTGTGTTTATGTTAGACGAGATAAAAATAAAGTGTTATTTGTTCCCTGTTGGTGGAACATCGAACAGTGAAGAGGCCAACCAACCTCATGTCGACACACAAACACAAGCACACACTCCAATCCCCCCAATTACATATGTACACTTGGATTTTTTTTTTTTTTGCCTTTTTAAAAATGCCCACGGAAACACACGGTTCTTTCCTTTTCAATTAATTAAAGGCTGGTTCCTCAGACACTGTCTGAAACACGTCTCATCGTGGCAAAAAACACGATGTACTTGCACTTGCAGCATCTGCAGGAGAGCCTGGTAAAAGGAAGATGAATAGTAAGACAACAACAAACTAGGCCAGGACATTTTGGGGGAATACGCCAAAAGTGAATATCATCACCATTTGCCCCAGTCACAGATGTCTCCAACTGCTGGAATATTCTTGTAATCAGATGAGACATTTAGCTAAATTCTAAGACTGTGACAGTGCAAACATGAGTCAAACACAGGCAGCCGTATCGTCCGTTCCTCTCAACACTTTACAATAAGGCTACATTGATTTACATAGCATGAAACACACAATATCTAACCTGTGTGTGGAGGACTGGGCTGGGCGGGAGGTGTCGCTGCTAAGAGTCAACACAGAGCCAGACCTTGTGGAGGAATAAACACCTGGAATCACACCAGATTCTTCTCTGATGCCGAGCCATGAGAGGAGAGCTCAGTGAGTACCTTTTAACTTTTAGGATTAAAATGTGGAATTGTCTTCACTCCTGTTTATCAACCCGACTGCAGCAGCGATCTGCGGGGGTGACCTCCGCTGTCGGGTGTCTATGTTCTGTAACGTGTGACTACTGACTGGAGCTGGAGGGAAAATGTAGTTTATTTCATGAATGTAATGATACAAAAAAGGAAAGTCTGTGGTGCTGAATGAAGTGAGAGTTGACCTGACATCAAACAAACAGACAAACACACCCTCAGTGTGTGTTGTTGCTTACGGCTAACCAATTTATTAACTATAGCTGATTAAAATCTTCCTGAGGTGACTCACGTTCACGGATGTGGTAATGTTTTAAAGTTTAGTCCTGTCCTACCTTAGGTAAACTTGTGGAAACATTTGGTATAATGCGAGAATACAACTTAAATATGTAAGAAGGTCTTTTTAGGCCTTTTATTTCTTAGAAATCTTATATATTATAGTTTTAAATTAACATTAAAAATGAAGAGCCTGGTTATTGTTTACTAATATTGATGTTCATGTTAACTTTGAGTTAACAGCTAACAAACGTGTCAATTCATAATTTACTAATGGTGCTCATGTTAATCAAGGTATTAATGTATGTTATTTACATTAGTTAATACAGTTATAAACATTAACTGATAGTTCTGGTGGTTATTTTCCCCGAGGTTTAATCCATGAATTATTAAATAGTTAATAGAAAATGCTGTGAGCATTAGTCAGTACAATTTCATCATTAACAAATGTCTTTTGTTAACATGAATTGAGGGTTTACATGTTAATTAATATGAGTAGGATTTTGCTGTTACCGTTCTGAAACACACATTTAACACTGTTCTTCACACAGTTACAGCACAAACAACCAGACCAATCAGTTCATAATTAAACACACTCCAACACAATCACATTCTCTCACAGTTACAGCTGCGCATGCATGCGAACACCTACGCTCGTGGCCTCTGGACCCCACACCAGGTGCAGCTGTGCCCTGCAGAGGAACAGCAGGACCGAAGCGGGGCTATTTCAGGCTGCGGCGGCCAGATTGAATTAAAGCCGGATTAATCCCTGTAGAATTTGTGTCATTCTTCCAAGCAACACTAAATCCAAATCAAATTATACAACCCGTCCCCCGCTGCTGCCACCGCCGCCATCCATCCATCCATGGTACTGTAGCAGCGTGTGTGTGCCTATCACTGTCTTTTCCTCTCCCTCGCTTTCCTCCTCTGTTTTCATCGCTCATTCTCGACCACATGATCTATCCGTCCTCCCCTCTGCCGACCTTTTGCTCCTCTCCAGCTGTGACTGATGTAACGGAGGTTAATTGATAGCGACAGCCCCTAAATCCAGCAGAGGAATCGTTAAATGAAAGAGGACTTTGGAACGGTCAACCGAGTTCAGCAAACGAAAGGCTTGTTTTTTGTTGGGTTTTTTTTCCCTGGTACTAGCCTAACACTGAGGCAACACTTTCACCTGTTACAACTCAGCCGCACAGACAAAAAAACACACCCAGACAATACCAAAAACTACAGGACTGAACATACAGACATCTGGATCTCAGCCATCTGGCACCGGCTCACATTTAAAGGAACTCATCATGTTTTGGGGAGAATGATCTCCCTCGTAAACAAACACCGAGTTCATCCCTGGGTGTTTTGTACATTTTTAAACCATGCTGGCTGCTGGTGGGTGATTGGCTCTTTGTCAAAAGTTTGAAATTGAGAATTACGAGCAGCAGAATGTGGGTTTGGATCAGGTGTTTGCTTAAAATAGAAACAATGACGTTTCAGTGATATTAAACAAATAATATAGTGAATTTTCTTCTTTCTCTCTCTCTCTCTCTCTTTTTTTTTACATTTTTGAATTGATGACTAAGTTTTAATTCAGTGTTTCGGTGTGAGTGTGGCACAAGTTGATATTTTCAAATATATATTTTTTCAATTTTACTTAACTTTCTGCCTGATTCACTTCAGATTTTTGTGTGAACTTCAACTTTTATGCACATTAGAGTGTTGAACAGGCCTGAAATGTTGGCCTGAGTCCAACCCAGCCCAAGCTGAAGCTCAAAAATCATATTGATCAGCATGCACTGAACTGTTACTGTAGTAGTAATAGTAAAAAGTACACTGTAAAACCTAATAAGTTGAAAATACTCTAAATGTTTGTCGTAACAAATTATTTAGTTATGATGTAAAGATCTGGATATACCAACAGCATTTTATTATTAAATCACTCATCATCATGATGATATTCTACAGGGAACTCACCTACAAATATCTGTTCAAATCTGATCTGAATACTGAGTAAATCTAAATTTCATGTTTTCACCAGAGACCGTAAAACAGACATCAGATGAAGAGGAGAAAATAGAGTGAGAGTAAGCGAGATGTTCAGAGCTGACTGGGTCACTGGGTCTCAGTTTGTCCCTGGTAGCGACTCATAATGGGGTTTGCACTTAAATCAGAGAAACCCGCTGCACTGCTCTAATCTGGGAAATGTTAATCTGCAATCCCCTGAACCACTTTGTAAATCTCCTGATTTACAAAGAATTCAACATCCACTTTTCTTTTTTCCAATTTGTAGTGTTTCCATGTTTGATTCATTGGATTTAAAAAAAAAAAAAATGGGGAGGGGGATTATAAGTGTGAGTTGAGTATCATGCAATATGTGTTTCTGTGTAGGTGGTTAAGTTTAAATGTGAGCGTGTGTGTGATTTTCTCTCTCTCTCTCTCTGTGTGATGGACATTTCGGAGGTGTGAGGAAAGAGTGAGCATGCACGAGAGGGGAGGGGGAGGAGGGAGAGCTGGGAGAGGAGAGAGAACAGCAGCAGCCGGTGGCGTGAGGCTGGGAGATGAGTTCATTTCCTGACAGGGCTGACATGCTCAGCCAGCAGGGGAAATCTTGTACTTTCTCTCTCTCTCTCTCTCTCTCTCACACACACACACACACACACACACACACACACACACACACACACACAGAAACTCATCATTTTCTCCCTCAAACACAATTTCACATCTTGTTGAGCAACACCTTAGCAATGTAGCGTCTTTAACTTATACATAACACACACACACACACACACACACACACCGACTCCACAGCACGAGATGAAGATGGAGACTGAGTGTGTTTTCCCCATGGGGGAGATTTCTTTGTAATTGTTTGAGAGCTTGAGAGCGCTCACCAAATTAAAAACAACACTTTTAACTCAAGATGTCTCTGGAAGATTTCTCTGTCTGTCTCTGCTTCTTTCTTTCTGTGTGTGTGTGTGTGTGTGTGTGTGTGTGTGTGTGTGTGTGTGTGTGTGTGTGTGAGGTCGGGCTGAGGAATAGCCTCCTTAACACTGAGTGTCGAAAACTGCCAAGCTGGCAAGGCATGTTGGGTCAGAGTTAAACTCCAATGTTCAAACGTTTTTGATTAGAATCTAAAAAAAAAAAGCCAGTTTAACTGTTTCCCAATAAGTTTTTGGTTGATTTTGTCAGATGGAACTTTTTTCATATACATTATTCGTCTTTACCAATTTTTGTTCAGGTACGACAATGTCATCGACATTCCCTATGGGAATTTTTCAACTTTGTAGGGGGCGCTATTTAGCCATTTCGCATGGACCGTGTGCGACGACCCAAAAATATCGAATTTCGGGAGTTACACAACTTTTCCAGTTTGGGAAAGGGGCGAAATTGGGCAAAACATTCGGTCAAGAATAATAAATAATAATAAACAATACAATTTCAATAGGGCCTTCGCTGACTGCTTGCAGTCGCTGCTCGGGCCCTAAAAAAAAAAAAAAACCTTGGAAAAGTGTGTTTTGGGCAAAACAGCATGGCTCTCATGTGTAATTAATGGGAAAAGCAGTGTGGGTTTGTGCCATGAGCTCATACTTCAACATCTGTAAAAACTAGAAGGCTAGAAAAAGATGAGGTGTGGAGAGAAGCGCATGCAAAGGCACGATTAACCAAAGGAAACTGTTTTGCTGATGATGTTTTTTCATCTCTTCCTTAACCTAACTGAGTTATTTTTATCCCTAAACCCAACAGAACTCTGCAACATCAACTACTCGCTTTTTGGTGTTGCTATGACAGCTAAGGTCACCTGGCTTTGGCGAAGAAGGTGATTTTGTTGATCCAAAACACGGGGAAAAGCTTAATTCCGTCCGTATGACACATAACATTTCTTTATAAGGGGGCGTACTATTTGAGATCATGTCAGATCAAGACGGGGATAATCATCTGTCCAAAAACTCGGCACTAGCAAATTCATTAGGCTTAATCATCTGGTGAGGAGCTTTAAGTCTGGACTGAATGCGGTGCACTGACCATCCAACAAACTGCCATTGATGGAGCCATTCCACTACTGTGGAGAAAAAGTTTGAACAGTATGTCCTCCCTACTTGAACCCTAGGCAGAGTCTAGTTTGATGCCCGAGGCTTAACACAACTGTAGTGTCAAACAAAGAGACAGACACGGTGATTTACAGAGGAACAGCCGAGGAGAGACGGGTTGGGAGCAAAACTCCTCACTTTCCTTTCTCCTGGCGGTGAAGGTCAGACGAGGAGGAGGTGGTGAGTAAAGGGGAGGCAGGGGATCGGATCTGGAAGACGAGCAGAGTGACTTGTGAAACCGAAGGCTATTGTTTGTCTGGACTACAGGATCAGAACGGAGTCAGACAGAGACGAGAAAACCCAGAAGAAAGACAGACAATTAAAAATAGAGCAGGAGATTGAGAAATATTGTAACATGTTAGGATGAACCAATCCACGGCGAGGCCCCTGACACTCGCCTCTTCCCCTCCATCTTTCCCCGCACCTCTTTGAAATGCTCCTCATCTCACGGGGCCGAGGAGTAAAAGATGAAAGACGAGACGCAGAAGAAACAATAGAGAGAGTCGGGAAATGCAGTAGCTGTAGGTATAGAAAAAAAGACGAAGAGGAAGGCAAGAGGTGTGGAGAGATCAAGATGAAGGTGAGTAAAACAAGGTTAGAGCAGGAGGGGGAGGGAGAGGCAACCCATCATCCAACCAGCTCAGCTCTCCTCGTATCATCTCGGCCCATCTTGGCCCGTCTGGGAACGAACCAATGAAGAACTGAGGGTAACGTGTGAGAGAAAAAAAAGAAAGAAAGAAAGATGAAGAGGGTGGAGCGAGGTGAGTTTGACAGTCGTGTATTATCACGCTCTTCTATCTCCTCTTGTTTTCCCACGCAGGTGCATCCTGGGAGAATAAGCCCCCGTTTCATTAACCTGTTTGTTACAGAAGCCCCTATTCTGCCTGCCATCCTATTTTTCCTTTTTTCTAATAAATCACTCCTAAAAGCAGACGTCATATCGCCCTCCGCATGATGTGCCCGGTGTGAAGGCATTTTGGAGCGCTTACAGTAAAGACATATATAGATATAGAGACAAAAACATTCTGGATATCTTTTTTCTCCTCGCCTCTGAGCTACTGTGAGATTGGTTTTTATGATTATGGTTTATCTGATTCACACCGCCGCACAATTTAAACCTTCAAGACCTCACGAAAAAAAAAAAAGCAATACCGCTAACGGTGAAATTTATTTTTATGGCGCTTCTTAACGGCATTACAATGCGCTACGTAATAAAATTAAACTACAAGAGACGCATTAAATAAGATAACCAATAAAACAGCAAAATACAGGTACGGAGGATAAAAAGCAGGAGCAAAGAGGCAGACACAATAAAATGTGAAGGGAGGGGGAAGAGTATATAAACAGTAAAGTGAAAGAGCAAATAAAGCCGTTCTAGGAATAAAGAGCAGAGAAAAAGCTCAATTTTAAGGTCACATGTGCATCTTTTCGAATCATAAAGTAAGTTTTAATAGTCGGTGAACCTTCAGCTGAGACGCTACACTTTAAATCCACAGCACCGCTGAGAGAGTTTTGTATTTATCGAGGAAGGTCAGGTTGTTTCAAATGCAGGCACAGCAGGTAAATGGGCTTTTAAATCACAAGAAGGTCACTTGCGTATGGCGTCTCATCTACAAACGCTCGTAGCTGTTCCATCCGATGCAAACATGTCATGTTACACGCCCGTGTAAGTTCTGAAAAACCCCTTCGGACAGCGGACAAAACACCCACTAACATCAGGATTTTGCCTTCAATGTGAATGTCTGTAATCCACGCGTCAGTTGATTCTGCAGCAGTCACGGTATTTAGCAGCACAGGCGTCAATCAGCTGTGATGGAAACGCAACACGCAAGTTGCTTCTAGGGGCTCTAGAGACTTCTTCATCCGTCTCTGTTCAATAAGCGCCGAGCTTTAAGAATGCAATATGCAAGAATCATGTCGAAACAAATGTAGGGAAAGCATACCACCAGAGTAGCTGCAGCTAACTGTAGCTGCCATTGGCTGGTTAGCTCAGTTAGCCGTGCAACTCGCACTTTGGACCAGGGGCGTGTTAGTGTTTATACCACTAGAACCGGAGCTTTGGGTCTTGATGGGCTGGGGCTAGCTGGTTAGCATGCTAACTGCAGTAGGCAACACACAATACACAGACATCATAATGTCAAGATTGTTATTTCTTCACATTCTTTAAGTTGATTCTTGATTGTTTTCAACTAAAATCCGGACAGGATGCCCCTTTAAAGAGAGACGTGTGCAGCTCTCAACAAGAGATGAGGAAGAAACAAGATGTCGCTGAACAACAACGTGTCAAAATCAACAACAGTATTAAGACTTTTATAATCAAGTTTAAAGTCTTCTGGATGTGTATCTGATGAGGTAAATCATCGCTTGCTTTCTACAGCTCCCTGCTTCTACAGTGCATTCGTAACGCATGGGGAAAAAAATACAAACAGAAAGGCAAACTTTAGAAACTGTGGAGATGTGATATCAAAAAAACAGAGAGAGAGAGAGAGAGAGTATAATCCATGTGGCTATTTTATAATTAGCTGACAGAGCTGACAAAAAGCCCAGCGAGTGACTGAAGCATTAGATTAAACAACGTTCTGTATTTAACAGCCACGACCGCACGCTCCAGCGCTCGGGGAGTGCAATCAGAAAAGAGCCTCGCGCACATATCCACACACACACACCCTCATACTCATGTCAGACAAGTACATGCGCACACCCGCCCGTAACCTTCCGCGGCTGCCACAGCGCCGCAACCACCACTGGCTCTTGACAACAGTCTAATTGGTAATTATTCACATGCCCCCCTCCTGGGAACCAGCAATCCTAATGAAACCGCTTCGGTGTCTGGTGCGCAGACAGGTATTTAGCACGCGCACACACGCGGAAACACACAGCTACAGGCCTACGAGCGCAAACACACACGCATGCGGGCGAAACTCGGGTGTGTGTAAGAGGTCGCGGAGGTCAGTAGGGAAGTGAAAAGGTTGCGGGTGGATGAAAATCAGGCTGCGGATCCAGGGTAATTAAGTCGACCTTTGGAACCGGCACTGACCCTGCGCACAAAGAGTGCATCAGCGAGACATTGTTGGTGATTAATAGCAAATGATTCATGCATGAACTCTGCATAAATGCTGCTTTAATTATACGTGGTGGTGGCTTGGAGAAAACCTCTCCATGTCGCCCATTTTTTGTGTTGTGTTGTTTGAGATGTTAATTAGAGTCAGAAACTCGGAGAATTCGCTCTCAAAAGCAACAAGAAAACGAACGTGCCTCTCTGATGTGCCGCCATCTAGAAACACAAAGTACTTACACGACATGAATGATATGGATTATACACGTCTAAGAGGCGCACGGCTGGCTGCTGAGGCATAATCACACTTGACGCATTATGACTCACTAATGCCCGGCGTTAGTGTCATTCTGTGCGGCATGCGAGAAGGTTGGCAGACATTTTTAGATCCAATATGATGATGGCTAAAAAAAGGGCCCCGCTGATTGCTGTCATGTTATAATCAAGCCATTTGCATATCATCACATTTGATGAGGTAGATTACTTGGCGGAGGATTCTGTGACTTATAATATCAGGGTGGGTTGATGGCAAAAGCCGTGGAGAAGGGAGGGGTGGCGGATATTGGCAGGAAGACAGCTGCGAGAGAAAATAGCTGAGGGACCGGATCGGAAAAAAAAGTAGGAAAGTCGACTTCAACTTCTCAAAGACGAGGCAGGTTATTCACCGTCCTGCCACTCAGAAGAAAACTCGGAGAGGATGGAGAAGGTCACCGCGAGGGGAAGAGGGAGAATCGGTATTGTCAATCACAATACATTTTAAAAACCAAAAAAAAACCAAATGTATTGCGAGAAAGGCCTCTCACCAGGATAACTAAAGGTGAAGCACTGCAGACTGTTCCTGCTGACAGAAGCTCTTCACTATCATTGGATCTCGAGAACAAATTATGTTCATGTTGGCTCGTCAGGTGTCTGCTTCTGAAGGTTTCTGACTAAAAAGAGACTGTAAACTCGTACAAAACAGAAGAGTTTAAAATGCATCCAGCCAGGCATGTAATGCAGAGCACATGACGGCAGAGTCACTGGGTTTTCAAGCACTACTGCTGCCTATACGTACGTGTTTATTAGAGGAGAAAAGTCTTCTGAGACCACATTTGCTCAAGCGGAGTACTTGCTGTAATAACAGGCCTGAGATGCTGTTGTTTTATCTGAGTACTGTTGTCTCATTGTCTGAGATTTTCCCTGGTGTAGAAAGGCTTGTGGGCAGTGATTAAGGGTACCTCTGTTGCATTTTGGGTAATGTAGGCAACCAGGTATTGAAAAGGAAGACAAATGCGTGGAATAACATGAAGGATATCTCAGGTTCTGTTGCATCGGATTTTGATCTGACAGTTGGACTGATTTCCAAAACATGTTGCCAACATTACCCACAATGCTGCATTGCCACCGAGTGACATCACTGGAGGCGATTTATAAGGTTACATGCAGCTTCCTGTGGAGCCACAAAAAGGTTTTTATAGTGTATTACTTTTTTTCACATATGCAGTAGTGCTCCTCAAGACCTTTAATCACACTTTAATGTGTAAAGTTGGAGGAGTTACCCTTTAAGTGCTGACAGGAAACAGGGAGAAAAAAGCCATCTGCTGCATAAAACTTAACATTTTTTTTTCAGACGCCCATCCACTGACCTTCTCCTCCCTATATGGATGTTTTGGCTCCAAAAAAACACACACCAGTTCCTCTTTTGCTGTTCTTTTTTAGGTGATTCGGATGTTTTTCTCAGGAAGACAGGAAGACAGTTATCAGTTGATTTGTAGGTTAAGATTTTGAATTCAAAATAAGGAAGGTAAAACTTTATGTTTCCAACGGTTCATTTTTAAGGAACTTGAAGGAATTTGCAATCCTCCAGCCAAAAATTTGTACAAACAAAACTTTAAAATTACGACGAGAAATGCCCAAGATTGAGTGTTTTTATTTCACACGGCATCATTTGGGGGGTCTCATCATCTCATCAAGTCCAATTTGCGGGACATAATTAAATCATTTGATTTAACAATCTAATAATTAAACACTCTGAAAGGGACAGTTTTTTTTTACAGCTGAATAATGAGGACACTTTTTCTTAATTTTTCACTTCAAATGCACGGCTTTAACTTTAAGTGTTCTTACTCAGACCACTGAGAAGAAACAAAGCCTCAGCACTGGCCTGTGTTTCAGTTTGCCTCTCTGGGTCAGCGTGCGAATGCCTGTAAATGAGCACAGCGGTGAATACATTAACCGTGCCAGGGTCACAACCTTCCATCACCCCTTATCTCTGCGTATAGAGCGACTTACACGGTGAGACGAAAGTAGCGTGAGCATTAATTATGAATGCAGAAACCTGCAGTAATCCTCAGGTTTAGCCCTGCTAAATTGTAGATGAGGCCTCGGAGGGTGGATGTATGCGGGTTGTACGTGGTATAGGAGGGAAAACATGTCTTCTGCATCAGCCAAAAACAATATGGAGCTCATGAATAATATAGGAGCCTATAGGCAGGCTGCGAAAAGACAAATGAAAACCTGTGTGCGTGTGTGGGGGGGGGAAGAAAAACATAACAAAGAGACAAAAGAGTAAAGGCGCGACTCCCAGCAAACCGCAGCTAAAGCATCTGACTTTGGCTTTGTTTGCGAGCGAACGCCGGGTATTAATTAAACAGACGCGATGGGACCGCGACGTGACAGCGAGAAAAATGAACGACTGTTAAGACCAGACCGATAGCATGACTGCGGCAAAACATCTGGCGGCTCCTCTGACTGACACACGAGCTCCGTGATGGCGTGCAGATGTGTGCGTGTCTTCAAGAGTCGCAATGAATGCGCACGCACATGCACGCACGCACGCAAACACACACAAAAGCCAGATGAATCACTGTGTCATTCATTACCCCTCAGGGTGCCATCCTCTGCACCACGGAAATATGGCGGATTCCCTCTTTAATAAATGTGGAGGCTGCTCCCATTAATATATTTATATCTGCTTATGCACCTTGTTGAAAGCACATCCAGGGAGATTTCAAGCTATATGAGCTTATTTCTTATCTACTAAGACAACTGAGCATGCCAACCCCCACCTCCCTGTCCACCCCCTACATCTTTTCTTCCCACTCTCACTCTCCCCCCACTCCACATGCTCATCTCCTTCCCTCCATGTTTTTTTTTTTTTTTTCCTCTACATTTCTCCACACTGCAGAAATGGGATTGGAGCATTCGGGGGTTCACGTGGCGGCCAACGAGTCTTGAGGACTTAAAGTTTCCGTTCCGTTTCAATCGTTTAGTTTGGGGAAAGTTTGAGCGCAAAAACCCACTCACAGCCTGAAGACATACAATATGATAAGAAGGCTGGCTCATATCTGATAACTAGTTGCATAAACACAGAGCGAGCGAGCGAGTGAGCGAGCGGAGAGGACAGCCTACGCCGGCTGATGCAACACAAATAAAGCGAGTTGTGTACCGCAGCTTATATTACAGCCGTGTGTTCATATATGATAGCACTTCATTTTTTTCCGACCGGGCCGAGCCGAGAGAATGTGCACAAACACGCCCACGCTTTCCTTCTCCTCCTCCTCCTCCTCTCTCTGTGGCGATTCCCTCCTTCTCTCGTGCTCTGGAAAGTTTCAGAAGTTGAAGTTGCGAAGCACCCCGGGAGGTCTCGCCGGCGCGATCGACGAGCCGGAGCCGAGACTTCGTGTCTCTCACCCGAGAGCAGGAGGACGAACAGGGTTTCAGGTTTCCTGGATTTCGGCTTCCTGCAGTAATCCCTGTACCGTTATCTGTGTTGTTTTCTCCAACGCAAGAAGCGAGTTCGATTTTAGTGGATGTAAAAAGTGAGCTGCCAAATTTGAATCCTCTCCATCTCTCCCCCTTGTTGTTGCCTCTAGTTACAGTCGTTATTCATCATCAATTTCTATGAATTTTTTTTTTTTGTTTGGTCCATTTGTTTGTTTGTATCAGGGGTTTTAGGCATTTTGTGATTGCAAATATGTAATATTATTGAGTTGGGTGAATATAAAATGGGTGATTTTTGGGGAAGTTCAGATTTGTTTTCATCTCTAAATTTTTTTCTCATTATTTGCAAAAGTTTTGTTTTCGGGGTTGTCTGTCGGTCTCATCCGTGTGAATGTGTTACCTCAAGAACACGTCGAGGCAATTTCTTCAAATCTGGCACAAAAGGATGAAATGATAATATTTTGTTGGTCAGAGGTCAGAGGTCAAGGCCACTATGACATCACTTTGTCCTATTCTTGTGAATTGGACTGCTTAGAAATGCATCTAATCTCATCCACTTGGACTCAAACATGAACTGATGAGAATGTTTGTAGTCAAGGTCAAAGGTCTGTGACCTCACGAAACACATTTTTGGCATTTTCTCAACAATTCATATGATGATTACGACAACGTTTTACATAAATGTCTCGCAGGAAACAATGATGGAATTGAAAGGTCAAAGGTCAGCTTCACCGTGATGTCATAATATTCCACAAACAATCCTCTGGTCATTATTAAATGTCACCTCTCAGGAGCGAGGACTCGACCTGCGTGCTCAGGCAGACAACTCAAGCTATCTACCTGTATTATTAGCACCATCTTGATTGACCTGATACTTTGTTTTTTGGGGATCAAATGAAGGCTTGCTGACAAACAAACACCATACCTGCTAATCATCAACATGTAGGCACTGTAACTGTTAGCACATCAGCACTTCTAGCACTGAGATCAAAGCGGCGCTGTGCCTGCTGTAACTACAGCCGCGTCGTTGTTCACTCGTGATTTAAGAGTTGTTGGCTGTTCTTTTTTATAATTCCTAAGTCGCCAACAGCTATTTGCATGCAAACCAGAAACTGTCCTGCCGTCATCCACCAGTTCTTGCATCACATTAGTGCTCTTTACTCACTCAGTGCTTAATCCTCCTGACCCAGCTGGGATATTACCCAACGCTTTGTCCTGTCCTTGTGATGCAGGAATCGCCCTCACAACCACAGAGACTGAGAGCACGAGCGTCTCTTCAACTGTCCCATGTCTGAGCTGTGTGGTTTAAATGGCGCTGGGCCCTCAACTCAGAGCTTTTCTCCTGCAGCAAGTGACGAAGGAGCGTCACCTCACACCTATTATCTACATGTCTGTGTGCCCTGTCTGGACGACTCCCGGGGTTATTCCAGCAGTTCCAAGTCTGTCACGTACTGTTGGCTGTCATCAGAGAGGTGACGGAGAGGTGACGCCGCGGCTGAGCTTGTGTTCATGTGCATGAATGTCACACGTACTCAGCAAATATCTCCAGAGGACGAGTGAACGCTGTCGTCACTCTGGCTACGGGCTTTCCTGCCATGGGAACTGTTCCAGATGTGGTTTGTCTGGATCAAAGGAGGAGAGCAGAGACGATCTCGAGCGCTTTGGGGAAAAGAGGAAGCCGAGGAAGAAGGAAAGACGGAGAGAGGGAACAGTCGTAGCACGGCGCTGTTTCATTTGAAGATGTTGCTCATCAGTTACAACTATAATGTTTTCCCTCCAACTTTTAACTATTCTGTTGTCACCACTAACGGAAGTGGAATGAAACTAAGTTCACTTATTCAAGACTGTACTTGAGTCAAGTTTTAAGGCATTGGTACTTGCTTTTCAGTGCTGTGCAGTATTACTATACTTTAAAATTTTAGAAGGAAATATTACTCATCTACAATATTTGGTTCCTCTACAGATTAAGATTTTACACACAAATGTATTAATAATCCTACAAGATAAATTGATTTAATTAATTAAATTGAAATCCAACTTTACATTTAGATAGGGTTGAAACAGTACTGCCTGTTGGAAGAATGAACAAAATGGTCCAGTCTTTATTAAAAGTTCTGTTTTTCATCTTGTCTGACTTGTATCGTGATGCAGTGCCCATATTTGATTGTATGAGTTGGATGCAATTGGTCTTGCTTGGTTTCAATTGGATTTTCCCTGGCTGCTAGTACAGTAAAGGCCAGAAAAGAAGAGCAGGTTAAAATAGAAAATGTCTGTCAAAATGTAACAATTCTCAATGATTGATCAGTTATAAGTCCGGGTCAGGGTGGGATGTTGTCCCGGTCTGGACCTTCACAGTGGCACATGTATTAGTAATTTCAGGGGGTATGGAGAGTGATGCCAGGTTAACAAACGAGAAGCATTTTGGTCATTTTGCTGAGAAAAGGGAGGGCGATGTCCCCCCTCCAATCACCTACACATTCACAAATCATCAATAATCCAATAATGTAATATAATTGTAACACAAAACTGATTTTCGCTCATGATAAAACTGTTTTTCATTGAGGTAAATGACATGAATTCCCATTCCATCACTGATTTCTGCGGCAGTCCCAGTAAGTGGGGTGACTTCAATCATTGGTTTCAGGTACACATTTATAATATTGAGGAGTGAGACAGTTGAGCCCAGGGCTTGCACTCTGATCTCTCTAGAGAAAAGGAAAGGGAAAAAGAGGTCTGGATATACATGTATATAGTAATTGACTAAAGAATTGCAAAGAACAGGTGAAAATCTATTAAAAAAAAAAACTATATTAAAATGTGTGTATCAGAGCTGTTATGAAAGAGCACGGTGGTGACACACACACACACACACACACACACACACACACACACACACACACACACACACACACACACACACACAGCATGGAGCTCGAGCACAACAAAAATCATTTATGAGTCAGCGCCGAGTAAAAAATAGAGGAGCAGCCGAGGAAGTTGTCTGTTTGCCTCTGTGTCTGTTATGACGCAGCAATCTCTGCAGAGATTGCTGCGTCATAACAACCATACGAGGGGGAAGGTATATTTTAGGGGGTGCGGGTAACGTTTTTCAAAACCCGAATATCGACAGCAGTGAGGTGAGCGAGAGTGCATTTCAACAACAGATCCCCCGCACGCAGTGGGCTAGCAGAAGTTTTATTCCAGACCGGAGAAGTGGTGCGACACATAAATAACAACAACAGGTTTGGAGAATGGAAGTTTTTCTGGGTACGTGCACAATGCTTAAAAAACAACTGTGTGTCTGGTCATGTTTGATTTCCCCCCCTTTTTTCTTATATTGTTAGCATCAACAGGAAAAAGGCTGCGAGCAGCGGAAGTCTGGATTAAATAAAAGACGAATTCGAGTGAAATATGTCGTCTGATTTTCCATTTCCTCTAAACATGTTCTCTTGGAAAGTGTTCTCTTTTCGTTCAAGGGCACGCTGAGTGCATGCAAGATGCTGAATGGCAGCCAGGCAGGTGGTGTCTAGCAACAGAGGAAGCTAATGACACTTTAAGGTTTCACCACAGGGGGTTTTGCTCACTGCCTGCCCGCCTGCAGCACGCTGACATGTCCACTGCTCTGCCCTCGCTAACACAGGTGTGTGTGTGTGTGTGTGTGTGTGTGTGTGTTGTGTGTGTGTGTGTGTGTGTGTCTCCTTCCCCCTCTCTCCCACGGTGCCAGTAGGAAGTGAAAGGTAGAATTTATTCTGAATATCGATCGTCTGGCATCTCTGTGGGTGTTCTGTGGCGCGGTCGTTCAGCTGGGAGCACAGATTGATGCCTTGTCAGTCTGTCGTCGCGGCGAGGAGAGAAGGGCTGTCAATGATACATAAATCTACAGCGGAAGGGGTAACCAGGGGGGCAGAGGGAGGAATACAGACATGTGTTATTGACTAATTTGTTGCCATATTTGTTCTCAAGTTTGTAACGCTAATGAAGTGGCCCCCACAGCTGGTGCGGCTGTGGGAAAACAGGGCTGTGGAGTTACTTGTTTTTTATACCATCGAATGCGCAAAGACTCAGTTTTGTTGATATACGTCGTCATTTTAATACTTATGTTTGTCTAAGAAATGATCAGCAACCTCAACCCCTCAAGCAGAATCTGTACAGTGACGTTTTAGATACTTTCTTCTTGCGCTGCTGTGCTGTTTCGGAGCGGAGGGAAAGAAAAAGAGGGAGCTGTTGGTGAGATGACATTAAACGAGCAACCAGAGTAAATCACACAAAGAATGCAGACACCTTAAAGTAAATCTGCGAACAATATTTGGGATTAAGGACTGCACTTTTTCTAGCTGGTTTCCTCTCAGCGTCTGCTTTTGTAGGCGAGCAAACAAGATTTAAAAGTTCCACATTTCGTTCTTTACCTGATAAGTTTATCATCAACACTTTCTTGGGGATTATTTTGCTCGAGAACAACAGCCCACTACAAATATTACTGTCATATGGTCTATTAATGTGTAAAACCGGTGCCTTGTGTTCTCTTTTGCAAAATATGAGGAATTTTTTTTCCAAATATTTCAACTGTTTAAACTACAGCTGACACATCAGAGCATCACAGAGGACATAGGCAGCCATGCCAAAGTATCTTCAGCGCGTGTTAAGTCATTTTGCATTACCACAATGCTTTTTTTTTTTTTGCTTTTCAGGTGTCGTTTTAGGCACTGAAGTCAGTGTGAGAGTCCATACATACAGAGGGGGACGGGGTGGATCGATCAGTCCAACAAAACTTCACCCAGGACACCGGTGTTCGTGTCCCATATGAGACCAAAAGTCAACACTTGCTTTGTTTACGTCATGTACCCAACGTAAGTACAGTATATACATTTATTGTTCATTGTAAACCCAAACATGATCCAATCCTAAAGCCAACAAAGTAGTATTGGTGTCTAAATCTAACCAAACAGCAACGCTTTCACAACATTAACCTCATGATCATTATTGAAACCCTTGACAACAAAGGGCTTCTAACTATGACAACGGACAACCAAGCCACACACCAAACCCATAAAATGTAGATGGTGTCAAAGCAACGTTATGCACCTCCCACAGTTGTCCGAGTGCACCAACACCACTGCAGTAAATACTAAACAGGTCTTTAACAATCAGCCAGACGATCACTGTCCCATCAACGTGATTCCTAAACCTAACCGAGTAGTTCTGACGCCTAAATCAAACCAAACAGCAAATGTTAACCACTCATTGACTGGTATCAATACAAACATTCCAACAAAGGGCACCTGATTAAGATGAGCATCCAAACTACTTGAAATCTTAAAATGCGTCGACATGACACGTCAAATGTTCTCACACTATTGAAACATTAGCACATGAGATCACGTTGGTTTCTTCTCCGGAGTTTCCTCCTGTTTCTCCTCTCTCTGTGTCTCCTGTGTCTCCTGTCTGTCTCTGTGTCTGCGGTGTGGGCGTGGCAATCCGTCTCGTCTCTCCCGGGTCCCCGCTGATCATGCACACCTGCCAAACTCGCCCACCTGCTGTCTATCTACTCATCAACCCAGCGGTGCGCCTTCACCGGCTCTTCACCCACCTGGGGCCAGATCATTTTTTAAATCCTCTGTGGTATCCACTGCTGTCTATGCGCTACACCTTATGTGGAACACTTTGTGGACGGTCACTGATGTTAGTTATATCCTAAAATGAAGAGTTAAAAAGGAGAACAGCAGAAGCAAAGAAACGATGCACCAAGAAAGCAAAAATTATCATATGATTGTGGCGAGGATCAATTTGTCAGAGGTTTTGTTTACTCTACATTAGCGGCTCCCTCTGAACAGATGTGCCGCTCTGATCTGTTCGGTTCACTCGGTTTCTCTGCAGACTGAGGAAGGTGACAAACAACAGAGGCTTCATTAAATTCAAAGAGCCACCCTCACAGTCAACAGCCTGAATGCATTCGTATCTGTTGCATTTCTTAAAACGTACTGTGCGCATCTCACATTTCCGTTGTTGCTGTTCATTCGCGCGCCTTGTTTGGTCTTAATGAAGGAAAGAAACAAATCATTTAAATCTTAATCACCTAAATCGAACGAGGTTGTTAAAAATGTTTACACCCACTTTAAAGTCAAACGCGAAATGTTTTACACAGCTCGACGTTAACTGGGGGGAATAGCGTGGATGATACATGGTACAATCAGAGGATGCCAACTAACTTTAATCTCCCTTTAAATCCCTCCTGGAAAACGGTCTGTGACAGCGCGGTGGCCGCCAGCTGTTACCTCCGTGCATGTGACTGTCGGGGGGGAGGAAAAAAAAAAAAAAGGAACACGTCACAAAAAAGTGTTTTCATGAAAAGATGTACCCAACAGCCCTTCCCTCAAATGATGAGCACATCCGCGCTCGCACGCAACCAGCCTTCTCTCCACTCGTGGCACCGCGGAAGCAGGCCGAGGAGAAAGCACTTACTGGCATGATGAGGGCCCGAACAGCACGAGAGAGCGAGATTAGGTTGTTGAAATGTACTATAAATACACAGCTGGGACCGAATTTACTTTTACCCCTGTTTCGAATAAGCCAAGTTACTGTTCTTGCCATTAAATTCAAAGCATGTAAATGTGCTGATTTATTCAGCAGGACTGGAGGTGGACTGGAGCGGAAGGGAAGCCCAGAGAGGATGGCAGGATGTAAGGAAAGTGTTTGGGATGCTCGGTAATGCATCTGAATGCGAGTCGGTTCTTGTAGCAATCACAAGGTTACGCACATTTTTGCAGACAGGCATGTGACATTGGAATGAAAGGAGGTTTGTTCGACGGGGAAAGCACAGGTCTTTACACCTTGGTTTAATGTCCAGGTAAAACTGTGCTCAGCGAAATGGACTGCTTATGTCTCGGAACACAAATGACAGCTAAAAGTAGGTCAAAAGGAGAATCTTACATGTGGAAAATGAGAACTTTTTCGTGAGCGAGCGCACCTGTACGTGATGCGTTCAATGTAGCCAGACCTTTACTGTCCATCAAGAGTGTCAAAATGTCCGTTGATGCTTCTGTTGTTTGTCCAACTGAACAGCTTTTCAATCCTCTTTTCTCGAGCAAATTCCACAGAAAGAACTAAGCAACAATGTAACACTTCTTCAGTTAGGGTTAGGGTCAATTAGCTCAATTGGCTTTTTTAAAATCTCTACAAAACTGTCCCAACTAAGACCGGGGATCAAAACCATCAACCCTGCAACTGGTGGATAACCCCCTCTACTCTACCAGCCCTCTGTCTTAATGGGTGGTGATCAGTATACCTGTGTTGGATCTGGCACCCCTCATGCATTACTCACTGCTCTTTTCATTTCAGAAACCACGCTGACAGCTCAAGAGCTGAAGTCAGGAGATATGAAGGCAGTTACATACACATATCAAAAGACACACACAGGTGGGTGATCAGGTCTTCCTCTTTGCTTCCTTTTTTTTTTTTTTTTTTTTTTTTTTTTTTACTTCCTCCCATCAGCCCTCAGCCCCCGGTGAATTCATCTGTGATTCTAAAGATGTAATTTTCTGCGGTACACCATAAATTATTCATGAGCGAGCCTGGGACGACAGGTTGGAAAAAAACATACACACACACACACACACACACATATACACACACAGACACACAGTGGCAGGGGTCCTGCTGCGGCTGATCACTAGGCTGAATAACATTAGCGAGGTTTCACATGTGACCAACGCCATCATGGGTATTTGAAGTGGACCCCACACCCTCTGCTCACCCGCCCTCTCCGCCTTCATCAAGTGCTCTCTGCTGTCTGTTACACCTCCTGCCAGTGTGTATTCAAAGGATTTAAAATATCACGGCTGCTGTAATTTAACTTATTTCCCTTTGTCATTACTGCTAATGAAAGTCTTCAATTTGCTGCTCTACTGCGGCGTTGCTCCACCTCCTACCTCCACCTTGCTCATGTTGTTTTTTAGAAAAATCCATTAAAAACAGCTTGCGCCAACACCACTGCCTAGGCTAATGTAATTTATTATGCTGATCAGCGCATGTATTGCAGTTTTTCAGTCAATAGGCAGTTAATTATTGTTTAAATGCAACTACTGTATTTTCAACCTTTTTCCATTATTGCACACTGTCACGTACAGAGGTGGTTAATAAAGTGTTGCCACCTGCGTTGAGTAGTTTTGCTATGCTAGGCAAAACCTTTATCAGACATGTCTCTGTACTAAACCCACAGAAATGGGTGTATTGAAGCAGAGGTGTGACTGATAATATTAATGATGGTTCCCTTACATCTAATGGTTTGAAGAAGATAACCTCTGTCTCTAGATTCGAAGGCCAGCCACTGGAGGAAACCCATTGTGGCCATTTGGATCCGTGATCTCATTCTTTCATTCACCACCCACAGCTCATGACCATGGGTGAGAGTAGGCCCACACATCGAAAAAGTGAAAAAAGCTTTGCCTTTCCGACTCAGCTCTCTCTTCACCACAACGATCCAGCAGAACACTCCTATTGTCCGTCCATCTCATGCTCCATTTTCTCATCATTCTTGAACAAGAACCGAGGATACTAAGGGTGCGTTCACCCAACCACAAGGGGACACTCCAGTTTACCGGCAGCTCTGGAGGGATCGGACATCCCGAGGGTGATACGAGTAGAAAAGTTTCTCCTTTGCATCGAAAGGAGCCAGCTGAGGTGGATCGGGCATCTAACTAGTACAGCCTACTGGGAGGAGACCCTAGGGCAGACCCAGAACTCTCTGGAGAACTCTCATCTGGTCTGGGAACGCCTCGGGATCAACAATAGTTGGAGTTGTTGACATGCCACTTCAATAGCTAAAATGACAAATCCCTGTGATGAACACCTTGTCACAGAGTTGAAAGCTCGAGACATTACAGAGAGAATTGAACTTTTAAGCCAACATGGATCGGATGTACTGAAACAGCTATGGATTTAACTTGGGTGACAACAGATCGATCCTCATGATAACTGAGCAAACTCGACTGATGGAGGCAGTGTGACATGATTGAAAGCTCCAGAAAAAAAAAAGCAAGTTGTGACTGTTTTCAAACTAAGATTGATCTGCTTCGGTCTGCTGTTTTTACGAGGGTAGTACGTTTCTAAAATGTGACAGCAGTGAATGTCGAGGCACTGCTCGGCACCATCCGTGCTTATGGAGCGTTAACCAAACAATTATAGGTGCTGATAGTGTTGAAAATCAGGAGTGTATCCCTTTAATTGAACAGGCGCTATCAGGGGTAAATATCTGTTTATTTTGCTATTCATCACCCTCCAGCTCACAGCCTGGTGCTTGACATAGCCTTTAACAATAGGAGCCAATCATGAATTATTTCCAGTGGCGCTCCACGGAGACTGCAAGTTTGTCATTTTGTGTTTCTCGTGTGCGTGTGTGTGTGTGTGCATGTGTGTGTGTGTCTGTGTGAAGGAATCATCCATTTTTTTTCTGTCATCATGTTTGCCAAGAAACAACAGAGAGCGTCTTGATCAATGCTAATGGTTTGTGCGTATGTGTGTGCCTGTCTGTCTTTAAGTGTGCACGTTTGAAAGGTTTGAGTCCTTCCTGCCTTTCTGTGCTCAAGGAAATTGCTATTGATGAGTCCTCGCTGAAGCCAATGGCCCCCATGTAGCTTTAAAGGCAGTACACAGCATTAACTCTCAATTAATTCCGAGGAAGCAATGCTTGGGTCTTGATTTAGAGCCTTGTTGGGCCTCAGCGGAGGTGTGTGCTCTGGTGAGTGCCATTCTGGCTTTGCACTGTCCTCGAATAAACCCAAACAACCGATGACAAACTGATTAAAGTGGCGAAATATTTAAAGAATCACCTGATCGTTCACACATCATTACAGTTCATACGATGGACACATTGTCAGTATGAAGGACTAAATGTGTCGCTCTATTTTTAGATGAAAAAAACTACATTAATAACTATACTACTGATACTACAACATAAGTTCCTCTGCCAGATGCATGCTTATATGCTGTTCGTTAATGGTGAAGGTTAACCGACATCTTCAGGTGATAATTCCTGATTGCACATTGTAGCCCAGTTTTGGAGGGGCTGAATCTCCAGTGTGAGGCTGCCTGAACACCTATAAATTGATAACCAATACAGTTTGACACTAATGTTTGCCCACTTTCACTATAACTTGGGAACTATTTCATGTCACGGGGGATCCTCCAGCTCTGGTGTCCGACTTGTTTGGACCATTTGCACTGCAGTCGCACAGTACATCTGGTATACGTGACCAAACAGACTAGCATGCTGGCTAATAGACAGCAACCACCACTTTGCCAAAACTTTACTGCTTCACCCCTACAACCTTGAAACCCCGAGTGCAAACAGACACAACTAACAACACAAAGAAGTGAAAAGCAAGAACGGAATTAAAGGAACACAGTTAACATTTATGCTAACACATGCACACAGACAGAACCTCTCAGAAAACCATCCCTTTGTTTAAACCCATTGTGTTTGCTCTGCACAAAAACTAAAACTCGGAAAGGGTGCAGCTCTCACGATAAATATTTGATTTTAGTTTTTAAGGTATTACTGAAATGTCTAATTTATTGAGAATACAAAATTTTGGTTGGGCAATGTTGGAGAACAATCTAAGAATTCAAAGTGAAAAAAAAAACATTTTAGTTGCAAATTACACAGGTTTTGTGAGAGCGTTTCCCCTGCCGCCCCTCTTTAAATGAATTTCATTTTTAGCCTGGCGGCACTGCAAGCTCCTTTTTTACATCTCTCTCCTCATGTTACATGTAAAATGGATGAGCCCGTCTGTTTTGAAGAGGGAATATCTCCCGCATAAATCTAAGCCTTTTGTCATGTGAATAGTGAGATCGGGAAAAAAAAAAAGAATGAAATAATTCAGCCCATCATTGAATTCATTCAGCTGTAGGTAGAGTGAAAGACTAATCAGCTCTGCAGAAGACCTCCGACAATGAAACAGAGCAGCCTCAAGTCCTCATTAAAACCACGAGTCACAATGTCTATATAAAGGGGCTAGGTGTGTGTGCAGGGATGTGCGCCTGCAGGCATGTTTCACTGCCTGTGTGTTGAGTTAAAAAAAAAAAAAAAACGTAGATCCATGTGAGAGCAGAAGGAAATAATAATTCAAGTGTTGGTATTCTAAATCCAGAAACATACAACCCCCAGCAGGATTTATTGTGCGTTAGTGTCTCTTCGGACAAAACTTTTTCATGCGAGAAGTCAGAAATATCACCCTGTTTTGCAAGGCAAAAAAGGCCTTGAGCTATTATTAAAGTGAAAAGGAAGCTCCGGTGCACTGTTTACTATGTTATTCAAATGGGTTTCAACCTCTCAACAGGTGACCACAGATGAAACACCCACACTTAACCTTTTGCCGCAAGAACATGAGAACACAAATTATTGTTATTTTCCCCTTCTCAGGCTACATGTTTACTACATTATTCAAACGAGCCTCCAGGCAGCAAATTTCCATTATTTTTCTAAGTGCTATATGATCATCAGCATAAAACCATGTATTTGATATGCATGTTTTGGCTTTCTTTAAATCATGTTCACCCTCCCCGAAGGGGAAGAAAGCTTGAAAATCAGTATCTTAAATCAATCAATATTTAGCAACATGAATATATTTCTTTCTTGCGGTCATTTATGGTGATTTTTTTATGTCTGACTCCTGAACATAAGACAAAGGAGGAACAAATGACAGCAGAAAATTTGTGAAAAAGTGTGGTTATTTTTCTTTTTTGTTGCAGGGATAGATTTGGGGGAAATTACAGACTTGAATGGAGAAAAAATTGTACATTGTAGAAGCCAAGGGCGTCACCGCCTCGTCCTTGCATGCATGTTGTAATGAGCCGAAAAACCAAAAATCCAGCGACCAATCCATAACGCTGCGTACCTTCTATTTCGTGGAAAATCCGCCCACCCCCTGCTGCGAGGGAGGCAGTCCTGTTAAGTCGGGCCTCTGCGGGGTGCTCGGCGTGAAGCTCTGAATCCCGACCGGCTTGTCTGTCACTGATTGCGGAGAGCGCTGTTTGTCGATCGTTTTAAACGAGAAGTGCCCCGAATAATGCGGGAGTGATCGGCCGTTTGGCTGATTGATAGATTGATTGATTGTGTACAATGTTGAGGGACACTGTTATTGAGTCGAGGCCCAGAGGAGATGATGAAGAAGTGGTTCATGATGTCATTGGTTTGATCCAATCAGGGTTGAAAAAAAAAAGGGAGGAGGGAGAGGAGAGCGACAGGAAGAGAGAGAGAGGGATAGAGGTCATCGGTTACAGCGTGTCAGCTATTTCTCTGTAATCACAGTTGTGTGTGTGTGTGGGGGGGGCGCTGGGTTTAATTCCAGCAAAAGAGGACATCCGAAAGATTGTGATGGAGGTGATCTGGCCGGGGGAAAAAAAAGGGATCGCTTGATACTTTCATCCACGACATCGGCACAGGCACAAGACAGCCCCAAGGAAAACAGAAAAATAGGTTTTTGTATGTTTTTCAGGACTCTGCTCTGCAGTATCTTAGTGACCTCCTGTCAGCGTTGGGCAAGGTTCTTGAAAAAATGTATATATATATATATTAAAAAAACTATTAAATTACTTCACAAATTAAACAACAGCAAAAGTGATCAGAGATATTAGTTTCTTACATTACATTCCCTTTCTTATCACAGCGCCGTCAAAGGTGCTACTCCGAAGCCTCCACACCCACACATCATATCCTCCGTCTGCAAAACATGCAGGAGTAGAAAACACCACATTCTGCTTTACAGTTCCGGTAGAAACAGGCAGCTACAAGGAGCCTTGTTACAGATATTAAATGGGCGAGCGAGCTCCCAGAGTACACGGCCGGGATGTAGGTTAACCAGTATGAGCGAACCAACCGGGAATACACTGTGTAAACAACTCTGGCAAGTGGATTTCTCCTCTTTTGTTACCTGTAGCTGCCATTAGATAGTCAGCTCGGATAGAAGTGCAGCCGGCGGTGTGGACTGGCAGGTCAAACCACCGGGGGAACTCTAGTAAATCTAGCAGATATGTCTGTACCACAATAGATACACGTCATAACGTCTAAACTGTTATTTCTTCACACTCTGTTGACATACTGAACCTTTAATGTGTCATTGCCCGATACCATTTTTCAGGCGAGTTGCAGTCTATAATATTAATGAACTGTGTGACTGGATCAACAGACTCTAATCAATCTCAACATAAAATTCACTGGAGTATCAAAAAATAGAAAAAGCAAAAATTGTTGGCACAGACTCTACCGCTGTGACACACAGACGCAGGCTCAAAATTAATTAAATCAAACTTATTAGTGGCGACAGTAAGAACGAGATTGGATATTAAAAGGAAGAGAACGGCACACACACACACACACACACACACACTCACACACAGTCAGAACAGAGGGATCAAGCTAAGACCCCCATGATCATTAGGTGATAACTGGGAGATATTTGCATGTTTTGACATCAACCTGAGGACAGGCAATCCCACCCAGTGTACAGGAACAAGATAATGACACGTTAAATCCCGGAGAAAGGGGGTACGAGGCATTATCGCCCGCATCTAGCAGATGAGATGTGAGATATGTTCTAAACGACGGTAATCCTTTGCTTTGTCATTCCGTTCATGTGAAGCCTCGCAACCAGAATACATCCCGCCTGGTGTTTTGTCCTCACCATGAGCCTTTAGTGGATGGCCCTTTTCATACCCAGCCATGATTCTATCACCTGTTTACCTGCTGAATGGACAGGTGCCTTTGGAGCATTTCACAGATTTCCCAGTCAATGAATATCATCTTTGTACTGTTTTCAGCTGAGAATATGTCAAAAAGGACCAGCCATGATCACTTTCTTCTCTATTTATGTTTTACAAAGCGTCCCAACTTTTTTTAAAATCCGGCTTCTGTGATGTGTCTGTTTGATTTGAAGGTTCAGCTCATGTGAAATCCCACTGGCCTCCTCCTAACCATGTTGTAAATAAGCAGCACTTTGAGGTGGTTTGCCCGTCTTAAGATATTCATTCCTCTTCAGCAGCAGTAAACACAACACATGGCCCCACAGATAACTGGGCCATATTCAGAGCTTCACAAGTTATTATATTTAGGGCTGACAAACGGTAACATTCATCGCGATTAACAGCACGGCTACATCTGCACACTGACGCTCCCCCCCGTGGACTCACACACCTGAGAGCCTCTCAGAGTGGAGCTGCTCGCTGCGCTACAACACAGGTACCTGCACAGAACACGCTCTCAAAGGGCCATAAATGGGCTCCAACTGACTGTCAAAGCTTTACCAGACTTCCTGTCTTTCCAGGAGAGAGTCTGACAGTAGCTTCTCGGCCTGGTTAGCTCTGACGGCCATCGTTCGTTTTACAGCCATTTATGCAACACTGAGCAGGGTTACACACTAGGTTGCCAAGACACCATGATTACAGTCTTTGCTCTTTCACTGCTCTGTCCAATTTCTTAAATACGCTGGTTGGGGGGGAGGGTTCTATCAGAATTTGACTGTGTAGTCTTACACTATAAAAGTGAGGTTGATCCAGTTTGGATTTTGGATTGAAGGCTGCTCCTGGCTGATGTCCAGTCACAGGGAAATGAATTGGACATAATGGGACTGACCAAGCAAAGAGAAATCAGAGGCTGTTATGTCTACATCTTTACAGACAGACACCTGTCACCTGTTTACGTAATTGATGCTCGGTGGTCACACGTAGTCAAAGTTGATGGACAACGACTGCCAATGTCAAACTTACTGTGACCTTCCTGCCTTTTTCTTACTTCCCAGTGGATTTTTTTTTATTTTGCATACTTTACAGCAGTGCTAGTCTTCAGCCATGTGCTAATTTATTGTATTTATAAAATAAAGGCCTGAAAATCCTTGCCAGTTGGGTCAAGAGGTGCTAAGAGGTACTTGGGTTATAAATACCACTGACGGGATCACATGTACTGAACTTACATAAGGAAAAGCTATAGCTGTGGGAACAGTCATGTACTGACTGCAACATTATGAAATGGCAGTTCATCATAATCCTGGTTCAGCTGTTTTTAGCACAGGTCAGGAGTGAATCAGGCAAACAGACTCTGAGCACTCAGCTCCATCTTTATGGAGACGTGAAATGATTTAAATAGTAATTGTCTGACAACCGACTTCTCCCCCGAGCTGTTGCTATAGATAATATGTTCTTAGTCAACTTTCTTTGTTACGTAAAGGTCAAAAGATATTTTGTGTCTCTCTGAAGTGCAGTTTTTTTTCTCTGAGTGAGTCCGACATGGTTGTGGAGGAGTTCTTCATC
Organism: Acanthopagrus latus; assembly: GCF_904848185.1. Classification (NCBI taxonomy): domain Eukaryota; kingdom Metazoa; phylum Chordata; class Actinopteri; order Spariformes; family Sparidae; genus Acanthopagrus; species Acanthopagrus latus. The sequence goes on along the minus strand of NC_051041.1, from coordinate 6,481,341 downwards.
CTGATGCTTGCTTTAGCTCCGGAGGTATGACTGCTGATATATATACACAACAATAAAGAATGTTTCTAAGAGTGGCAGTTGGGTTTTGAGAGCAATTTATTGAATCATAATCCAGTATTGTTGCCACTCATTTAATCCCTTGTCACATCTAATAAGATTCGGCTATCAACATTTGCAAGTAATTAAAGTTAACAGATAACTAATGCTCCAAAAATCTGTAATTTCCTTTTGTTGGCTGAGAAGGCTGAGGCAGTTTTTAATGGCAGCTTAATTAATGTTCACAACCCGTAGCTAAAACCTGAAATGAGATGAGCAGTAGTAGATATAAATGTATTTAACACTGAAATACCAGCAACTACATAAACTGCACCATAGGTCCCGATTCAGAATTAATTCAGAAGTTCAGCTGCTTGAATTATTGATATGAAGTGTTTGAAACTGACCACTCACCACTCTTTCTGGACGCACAGTCAGATTCTACTGAGTGATGTATCTTTTCCCTCATAAAACATATCTTTGATGAGCGCAGACACAAGCTTTAGCCCGACAAAAGCAAGTGTCATTTTAGTTGTTACAGGATTTAGAATAATTAGCTGCATTTTGCATAATCTAATCCATACCTAAAGGGATGAGACACTTCCTCACAAGTCTTTTGCACATTGCTCTTTGCTAAAAAGAGTGAGAGGAGATAAACGGTTTGGTAAGTAATTTGTATATTAATATTGTTCAATTTAGAGGAAATGGGTTGAAACCAATGGTAGGCTGCAAAACATTTGCTTTTGTCTAAATAAAGCCAAAATATTAGCAAATGTCCGCTTTCCTGTTGGAAAGTATCCATGGTCTGTAGCAGTATTTGACAGCACTTTTCTTTTTGTCGTATATATAATCCAGAAGAAGGATTCTGTTGAAAATGTAGCTGAGAAATGCAAATAACAGTAGTGTGATTAAGAAAAACATTCCAACAGTAGCCTGCAGAAAAGAAACACAGCTGCCAACAATGTAACTGAGTGTCTTGGGTTCGCCTGACTGGGTTTGTTTTAACACAAAAGTAATAAACGGGGCATGGGGATGTTGAGCAGCAACAAACTACTTTTATTTTTCGCTCCCACATGTCAAAATGCCAACAGTTCTTACCTTAAGGCAACTCTCTAGCGACACACTACTGGGGGCCTTTTGAATCATGAGGTTACAATGGTACAGGGCTCAGGGGTCAAGCACTGTCATCCATCGCCTTTGGATGATGGCATCGTTCATCAGCCCAACCCTAAACTATGTTGAATGGATGAGTATTGGGGTTATATGGGGCTTTAATGTCCTGACTGTGAGCCCTGGCTGAAGTCCAGCTGGGTTCTCTGCAAGTCTCTCCCTCGACTCATTTCCTGTCAGCTGTCCACTGTCTAATAAAGGGCATAAAATGTATTCCAATAACTTCAAATGGATATCCTGGTTCCGTTTGAGTGTTTTTCTCTAATCTTATGAAAGCTCCATATTGAAATGCTGTGATAGTTTCTACAGCGCAGACAAGCTTAGAGCTCATAGTCTGAAGACCAGTGAAGTGTAAATGCCAAAGGATGTTGTTAGCTCTTGATAGCACCAGCGACACCTATAACTCTGGTTCCCAGAGGAGCTTCAAAGCATCCTGAAACGGAATAGAATACTATCTCGGCTGACAACTGTCATCTATATTTCAGACTGGAGTTTAATGGCTATATTAAAAGCCCTATTAATCTTTGGTAATGATACTGCATGGTTATTACCTCGGTGCACGAGGTGTGGATGGCGGTTTTGTGTGAGAGGAGATAGATCAAACAAATCATTTTTATTGTTAGCTGCCACATTGAAGTGGGGCATTTGTTAACATTTAGAAATGACAGTTAATTAATGGAGACAGTATTGTGGGCTAAATGACAGCTACTTGATCTGATATAGGCCTTTTTTCCCAGATTTCAGTATGTACTTCCTTGAAAATAAATCAAAATAAATATTTCAGTCTGGGACATTAATTTTGCCTTTCTTGCTCAGCCATTTCTCAAACCAACTCCTCTGTCCAGCTCCAAAACCCGTCATCATTCCCGCCTCATTCCTCTTTTTTTTCCCTCCCTGAGGCCGATTCACAGGTCTTCGGTGTCGTGACCCACAGCCAAAGTCTGGAGCTACAACTCTCATATGAAGTCAGTCATTCTGATTTTTTACTTCCCTTTGCGAGATACCTGCACTGAAGTGTCTTGCAAGTCAAATAAAGGGCATCTCATTATTAAAATTGATATTCAAAGATATTTTCGCCAAGGTTTGACTCTACCCACGCTCTGAAAATATATTGAAATCAGCCAGACTGTTGCCAAGCTGAAGGCTCCTCGTCACAGAGATGCCCTCCGGAGGAGAAGCGAGAAAACAGAGTGAAGAGATGAAACGCGTGGAAGTCAAGGAAAAGACAGAGGGCAAGAGTTTAAGGCTGGGGGGAAAGACGGAAGCGGCTGTTAGAGATGACAAGGGATGGAGGGATGAGGAAAAAACTGAAGGACGAGGAGAAAGAACAGAGGAGCGGAGACGTGATATGCTCAAGCTTTCATGTGTTCTGTAATTGAGCTTGAAATCGCCCTATATTTTAACTTAACGGCAAACTTTTATTCCCCTTCCCGTTTCTCATTTACCGCCTTTATCTCTTGCTCTCTCATCTCTCTCTCATCCCTCCCTGTCTGCCTTCTTCTCTTGTTTTCTTGTGCACATGAAAGCGACAGGCCTGTCTGGTCGCGGGTTATGAATATTCAAGTCCTGCATCCCTACTTTTGTTAGTACCGGGCCTTTTGAGGCCATGTCCACTCATATACCCCACCCCACTCCTCCTACACCTCAACCCTTCCTTTGTCCTCCAGCTTGCTACCTCACCCCGGCGTATCATCTGTTTATTGAAGGAGACCTCTTACACTTTTCCTCTCCTTTGGTGTTTTATACGTTCTTGTGCATATAAAAGACGGTTAAAGTTAAGAAGCCCAAAGTCTGCCCCCAACAGGAGCTCCTCTCTCCCACAGGAAAAAACTGCTCCTGAAGTGCCAGAAACACCTCGTCAGTAGTCCACAGTAGCCCTTGATTCCGTTACATTGTGACATCACACTGCGTCACCATGTCACACACTCACTTCATTTTTTTGCTATATTAACAATAGAAGTGGAGCTAACGAGAAGATAAAAAAACATGACAGAGTGGTGAGTGTTGATGGCTCAGATGTGTGTGAGCTGACCAATCAGAGTTGAGTATCTGGGGGGGCCGGGGGCCTTAAAGAGACAGGAGCTAAAACAGAGCATTTCAGACAAAGCAAGGAAACAGAGCTGCTGCTGACAGTATGAAAAAAAAAGATGTGTTATCAGAGCACGGAAGCATGTAAACCTATTCTAGTAGTGACCAAAAATAAAAATTGTGAACCTGAAAATATATTCATAAGCCTCCTTTAATACTTTGCATATTGTATCATGCGTGATCCTCGGCTCCTGACTAACCAGGCAGCAACCATCTCCAACAAACCTCTTCCCTCAATTTTGACTCTCTCCCAAAGGCAGCATGTGCTATTTGGTAATATTAAAACTTTTTTCTTTACACCTTATTGGCGCAGATGTCTCCATGTTTGCCTTTTGGGATTGTGTGAGCGTCTGGAAGAGGCTGCTTTGCATGCCTTCTAGGCAGCGTCTGGTGGCATGGCAGCAGAGGCCCCAGGTGTGGGGAAGATATTGGAAAAAGGATCTTATTGAGCCAGTTCAAATTAGGCACAGTTTAGGCGAGTGCATTTTGTCGTGACCGTTCCATCAGCATCTTCGGGGGGGCTTGTAATCTCTTTTGGATCTAAGATAACACAGTTTCCCAACAATCTTGTAAAAAAAAATCAAAAAATCTTAGAACAGCTCTGTAGCATTTTTAAATAATTTCCAATTTAGATGTTTTCTCACTTATCCTTATGTTTCCATCTTGCGTTAAACAATAAACAGTGGTGCGACACAGCATGAATGAGGCGGTCTAGGGAGAATGTGTGTGTCTGTGTGAATGTGTGTGTGTGTGTGCATGTTGTGTCCCAAAAAGCCGGTTGGTAAATTCCAACTGGTGTGTGCTGGGGCCTCTGAAATTCCCATCTCATTCTGGGCTCTCTCTCCCGCAACCTATTTCCATGGAAATTAAAGCGTAATGCCAGACATCACAGCTTTTTCCAATTCGGACACACACAGACACACACACACACACACACACACAGACGCTCAAAGGAAATGCTGGAGCATGTGGAAGTTTACAGAGCAGAACTCGGGGACTAAGAAACAGAGATGGATCTCGGATTTATAAATATGGAGGGAAGATAAGAGGATCAGAGAATCAGAGCCTTTCTGCCTCACTGATCAGAACTCTTGCCGCGTTGTACAATCGCACAATGATGGACTTAATTCAGCTGAAACACTGCGGGACAGGAGAGAGGGGAATGTAAATTCGATCAGGTGCGATAGGGGGTCTTTAATTTTCTCAAAATCTGCCGCGATCAAACAAATCGGTAAATAAGCCGGCGACGCGAATACATTTGGAATTAGGCCCTTTAATATGTGACCTACAAGAGAAACTCACTCCTACAATGGCTTAAAGGTTGCTTGAGGGGAAACACATTAGATAAAAAGATAAAAACATTCCTTAAATCTGCTGCTGATTGTGTCATTGGTCCATGGACGCACAAACAAACACACCACTTTGGCAGTGAGGCCTGGACTTCAATCAGTCGTACGCTTTCTTCCATAACTTTGTGTCTGAGCGTCGAAGAAAGAAAAAAAGCTGGTTTATGGTTTGATATTTTTCAAAATGGCAGCTGAAATAAGCGCTGCCAACCCCTCACCCTCCAAAGTTCCTGTTCCTTTTAAAAGTATCTCCCCCCTAAGCAGGGACCTATGGGGTAAAATGAGTTTCCTTTAATTCAAACCGTTCTTCTCAAAGGTTCCTTGTCCCCGGGCTGAGTTCCTGCAGTGGATATGCGTCTCTATCCGAGCCACTACATGATATTCTGTCTGTGTTTATTGCTGTCTTTATCTAAGTCTTGGCAAGACCATCCATGTTCTCTTGGAAACACGGCATTGGGTAGCTCCGCTCTCAAAGGCAGCCTGTACATCCTATTAAACAAACACCAAAGAAAGACACATATGTACACCCACACCTTGAAGACACACAAAGGCACTTATACCTCAGCGGGAACGGCAACATAAGGTGCTGAAGGACTTTAACTGAACTGTGTGTGTGTGTGTGTGTGCGTGTGAGCAGTTTCAGCAAATTAGCAAAAGAAAAAAATAAATAAATCAGCAAAAGAAAATCAGTGTGTGTTCCCAGCTGGTGCAATGTGGAATTTATGTAATGTGGCAATTACGTAATGAGAATATAAAGAGGGTAAAACAAGATTGCTAGTTTAAAGAGCGTTTTGTGTTTGTGGCACGTTGGGGAGTTTCGTGGCTGTTTCTCATTTCACATCACATCCATGTTGGCAGAATTAATTTGTCTCCTCTGCACACACAAAGAACAGGTGATGGACTTTCCAAATATGGCCACATATCAAAATTGCTCTATTTTGATTACTAATCAGGTCTGGGTGCTTTATAAACACTGTGAAAGGATCCAAACTCTAAATCTACAGAGGAACACACACAGACTGCATTCAGAAACTGGAGCCTTCAAACAAATGCGGTGGGCTGTACATACTCAGGCCTGTGAGAGTGGGCCAATCAAAGCAGGCTGGCTTCATGAGAGGGCAGGTCTTAAAGAGACGGGCACTAAAACAGAGCGTTCAGGCAGACAATTAAAAAATATGTTGAACATTACAGCATTCAAACTTTTTCTTATAGACTCCCAAAGAAGTTAAAGTATGAACCTGAAAATCAATGATTGTCTGTTTATCACTTTTATTTGGCTTTCATGTTTTTTCAATCGTTTCAGGTTTAAATGTCTGCAATTTGAAACTGCCTTGCATGCAAAGTGTGCTATGGAAATGCAATGTATGTATGTGAATGGAACCGAGCGTACCTCTTGCAAACAAGTAGACCCTGCTGACACTACGTTATAAATTTCACCTCGGTCTATCGGATCACAGGTGGAAGGCAATACATACAAGTGTCAACAACTATTCAAAAGCATTGATGATCACACAGGTAATCCGGGATCGATTTGACGTCATATTGTTTATAAAGTAAACACTAATGCGTCTTGATGTGTCCTGAGGGACGAAGCAATGCTGGACATGGTAGTTGTTCTGGTGGCGGCGTGCCAACACTGTGTTCTTATCTCGAATGTACAAAACAAATCAAATGTTTGTCTGGTGATGAAGCACAAATGGTCAATGGACAGTGTGTCGCTACTGATCGCTGATGTGCCACACACAGTGCATGCCATCAACAGCCATATTGCTCCAGTACAAACTGGATTACTCCCTCCCTATACACACACACACACACACACACACACACACACACAAACAAGTGTATGCAGCAGTAGTGCTCCCAGGGGAGATAACAGTGTGGTGTAACTAAACACAATGATTACCTTGCCCACACAGCCTCTGGATCCTCTCCCATTATTGGCTTTAGATGAAATCAGGATCGATTGATCACTCGGCCTGAGACTGCTCACACTGTGTGTTTGTCTATGTGTAGCAGCGACCGTGTTAAGTGTGGTGTGTATTACAGTTTACCGTCCTAGTCTGCAGATTCCTGAGATGAAGTGTTTGAGGAACCTGAGAACATTTTATTGCGCGCGTGTGTATGTGTGTGTGTACGTGTTTGTTTGTTTGTTTGTGTCCCTCTGTTTTTGTTTTCGTATGTTCTCCTGAAGATGGACGGCTCACTTGATATGCCCGTTTATGCATGTTTATGGTTGTGTTTGTGTGTGTATCCGGGAATGAAGCCCACTCCCTTCTGAGCTCGCATCCCCTAGTGAGAGCTTCCTGGAGTTCTGAGCGGGAGGTATGAACACACACACACACACACACACACACACACACACACACACACACACACTTATGCTCACACACTAGACTAATCTGACACACTTCCTCAGGGCGTAGGATGAAAAGAATTTTTAAACACAGAGCCGTCTGAAGGACCCTCATACATATTTCATCCCACGGAGCTCATCCCGCTATCATAAAGCAGATTAATTGGACATTTACTCAGTCATCAATCGATTTAGAAAATATATCAGTATTCCATTCTCTCTTCCTACCCATGCTCACTTAGGTTTCCCTTTTCGCTCTTATGTTTTTATCAGCCTGTTTGCTCTCCCTGGGGTTTAGTGAAGTAATGGCCTGGAGTGGCCATTACAGCTGTGTCAGTCCTTGGTGATCTTGTCAGCCAGAAGAAGTGCTTTGTACTGTGTGTGTGTGTGTGTGTGTGTGTGTGTGTGTGTGTGTGTGTGTGTGTGTGTACAGTGTACGTTTGCTGACAACTTGGTCCATTACGTTCATCCATACAGCAGTCACAGAGGCAGTCACGCCAGTGGGGCGGCTGTGCCGAAGCAACCTTCCATCGCATTATGTTATAGTACACAGTCGTGAAGTTTTTCTCAGTGAATCTAAGAGAGATTACCAACTTTATAAAGTCGTCAGCTTCACGTCGAACCTGTTGTACAGCTAATATCCCGTGAAGGGTTGGAAAACACATCCTTCTTTAATAAAATGAGGGTATTTGCGTGCATATTTTATGACATTTATATGAAATGCAGATTTCAGTTAAATGCCAGATTTTCCATTGGCGCAGTTGTAAGAATATGTGTTAGATTTACTATAGTTAACAGTAAACAAGATTTTCTTGATCTTCCAGAAAAAAACACAACAACAGTGGCTGTGAATAATTCAGTGGCTTATTGCTGAAACAAAAAGCGGGTGTTAAGACGGATGCAATTGATATTTTAAAATCAGATAATTTTGAGCTACTGGGTTATTAAAGATGAGACTAGTGATGTTCAACCCTTTCTCTTATCGTCAATAAACCCCTTAAAAAGACCAAAACAGAGGAAATTGATCCTATTAAAGCAACATTTTGTGCAATTTGGCACCCAGGTCTGCAACAATTCATCAGACGTAATGGAGGCGTTAACCACAAACAGAACTCATTTTTATGTCATAATTGTATTCAAAAAAAAAAAAGTAGCATGATGTTGATTTGAGTACTGCTTGTGTTCTCCTCTTACAGCTGTTTTCGTCTGTGCCACAGAGCTCAGTTGTTGTCCCCAAACTATTAAAAAGACATCAAATAGTCTCACTGGGTGACACATTTATTGTTTATTACCACAAACATCAGCACTTCAGTTTATTGATAGTCAACCCTGCATACACCGATCTACTGCTGTAATTATTTACACCTGTGTGAGTCAGGTTTGTAATAAAACCTACAGAGACCAGATGATTTAATGAGATATGTTGCCTGGATTTAGAAGTGAAAGTATTCTTAAACCTTTTTTTTTTAAGATTTATGTCTTTAGGAATCAATGTCGCTCGGGGCTCGAGTATCAAAGAGGGTCAGGACTTCAGAAAGATCAAACACTAAACACTAATTTGTCATCGGCTTTGGACTTTTTATGAGATCCGAGGACGACGAAAATATTGAAAATCCCTAGTTTTTGCTTTTTCTTAAGTAAAACGAGCAAATAACCTAAAGAAAGAAACTACAGTGCCACAGACTAGCTACATTTAAAGGATTTGTTCACCCAAACACTGGTTATTCAGTTATTCATATCATTTGCACACCCCCATGTGGATGGAAAGTTGGGTGAGTCCATAAAACCCTTTGAGAGCCTCTCAGCAAAATAACACTACAGCATTCTCCTAAACAACTGAAGTAGATGCGGACTTGTTTTTAGAAAAGATATGTAAAATTTGGTCCATACAGCTCCTCCGACGTAATATGACTCTCCTGAAGCCCTGAGATCCCGAACTGATCTGAAAAGACATTATTCAAACCCTCAGCACATAGTCGAGGTTGTGCATCCTCTTCAGAAGGTGGCGGGTGCTAACACTTTTAGCTTAGCATCCACAGTGAAGATTTTGGCTTTAAAAAAATGTGCTAAGGAACATCGTTTTGAAATTCAGTTCGGGATCAATGTGCTTTTCCGGAGACTTGGATTATGCTGTTAAAGCTGTATGGAGCCATTTTGGACCTTTTCTTGCAATATATTTTAAAACAAATCCCCATCTACTTCAGTTGTTTAGGAGAACGCTGCAACTCCATTTTGCTGTGAAGTTCCAGAAATGTTTCGTGGACTATGGAACTTCACCCAACCTTCCATCAGCATCGCGGTAAGGACATAATGACTGAATTTTCCTATTTTGGGTGAACTTGTCCTTTAAATTAATTCAGCAAGATTAACCTGCTACCACAAAACAACAGGAAGAATGCCGCTTATGTGTGATTACTATGTTTGAACACCCGATTTAGAGACGGTTCTTTCATGGTAAGAAGAATATCTGTAACTTCTAGATCCCAACCCAGACTAGTATCGATGTGCTGTCAGGAACAACCAACAGAGCATACCTTCCCTTTGGAGGCAAATGAAATAAAAACCAGCTCCCAGCAGACACACAGTCTTTCCCTTCCACCGGAGTTTGTTTTACCCAGCAGAGTGTGTAAGCGTTGCTTTCAGTCGCTCTGAATCTGTCAGGTGGAGTGAGCTGGAGTGGATGTAGAGCCTGTATCCAGCGAGTGCTCATGGAAACAGGAGAGGTAAAAAAGAGATTTAAAAAAAAAGGCTTTTGCTGGTGGCCAAAACTGTTTACTCCCAGTCTGCTGCTGTGTTTATCTGGATGTATTTTACGTGTGTCACACATCTCGTGTGTCAGGCTGATCCTCTTAAGTTAGAGGAGGCAAAGAAGCGGGCAAATGTGCGCGTGACGCCATTTTTCTATGAGCGCCTGAGTGCGTACACACTCAGGCGCTCATAGAAAAAAGGCGGCTCGCACACATTTGCGTACGAGCGTCTCAGTCCGGATGTGTGTGTCTGTCTGCTGTCTGAGGCGACAGTCTGGGAAAAAAAAAAAAAAAAACTGGAGTGCATTATCTCAGTCGACAACCCAGCGGCTCGAAATGCAACCGAAAATTGCTCTCGCTCATCTGCGCCCGTCGCACCTGCTTTCACTTAAGCAACGATGCCGGAGGAAGAATTAAAACACTCAACGAGAGCTAAATGAGTTTCTTTATGATGAATTCCCCTTCAGCGAACTGACAGCACGGAAAAGAAAAAGAAACAATCGAATGCACCGAAACAGCTCAACAGAAGCGCAGACCACTCAGGTTCCGTTCATTTGAGCTTTTTTCTGGAAAACAAAAAAAAACAACCTTATTTATCTTTCATGGTTTCTTTGCTCGGTGTGACACACACAACAGCACTGAGCTTCGGCTTCACTTGGGTCATAAATTAGAACAAAGTGTATTACCTCCAGTACATTAAGGCTGGCAGTTAGACTAACAGGCACTCGGACAAAGTGACACTTCAGTCGGCAGGATGCGGAAACTTTTTCAGCACAGAGGACGGAGGTGATACAGGAGTTATTACAGAGGCACTCAATCATCTCTCCTGCATCAATGCTGTATTAATACTGCAGACACTGTCCTTGGGATTGTACAGCAGGCTGCAAGAAGCTCTTATTGTAAATTTAAGCTCTGCCTGGTACAAGACTTTTTCTTGTAGGCGTCGACAACGGCAAACTTAAAAAGCTAAAACTTGGTTTCGCATTTAACTTATGAGTGTTTCTAACTTTAGCGAAAAAAATGGAGTTGATATGATGTGAAAAGAAAGGCATTCACTGAATTTTGGTTTCCATGCTCCTTAAATGATAGTACTAATAAGCTGTTATCACAGGTTCAAAATAGGCCAAGAAACAGACAATTTCATCAGATTGGATTTCTCAGGATGACAAAAGAAAATGATTATGTCCTTTGCTTAAAAATGCTGCCCAGTCATAGCAGCAAATAATTCTGCGGTGAAATCGATTTAATTTAAATGAAAAAGTCTCGACAAGTGCGTTTGCTCGGAGGAGGAAGTAAAAACTGCGGACAGCACAAAAAAAAACCCACTTTTGAAACCGTGTGAACTTTCTATTTTTCCTGGTGAGGAACAGGACAGTTTTTTTTATTATTTTTTTATTTTCCTCTCCAACAACTCATCGCTGAATAAAAATTCTGTACAACCCTGACAACAAAATGCCAGGGGAGGTGGAGGTAACAGCACAGAGGAATTGTTAAGCAGCTCTGAGAACTTCTGTGACTAGCTAGCACTGTTGCAGTCCTAGCTCGCAGCTTGTGTTAGCTTGCCGGTTGCAGAAACGGGGAATCGGGATCGTGGAGATAGCATGTATCCTACTAGCTGTCATTATCGTGTCATTGCAATTGGTTGTTTTTTATCTGTCGATGTATAAAGTATGACAAACATTAATATAAGGAGAAGCTTTCGACAGAGGTGAAATTGTGTGAAAATGTGATGCTAACTGAGTGCTATCACCACATAATGTGCACAACAAATCTACTGGTACCTGTCAAAATGGATCACCTTTTTTTTTTTTCATCTGACTGCAATCTTTCTTTGAACCTTATTCAACGTCTTCTTCACACTTCAGCTGTCAAGACGCAGTCACACATTTACGCTGTATTTTTCTTGCACACAGCGCCCACAGAAGAGTTTTTTTTTTTTTTTCCTCAGGCCTTTAATGCCCGCCATACAACTGTACAATGTAATTCTGTCTGTTGAGCACAACTCATTATGAACTTGATATTAAATATCACGCTCTATTTCCGCTGTTGCTGCACCTTTTCATGCATATTCTTACATTTGACTCCTTAAGACCACACTCGTCTCTCTTTCTGTCTCTGTCTTTGGTACACACACACACACACAAACACACACACACACACACACACACAAACACACACACACACAGTCCTAATATTAGACTAATAAGCCATTTGTGACTATTTCTTCCCATTGAATCTTTGTTTTCATCACTACACCTGTCACACACACATCAACACATTCAGCAAAAGCAAACACAAGAAAATGATTTCTCATTTTCCGAGAAGTAGCAAACACCTTGCAGCTTTTGTTTGCATGTGTGCGCACTCTCATCTGTTGAGGTATCTCACTCCGTTGCAAATTTATATAGGCTCATTGTATTATCATCTAAATACCTAATGTAAATGATTTTAGAGTGGGGATTAATCTGCCCAGCAGGGGTTTTAAAATCAACATTGTGTGCATTGTTGCTCACAGCACAGACTCGCAGACCTCAGAGTTTCTGTCAAACGCACTTGTGGGACGTGCTGAAATTCAATCAGGAAGCAGGAAACGTTATACTTAAGTTGTTTTTTTTTCCAGATGTAAACAGCTACAGATATTATTTACTGCAGGATGCGTCCTTTACTGTCCGCTGACGTCATGTGCAGTTTGCTTTGGTGAGAGCTGAGCGATGCTGAAGTGCCTCAGCAGATTTGCGTATCCTTGATCACATATGAGCAATGTGACTTTTTCCATTTACACAGCCACAATTTTGTATTAATTGATATTCTTAATAATATACAACAACAGCAATGTGGGAGAAGTACACCTATTTCCTTTTGTATTACAAAATAAGGACACATACTTTTTATCCAGTGCTCAAACGCACACTTTATAGACACCAGGGCAGGTGTTAAACAACATGGTATGCAACAAAAATGCAATTTTTAAGCCATTACTCTGTCGTTTCTTGCACCCTAACAACGCCATGAAATGACATTTTTGGTTTGTTATGCACTCCACTACATCTTCCCTCCAGATTTATCTTTTGTTTGTCCGCCAGCTACACTATATAGTCATCGGCACGTTGACACTAAAAGGGTCTATTAGGTGGTATAAAGGTTTTTTGGATTGGCATTGAAGCTTTTGAAAGCTGAAGTATTCTAAATAGGTCTGAATCTTTTGTTACACGTATGCTACGCAGCGCAGGAGAATGTGGATCACTGCAGAGGTTTTTACATTTTATACTGAACATTGTAAGTTTATTCAAGCACATGAATGAAAGTGCCTCTTAAAACTGTGTGGGCGTGCTCATATCAAGATTTTTTGACATCCCCAGGCTCTCCTGTTCATTGCATTGCACCTGTAAGAGCGGCGCAATTTACACACGTATCTATTCCAAGGAGTTTTTTGAATTTTTTTTTTGACCTCCACAAAAATTCCCATCACAGCATCATCCAATTTCTGACCAGAGGACAGGTCTATTCCAAAAGTAATATACTGTATTTATCAGCCTGCGTGAGTCCAGATAGGTTTGGCTTGATTCGGAGCAGCGGCAGCCATGTCCTGGGATGAGTCCTCTTGATCAAATGCGCTCAGACAGGGGATGATAAATACTGCGAACATGAGCCTCTAAAGACAAGACAGAGAGATGATTGGATAAAAAGTGGGATTTGGAGAACGCAGTGAGGGGATGGGGAATGAGAGATGGGTGTAATGCGGGCGGACGGGGGGGTGAAGAGTCAGAAAGAGGCGAAAGGTGGTGAATAAGACGGGAGATGGCGTGAGAAAAAGTCGCAGATGACGGCTCTCCCCCTCGCATTCATCAGCGCCCACCTTTCCTCCTCCCCCTCCTCCTCCTCCCTCCATCTCCTCTCATGTCAACGGCTTTCCCGCTCCCACCGCCGATCCAGAGAACACGCGGGCACCTTTCACTCAACGTTTTCCATTATGCATCGCGTGTCATGATGCGCACCATGAATTATGCAGATTGCCTCAACGTTCGGCTTCAGAAAGAGATTTTTTTTTCCCGAGGCCTCAGTAAATGCCACACAATCTGATCTTGTATTTCCGCGCCGAACGTATAGGTTTGCACTTTTTTTTTTGTGCGTAGATTGCACCGGCGTTCAAAATGGGTAAGAGATGACAGGCTGCAACAAGTGAATGAAATGGCTCCGTCGGCGGAGCCATTTCATTGTCTTCTTGCATGCAGTAACGTGAATGAGTTTGCTTTAAATGAGGAGAGCTAACTTCAGCCAGAAGTGCACGGAGAGAGAGATGAAGAGAGTAAAAGAGAGGGGAGCAAAGTGACAAAAGAAAATGAGAGAAGAAGTAGCTGAAGGGTATTTGGAGGGTAGAGCAAGTAGAGAGTGGAGAGGGAGGGAGAGGGGAGGGGGAGAGGGGGAGGAGAGGTAAGTGTAGAATAAGATGTGATATTGTTAATGCTACAGTAAATTAATATTCGCGTGAGGTCATCCATCAGGAGGAGAGCAGGCGAGCCGTGAGAAACATGATAATGGAACCTGTCACCAGGAGGGAGAGGGGGGAGAACGAGGGAGGAGGGAGGGAGAGCCGAGGAAGATATGTATAGGTAAAGGAAGAGAGAGAAACCGGAGGTTAGTACAAACCGAGAGAGAGGAGAGGAAAGAGACGGAGAAAGAGATGCAAAGAGAACAAGGGGTGAGGAGTGGGAAAGAGAAAATGAAGAAGAGGGAGTGAGGAAGTAGAGAAAAAGAAAAATAGAGACACAAAGAGGAAAGATGAGGAGAGGGAGGAGGTGAGAAGCAGAGGGGGCGCCCGAGGTGGAGCCAAGTGGAGAAATAAAGAGACAGGGCGAAGGAATGAGTGTGTGTGTGTGTGTGTGTGTGTGTGTGTGTGTGTGTGTGTGTGTGTGTGTGTGTGTGTGTGTGTGTGTGTGTGTGTGTGCCTGTGTGTGTGTGTGTGAGAGAGTGTGATGAGGGAGGTAGCCATGCAGAATTAATCTACAAATTACAATGAATAATTAAGGCCCGGGAATCCCGTGGGGATAGCATGGAATAGTGAGGAAAATGGTGGGAGGATGGAGGAGGAAGAGGGATGGAGGGGTATAGGGAGGGAGGGAGGAAGGGAGAGATGGAGGTAGGGAGCACCCTGATGGGTAAGCTACCTCAGGCAGCATCTTACGCCGAGTCCTCGGGAGAAGAACAGAGCGAGCAAAACAGGAGTCAGAGGGAAGCGAGAGAGAGGGGAAGAGGCTGGAGGTGGTTTTTTTGTCTCGACACAGCCGGAGCTGGGCAGCTGTGAAAAAGAGAGAAAAACGACTGAATGTACCTGCTGAGGTGGAGAAAGAGGCACAGGGTTCAGATAGAGGCTTGCTAGGGGTTACACCTTGAGCCATAACGAGAGAGAAAATATGGCGACACGGGGAGGAAGGACCGAGCGACAGAGAAGAGATGCAGGGAAGTTGGTGGGGAGTTTCGAGGGCCCTCGACACAGTTGCCTCAGGCGTTGCTATGAAGCCGTCCCTCCAGCTGAGACTGTGCGCTACAGAGGCGGCCTCATGCCGACACAAAAAGAGTTTGGAGAAACACCCCCCACCTGAACATGTGTTGCCAGGTTTGAAGATATTATAGGTGGGATGACAAGAGTTCAAGTTGAAGGATTTTTCAAGTCTCTCTCGATAAAGACTACGGATGACAGATATGGATTCTTTTAACAGTCACGCCAATAATGACCTGCATCTCATGTGTGATACGGAAAAGATATCTGATCATTTAACCTTTTTTAAAAGGTCTTTGTTTTCATCATCTTCTTCAGTCTTCTTCTTCTGCTTCAGTCTCATTCTTCCTCTTCAGTCTTCTGCTTCTTCAGTCTTCTCCCTCTTTAGTCTTCTTATTGTGTCATCTTCTTCAGTCTTCTTCGTCATCATCTTCTTCTTTAGAGGTGGATAAATGACAATACAAATATCCCGATATCGCCCAATATACAATATATCATGCATCTCTTATAAATACCATTTGAAGACTCCAAAAGATGCAGCAGTGCAACTGTTGGATTACCTAAAAAAAAAAAAAAAAACACCTGAAGCAACGCCCTGCATTTCTACACGGATTTAGAAAATGCTAAAATAATCACTGTTTCTTTCTTGTAGAATTTTAGAGCGGGTTTTCCCTTTAAAAATCTCTTTGACAGTAACACCGTCATCGCTGCGTTTACTGTTTGATTTCATCCTCACAGGTACAACAGTGCACCACTATAAAGGAAACACTGCTGTCATCACTTTGCCTTCTGTTGTGTGAGGGAGCGTCCGTCCCCCTGTGTGCTGCTCGGCACTATTTTGGGGATTTCAACGCAGATAATTCTTCTCCCCAGAAAGACGCTCGCTGTTGTACTCAGCTCATTATGTATTTCGGTGGAATATTTTGCATTTTTCATTCGGCTTCCTATAGTTTACAGCGGCATACTGATGCGACTCCTTCATTTTCCCTGAGGTGATCTCTCTCCGAGCCATCGAGACTAACGTATACCTCACCTACATCATTTCAATCAGCCGCGATTTACATACAAGTCATTAAATTATGTCTTAATGATAACTTTGTATTCATAAACTCCTATTCAATATTCACCAAACTGCATAGTACAAGCAAAGGTCACACTGTCAGGTGTTACAGGGACGACGTGATACTTGAAACTGTCTTCAGGTTTTGAGTTTGTTGGATTATTTTTTCTCCTTTACTTTGCTGAGGTCACTGATTACCTCACTGCTGCCGGTTTTTATTTATAGTTCCAATGTGTAGACATTACCTCACCTGAATTCCCTTTTCAGTCACTTCTTTCCTCTCCCGCTCTTTATCTTACCTCTCAAGTCGCATTTCCACTCACACTCAATTTTCGCCTTTCATTTCCTCCCCCGTCCTCAGCCTATTGTATTCCTTTTTTTCTATTTTTGCCGCAGTATCTTAGGCATTATTATTTTTCAAATCAATATGGCGCAATAAGGACGCCTCGATGTGTCGCGTGAGATTGTGGATGAAAGGACGAGGGGGGTGACAAACAATTAGAAGAAGATGAAAGAGTGTAAGTAAAATAAAAAAAAATAAAAAAGTATTGAAAGATGTCCTCTGTTTGCGACGGGTCCCCTCATTGATTCCACTACACTCCTGGCACACTGGATATCAATAGGTACAGCTGTAGGACGAAGTGAATATGCATTAAACTACACAGACATGTAGGGGGAGAAAAAAATATCATGCAAATGTCTGTATACTGTAGACACATGCAGATAGAAACACACGTTACCATGCGGAGAGGAGGAAACGCACACCAGGAAGAAGTCTGAGCCTCTTTATGCACTCGGTGCCAATCTCACTTATGGGTCTTCGTGCCGGGCCTTTGTCAGCCCTTCCAGGAGACTTGTAAAGATAACAATAGGCCAATTACTGCCTAATTACTACAGATAACTGGTTCAATAAATTCTTCTGGTCCAATTTCACTTTAATTGTCCCAATTAGATTCAATTAGATCTAGCTAGTATAAAGAGGACAGTTAGAATGGATGCTCTGGTACCAGAGGGTATATTACTGAGTCCCAACATCCCACATGTACTTTCACTACATGCATGAATGCCCATAAAAACGCATGCTCGCAGAGAGAGGCAGGCATACATTTCACATACACACACACACACACACACACACACACACACACACACACACACACACTACCATACGACACAGACATACACAAACATGTATGTGAGTCAGTGGATTATACAGACGCCTGTATGTTTGTTTATCTCTGCAGTCATGAGCTGCTCTTGTTGCCTTGCGTCTTGTTTAGCAGAATGAAGGTATGTTCTGTTGAGGTAACTCAACGGCCCCAAGAGCTCCACGTAGTGAAAGCTGAGCGTGCACCGGTTCAGCAGGCGCTCCAGCTACAAAGATGTGGTGTAGATGAGTCAGTGTTGCACCGTGGAATAGATGTGTTGACCCAAGATGATGCTTGTGTTTCTCCTCCCTGTTCTTTAACACCCAGATTCCTGATTGTGTCCCATGTGAAATCAAAAGGGAATGTTGACCAAACCAGAATCTTTTGCTAAACCTAACTAAGTAGTCTTGTCACCGTAACCTTACCAAGTAGTTGTGTTGCCTTAATGTTATCAAGAAATTCTGTCTCCTTATCATAAACAAGTAGTGTTGTTGCCTAAAACTAACAAAGTAGTTGGTTTTTTCACCTAAATCTAACCAAGAAATGTTGTTTCCTAAACGTAAGCAAGTAGTTTTTTTCACCTAAACCTAATCAGATGGTTTTGTTGCCTAAACCTAGTAGTGGCAGTGGTTGAGATCCAAAAGTTCTCAGATTCTGCAGTTGTAAGATACATTTTTATGTCTAAAATAAAGCAGCAGAAAAGTTGAAGTTTTTTCATTTTAGGGATTGAGGGAGATACAAAAAAAAAACAAAAAAAAAACGGTACCTTAGTGGAAACCTGATCTCACTTCAATAAAGAGTCAGATGAGATCATTTTGACAGCATTCAAGCAACTTGGAAACTTTCAACTCACAACTTGAAACCTGGAGTTTGAGAAGGTCATTATTGAGTGAAATGCCAAAAGTAATGTTTATTATTCTGCCATCATTTTTTATTATTCTGTCATTCAGGTAACATATTGATATAGACCATCTGTCCAGTTCCAGCTGGGACGTACACGACTATAAACATCTGTCTGAATTCATTTATTGTCATAATTGTCATATGTATACACAATGATATTTGCTTTGAAATGTGTATTATATAATTTAAAAAACCCTTCTAAAAAAAAAAATCTGCGAATCTCTTTCTCTTTTAACTTTCCTTCCTTGTCTCTCTCTCTTGTCTCGTCCGCTTTCATCTCCTGTCTCCCCTTCATGCCTGCCGCCTCAGAGAAAAGTGCTTTTCCGACTTTCTCCTGACACGACAACAGACGGCACCTTGGCTCGGTTTGCCGACGGTGATAAACGGGATGGCTAATTAAAAGGCTCTCTGATAGCTCTCCTCTGCCTTTTTAATTTCCCCCTCCTCAACCACCACCGCCGTTTATACCTCTCTCTCTCTCTCTCCGTCTCTTTTTCTTTTTTTTTTCCTGACAACGTTATCGTCTGTCCACCTCTGCCTGTCTGACACTCACAGATCTACACACAAAACTCGTTTTCCCCCTCGTTCCTCGCTAGATAACACGGAGCAAACAACATAAAAAAAAAAACACGCACAAACACAAACATGGCACATAACACTGTTCAAACTGACAGGCAAAGGAGAGGCAATGGTGTTTTGTTTAACAGGCTGTTGTTCCAAGGCGGTGACAGACAGCGAAGCTATTGCCTAAAAAAAGGACAACAACTGTGAGTGTGATGTGTGAGTCGGTGTGTGTGTGTGTGTGTGTGTGTGTGTGTGTGTGTGTGTGTGTGTGTGTGTGTGTGTGTGTGTGTGTGTCCGACAGCGAGACAAAGGATTAAGTGAAAGAGCAAAACATTAATGATACGCCTTATTTGATGGCCGAGGTTGTGTATATTTTGGCTGACATTCTTTTTCGAGAGCTCGTTTAATGCTCCAACATGTCCAGGAGATTAGGACATATTCAGACGTGTGTGTGTGTGCACGTGTGTGTGCACGTGCGTGTGTTGAGTGTGTAATAGAGACAGAGGAAAGATGAAAGGCAAAAAAAAAAAAAGGTGAAAGAGACAAAAATTGGGAGAAAGTGGAAATGGAAGGATGTGGGAGGCGACCGCCGAGATTGAGAGAAATACAGATAATTATGGAATTATAAAAAGAGTCCTTTTCCTTCCCCAGTGAACTTCATTTCACCTCTTTTTCAGCTATCCTCCTGCCAAATCCAACCCTCCGCGTCCTTTCATCTCTCCTCGCTGGCCCTCCTCGTCAGATCCTCTCTCAGTTTGACTTTTTGTTCGCTGCCTTCCTCTTTCACCTCCTCCTCCCTTCACCTCAGACACATTCCCCTTTTTCTCTGGAGTCTCCTCTCCCTCTTTTATCTGTCTTTGCTCTCTACCTCCCTTGTCTTCTCTCTTTTTCGCCTCTCCCCTTCCTCTTCGAAGCCAATCAATAGCGGCTGAGAGAGGAGATGCACCCGCACTTGACTCTTTGACACCTATCACAGCTGACACACCGCGACCCTACTCCACTTCGCTCTGCACATCTTTTTGTTGTGTTTGTTTTTTTGCCGATGACACTCCGCTGACTTACATTCATGACGCAAAAAAACTTTAACCCCTCGCCACTCCACGCTGCCGGCTCTCTTTGTAGTGCACTTGAACGAGAGTTGTTTTTCTGATTCGGGAAATGCCTCTCATACTATTACATTACTTTCACTCACAGAGCCGGTAGACGACAATTAAATAGTAATATTCGAAAATGCGCCGCAAAATAATCAATAGAAGCCCTTCAGCGCTTGTCCTCAGCTAAACCATTTCAATCCAGTGTCTCAACATTAGTTTAGAGTCTTTTCCTTTACTTTGCAGTGCACAGCTCTGAACTGTTGCTGTCAAATTCTCCTCCACTTTGCACTTAACAGAGAGAGCCATAGTCCGTCCTTTAAAGGGTACCTCCGCCCTCACTTTTACACATGAAAGTGTGTTGACAGGTCTTGGCGAGCGCTAGTGCATATGTGAAAAAAAAAAGTTGTGGTAAATCTTTTGTTGCTCCAGAGGAAGCTGCATGTAATCTGATAAACTGCCTCCAGTAATGTCACTCAGTAGCTAAGTTGCATTGTGGGTAACGTAGGCACCAGTTGTTGAAAAAGAAAGAAGGATGTGTGAAGTTAAAATGTGATATCTGTTGTTTTAAAACAAAAGTATCATAGGAATGCAGTGCTAGACCAGTGTACTGCTATTACTGCCTACATTACCCACATTGCAACTTAACCTCTGAGTGAATTCATAGGAGGTATTTCACCAGATTACATGGAATTTCTGCTTTAACCACAAAAAGCTGTATGCTTTTACTTATATTTATTTTTTGCCATATACAGTAATACTCACCAAGATCTGCAAACAGTACCTTGTAATACTAAGCTAGAAACTCATGCTACTTAGCTTAGCATAGCATAAAATCCAACAGTTAGGACGATTTCATTCTCAGTTGTTTACGAAAACAAAAGTGTAAGCAACGTCCTGCAGAAAGTCAGCGATAGTCCAGCACATTATTTAACTCCATGTAAAACTGCAACTACTTTTGGTGTGAAACTTCAGAAGTGCTGGTAGAAAGTAGAATACAAGGTGAAGTAATCACTTTTATTTCTAAAATACTGAAGTAAAGCGAGGAGGATCTGACTGGAGAACAGGCAAGCAGAAAGATAGGTAGGCGACCTGAGTAGGCAGTAGAGACAGGTGAAGACATTTATTACAAGGCAAAAAAGAAAAAAAATAAACAATCAGAATAGTAGTTGGAATATATCGAATCACAGGCAACAGACGTGAACTACCACAGTAGTAGACTGATCTGGCAAACGAGTGGGAGAAGAGCGGCGGTTGATGTATTGGAGAGGTGATGAGCTGATGGATGGCACGTGTGCTGGTGAATTAGAGGCAATACAGGAATGACACGAACACACACACACACACACAGAAAGACAAAGTGGGAACCCAGCAGAGAGAGGGGAAACACAAGGGAACAATACTGGCGCATGGCTGTGGCTGTGACATGCTTCCAGTTTTTGTGCTAAGCTGAGCTAACTGTCTGCTGGTTCAAGTTCATACAGTATATAACACAGTTAATAGAAAACTGAAAGCAGCAGAAATATTCCTCTATTGATCCCCCAAAATGATTCAACGATTCTCTATTTTATTTAGTTGCCGTTCCCAGAAGCAAAAAAACTCAAAAACATTCCTCCAAGCCTGCTGTTTATTCTTCTTGACCGTGCGTGTTTTTTGTTTTTTTTTAAATTTCAAAACATCAGGAGCGAGATTGGAAGTAAATTTGGGGATTTCACGGCGCGACTGGTGCCGCACCAAATCGAGGGAGAGAGCTGCTTCGAACAAAGTTTTGGAAGTTTGAGCAACTTTGAGCGCTGCATCCATTTTTAATGATGGACCTGCCTGTGAGTTCAGCTAGGTATACATTCTGACTTTCAATCACATCTCACATCAGCTTACATCACAAGCAGACCATCAGTGGACGTGTCAGAGTAGGATTTTGATAAAGCGGACAAAGAAAATCTGAGGTCAAGACAGGTGTATCTGCTACACAAACACAAAACGTATGGGGAGGAGTGGTTGGAGAAGGTGGAGCGGGTCAGTCAACCTCGTGTGCACCGGGCTGCAGCGGCAGCAGCAGCAGCAGCATTCTGCCGACTCAGCTTTCTCCCTGTCCAGAAATGACTCAGCATTTCCAGTGAGCTCTTGGCTGTTTGGTTCCTCTGGAAGTACTTAAATCAAATGAGGGATAAAGACTTTTTCCGCCTCATGAATATTCCTTTAAAGGACAATAACTCAAGCAATTTGAACACAGTGTTAATTCTAAATAACTGCATCAACACGCAGAGGGAGAGGGAAAAGTGCACAAACACTGAGGGGAATGACTCTGAATGTAAAACACATGTACACATGGGAAGATAAATACACATCTCTAAGTGGTCTCAAAAACACTTAAATGCAGCTACTGACATCATGTTACCACATCAAACATGGGGAAAAGTTCAGTGTAGGAGCGATGACTTCTTTAGTACCAGAGTCGTCTTCTCCTTACGATGACGCGCCGCAACCGGTGATTACTTCAGGTAGGATGAATGGCAACCAGGCTAAATTACTCATATTCTGTGAGTTAAAACTTAGCTTCGCATTTTAGCAACACAATAGTGCTTTGGGTCGGCTGTGGAGGGCAAGGTTTCACAATCTGTTATGGATTCCTGCAAACTTTACCACATTTACATTCAGGACATTTAGCAGATGCATTTGTCCACAGCAACTTGATTCATACATTAAAGTGAAACTCTAGCCAAAATGCAACCCATGGCTTTTTTTGTGAATGTATATGAATCAAACCTAAAAGCATAATTATGACGACAGAGGCGCTTTAAAGATGATGACCGTATTTTCGTTTTGGGCTCAAACTCGTTTTCAGTGGGAGTGCATGGGGCACACTGATGGGGATGGCTGCCATGTAAAGTGCCGACAAGCATATCAGGAGCAATTTGGGGTTCAGTATCTTGCCTAAAGTCACGCAGACCAGGGGAATCGAACTAGCAACCTTCCAATAACATTACACTGGCTCTACCCCTGAGCCACATACATCTATTTAGCAACCCCACTGCAGTTACCCTACTTTTTTTTTTTTTTTTTAATAGGATTAAAAGAAAAAGTATGAGATGTAGTTCTCTACTGGTATCAGCATCACTTTACAGGTGCTCAGATCGGCACTGGTAACTTTTTTGAACAATACCTTTTGCGTTTTCTCACTCTGGCCGTTAACGCTAGCCTGAAAGCTTCAAATATCAAAGAGCTCAGGATCAAACAGAACTCCCCACGAAATTCTGCCAAATGTCACTTCTTAAGGCCTCAAACTAAAACACTGGTTCTCGCAAAAGAACTGCAGGAAGAGCTCACCCTGAATCACCAAACCTCAGCGAGCAGCCGAGGAAAAAGCTTCCGCATTACAGTTTATCTCCCATCGCCACACAAACAAACAGCGGGGGGAAGATTTAGGATGCCTGTTAGCGCCTCCCTTTCTGCTCAGTTTCAACTCTATTTATGATAATGCCTTCACCACTGTGCTCCTGGAGCTCTCCCAGGAGCCTCCTAACTATGCAGCCACATGTCCAGTGGCTTATACACAGAATCTATACATATGTGCACACATGAGCGAGGAAGTGTGGGTGAGTGTGGTGGGAAGACACAGGGCCACGGAGGAGAGATGGTGGATGGAGGATGTGTGGACGGCGGGATACAAAGACGTGCGCTCTCATTCATTCAACCTTCCTTCCTTTTACCTCATTATGTGTCATTTCCTTTCATCTCCGTGAATTAGCGTGAGTGACTTTGTGTGCGGAACAATGGAGACGTATTCATCACGAGAAATTATGTGAAGAGGACGCCGTGCTTCGTGCCAGTGCGCGTGCATACGTTGACCGGATTAGACTTTTGCCACGTGGCGCCACACATACCACAAAACAAAAAAACAGGATATGGAAGTGTCTGCAGTCAGTGTAGGTACAGAAGAGGAAATGAGGAAGTGCAAAAGCAAAATGAAGTTTTTAGGAGGGCTGCAAGGGGGTCCTGAAGGGATTGCAGCCAAATGCCAAGGGGGTGTGGAGCTTCGCAGACGTGGTCCTTAAATCAGCAGGAGAGTTTAATCAAAAATGTTTTTAAGAAGAAAAAGTAGGATTCTTATCAAACACTACTCTGAATTGAGGTTACTATTTAACCATTAATGTTTAAAGCATATTAAAACAGCAGGTATTCAATGACGGGGGTTTCATCTTTTTTTTTTTTTCTTCATCGCACTGATGCTGAAATATGTTAATTTAAAAACACATCCTTCGGCTCTGATGCGGCACGCAATCAGAAAAGCAACTAGTCACTGAAATTCACAAATTAATGTAGTGATTAAAAAAGGATGACGCAGTATTTGCCCCCTGATTGTGGTCGAGTGGAAGTATAAAGTAGCAGAAAATGGAAACACTCAAGTAAAGTACAAGTGCCCCAAATTGGACTTAAGGACAGTAGTTGAGTAAATCTACTTACACCCCTTTACTGTAAGTCACTCAGTAATTACATATTGTAATGCTTCCTGAAGTACTGGTAAAATTACAGAAAAATGTACTCAGAAAAGGAGAAGTACACAAAAAAATACTTAAATGTGATTACTTAAACTGTAGTTGGTTACTTTTATCTCTATCGTCCAGTAGGACGCCTATAGAGCGTTTGATTTAAGTTTAAGTTCTATAACAACTTGCAGATGATAATAATTAAAAAAGTAAAGATTTTGATGTTGGGATGGTTTTCATTTATTTCAGGATGGTGATAATTGTGTTTTTTGGGGTGATTCTGGGACGGCGGTGAAAAAAGTTAGTCTGGATGACCAATAATAGAAACGAGGGCCACGAGCGTGCAAATGAGCCCTCAGCTGTAATAAAGCAGAACTTTCCTTAAATCCTCACTTTTTAAGCCACCGCGTGCCCTTTTCAGAGCAATGACCTGCAAAATGAGTTTGGAGAATTCTCGGTACTCATAATGATAAAAGGGCAGGAACACATGTCCTGCACACACACACACACACACACACACACACACACACCATCACCCTAAAAAAACTTTGTCTTCTCCTTTGTTCGATGATGCTGCAGCTTTCACAACCATCTGGCCACCGACAGCATTAAACACACACTGACACACACGTGCACACAGGCTCACAACACACTCCCTTTGTGAGAAACACACACTCACACACACACTCGAGACTGTCTCGCTCCTTCACACATACACACTCAAACACAAATATGCACAAAAACGTTCTCGCCCTCTTTTTCTCTCTCCGTCACGTACAAACAACCAGAGCAACTGCACTTCCACTGTCTGTCTCTGCCCTGAACGCAGCCATGAACACACACACACACAGACACACACACACACACACACACACACAGACACAGACACACACACACAGACACACCTCACTTGCATTAATGAGTGGTTCGATCTCTTGTGTGTGTGTGTGTATATATATATATATATATATATATATATATATATATATATATATATATATATATATATATATATATATATATATATTGGTGGGACACAACACTAGCCATACGATTGCAGACTAGTATAAACAGCCTGCAGAAAGACAGAGCAGTACACGCAAACACACACACACACACACACACACACACACACACACACGCATCATCCGTCTCTCTCTCTCTCTCTCTCTTTCTCTCCCGGTGCAGGACACAAGGGAGGATGTGGGGAGAAGAGGGAGAAAAACGGGAGGAAAGTGAGATGCAGCAGCAGGAGGAGGAGGAAGCAGAGGTAAACTCTCATCGCTGTCTCCACATCCATCAGGAAATGTCAGGATCCTGTTATAGGGGGACTGTCAGGCTGCATGTAGTTTGGGGAAGGAATAACCGGAGTATACAATATGTATGAATGTATGAGGGAGGTGAAATGTGGGTTAAAGAAACAGAGGGAGGAGGGGGGAGGTAAGGAATGGAAACAGGAGCTGCGTCTGTGGGCGCTTCTGAGCAAGTCAAGGTTACAATTGAATGGGGGAAAAAAGCGCTGCGTGAAAAAAGGTGTCGGTTTTTGAAGTTAATCATGAAAACTGAGGAGTATTTGCCAAGCTGCTAATTAGTTTTCCTTTAAAGGGTCTAAAAAAAGCATTTTAATTGGCCGTTTTCAAAGAAACATGTGTTTTGTCTTTACACTTTTATGGAGAACGCCAAAAAATGAAAAAAAAGAAAAGAAAAACATCACCTCATCTGCTTAACAAGGGACGAGCTGAACCACAGTGCCAAATCGGATCCTACCACCAGGGATAGGTGGACATTTAATAGGGTATTTTCCTTAACAACACACATTCAGTGCTTTATGATGTCCGGCAGTGTCATATTAATTAAGACCGCCGGGAAAAAGCCCGTGCTTCACTGGCTGAAGGCAGAAAAACACACAACTGAAAATGAAACCAGCACCTTTCACATCAGAAACACAACAGACGTCCGGGTAGATATCTGTACTCGCGCTAATAACACTGATAAAGGTACGAGTTATCCAGCACGAACAGGTGCAATAAAGCTAACAGGGGATTGAAGGAAATGTCAGTGAAGCAGTTAGCGGGCGCCTACGCAGTCCTAAGAGGAGGTCTAATTATGGAGAGCGCAGTGAGTGAGAACACCTGTGTGGGTGGTCTGTGGGTGTAAAGGCCGTTCACCCTGACTGTAGATACAGTTTTTCTTTCCTCCAGTTGAGTGATAAACATAATTAACCAAATAATCGAAGAAAAAAAAAAAGTGGTGCAGGTTTACATATTTTCTAAGCTGTAACTTGCTTTCATAAGCCGTCTGCCAATCAATACCACCTGGAAAATGTTAGCAATCGAGCTAACAAAGGTTATTTTTGAGTGGAAATGACATAATCACCACTCTATGAAGTTTTAATTAGGCATCAAGCAGAAATGGAGAAACACTGTTTGCGGTTTTAAACTGCCACTGGGGGGCAGCGGAAACAAGCTGCGACCCCCAGCAATGACATTATCACCTTTTATGTTAATACAGCGGATGTGTTTGCGCATTTTGACATCAAACAAAAAAAGAGCAACATCAGCATTCATGTGGAGTCGTGTTCATGGCCGTCTGATGAATCGAAGCCAAGGCTCAGTCCAGCGTGCTAGGCAGGTAACACAGCGAATCATGGGTTTATTGGCCTTTTTTTCTGCAAACAAGGTAGATGATTGGGGAGGAAAACACAAAACATTGATCCAACAAAAGAAACAAAAAGGTTTCATATGGTCAATGCAGAGTTGAGTTATAATTTCCTGTGGGTTCGTCACTTCAGGCAACCACTAACACATCACACATAATAATCTGATCCATTATTAATATTAAGAAATACTGAGGCAGCTTTACAGCTATGCTATGTTTACTGTAATTTTCATTAAATTACTAAATCAATATTTACCTTTATTAAACTATATCAAATGCACAGAACAATTACGTCATGTGCAAATGTAGCATTTTTGCCAGTAGGAGGGCTGCTGATAAAATTTTCATGATTTGAAGTCAAGGATTAAAGACACAGACGACTAATTTCACTCAAATTTTGAGCACAAATTGATTGGAATGCGTTGTTGGTGAACACTTCTCCTTTCGCCAAGATAATCAATCCACCCGACACATGCTGCATATCAACATGCTGGTTAGGCAGCGTGATTATTGCGCAGGTGTGCCTCAGGCTGGTGGCGCTAAAAGGTCAGAACAACGGCGCGTTCCAGTTCCTGCCAGTATCCATCAGCCAAACACAGCCATGGAACAGGAGCGCAGCGATATTTCAACCGGACCACGATCGACGACCTGATCACCTGTGAGTGTGAAGGAGGATGTGACGCACCCACACTTCAATTCAACTTCATGGCTACCAGCTCTGCAGCCAGTAGGCAATTTGGGAGAAATGCAACTTCCTCCGTGCAAAGAAAAAGATGTTTTTGCCCGTGAAAATTGGAAAACGTGCTTTTGTCCGGGGTTGAAAGAAGTTGGACGCTGGAAATGGAAGGTCAACACACTCGCTGTGTGGGAGTTTAAGTGAACAACAGTGCATTTGAGCAACAGATGCTCTGTGAAGACGGGAGGAAACAGAAGTTCTCCCTCACAGTTTTTTTGTTTAGAGTCAGTTTTTTTTTTCCCTCTGTCTACGCCGGCTCACTTCTCTGATTGGTTTAACTTCTTTTTTTTTTCCTCTACCTCCGTCTGGCCTTTCTATTTTTACCTCCCCTCCCCTCTATCTTCAAGCCTTTCTGACATTTCGTCTGTGTGTGCCTGACTGTCTCCCTTTCCTCTCTCTCTCTCTCTCTCTCTCTCTCTCTCCCCCCCCCTCTCTGCCTCTTTCCATCTTTTCCTCTATTTATCGCAGTGGGAGCTAATGTGACCTTTATGTGCTGTCAGCTCGCTGCGTGGCCGTCAATCATCATCTGCTCCCATTAGAACAGCTCTATCAGGAACTGTCAGCAACACGGCCCGCAAAAAAAAAAAAAAAGAAAAGAAAAAAAAAAACATTCCTCCATCCACCTACGCCACCCACCGCTCGAGAGGTGGGGAGAGAAGAAGAAGAGGAAAAAAAAGAGCCAATGACACTAAGAAAGTGAGACTTAAAGAACAACAGAGAGAAGAAGAGGAAGAATCAAACATCTCTCCGCCATCATCCCTCATTAACTCTGTTTACTTCTGCCATACCTGTGTTTTGGTCCTGGAGGAGCAGACACGGTTAGCATCCCCGACCCAGCCAGACAGAGAGCGAGACGCTATCTCTCCTCTTATTCTCCTCATCCCTCAACACTTTCTCCGGCTCTCCCCCCCGCCCCCCTTCTCAACCTTCTCTCATTATAACTTTTTTACAGGAGGTTCACTATCTCTTCTCCTCCCTTCCTCTCCATCATCGCTGTGTTTACCTGCTGTGGGAGCTCTCTATCTCTGCCTCTCGTCTTTTTTTTTCTTCTTCTCCTCTCCTTGACAATCCTTCCTCCTCTGGTGGCCCTCTCTCTCACCCCTCACCTCCACCTCCGTTTGTTTATTGGGACACACCCCTCCATCTTCTCATCCCTTACTTCCCTTCCTGCCCCCCTGTTTCTGTCCTGATCCGTCTTGTCGTATCTCATTTTCATCCACTCTGCTTTTTACTCCCTATTTACATTTATTTCCTCCCCCGTCTTTCGTCTTTACACCTTCTTTCTTTACCTCCTCATCTTTTCCCTGTTTTGTACATTTTTTTTTTCCACGGTTCGGGAAACGATGGCAGCCATGGCCGAAACACACACGGGCGCTCGTAAACAGCAGTTACGACATGCAAATGCGAGTCAAAATACTTACAGTTTACCTCACACACATCATCACACAATTAAACGCAAGAGCTGGAGCAACAGCTGCTGTGTGAGCGTGTGCGTGTCTGCCAGTTAATTGTGTTCCCGCACACAGTGTATTAATGAAAAAAAAACAACCACACCTGCTTCTCTCCTCGTGAATTTGGGAAAAGAGAAAACAATAGCCCACTGAGAAAAAAACCCACTTAATGGATTTTTTAATGTAATTAAAGAGTCCTCGACGGAGCAGCTTTTTTTTTTTCTCTCTCTCTCTCTCACTTCGACTGAAAGTTCACGTTCAGCCTAATAAAGCATTCCACATGTACTGTAAATTAAACCCCAAACCTTTAAAGTCACAGAGAATTCATTGCATTTTGATTTGATTTATGTGTTTGAAATTCATCCCAGTGAGCTGTATCTTTGGGTAGGTGCCTGCTTCTTTGGTGTAATCCTCACATGGTGTTTCTTGCCTTGCAGAACTGTCAGTGAAAACCTTTGGATCAATTGCTTCTCCTTCACGAGGATCCGAAGGTCCCTTTGAAAAAAAATATATATATATACAACAATTTCATAAACTTCTTTGAAACAAGGAGGCAAAAGCCGCATTGTGCAAATTAGTTATTCTGGTGGCAGAATGTGTCTTCAGGAATGTTATTAAAATGATTTTCCTAAATCATCAAGTGAGTTATTAATAAGAAATAATATTTCAACTGTTCAATATCAAGATTAATCGCTAATATTGTAATACCGCTAACTAAACCAACCCCTTAACTAACTTGGAGCTGAACATACAGTATACATAACAGAGGGGCGTTCTTCCCACAGTCAAGAAGTTATCTAAACATCAATTTATCACACTATTAAATGGTTGACTAAAACATTACCATAAAGTCTGTCGGCTAGCTCCCACGATCAACCTCACATGGAGAAAGTTTGCCCAGTAGAGTCACGTAATTGTAGATATTTAACTTAGTGCGGATGTGGTTTGGAAACTGCCGCTGCACGAAGACATTATTCACCCTCTCACGCGCCCAATGGGTGGTACGTCTGTATTCTCGGGGCATTCCAAGTGTATTTTGACCAGCGTTTGAAGTGTTTACTTTCTATATGAATCCAATCAGATTTTTAATGCCATACGTAGTCCAAGTCCTCAACTTGACACAATATGTGTGCCTGTTTTAAATGGGGTTGTATTTGCGGCTGAGGCCACTCAGGACCTGGTGGGTGGTTGGCAGAATTTGGCATAAAAAAACGGATCGGAGTTTGTTTTTTTTCTTTTTTCCTCTCCGGCTCTCGCGCACACGCACACAAACAAATGTGCACTCCGATGGCCCCGGCGGTAGCTAGCAGAGAAATTAAAACCTGAGCGTGGGTGATGTCTGCCAGCGTGGCAGGGAGCAGCTGTGTAATGTTTCTCTTTGGCACGCAGGGTCGGGTTGGCATTTTAGAATGGGCCGGTCATCACAGAGAGAGAGAGCCGAACAGCATGACAGAGTCACGGACAGACGGGCAGTAAGACAGACAGGAAAGCGCGTGTTTATGTGGGAGAGGAAATTACAAACTCATTCCTTTTTTTTTTATTGGGGAAGAGTCTGTCATAAAATTTGTATAGCGCAGACAGCGACCTGCAGACAGGTGAGGCAGGTAAACAGGCGGACAGGAAATGAGTGACAGGCCACAGATGGAAATAAAGGAGGAGGGACCATGACCCTGTCAAATGGATGTCTCCATCAAAAAGAAGGGAAAAAAAAAAAAACACACCGCCTCTCAACTTTCCACTCTTCTCTCGAGCTCCACTCCACTTTCATCCGGCAGAAGATGCCTTATATGAACTGAATGAAGAGCACTTCAAAAACAAGATGAATCAGCCATTAACCCTGCTCCATCTCCCTCCTCCATGTCGTCCTCGCTCTGAGGCTGTCAATAGGATCCACTGACTCTGGGTCCTTGAAGTGTAAACCCACAAAGCACACACACTCGCACACCTCAGAGTGGCACATCATTGTGGTCTAAGAGCTGGTGGGGTCAGTGACTAAAAACTCTCATGTTCAATATTTGAATGTCAACACATGTATTAACAAACCGAATCTTATCCCCATGTACCCTCCACTTTTGTATGCTACTTTGTCAACAATTTGCAGTTATTTGAAAACAAAAACATTAATAAGTATAGTACATTGTCAAGCAAATATTTGCATGTAGATTAATTTTTTGGCAATGCTGGCAGCTTGGTTATGACGATGGCAGTGTTGTTCCGTCACTCAACCACCATCGTCCTCGCTGTTGTCAGTGTTAGCATGCCTATCTCATAGAACCACTGTAGCCTACCATGGTTTTTGAAGGGGATTAAGGGATTTTAAACCAGGGCCATATATTTATGTTACGTATGTTTGGCTGTGTAAACGATACTTCCCAAAAGTGCTGGAATTGTTCCAGTCGCCCGCCTCGGTTGGCAACTGACTCGGCTGCAATGTAATACTTTGGGACAACTCCGAGCATCAAAGTAACGTCCATTGAGCCTGCTTGTTTACGGTCATGTCTGTCAACATTACGTGATTCCTATGAAGAGAGGTCTTTTTGATTCAGAATGAGATGGTGGAAATGAAAGTCAGAGAGCCCGAGAGGGGAGGGGTTTTTTTCTTACCCAGACAGGGTTAGGGTTACATCAATATTTAATGGATTTTGGATGGATCTGGATTAGGCAACAACTGTAATCTATCACTATGATAGAGTGGTTTAAGTGCGAGACTTCTCCTTGAGCAAGACTGTTTGTGGTAACAAAATGGATCTCATTATTAACTTAAGAAAAGGTGCATCGCTGTAGGAAGCGTTTCCAAGATGCTGTCAGACACCAACAATAACAGAATCTGCCTGTAGTAGCAAAAAACAAAAACTTTAAGTGGCCAAACTTTGACGGTTGCCCCAAAGGATTACACTGCAGCCATTATAGCTGTGACAAGGCTGCCGTCTGAGGCTAGATCTGATTGACTGAATACAAAACTTTTGGAAAGTATAAATAAGCGAAAAGAACATCCCGCTCAATATTACACCACTGAATATTAATGCCCTTGAATTATGGAGAGCTGGTTTGGTGACTTCGCTTCCAAGTAATGAAGCAATTGTCCCCATATTTCAAATTTTCAGAAGTTCTTTAGCCAGAATAAGTTGGTGAACAAACACATAATGAGGCTGCGGACTAAATTTTTAACTGCTTTCCCTGTAGATTTTGGCAGCAATCGATATTGCAAGGGGGTGAGTCACCTCGTCCACCTCTAATGGACAAACACCAACTGTCAACGAGCCGGGTTAGGGTTCACAACGAACCAAGGGTTAGCTGGGTGTGTGTGTGTGTGTGTGTGTGTGTGTGTGTGTGTGTGTGTACTCGAGGGGGGAGCTGGACCCGGAGCAGAGCGTTGACATCAGGCAGGGCCGAACAGATGGTGTTTCATGAGTCTGCGTGTGTGTGTCGTGTCCTCAGGTGGCAGAGGGAAGTGATGTGAGGTGAGCTGATGATGATGTGTTGTTCTCATTACGCAGCCCGATGCTCATCCCTCTTGCGTTTCCCTCTGTCCTCTTTTTTTTTTTTTTTTTTTTTGGTAAGTAAACAAATTAGAACGTATAAAAAGAAAAGCTTGACTAATTCCCCCTCTGCATGTCTGTTGTAGATCACTGTATTGTTTCCAACTTTAATTAATTAAAAATGTCGTCTCTTCTTGTTTTCTTCCATTCCCCTTTTGTTCATCATCCACGGCGTCCCCCTTAATCTGTCTCATTTTGATCATTATCAGTGTCGGTCTGCTGCTGACCTTGTCCACAGTCAGATCATGTAACCACGGCTCATTATGGCTCATGGAGGAGAGGATTTACACACCTTTAAAAATCGAACATTGTGCATCATGTGCATACAGACAAAATGTATTGAAAGGGCTTTACATTGCCGTGTTACTTATTTATATCCAGATTGTTTTGGTTACCTAAATGCAACACTGCCTGCTGGTGCACAAGTGACGTTGTAAAAAAATGACAATATGTTCGGACACGTACAGCAAATATATCTTTAGAGGACACCTGCACGGTTGTAAAGACTACACCTTGATAACACGCCTTCATTCCGCTTAAAGTACTTGTTGTGGTCACTGCATGAAAAACAGATTTTTGGTTCCCTAATTGCCTGCATACCTCACTAAATCCCGGCTGTTAAAAGCTGTTTACACCCTGTGGAAGTCCATGTTTGCCACAGGGTTGTACAACAAAATATGGGTTCCAGCCTCTTCATGCTACACACGAAAAGCTCATTTTATCTTTCATGGTGGAGCGCTTAGGAAGTTTCAAAGTCTGAGGAATTAACCTCCTTCAGAGGTGGCACTATGGCAGCGGATACTTCTGTACTTTTTGCCAGACCACAGCAGGGTGAAGAGACTGTGACTGGGGTGGATGTTGCCTTTTTGAATCCGTTGTGCTCTGTGCAGAGGCGTCACTTCAGTGATGTCACTGATGCTGGGTAGATGGGTACTGACGATGTTCTGGGCAGTTTCCATCACTACAAGCGATGTTTGCAGTCGGGATGCTTTCCATCGTTTCTCTGTAAAATTTGAGACATGGCACAGAAATGTAGAACTAGGAAGTAGAGTCTTTTATTTTCTTCTTTTTTTTTACCAGGGTGGCGATGTTTGAATAGGAATATGGGTTCTCTGTGATGTTGGTTCCCAGGAAGCAGACAGGGCCGAGTGTCTTCGCCTCCTTTTTTTTCTAAAATCAACAATCAGCTCATGGTTTTGCTGACGTTGATCAGTAGCTCGTTCTCTGTGCCCCTGCAACACGCCCCCCCCCCCCCCCATATGAACTCCCATCATTGTTTATGAGGGTGGTGTCGCCGGTGTAATACACAGTAAAATTGTCTCGATGTGTGGGTGTGCAGTCCTGGGTGAACAACAGTACCCCCCAACCGTAGCATTAAAGTAGAGAAGGTATGACTGCCAATCTGAACCGTCTTGGGTCTGTTTGTAGGAAGGCTGCAGAGTGTACATACCAAATGAATACCAATTAAAGGTGCAGTAATTCTCATCCACTACATTCTCTTTTTCAAATTCTGCAAATGTCTCCTCACGATCCACTGAACCACACCACAATCAGCAACAGGAGAACCAGTTAAAGGCGTTTAAACACTGGAGGCCTTTTTTTTCCAAATGCAAATTTGGCCCTGTTTGTCTACTGTAAGTTTCTTTTGAAATGATAATATACCTGTGTCGCATAATTGCACACTGGAGCATGCTCTTCAGTAATTGTTTTGAAGTGGCATATTCACAAATATTTTGCATATGACCTCTCTTTTCCCTCTTCCTCTGCCAGATAGTCTACCTCTTCCACATCCTCGCCTCACAGGGAATACAGCCA
Organism: Acanthopagrus latus; assembly: GCF_904848185.1. Taxonomy (NCBI): domain Eukaryota; kingdom Metazoa; phylum Chordata; class Actinopteri; order Spariformes; family Sparidae; genus Acanthopagrus; species Acanthopagrus latus. The sequence goes on along the minus strand of NC_051041.1, from coordinate 6,446,649 downwards.
CACTGTTATAATAATTAAACATAAGAAACATCAGGGATATTACTTTGCCAACTCGGTCAAAAAATATTACTTTTTACCTACGACAGCAGACCTCACATCCATCTTTCTCTTAGAATTACACATTTTGGTCTGTGTAACACTACTTTATTACTTATTGAGGCCAACTTACACGTGGGCAGCAGGACCTCCTTTGGCATTGCACATCCTTTCATTTTAGGGGTGGAGCTTCTGAGGTGGCCCTGATGTAAAGGGTGACTTTGGTTGACTGTTGAGTTCAACAATCATTCTCCAGAATCGCTTTTACAGACAACAATGTTGTTTGTTTGATTGGAGAGGCAGACGAACATTACTACTTAATAATTCGTGATGGCTTTATTGCTTTGATTTGTTTGTTTTCGCACCTACTACGATGGGGTGGACTGGAGCAGATTCAAATCACTATTTCACTCCCTCCTTATTCCTTCAGCCCTCTTTCCTTTACCCCCTGTCATATTTTCCATTTCCTCCAGTTGTTTAAGTCTTTCCTTTCCACCTTTTTGTTCTCACACCTCCACTACATGTCTCTTTTTCACTTCACTACCCAGAAGTCACTCAGTCAATCAGTGTCAGTCAAACACTGCTCTGTCTTTTCTTTTAGGTTTTACTGTTGTTTGACTTTGTGTCAGCCAGCAGGATTATCTGATTACCTTCATGCCTTCCTCCTTTCCTCTGACATCCTTTTCACCTCCTACACCTTTCCTCCGTGTCTGCATTTATGCTCAGTTTTCCTCCCTATCTTGTCATCATATTACAAATCTCTCTCCAGTCCCGCTGCTGTTTGTCCCGGTGGGCCAACAGCGCCTAAGGGGGAGGAAGACGAGCTTCGGGTCGGTACATTGCATCCTTACAGCATCTCTCGCTGAGCTGACGCACACACACCTACACACACCTCAGCTTGTACCCGCATAGGCAGGGCCTGAGTTAATGGGATGAGTTCTAATTAATTTTGCTGCGTCAGGGGAGACCAGTGGATAACACCAGGAGAGAGGCAAGGAGAAGAGAAATGTTAGGGGGGAGGGGAGTTTGAGAGAAAAAGAATGAGTCAGGAGACGGGGAGAGACATAAATGTAGAGATAAACAGAGAGAGAGAGAAAGGTGTTCAGTTAAATGGAGAGACAGACGGAGAACACTAACTCAAGGAGAAGGAGACAAGCATATTAGGACGAGCAAACGATGGAGTGGAAAATCAGAAAGAGACGAAGAGGACTCTAGAGGAAAGACAGGCGGCGTTACTTTGTATTGATATTTTTCCCGTCCTTGGAACGTGTTTCATATTTTAGTTACAGGCATTACGTACCGGGTGCAGTAAATGGGAGATCCATGCAGATGAGGTGATGCAGAAAACGTCCCCTGAATAAACGTCAAAGTCTCTGCTATCTAATTAGTTCAACAGCTCTGCCATGAATACTACATTTTTTAAAGTTTATAATGTCAGTGTTCAGACTTTGTTTTGTCACAAATTGCATATGTATAGGGTAATAGGGTTAATTCCAGATGTACCATGGCAACAACAATACCATACTATATGAATACCAATACATGCATACGTGCAAAGACACACTTGCTTTTCTGTCTCTCCTTTTTTTTCCCATCTAATCTCATCTTTTTTTATTTTGTGACCAGCCTGGTTTAAATGCATGTGTTTCTACTTTATGTATTTGCTTTTGTAGCATGAATGATGACAAACTTCCTCTTCGTTATGTAACCCTGCGTTGTATAACCATGAGCGATGCATTATAAGCATCATCAAAGTATACTGTATAGAACAACAGTTGTACTGGATTGCATTACAATGTGCATGGTAATAAAGCGGCCACTGAGTGTTTACTGACATATTAATAAATAAGTGTTTACTCAGCGTCTCGGCACACATGAGATGAAATCAGTGGAAACTTTCTCTTTTCAGCCAGCGGAGTTTCTCTAACGTCCATGTCCATTTCCTACCATGCTTAAAACAAATTGAAAGTAATGTGTTGTAGCTGACAACCTTACTAACAACCTTCAACTTCAATTTCTTCCACCTTACGATGATGAATCCAATCTGCTTCTTGCGCATTTTCAGACGTTGCGATGTCATGATTATCCATTCAACACGGAACTCGTGTTTTTCTCCACTTTGCATTAGCTCAGATTACAGTTAGGCGTTGTGCTTACACCCTGTGGATTCTAATTTGAGCAGGTCGTGACGGATCAGATATTAACATTTTTCCAATATCTAAATTTAGAGAACAGTTATAGTCTGTTTAAAATCATGTGATATCAAACACGTGGTCCTTTCCAATTTAAATTTGACCTTATCCTGAAAAAACAGTATATGGTACGTCTCAGACATGCAGTGACTGTGCTACTGGCCTGTAAACAACAGAAGTGAAAACAAATTAGAGTTCAAGCGGTTAATGGGTGATTTTACCAGCATCCCTTGAACTTTTCTCACCCTTTCACTAAAGGCAGGAGGACACATATGTGTTTTCCATCTGCAGCCTCTAATTTGAAAAGTCATGCACCATTATGCAAAATGATCCACCTTGATGAAATCATGCGCAGCCAACACCATACTGCTGCAAAGAAATAAACCACGTCGCGCCTCTCAGACTGGTCGGTTATAATTCTGTATTTTTCTCTGTTTTATGCTCGACATTCTGAGAACACAGCAGACACAGTTCAGAGAGTTCAAAATGAAAAATCATTCCTGCTCCAATCCTCCCCTGCATGAGGTGAGACTGTGACAGAAAATAAGATGTGACTGTGACAAGCATCGCAACATCACAGCTGCTCATGATAACAATTTTGAGTCATTATGTTTTATGTGTTCAAAGTGACTATCAGACAGCAAAACAAAGAAAACAAGGCAGGCGGAGGTAAAATGAAATATGAGTAATACCTTGATATAGTCTTTTTCTCAAGTTGTATACAATGAAGTATGTGTATTATCTTTTTTTCTTGTTGTGCCGATTTGTTGCCCAAAAAAAAAAAAAAACAATTTCACTTCGAGCAAGATTATGTCTCAGTCAAGCCAATTGTAAACAAATCGTGTATTTTTGCTCACCGTGATTCATTATTTAGAGCTTTATTCACTCTCCTCAATGTTGTTCTCCTCTTAAAAGGAAAACCTTGAGTCCTGGGGTATGAATAAAACACGTCATTTAGTTGTCTTACTTTCTGGTTTTTGTGCAGCCTCGCCACGTACACACACACATACACAGCCTTGTTTTCATCACTCGTGGGGACATTAAATAGACATGTATTCATTTCCTTGAGCCTTACCCAAACAGTAACAAATACTTGCCCACATGACCTTAACTTTAACCCTAACGCTTCGCTCTAAAATGTGTGGGGTACGGAATTTTGGTCCCCACAAAGCTGCTGCCGCCGTTTGGACCCCACAAATGCAGATAAACAAGATTGCATCGACATACAGGAGAAAGACAGAGAGAGAGGGAGAGACAACAATACTGTAATTAAGATTACTGGGTTGTCTCAACATGAATCATGATTTCGTTAACTATTCATACCCAAAATGGGCCAAAGGCTTAATGCCTGTAGGTCCCACATGACAGGAGCTGTAATAGGTTTTAATGAGCCCTGGTCCTGAGATGAGACTGTACATTTGTCATTCAGGTTCTGCACTGTAAAAAGTTTAACAATGCCATTACTGACGTGGCTTCATGTCTGATCACATGTCTGGAAGTTCAGAAATGTATGCAAGTGTCTAATTAGATGTTGTATAGTTACTAAAATAGTTGAAGCCTTAGGTAGTCTCATCATTTATACAATCAACAAGTGTTGAAGTGAAAAACGTAACTGCACTTTTCCTGTGCAGAAAAATGTTATTTTGACAGCTCCCGTAGACATTTCTTCAGTCAAAACGTCAAAACTTAGCATTCTGTTGTGTACGCAAGCTGCATGTTTTAGAGTGTCCTTTAATTGTGACCAGTCCAAGGCTCACCTGAGGGCTAATCATGCTCTCTAATCAGCACATGCCATGGATTTGTCTTGTAGAGGGAAAAGTGCTCACTAACATTTTAACAAATTTGTGCCCAATATTTGAGATAAATTTCATTTTGGTTCACACCAGAAAAGGTTTAAAATCTTTTTATTAAACCTGGGAAAAATTGGTGCAAAGCATCAACGCGTTTATCTTATGTTGAGTGGACATGTTACTTGTGGTAGATGCCTATGATTGGACAACAATCTACCCCTAATTAGCATTTTGCCCATGAAAACCAAGATTGATTGCAATCAGGTTTGTAAACAAGCTATCTGAATGCGAGACACTTGAAATGACAAGTGTAAATGAGGCCATTTTGACAGAAATATACGTACATGGTGAGCTAAAGTCTAGAGCTGCAATGGTTAATCAATTAGTTGATAATTACTACATTAAACGCCAACTGTTTTGACTATTAATGAAAATATTAAAATCTGATTCCTGCTTTTTAAATGTGATTTTTTTTTCCTTGTTTCTTTCCTAAACTGAATATCTAAACATTTTCAAGAGTTCATCCTGCCCTTGGGAAACATTAATCAACATTTTTCACCATTTTCAGACATAATTAATTGAATGAGCAAGGAAATAATTATTGGATCATTTGGCGACAAAAAATCCACGAAAATGACTGTGAGGTTTCTACAGAACACTGACAATATTTACAACACAGACCTCATTTAAAATGCTCATTAGAATAATTTCTAGTCAGACGTCAAGGAAGCTATATGTACTTAGGTAGTGTGTTTACTGAAAACACCCCCTGAAACTACAGGACAAATTTACCTTAGGCTATCGCTTCATGAATAAAACATGCGAGCACTGTGGCCTCGGCATGCACTTTTATGATTTGTGTTTATTTGCGTGCATTTTTTATTTGAGAATAAGTGGGGAAATATTGACCTCCCAATTCAAGGTTATCTTTTAATTGCTTGATAGCGGCGGTTACATAAGATGAAACGAGCGTGCGAGCGGGAAATAAATTAACTTTTAATTAGAAACATCATATTCCCATTCAGCCTCCTTGTTTGCTTGTTATTGTTGTTGTCTTTTTCACAGAAGAGAGAGACGTGCAATAATAACACAAAAGAAGCTTAAAATGGGAGTGATATGCCACGGAAGCCTTGATAGACCCAATTATAACACAATGTCCCACTGTCTCCCCGACAAATAAGCCTTAATTTCGCAGATGCAACATGGCTAAATGGAGTAGTCATGATTCGGCACTACAGTCCTTTTTTACTCAAACAAAACAAAGGTAAGTGGAATCTGTGCAGTGCAGCCCTAATATGGTAATCAACAAAGCCTCCTCATGCACAAGTCCCTCATCTCTCCTGCACTTAAAACACCAGACTGTTTATTCTCTGCACACAATATAACAAAAATGAACATGTAATATTGTCACATAACAAGGTAATCTCTTCATTACACCTTATGCTGGTGCCGTCTGGACCCTGGAGCTTAAAAGTCAGAGCAAAAAACACTCAAGGTAAGAGAAGGGGTAGAGCTGAAGCTGCAGGGTCGTACATATTGTGGAACCACTCCTAAAATTTACCAGGGGATTAACGAGGAATCCAACGGTCGAGACTTTTTGCGGTGACCCCAGGTTGATATCACAATGAGTAAAAAATCCATACATCCCTACTCGCTTAATCCATCATGCCTAATAGGAATTTGATTTTACTAGGCCAGGCACATATTGTGTGTATTGATCACCAGCTCACCATCTATGACACTGTGGTGACTATATTACATTTATTTATATTTTTAATCCCATACTTGCCATGTGATAAAGTGGTGGCAGAGGAACAGTGAAGGTGTTAAATGGGGAAAATGGCACCAGCTATACCACTGCAAAACGTTTAAATGCAGTCGTTTCCATCTGTCTCCCGTTTGAAGAGGCTGCTGAACGCTTTGTGCAGAACAGGAGAAGCAAATTTATAACAGAAAATTAGAATATCCATCAAACTGCCTCATGTAGCTTATTGATTTTTTTTCTCTCTCTTTCCAAACTGCTCTCCTGAGCGATGGAGTAAAAGTGCTGCACTGGTTTCTTTGAAAATCAGAGTGAAATAATGACATCAATACGACAAAAATGAGATGAAAATACTCTCTTGAGTATTCAACAATATTTGTGATATGTGTGAGTGATAGATATCCAGTTCATGTGATGTTTGTGGTATTCACTGACACGCCAGAACTCTTTTGAAAGGTGCAATATGTAAGAATTGGCCACCTGTCAAATTCACATTAGCTAGTTAGCTCAGTTAGCAGTACAGCTAGTGGTCTCATTCAAGTCTCCCCAGATTTGAAGCTCGTAAACGTGGGTGTAGTTGTGTTTGTGCATGACTAACAAAGGAGCTTTTGCTCACCAGGAGGAGGCTTTCAGCTGATTCAGCTTACTGTATTTCAGCAGCACAGTCAGCTGATCCAAGACGGCCACTATCATTTGTTGTTGACCATACTGAATAAATTATCTAGAAGTTAAGTCACAGCTATCTTACATGTTTGATTTTATCCGGGCGGCCAGTCTATCAGCTAAACTGTAGAAATTTAGTTGCAAGTTATCAACTACTGTTTGAGTTGTGTGAGTTATTGGAATAGAGACCGCAAGACAGAAAAGTTTTCATCCCTGCTGGCAATCCCGCTGTGTTAATACTCCCACTAAGATACAAAGATTTACGGTTTCAGGTGGATGTGTGAAAGCGGTGTCTTAATGATGATGGCCACACTTCAGGGCTTTACAGCAAAGTCAGCTGCAGGGCAGCGGCGTCTCACAGGTAATGGATTTGAGTTCCCAGCGGACCTCTTTAGACAGTCTCCCCAGTCTGTTCTAATTGATGAAATTCAACACTCAGATTAAAGACTCTCAGCTAAAATCCAGAGGTAGAGAAGAAATGTCAAGTGTTGAACCCTGTGTCTTTACCAGACTGTGGGCTTGTGTATACCTGCGTATAAATTCTTACAAGTGTGTTAGGAAGCCTTCCTGTCTGATAGTCTCCCTGACCTACAGTACCTGTGTGACTTCCCCTTTAAGCTCTGAGGCAAACCACAGCAGACAACTGGGCCTTTTGATAAAAAGGAACTCTGACATCTAACAGAGCAATGGCTGGAGGTGCGCCACACCTTTTCATGCCTCTCACTCTGGCTTTATCAAATATTGATTGCATTGAAAGCCTCTGCTGAGAGCAAAGGTCCACAAACAAAGAGCCAGTATTTCTATCTGCTTTCAAGGTAAACCTTGCTCGACAAACATTTCCCTCTCACATATTCCCTTGCCATCCATTATAAACCCAAACTGCTCGGCAATATATATAGAGGCTCACCAGAGAGGTTTCACAGTTGGCTTTTTGACCTATGACTCTGTAACAAAAATGAAATTGCACTGCATGATTTTGGTGTAGTTCCAGCCACTAAATGTTTGGCAATGCAAGGTTTGATAAGATTCATAATCTACGGTCTCAAATATCTGTATTATCTATTTGCATTAGTGTATATTAAGACCTGCAATATGTAAGAATTTACGCTCAAAACATTTAAACGGAATGTGAAGAAATGGCAGTTTTGATATTATGTTAAAGATGTACTGTGTTAGCATGTTAGCATGCTAACCAGCTAGTCCCAGGCCTGAGAGACCACGTTCAGCTAGGGGGACCAGTGCTCCTGTGCTAGCCAAAATTGAAAATGTAAGGTCATGGCAATGGTACCAGAAAAGTCAGGGCGTCAACAGATCCAGATCAGTTCCCTCTTTTGGGACCTCGGATGCTTGTACAAAATTAAATCTGCAGCCTTAATTGTACCAATTAACTTGCTTGACGAAGGTCTGGAAAGTTTTAGTTTTGCCAGTTTTGTGTATTGGCTCGCTGTGACGCTCTACAAGCTACAATTGCCAAGAACGCCATTTCCGTCTTTGTGTATATTTGAAGAAGCGGCATTGAAAACTGACCAATCAAAACTTTACGTACTTTGTTCATTTTTTATAGGTTCTGTAAAAAATGCAGAAGGCAGAGAGCTGGTTCTCTCTGGTGCAATAGCGGGGGGAAGGTCTGGTTAAGGTCCCTTGAAGGTGTTCTCACTCTCGCTCTCGTTTCTTGGAGGTGATTAGCCATTTCCCTTTGCTCCCATACATCCATACATCATATGGATCGGGTCTGCAGGACAGACACAGAGCGGAAAACTAAGTATGCACACACACTTGCGAGCAGAGAAAGGCACTTGTGCGAGTGCGGGTGTGGACTCTGGTATGGCAGGGCACTGACTCCTATCTCCAGGGTCGTTGGCTGGTAATTAGTTTTGCTCTAATGACTGCCTGGCGAGGTCGGGGGATTCCTGTAATCCCTCCTCTATCTGTTCACCTCCTGCTCGCCTCTTACTACTAATCTCTCTAACCTATCTCCTCCTGTCCGCCTCGTCTCCCCTCTAACAACGTCTCTCCTTCAAGAAATCACATGGCTCTCCTCCACCTTCTCGCCGTCTTTCCTCCGAACTGCCATGTTCTTGTTTACGCCACTTCACGAATGCAGCACTTTCTCTCGTGCTCTCATTTTTATTTCTTTCCTTTGCCAACTTTCCCCTTCGTTTCCTCGACGAGTTATTAATACAGAAATGCCTCCCACACACATTTCACGCCATTCCAATTCCCCATCCCTCTTTGTTTCTTCCTCTTTATCTCGTTCCCTCCCTCACGCGGCCAGTTCTACTCCACAGATCATAGCTGAGAAACCTGCAGAGCTCCACAGTGAGTTTATTATTATTCAGCTGGGATTTTTAAATTCACACATTCTCTCCGCTGACGGCTCCAACTGCGAAACATTATCAGAAAGAACAGACCATCTGTGCCCGAATCAAAAGATACTATCCTCGCTCCCTCTTCCACTTAAAGCTAACAGATGGAACTGCAGTTATGTACACAGGCAGCTCGCTCACAGTGCGACCATCTATTTACCATACAGGACACATTCACATGCGGGGAAATATGCTTGCGTGTCAGAGGTGTGTTTACTCCTCCTAATATTTAGTGATAGCGGAGAAAGAGACAGAGTTGTTTTAGTAAAAGCTACTGGGACATTTAAAAAGGGCCGGTGTTTAGGAGAGCAACAACAGAGTTTCGGGTTCAAATCAAGGTTGTGTGCAGTAGCAGCACATTCAGGCACCAAGGTCATCAATTTTAAAGGTCTAATCTGTATGAAAGTTGATTTCTTTGAGTCTTATTCCCAACTCGAATGTAACAAACAGCTGAAAGTGTTGCTCTTCTCCTGCCCTCAGATTAGTAAATGTTGCACAGAGCCTGAGAGGAAAACTGCATGCACTCTTTGGAGCTGGAAGAAAATGATGTAAACTCCTCTGCACACTTTTTAGGTAACTTTCAGAAAGTCAATATCCTCTTCCAAATAGAGACAAGAGGAACAATGTACCACAGCCACAAAGTCTGCCCACCTCCTCCTCTGAAGAGTTATGTGTTGGATGATTTCTTGGCTGGTAGCAGTCACTTCCTGGAGTCTACCTGGTTGGCTGGCAACTGCTCAGAGCCATTAAATAGTCTGGCAAAGTAATGCTAAGCTAACCGGCTGCTGGCTGTCATCTCATATTTAGAGATGAGAGTGGTATTGATCTTATTATCTAACTCTCCAAAAGTTAGATAAAAAATACACCTAATTGCTAAAAAAAAAAAATTTGTAAGAAAGCTGATTTTTGAGACGCATTCCCAACTCGTCAAATATTGGCGCTGTAGGATGGCGGCTGACCTGACCTCCGATCCCTTGGCTGTTTTCTATTTTTCTCCCTCTTCACCTTCTTTAACTTCCATCATAGTTGTTCTCTTTCTTTTGCAGTGTAGAGTCTCCACAGTTATTCCAGTTGTCCGACCGGACAGAAGTGAGGTTTATAGGGAACCAATCTGTAAGTAGATGGTGTCTTAAGTTAAGGCGAAAAAGTTGTCTGGTGCTAGTTTAAGATGACCAAATCTGGTGGATAATTTGGTTCCTCTTGAGAGTTCTGGATGTTTCCTGAAAGCAAGGGAAAGTGGATGTTGACATTGCAATTATACTCTCTACTCCGCTGTTTGGTGATACATCATTTGCACAACAAATCTTTGGGCTCATAGTTAACTTAATTATGATGCATTAAGGATTTTAAAAAAAAGTTATATTCATACTCTTTCATTAGGAATCACGCTTCAGCCATTAGACATTATATGAACTATGTCACACAATAGCACAAAGGTATGTAAATTGAGAAAAGAGCCGGCGAATGAATAAGGAAATTTTCGTCTCCCACTGGCTGGCACACCTGGCTCGCTAAGGAGCTCATTTCGAAGCCAAGGATTAGGCCTAATTACCGCTTTAATTAGCAAGTTGCTGAGGGCCGCATCCCGCGCCGCCACCACCGCCGACGGCACACAGCGCCGTCAGACCGGGCGGTCGGGGAGGGAGCAGATCAAATGAGATCTAATTGATGGCAGCTTAACTTCATAAAAGCTGATGATTGGGGAGGCTGGTGCTCAGCTGAGTCAAGTCAAAACAGAAGAGGGGGAAGAACTCATTCATATTTAATGGGAGTTTTCAAAGGCAAAAGTGAATATTGAGGAATAATTAGAAAGCCTGTGTCACTCAAGGAGCGCTACATCGTGTGTTTGTGGGTGCCAGTAGCAACAGCGGGCTTAAAACGTCTGCCAAAAAAAAAAAATCTTAATTTCCCTGGAGATCATCAAAATATTGTTTCTCAATGAAGACGTAGATCTAAAGAATATTTTTTCCTTTTTGTGTTGAGAGTTTTGCTGTTGACATCTACGCTCGGCGACACTCACACAAGCTTACATTAATTGAACATGGCACAAAATAAAATCATCTTGGAGGTTCGTCCCCTGTGGTGCGCATTCTTAAAAAAAATAAAATAAAATAACTGCAAAAGTCAGAAATAATAATTTCTCACATCCAATTCCAAACATCGAGTAACCGCTGCAGCACGAGTCAGACTTCTGTGATGGATTTTACAGATGGAAAAATAATTAGCAGAGCACCCTCGAGGTCTGGATCTTTTTTTCACCCCCCCCACATCATCATAGTAGCTGTGGAAAATCACTTACATGGCCATTTCCATTGGGATGAAATTCATTCTGGACTTACTGAGATAATAACTCGGTAATTATCCAGCCCTCCGGTGGTACTAGGGCAGACCATAGAAGGCCAGAGAGATAGACCGGCTGACTGACGGACTGACTGACGGACAGAGATGGGGCGTCCAGTAATGGAGCTGGCTGGAGTTGGTTTTATGGCCTCATTTTAAAGCCTTAATGGCTTTCAGAGGACAAGGCTGTTTGGTAGTCTGGTAGACAGCACGTCTGGATTTCTTCTCTAATAACTTCCATTGTGAAGAGTTCCCAGAACCTCACTGGCTGTGGGACATAATAAAGGACTAATACCAGCTTGTGTTTATGGGTATTGACAAAGATTATAACGTATGACCATGGTTTATGATAAATTTCACATTAAGCTCGGGTGGAAAATAAAGCTGATCATTACGGCGTGACAATGAAAACAACGATGCTTTATGTCTTCTACGTCTAAATGAGCCAAAGATATATGAAAGATAAAATACTCTTTAAATCTCTCGTCTGGCCTTTCACTTAACTAATCCACTGCGATTCATCATGAAATATTGTAGATTTTGATTGAATTCTGATGTGTTTTGCTGTCGGCTTCCTAATAGACTTTTTTTGACAAGTGAATCCATCATGTTAGGTGATAATTGATCGGGAGCAGCACTGTTGTCACATTTCCGAAAGAATCAATGGACGGTCCAGTTTGAAAAATCCGATTTACCTTCAAGGTCACAGACACACAACAGCATCCGTGCTGTGGTTCAGGATGTCTCTCTTACTTCTTAAAACTGAGTGAGGTTTGTGAGATTAACATTGAAAAACAAAGACGAGGCGGTGAATGAATTTTGTCACATTTTGTCCACCAAATCTCTTAAATACTGGGACATGCTGTTCCCAAACAGTTGCTCTGTGACATATATTTGGTACAGTGAAGAGGCTGTTCAGGAGAGAGACAGACACCTGATCAAAACGTATTGTAGTCCATGCAGCGAAAGCTACAGAGAGGATTTGAACACCTGGTCTCAACCTCAGTGGTATTAATGAGGCGTGTATTTACTTACTTTGCTGCATGGAGCAAAATGTGGACATCATAAAAACTTACATTTGGAACCATTAGAGGTTCTTCAAACATCTGTGACTGACACTGAAATGATGTCTACAGTCACTTTGTAAAACCCTGTAAGGATGTCACACACACACACACACACACACACACACACACACACACACACTCACAGAAGATCTTTCCCACTAATGTATTGCAAGACCAGCACATTCAAATACAATCAAACGTAGGTATGAGAGGCAGAGAAAGAAAAGAACTAAAATGTCGGGCAAACTTCAGTCATTGGGAACAACTGGAGGAAACGGTTGCGTTCTTAACGTTAGCGAGTGATCAGGCCAGAGGGAATGAGAGGAGAGTCTTTGTGTGAGAGTGACTCTGAAGTTTACGCTAACGTTAGACCGGTGAACGTAGCAGCGCAGCGTGTTCGTAGGTAAACAATTACCGCAATTGTTACCTCAGCTCTTAGTCTAACCTTCTTCCTAATGAGGTTTTGGGTTCAGTCAACAGCCGAGCAGGCGACCTCATTTCCTCGTTTCCCTCTTGAATTCCTGCAGTCAGTGAAATCATTTTCAACAGCCTACAGTCATGTATTCACATAGATACTTGGAAGAAAGACTGCGCAAATAGGTTATTGTAATGACTGAGGGAGAGGAGTTTCAAGATGAGCAAAGCTTTGTGAAATGTATCTTCACGCACACACGCACAAACACACACACACAGCGCGGCTGAACAACCTCGAGGTCGAGGAAGTGGGCTTGCACAGCCCACAGAGGGCTACAGAGAGGTTAAGGACACCCACGGCAGAAGAAAAGACCATCTATCTCTTTTATTCCTCTGTTCTGTTGTTCGTTTTCTTCCCTCGCTCATCCTAACCACCTGACCTTCTCTCCATCCCTCCTCTCCTCTACCTTTTGACCTCCACGCAAGATTGGAGAAAATGAGAGGGAGGGAGAGAGAGAGAGAGAGAGAGAAAGAGAGGGAGAGATAAGAAAAACAGACGCAAGGCAGGAGTCCCTGCAAATAAACAGGGTGGTGTGAGAAACGAGGGAGGGACGGGAGGACGTGAAGGGCAGAGGGGAGACAGATCCACAGGAGTCGGGGGAGAATAAAGGTGGAAGGGAGACAAGAGTCTTTTCTCTCCCTCCTCTCTCCATCCATCTCTTTCTTCCCTCCTCAGTCTCCTGTGCTCAGATGTGTCAGGGAAAAGCAGAGGGAGGTGAAGTGAGCCCAGCAGGTTTCTGGCCTCGGCACAGTCAGGGCAAGGCCACCGCTGAGCGCAAGGTCGCCTCCGCTGTAGGGCCCCGCAGCACAAGTGAAGGTATACCTTGACATTTCTGCGCCTCCGTGTTAAGTCGGTAATTTCCATTCCATCAGTTAAGAGTTTAAATTTAGAGATAATCATCAGAATGATCTTGTACCCCGTTGGTCCACTCAAAAAAACAATACAATGACTGAAGGGTGAAATGTTAAGGTAATAGTTTTTTGTCTTCCACGTGTAGAAAGGCAAAAAAACAACTCAAGTCTTTGAATGCAACTTTTCCTCATTTCCTTTGCTTTTTTGCCCTTCATTTTGAAATGATATGACAGCGAACTCTGCCAGAGGAGATCATAGTGAGGGAGCCACAGGTGACTGCCAAAATCAAGTAAATGATGAGTAAATGAGGGCTACAAAGTGAAAACTACAAAGCAGGAATCTGGCAGCTCCGTTACGGCAAGGGGCGATTTTTCACCAACGCGGTTCAAGTCCACCCAACTCTTTTGAACGCAGCCTTAAAACAGGAAATAAAGCCAGTGAATAAAACAACCTGGCACATGGACCCTTTTTGAAGGACTGTTCGCTTGGTCTTTAGGTCTGCACTCAGGGTCCTATTCAGCCTGCAACGCATAAAAGATCTCATCCGCAAGAGTTGCTGCCACTGGCGGAGCTGAGGGGATCTACAAGGGGCATGCTGAATGGCAGCCATGACAGGAAGGTTTAACATGACATACATGCTAATTTGTTATCAGGCATGACCTTCCCTGCTCTGCCTCTGATTGGCCAACTCTCATATTCTTACCTTAACCTTCTAAGTCAGTCTCACCTTTTATGCCTAAACCTGACCAACCAAGGCTGTCACTTTATGTTAAAAAAAGTAGTAGAAGAAGAAGAGACATGTTTCAATTGTTCTTCAGCATGTATCGTCAGATTTTATCGTTGTAATGTGGGGATCAGGAAAGACTGCGTAACAGCACGACAGAAGGGTATTGATACTAAAGAGTCAACAATCAGCAAACTCTCACAATGCACAATTATGTAGCAAGTAACAATCATCCATATGCATCACATCATCAGCTTCGCCAACATGTTGAAAGAACAATATCAGTATTACATTGACTCTATGCAGCATGCAAGAAATCCGTTTTCAGATTTCTTGGTTCAAGCTAATTTGAGGGCATTTTTTAACAAAACGTGCTTTTAAAAAGTGATGGGGACAAAACCAGCCATTTAAAAACATGTCCTCAGTGTGAATGGCACCTGTAGCATGTGACTGACCCAACCAACGTAGCCAATAAGAGTGAATATATTAAAACAGCTTATGGATAAATTATAGTCACTTACCATGTGTAGATACTGGCTTCCTGTGCAGTGAAAAAAAAGAATCTGTTAAAAGACATACAGGTGTACAGGAAGAAGCATTGCTTCATTTCTAATCAAGCAGTTATGTGATATACAACCAGAGCAATGACCGATGACAGCCTTTTTAGGCAGAAATGGAGACATGTCGGGTAAGTATTGGTATCGGAACAACCCTAATCAGAGGTAGAGTAGAGTGGATCATGAGTTCAAGACATCAAGTGCACGGCATCATCATCGGCCACCATTTTGTTATTGAAGGAGTCAGAAGGGAATGTGATTGGGTGGCCGTGCACAGTGGTGCACTTGATGTCCAGTTTCTGCCGGCACCACGCTAATGTTCTGGATGCTTCACTATACTCTCCACTGGCCACGAGCTTGAATGAAAGAAATAAGTTTCGATGAATTTGATTTAAAAACTGTCATGTGAACAATATTTGGGCCCTGCGTTGGTTTTCCGTAATCATACGTCAGTGAAAAAGGATGAGCAACACTTTCTCCTCTCATCACATCTCGTGTGTTTTGTTGATTGTTCTTGTGCTCGGTTCTGCCACTTTTAACCCGCGCCGTCCGCCTCCTGATTGCGGCCAGGCTGAGCAGCAGTGTAATCACCCTCGATGTGAGGCAGCTGCTGCCATTTGGAATTATTGACCTCCAGCGTGTCAGTGAAATTGCAGTAGAATTGGTGTTTTTTGTCAAATGTTCTGTTTGTTGCCAGTTATTTAAATGCTGAAACTTAGGAAATGCACTCAGCTAGTCCTGAAATGACCACTTGTGTTTACTTATTGCTGACCTGTTATTATCTGTGGGTAATATATGGGTGCATTCAGGGGTTTTATACAGTGTCAAAGTGCGTGTGCAGAGGCATCCTTACATCTGCGTTTGTTGATTTTGCGGTTGCAGTTTTTGTACAGATGCCCGCGAGGACATAACACTTTAGTAAGAAAGCTGAAAAAAAAACGCTCCGAGGCTGCTTTTCCTTCCACACGTCGCCTCTTCCAAGAAAATAAAAGAGCCAACCCCTGTTAGCAGGCTTTTACATCTTAACCCTACACACAGACACAAAGTAAATCCAAATCCCGAGCAAGCCGACCTGCTGTACAAACGCTCTACCTCGGGCTAGTATTTGGAGGCTCCTGTGCAGAAACTCTAACCAGCAGGCAGAACAACCTGCCAGCCGTCCCAGAAAAACGCCGCAGCATGATTCACTTTAACTTTTTTCTCCTGATGAAGTTCTTCGAAAAACAGTCTTCCCCCCCCGCTCCGTTTTTCTACTCTCCTTTCAACACTTTCTTCAAGCTCTGGGACACGTCCACCCCTCTTCATTTTTTCCTTTATTCCAAATCAATGCCCATCTCCATATCAGTCCCCCTCTCAATATCACTTTGTGCCGCGCAGGGTGTATGAAGATCGATGCTGAAAAAGAGATCGGAGATTAAATTAGAATTGAGCGAAGGACCCTTTCATATGAGATCCACAGAGGGGGAATAGGACAGGGAGAAGTGTGTGTGTGTGTGTGTGTGTGTGTGTGTGACTGTATGTGTGCGTTGGATCAATGTCCACAAACAGCACAATGCACTCGTTTGATTAATTAACAAATTAATTGATCTGTTTAAGAGCTTGCTGATGAAGGACATTTGGATGCAGCGGTGACGTTTTTACTGTAAAATTGATCGCGTCGACACGACTGCAGCGTCGTCTCAGAGATGTCGACGGCGCGAGAAAACACAGGGAGGACCAGACGGAGGTGGAGAGGAGTGAGGAGTGATGGAGGGAGATACGACAAAGACACAGAGATGATTGGCACTTACGGAGAAGGCAGTTAACAAGGCAACTAGGCGTCAAATCCACAATACAGGAACACGGGGGAGCATGAAACGGTTTTTGAAAAGCGAGCCGTATAATAAAAAGTATTCATCCCCTCCCTCCCTTTGGACTTCAATATTCCACTTCACCTTCAATCCCAGTGCAACTTAAAAAAGCCTGAGTGATTTTGTAAAGATGAACAGGAGGAATACGCGTCAGTGCGGACCTCTTAAACGTGAATAGAAATCCAATTTAAAAAAGGAAAATCAGCAACAAGGTGCAGCTTATTAGCAAAAAAAACAAACACTTTTTTTAATTCCAAATTAACGAGCTTGAGACTTTTCAAAGTAATATATTTCGTTTAAAGCTCGAGGAGAGAAGACGGCACCTCTTCGTTTATCCGTCATTAACCGGCTAATTAGCAGCAGGTGCGGAGCGCCGATCACCATACGCATAGGGGCGCAGCTCGCATTAACATGACTTATATTGTACAAGTTCTCAGACGTTCGCAGCTTTTTGTCTTCTGCAGCAAAGTTTTAAAAACACACAGTAAAACCTGATGAGCAACAAAAAGACACAGGTATGATCACTCACGCTGATAATGTTCCACTGTAGGACGCTCACTGGCTAGTCTTTTGTTTTTTTTTACTTTGAAGAACAATATGTTGTAAAGAAAAAGTCCCCAAAATAATAATAATAATAATAATAATAATAATAATAATAATAATAATAATAATACAGACACTATGGTCAGCGTCACCACTATGAGATTTTGTTTGTTTTTTTGCTTGAGTCATTTGCAGTTTTTATTTTGAAAGTTTTCTTCTCCTGTGTCTTGTTTTTCTCTTCCCTCCCACTGTTTGTCCTTTCCCCACCTTTTTTTCCAGTCCGCCTCTGTTACATTACTTTAAATTAATTAGTCCCTGTGTATTTAAGCCTGTGTTTTCTCTTCACTCATCGTCGGTTCGTCTGTTTTTCGTCCTGCTGCCTCCTTCCTCTTGCCTTTCGCAGTCCTGTTTCTCATCATGTTTTACCTGCATTAGTTGCCTGCGTCCTTTTGTTTTTTTCTGGTTTGTACTTTTGTTTCCAGTTTCCAGTCTTTTTTGTTTTGGATTATTGGATTTAGGACTCGTACATCAGCTATTATTAAAGCTTCTAGTTTTCAGAATGCTTGCTCTTTTGGGTCCTCTTTTCCTGTAATTGGTTGGATTTGGGGACGTGAGTAAGGAAAAGATCATGGTCCAGTTAAAACAAGTATTAATGAGACCCTTTATCATCATGGTAACAAGAGTAACCACTGAGTTAAGGTTAGAGAACGACAGTGTTTGACAATCTCACTGTAGGAAACAAAAAAATTCAACTAACTCATCCATCAAGAACCTTCTCAATCTATGATAACACACCACTTCCTCCTTTGGCACCAACAAACAAAGAGTCATGTTTTTAAAGGAAACGTTTCACGATTTAAGACAAAAAAAGCAGCTTTACCCTCATATGTAGAATTTTCCCTTTATTTCTGAATGTTGGTGTCACACTGGCTCAGTGTTAAGTGCTTTACTTGTCTTTGTCCTTGGTGGTTGGTGGTTTTTCTCCCACCATCCATAGTAAAAACTGCAGATAGTTAAATTCCCCGCATGAGGTCAAGGACTCCTGATTAGGACTAACGACGTCGAACGACCGTGCGTTCAGCTTGGACTGCCACAGGCACCGTATTTTTATGAAAACGGATATTCTTTCCATAGGTTTGACACCAGGCAGCCAATCTGTAGCTAATTTGCCATTTCCATTACACTGTCAGTCGTGAATAGCTTTGCATAATAGTATGGACATAATACTCTTGGTCTGATAATCCATCACTACACGGTCTGTTACTTCTGTGTAGAAAGAGTTTCCCGGAGAGAGATCATTTTTAATAAAGGCACACAACAGGAACGCTGTCAGAGAGGGCGCGGATTGTTTCAGTGGAATTCTCTTTAGAGTTCGGAAAAACACCTTTTGCGACCTGTAGTATCAATCGTCCCCTGCCTTTGCACAAACAAGACAGTCATTTAAAGTCATGTACATGAACAACTCACAATTCTCTCTCTCTCTCTTTCCCCTGCAGGTCCCTTCTAAATGCAATTTAAACCAGATTAGGTCCAAAGATTAAAAGGCCTTGTACGGTCAACCTAAGACTGCATGGCTGTGACGCAGTTTTTGCTTGTTCCGTTTGCTTTCAACCAGCTTTTCTAAGGTACCACAAAGGCAACCTTGACGACACCGTTGGCCTGCTGACATGATGAATAAGCCCCTCTTACATGGAGATCTACGCAGGTCCACAGAGAACACGGGTGACAAAGGTTTTAGACACATAATGGAGTGCAGTTTAATACGGGGAACATCTAGAGTAAATGACAAAGAAAAGCCGTAGAAAGTGTGTGCTCGCCCTCGGCAGAGCCGTAAGCCTGTAAACTTGCAGAACTTTAACCGAGGAGGAATCAAAGTTGAGAGAGC
Source organism: Acanthopagrus latus (assembly GCF_904848185.1). Lineage (NCBI taxonomy): Eukaryota > Metazoa > Chordata > Actinopteri > Spariformes > Sparidae > Acanthopagrus > Acanthopagrus latus. The sequence continues at coordinate 6,427,547 of NC_051041.1, read as the reverse complement.
GAGTTCTCTGGTGGCCCGAGCTGGCTGCCGGTCTGCCATCCCAGCTGGCAGGACATGAGTCACTGAAATCCAAATGCAATAAAGCCAACATGGCAGACATAAAAGCCCCCCTCCTCTGAATCACATGACCGAAGCTTCATAAATCACAGAGCTGCAATTGTCCAAACTATTTGCTTGGAGCTCCTTTAAGTAATTCCATTACACGGATGTTTCCTGCGATATTAGTGAGAAGACCCTGGAATGACTACATGCAGTTATACCTTGGGAAACCTGGGCTCTGGTTTGATTGTGTTCCTGTCAGTGCTTTGTTATCCAGCCTTAAACTGGGGTGTCTTATAGGATGCCTTATAAAATAAAGCCATTATGATAAATCCAGCACCTGTTGTTTTCTGTGACACACTGAGTACACTGCTCTTCACATGCATAGTCTCCATAGCCACCAGCTGCTGCAATCAGCAAACAATACTACACAGAAATCTTACACACTTAGCAGTAACTCCCTAAACGCCGAGCTAATGTGCTGCACATTGCCAATATTTACAACCAGAGCAACATCTGCCACGAAAGCGCTTCACTCTGACTGTTGCGGTTATTGTGATAATTGCTCGCTGGATTACATTCACTGCCAGTGTTTTTTTGTCAAGGCGGGTTGGGCCCTGACACCAGCGACACGCCCTGCATCTCAAATGCCGTTATGCGTTAGCGAAGACATAATGGCTTTGTTCGCACTCGACCAAAACCAAAATCCTCCCACAACCTAACAGCTGCTCCTGTCAATATATCCGCTGGATATGTAAGCAACAACACATCCTCATGTCAAAATGGCTGAATAGGTCGAACATCCGTAGCCTTCTCCCTGTACAGATGTTTTGCTCTTCACACTACCTCTCACTTCCTCCTTTGCAGCTGTAATATGTACAACAGCAGCTAGAGGTCGCCTCCCACCGAATAAACATAAATATGGGTTGTAATAAGCTACTTTCATAGTCCACCGCTGTGGTTGTATTTCTGTTTAGGACAGGCTGGTCGTCAAGTGCTTGCTCGTACATCTGCCATAACAATTTTATGTAGTGATAAGTCATCCATGTTGTGTTTACAGCTTGTTGTGCTGCCCCGTAAAAAAAAAAAAAAAGAAACAATAAAATCAGATTTAATCACGTGTGTTGATCTGCCTTAGAAGCGGTGATGGGTTTACCCAAAATTATTCTTAATAAGCCAGCTACAATATGAAAAGCATGACTGAACATGAAGAGAAACACTTTCGCCAATATTCAGTCTAATGCAACAGACACACAAGCGTTGATTGTGAAATGACCTCTTCCCAGCTGTGCTCTCAACTATAATGCTCCACGGTGCAGCTACTTAACATTCACTGATAGCCGGCCTCATGTAGCAGAGACCTGCTAGCCCGGTGCCCTTTGTAGACTCTCTATTGTAATTCACCGGCTAAGCCACAGTTTAATACTGGCCTGCTGCCCAGCCATCCAGCCAGGTCTGCTCAGGTTGTTGCGCCGCACCACAACATTGTGTCTGATTGACATGAGGATTATTTATACCTTAATCCCCGCAGCCATCCCTAATGACTCTCCACCTCTTTCTCTCCTGCCCTCCCTTCTCCTCGCCAGCTGGTGAGGCGTCTGTCAGTCTATCCGACTCTCTGATACCTTTTCATAACAGCCGCCCGTCTTCTGTGCTGCTGAGGACGTCTGAGGCGCAGACAGTTAAAAAGACGATAAGGAGAATGACGGCCGAGCTGATTAAAAGAGAAAAGGAGAAAGGGAGAGGGACGGAACAATAGTGGCAGAAAATAATCGTGGTGTGAGTGTGACAGCAGGTGAAAGGAGAGATGGAGCGCTGCCTCCGAGGAGGGAGATCATGAGAGAAAGAGAAAGAGCAGAGAGATGGACTGATGAAGACCTGAAAGAGACAGGAAATGGATTTATATTCACCACTCATTTTGCGCTCCGTTTGACTTTTGGAAGGGAAGCAGATGTGCCTCTGTGCACACGGCAGCCTCTATAGTCGCACAGTGATTCAGAGACTCGCAGATGAATATGGAACAAGCCCAGTTCGCCACATTAGCAGGCTCATTTCCCACAGAGAGACAGACATTCAGTCTATCCGTCACTTCTGCACAACTCTGAAAGGGGAGGGAGGGGCTGAGTGAGAATGAGAAACGTAATGACAGCGGCTGAATGACAGAGTGGGGATAACAAAACTCCGTGGCGAGCCTCTGATGCTCACATCGCCACGCTCCACGGAGACGCCGGAAATAATGTGATCATCTGCATGGAAGAGAGTCTCTGGGATACACGGGTCATGCATTGTGAACAGCGGGGACGGTGTTCAAATGTTACAGAGGGGAATGACTGGGTTGTTTATCGACAGTGTCACTTCTCCTACAAATAATGCTCAATGCCTCCTTCAGCACCCCAGATCTGTCGTTGCATGGAAACAGAGCAAATAACTGCTGCCGCCAGATTACTACCTAGGAAGCATAAGACAGATGGCAAAACAAAAGAGGTGGCCAAGATAACACCTCTTTAAGGTTTAAAAATACAGCAGTATACGGCAGTACAATGGCACAGGAGGCAGACTGGCAGCTGGGTAAACTGTTTTATATTGATTTCATGAACCAGATCAGTTTAGATAGCAAGTATGGTAAAATGTTTAATTCTTTCATGTTGACTGTGTTATTGTAGCGCCTTTGTTTTAAGTGTGTTTCAATGGTTTTCAGTTTTCCTATTTAAATTTTTATGACATTTATAAAATGTTTACTTGTGACTCTCAGATCAGCCTCAGACACAGTGGACCACCATGTCTTAGGCCTTAATAAGTCCACGTTTCCTGCTCCTCCTCTTTCTGGTGTCCCTCAAGGGTCTATTCTGGCTTCACTCTTATTTACTGTTTACCTGCTACACCCGGTGCAAATCATAATACATATCTGCCAATGTTAGGTTATGAAAAAGAGTGCGATTTTATGGGAATTTACTTGGCATTTCTTTGGTTTATAATCATCCAAACGTCTCACTAACCTCAAAGTGTTTCGATGACTGTCACAAATAGGAATGCAGCGATCTCAATTTCTCTCTCCTGAACAGTTTTGATACCTCAACTTCGTGTCTTCACTGATATAAAGTAACGATCTGATACCCGTGCTGATTTTCCCCGGAGTTAACATCTGTGAACCTCACTGTGTAGAATTCACTGAAGTCGTTTTGACGTGAGGTTGAACGAGGCCAGGCTGAAAACTGAGATGGCAGCCCACCACGACTGAATGACTATGGTAGCAAAGACGCTGCATTTTTGTCATGTCTGCCGCGAGGGAGCTCTACATAAAACACAAACTTAAGATGTGAGTAGCGTGGGATCATTGGAGCTGCTGACTTTAGTGTTAAGCAACCGCCACTGATATTGAAAATCTAGGAGATTTCTCTGGGTTTTAACATTGTCAGAGACATTTGGGATCATTTCAGTACACAGTTCAACAAAATATATAACCAAATAGTGGTTGTTTTTAGACATTTTAATGAACAAATCTTACATACCCAGTCTGCTTCATGCACCTGCAGTAGCGAGACTCTACACCACCTTTACTCCTGATTTCCAAATGAACAATTAAATCCTATCCTTGCCTAATTATTCAAGTAGAAGTGGTGAAGAGGATGCAGCAGGAGTGAGATGCAGGAAACCCCAGATGCTGCTTGCAGCATGAACACCCTGGAGCATTCGGCCATAATGCAGATACATTGAAGCAGAAGGTAGCCCCGGCGCAGAGATGGAGAAAGGGCTGTATAAATACCCAATGCAGCAAAAAACAATAGAGCTATTCAATGCGTCACATACTGTGTAATGTACAGTTACACCAGCGAGATACCTTATGCAGCAAATACAGGCGAGAGAGCAAACCAGCTGCCCGATGCAGCAGCGAGCATCAAACAGGGACACACACACACACACACAGAAAATATATACACAACAACACATTCCCACAGACTTACACACTCTTTTCAGTCACTTACATAGAGATGCTCACACACAGACAGCAGGTATATGCAGCCCGACACACAGATATACACACACAAACTGACTCTATCTCACACACACGTATAACCAGCTTCTATAGGAGCAGCAGCTTGCACCTGAAAGAATAAATATACTGCTGACACGCCAACATCAGCGAGGGAGGAGGGAGAGGAGGGGGGGAGACACGGAGGGAATGATGGAAGAGAAAAACAGTGTTTTGTCAACAAAACAAGTGATTGTCAGTCAGTGAAACATTTCATTCTAACACATTCATGTGACAGGTTTTAAGTTAAAACTGGTGGAAAATTCTCATGAGATCTTTGCAAGATTCTTCTGTTTTGCATTTGTTTGAGAGTAATACTAGTTTGTTTTTTTTCATTACAAATGAAATAAACAATTTGAGTGAAAAGTTGAATTTAAAAAAAAAAAATGTCCATGAATTTTTAGGTATTTAAAAGTATTTATTTTCCCCTGTTGCCGTAGAAACAGCATGCATTTGAGCTGGCATGGACTCCACAAGTTTGAGCAAAAACAAAAAGAGAAAAACTTTCTGATTCATCGGAAAACAGGACTTCGCTGTGAAAAGCTGGTTATTTTGTAGCCCACCCCAAGCGTCTGGCCTGGTTTCATCTCCTGAGGAGCGATTCACAAACGGCTACTCGTCCTCTGAGACCACGACAAGACCGCCTCTTTTGACAGCGCTTTTTGCTAATTGGAGTCTTGAGTTCTTAATTTAGCAAATTCTATATCTGTGATGAAGTTCCTATCACCCAGGGGAATTCAGCTTGATGCATTGATCTTCTCTGGTCTGCCTGATTGTGCTTTGGGTTCAACTGATCCAGTTTCTGTAGTGTTTCAGCAGCGCAGTCGAGAGGAAGTAATGGCAGTTAACATTTCTGCAGCGTAAGTGTAACATTATTACAGCTAATAAACCTAACAAATGGACGACCTTAGTCTGAGTGAAACCATTTCCATCCATGGGACCTGTTTTAACTTATCTGTGGTATTGCAGAAGTCTGCTTGGCGAACATTTATTCTGACCATTGGGTGTTTCAGCATTAGTTTCAGCATTACTTACGTCTTTAGTTTAGCCATTATTTGATGCTGAGAAATCTCATCTTTGCTTGGAACAACAGTTTGACTTCTGATTCTCAAACTTTCTGCTTATTCCCAAGTTTACATGACAACATTTGAGATTTCCAATGTGATAAAAGACTTCACACAAATCAGTATAATATAATTAATAAACACAGCTTAAAGGTATAATACGTAAGAATTTTTAAATCTGAAAAATCAGTTTTGACATCATGACGTTGCAGATATATATACTGAAGTTAGCATACTACCCAGCTTCAGAATCAGAGTCAGTATTCCTTTATTGTCCAACAAACGGCGAAATTTGTTTGCCACAGCGGCCAAAGGACAGTAGTATTTTAAAAAGCAATAACAATAAACAATATACAGTCATGGACGAAAGTATTGGCAACTTTTCCAGAAAATGCACCATTTCTCCCAGAAAAGTGTTGCATTTATGAATGTTTTGGTATACACATGTTTATTTCCTTTAAGTGCATTGGGACGACACAAAAAAGCAGAAGAAAAAAGCCAAATTTGACATCGTTTTACACAAAACTCAAAAACTGGACAAAATCATTTATTTGTTATTTGTTTTGAGTATGAATTCAACAAGTGATCAGTTATTACATACTTCACCTTTAATCTCACTTAAAAAACACTTGTTTTTAAAATAGAGAACATCAGTTTGCAGAGCTTCAAATAAAGCATAAAACAGCATGGTGATTAAAGTAAGTGTTAAAGTAAATTAGCCAGGAGCTTTTGAATATAACTGATTAATAACACACAAAAGGCCCAAGAGCTCCATAATAACACTGTGCTTAAAAAACTCACCTCCATGAAAAATCTATGCAATACTACTTTGTATCAGATTATCATTGGGTATGTGATTTTAATATTCTCCCCGTGTGTAATGAGCTCAAACTGAATTTACCGGGGTGCATTAAATGTGCCTCATGAATAAACCCGCCTCGCCCGGTGTCACCGCTGTTAGTGCCAAGCACACTTTAAAATAGCACAGCGCATTATATAACATTATATAACATTACATATATATATATACATTCACGATATTCACCAGTTAACAGTGTTCACACTTGAATATCAGTTTCAGATTTATTAATTTTTTGCTGCACGGTGGATTTCCTCACCATATGGCAGTGATGCAGAGCTGAGATAGAGAATGTGTCAACGCTTTACATGTCACTATTCTCCACCTCCGGCACACACACACACACACACACACACACACACACACACACCTGTCTGCTGTGTTCAGTATGTTACTGCTCGGAAGCATGTAGGATAAGAGACGCACAGCTGCTGTTACCAATCCCACAACATAATAACAGACATTACTTCTTGCCTCAACATATGGCTGTGAGTCAGAGCCAGGGGAGCTGTGCTATATGCCAACTCTGACATGTAGGACAGCGAACATCAGCACAACATTTGTTCATGTTTAACAAGGAGGCGGTGGTAGCCCGGAGTGTAGGCAAGCTGGTGTTTAAAATTTTCTGGGACCACCTACGCTTTGTCGGCTTTGTCGAGGAAGGCGAAGGAACAGAGCTCTAAACTAACTCCTGCCGCCGGAGTGCCATTCTGCAAGGCATTCGAACCAAAATAATCACAACATGCACAACAGTATAGGAGAGTGGAATTATGCACGATGAAATAAAGAATAAATAAGTGAAATAACATTGTTTTCTTTGCAAGAGAACACCACACAGCACCTTTGATGCCATAGTTATGTCACTTTGTCCTCTTTAAGTTTGGCGGCTAAAGGTAAGGTCAGTGAGGTTTAACAAATTAATTTTTATTAGAACTTTATGCAAAGTATTTGTCCTTTACACTTGTACTACTTCTTTAGAACTGAAATATCGACTCATTATCTCCTTTAATTTCTAACTGATACCTATTAATTTGTGCTGTTTGTGAGTAAAATTCAGTCTCATTCCCAGCTTGTCAAAAAGGCATGCTTTTGGATTGTAGGACGGAGTTGCCGCCATCCCAAAGTGTCATTTTTTGACGGGTTGGGAATGAGACTCAAATATCAACTTTTCTTACAAATGGCCCCTTTTAAATCAAGCCAACAGTAAAAGTCTATTTCTGGTCCACTGGGAAAATAAATCCCTTAGATGGCAACACAGTGTTGACTGACAGGGTGGTTAGTAGTCACAAACTGAGTTCTGATTTTTGGGGCATGAACTGTTCTTTTATCAGTCCACTTTTGTTTCTTGACAAATCAGTCCACTGATTGAAATATGCTGCTCTACAAGAATTAAGATCATACAGAAGGGCAACTCTGTGCAGGAAAGTTACAAATCATATTATGGGTGATCTAAATTCTTCCTAAAGGTGCAAAAAAGAAAGCAAAACATTAAAAAATCCGATTTATAGCATTTTTACCGGACAGCAGCAGCAGGATGCTTGGCGATAAGGCCGACCCAGGGGAGCAAAGCTAAGCTAACAGACGTGTCAACCAGAGGAGGCTGCAGCTCTATCAGTAACCTCTCCTGACACATAAAGGCCTCCTCCCGCCACGCTCAGGAATACTACCCTGTGTACACTGCTAAAGACGTTTCTGTGTCTCCTGAACGAGAGGAGAAGAAGGGAGGGGAAGAAAAGTGCAGAGAGAAAAGGAGAGAGGAAGACGGCGGTGAGCTGGGAGGAAGATGGGTGTTCCACTCTCCAGGCTCAGTTCTGCCTTAATGCTGATGTTTATTGGAACTGTCAGGGCCCAAAACCTCCCGCTGCACAACGGCACACACCCAGAGACGTATCCACACACACACACACACACACACACACACACCTAAACACTCTCACACAAGCACGCACATGCACCTCCGCACATATAAACACATCAATACTTGAACGCGAGAATGCATGTCTAATGTATACATATCTGGCTCTCACACACACACACACACACACTCGCTTGCATAGACACGGAGACAAAGGAAAACAGAGGACGGTGGCACACAGCAGAGACAACACTACTTCTCACGCCGGTGTACTGAGAGGAAACGAACGCCACTGGTCTAGAAAATAACAGTAAACACAGCCGGCCCTCGGTCAGCATTTCAATATGGATGAACACGGAACAGAAAGAACGAGGGAGATGAAGGTTGTGGGTTTGATTCATCTCCATGCATGATATTCAGCTGAGGGCGGAGCTTGTTTCTCTGGGTGCAATAAATCTAACCACATCTAAAGATGGAAAGAAAAAAAAAGATTGTTATCAGCATAAATGAATTACAGTTAATATTCATAACTGTGAGCTGTCGAGAAAAACAACAACATTTAGCGTTTATTTAATTACCAGCTCATAATTTATCCATTATCACAACTGCATGTCCTCTTATCCGTCTGCCATATTGCGCCCAACTTTCACACATTTATTTCAGCTTGAATTTGTCATATTCAATTATCGTGTTGGTAAATATTATTAGAGTCAGTTAGGGACGGAAATAGAAGCAATTATTCTTCATGATGCACTTGTTGTATATCACTAATTTTAAACGATATTCTCGCATTGTTTGTCGGACACCCATTTAATTCTGCTTACGGCGACGAAGATGAGTGATAATGACAAAGTTTGTTTTTTTAAAAAAAATAATTGTGCTATCTTGCAGTGTAAAAGAAAGAGAGAAAAAAATGGTGGATCTGTCTTTTCATCCAGATCGACACCAAAAGTTAATGGGGTCTATTCTGGGCCGAGACACATCCTCCATTAGTTTTGTGAAATCTGTTCAGTAGCATTTCTGTTATCATGTCTACAAACCAACAAACAAATGCCTACATTACCCACAATGCAACTTAGCCACTGACACTGACATCACAGGCAATTTATCAGATTACTCACAGCTTCTTTGTTTTCTCTTTGTTTTCATGACTGAATACACAAACTGACCTTAAAGGACAACACACTTTCATACTGTTTTACTTTGTTTAGAACCCTGCCACCTTTTTTGCTTCTAACAGTGTTCTGGGGACCATATTTTCCTCTCAGAACAGCTTGTTTATTCAGTTATTGGAAAAAATAAATATGTCTCAGTTTGTCTTATTGCCTCATTTATATTGTAAATATTAAAAGTCTGAGTTTGGATTTATTCTCAACCCTTTAACTCTATAACATATAGGTTTTTATAAAAAAGGCATCTTTTTTGTAATTTATGTGTGAAAACTCACACACACACACACACACACACACACAAACACACACACACACTGTTGTGACATGTACTACGTCTGCTTTTCTATACAGTAACATAAAAAATGCGACACAAGCTCCCACTGTGACTTTACATACATCATTTACAAACATAAAGCATTTTTCCTACCAGCTCCCCTCCTCCTCCTCCTCCTCCTCCTCCTCCTCCTCCTCCTCCTCCAGGGTGAAATCAGTACAGTCTCCCGTCCCAGAACCAATTTAACGCCTCTGCGTGGTGCAACATGTGCCTATCTGGTCAACTGCTACTTGCCATCAGCCAGCTTGTCTCCTCCATTATACACAAAAGTCATAGAAACACCTAAATATATATGCAAATGGCTCAATTTAGACCTGTGACATTCATGGATACACACAGCGCACCGCATGGAAAATACAGTATAAGACAATGTAGACGCATGCCTTCAGGCAAAGACACTGACACACACGCAGAAATACACACTCCGAATATGTACAACATAAACACACACACGCATGCCGACACTCATGAGCATGCAGGCCTCGTTTTCCAGCTTTGATCCTAACTGCTCGACATCCGAACGCTCCATGAATAAACCAATAAACAGCAGAAGAGAGAGGGGGTAATAAAACGGACGAGAGAGGGGGGAGGCGGCGGGAGAGCGAGGAAGAGGAGCTGTAGAGAGAGAGAGAGAGAGAGAGAGAGAAGAGGGAGGTGAAGCAGCGAGTGTGAGCAGTGAGAGAGATGTTGAGGAGAGGAGCCCTGACATCACTCGTCTCCGTCGGTTTTCGGAGCCGAGACAGCTGGACAGACTGCTTATGCAGCAATACCCTTCTGTGTCGGACTCTCTTCTCTTTTCTCCCAAAACACACACACACACACACACACACACACACCGTCTGCTGTCTGCTTCTCCCCCCTCTCACCCCACAACCCATCCTCCTCCTCTTCCTCCTCCTCCTCCTTGCTTATCCACACCTCGTCCACCTCCTTTAAAAATGCCTCTCGCTTCCCTTCTCTATTCCCAACTTGTCCTGTCTACTGTTTGCCTGTCTCCCTCTTCTCCTCCTCTCTCCCCCGCCCCCACCTCTCCTCCTCACCCCTTCTATTTACACTCTCGTTCCCCTTTCCCCTCTTCACTCAATCTCACCTCTGTCTCGGCATCTCCCTGTTCTCTCATATTCCCTCTTCACCCCTCTCTCCTCCCTTGTTTTTCCTGTCTTATTGACTCCCCTCCTCTCCCTCCCCCTGCTGCTCTCCCCCCTCCTCAAACCCACCCACCCGCAGCACCTCTCGTCTGACTCGACTCTCTTTTTCATCCGCAGTAGATGTCTCTCTTCCTGCTCTCGGAAGAGAAGGAGGATGAGGAGGGAGCCCCGGTGGCCCCGCTGCACCATTCCTCCATCTGTAGGAAGAGTGGAGGGAAAAAATCCACTCACACACACAAAGACACTCAAGTCACCTTTCATTACACACACTGTGATGTCCTCTGGTTGATTTACATCCCCACAGTGCATGCTGGGTAGGAAAGTGGTTGATAAAATTGCCAAAATAAGAAATAAATAAACGTACCTCATATTGAAAAAAAAGGTTTGCATTAATTAATCAGCCTCTGTATGTTTATTTTGTGTTAACTCAACTACTCATTTATTTTCCCTTATAATTTTCCGTTGTATTTATTAATTAATTCACCTCAACAAGTATTTATGTATTCTTGTTATACATTTCTTACACTTTTGCTTTATTGTCACATTATTCAAACTGTTTTTAGATTTTTTTATGTAATTTTTAGTGGATATTATGGCATAATTGTTTATTTATGGAGACAAATTTGAAGAAATTCCCTCAAGGCATCCCTGAGATATGACTTTTCATGAGAATGGGACGCTGTGAGGTCACAGTGACTTTGACCTTTGCCAGCAACATCTACAGCTCATCCTCGAGTCCAAGTGGAATTTAGTGCCAAATGTGAAGAATTATTTCCCTTACTGTGACCATTTCCTAACACACATTAACCATCTGTTTATTTTAGTAACTGTAACGATGAATGGACACCTCTCCTTCTTTTGTTGCTTCTTCTACAACTCTACTGAATGGCATGTGTGCATATTCCTGTCTGTTTTGGGTTTTTTTTCGTTCTGTCTTTACTTTTTAATTCTCATGTAAAGCACACTGGATGTTCCCTTGTGCAGTCTGCCTCGCCTCCCTCCCTGCCTGAACTCGTCCATCTGGACAGCCACGGGTCACAACTGTGACCCGCAATCTGGGAATTTCTCGCACCTGCCTCAGAATGGAAATCAGTTTAGGTTTCGACGCAGCGCATCTAAAAGTAAACTCATGAAACACAGCGGTGGATGTCACAGAGCAGTCGACTTCTCCGTTAGTTGAACTATGAGACGATCACCCCCAAAAAAAACTTTCTGCACTTCTTCAAAGCTGCTTAGCTTAGTTTTTTATTTGGGGGAGGGAATCTGAAAGTGTTTCAGATGTGGAGAAAGTTAGTGAGAGTCTGTAGTGAGTGAGGTGTTCTGAGAGGGAGGACTGAATGCTTGAACACGACTTGGAAAAGCAGCTGCAGCATTCGTGTTTGGGCGTGCAACACTTCCCCTCCCACCTTTCCCACAAATACAAAGGATATTTCTGGTACACTATCAGTTTACTTTGGCTTTGTGTGTCTGTGTGTGTGTGTGTTGTTGTTGTTTTTTTTTTCTTTCTCTCTCACTGGATAAGGGCAGATATTTAAATAAAATTACCAACAATTTGCAAATGAAGCAGGTTTCATTCCGAGGTGAGATATCCAGCATTTGAATAAAAGTCCTGGCTGCTATTCTCAAAAATAATTGCTTGCATAAGAGTAAACCACATTATGTGACACACTTTTGGAGTCGTGAGTAGAGCTGATACCATTTCCTCCATGAAGTTATTTTATTACTCGAATGAAGAAAAAAAAATCAGGCGGCGTATTTCATTTGTTTTTCTTTATGTGGTCTTGTTTTAAAATAAAAAGGATTTAACAGTTTTACATATTTAATATTTTCTAACCACAAGTCATCGTCCTTGGAAAACAGCGAGCTGATCGCGATTCTGATCCGCTGGTTTTTGTACACTCAGCTAAATCTGCCGCCTTGAGCTTCTGACGCTTTCCTCCTCCTCTCTGAAGATTTTCTACCCTGTCAGATCTCAGGGTAGAAGATGACCTTGGGTTTGTCATTGAAATCTGCTTACAAAGTCAGGCGGATACAATGGATTTTACTGGTGGCTGCTGCTGCTGCTGCTTAGTGGACCAACCATGCTGCCGCTGACCTTCAGAAGTCTTGTGACTGTCCTCTCCAAGAAAAATGACAGCATCAGTAGAAGATGTGCATGGCTGGTCAAAAGAGTAAAAGTCAACAAGCTGAGGGAACGTCTCGCTTGAGTTTCACACCACTGCCGTTTCCCATGGTTTGACTCGAGGAACGTCTTCTGGTTGTGCAGTGTTTGTTTTTGTGTCCGACCTCTGAAAGCTATCACAGGGAGGTTCCATTGGTCTGTGGATGTCTGACAGCCCCTTCAGACAAATGATGACAACTGTGAAACAAATTAAACTTTGTTTCCAGCCTGTACCGGACCACCAGACTTCAGAGCAACTTTTTTTTATTATTTCAAACCTGGATATTTCAGAATATCTGGCGACAGACATAAAGAAAACCTATGAACTACTGAGAAAATGCTTCTATATGACTCGTAGGTCTTATAGAAGCATCAACACTTAATTGAGATTGTTTCTTAACAATGTTCCTCATAATACGTTTAACTAGAAAAAAGCTGAAATAAACATGGATCACAAAGAAATCCCAATATTTAGGATACAATAAATACTATTTCATTTACAATAACCTTAAAAACAAGTAACAAATTACATTTCCCTTGTTGCTTCATCACACTCACTCTCTAAACAATAATCAATATTTTTGATTATAAGTGATTAACTCACAGATAATTTACCTTGGAACTCTTCAGCTCCTCTCATGTTTACAAAAAGTTTTAAATTCCTCCGACTCTTTGGATTCGACGGCCCACAAAGTCCCGACTTTGACTCATTGTGTTTGCTTCGCTCTCTCAGCTCTAATGGGCCTCACCTTCTGGACTACCTGCCAAGCACCAAGTGGCAAACAACATTAGCAAATAGCCGGTAAACAATTAGCCCTTTCACACTGGGCAAAAAAAAAAACAACAACAACAACAACAACCACCATCACCCACTATAACATCTGGCTTTCGTCTTCAACGTGAATCTGCATTTACTCCCATGTTAAATGACTCCGCAGTAGTCTGAGGTTATTGGCTCCGACTCAGATCTGCTGTGAAGACACAACATGCTGTAGTGGTGGACTGAGATGTTTGAGGGGGACAGGCACACAAAATGGAGAGGGTGCCAGTACACAGAAAGTGGTGATACATTAATAGTGGGGAAAAAGGGGGGAACATGGGTGCAGCCAGGTGGACCTTTGCTGGCTCGTTTATACTTTCCTATTCGCCTCCGTCATGCAGTGCCCGACCAGCGCTGAGTTTGAACGAAAGACTGACGTAAAATGAATTGAAAAAGTCACCACGGCAAAGTGGCTTCCTGCCTGATCAGCGCTGTGCTTGTGCAGCTCTCAACAGAGATGAGAAAGAAGCAAGATGTCCCACTGTAAGGGGGTCGACTCCATCTTTACAAGCCTGAATATTCACAAAGGTGTCATGAAGATGGTAACAGCGAAAGAATCTGACATTTCCCTCAGGAGTTGGTGGAGACCAAAAGCAGAGCTAGAATGCGACTACTAGACTTGTATTTACCAACATGAATGCAAATGAATGCTACTGTTGGTTCACCCGTTTGTTCGCCATATCAACTTAAAAGGTATCACATGCAAGAGTTGTGTTGACAGCTTCTTTCAGCTCCCAAATGTGGAGCATCAGTATCAGTTAATGCGGATTTTAATGAATTGTGCTGTATTGCTTGATCACCGTAGAGGCAACAGCTAACAGAAATGTCTGAAATGAAAATGGAAATGAGAGAAATATACAGCAGGCAGCTGGTGATAAAAAAAGGACTCTCACAGTAGCTTTATGGGTCCTCCTGCTCCGCCTCATGTTAAACTCCACACCGACCGTCTTCATGTAAATCGGTTCCGACACGCCAATCTTTGGCCCCATGTCACCGACTCGTGCTGTATGTGAGGTTATGCTGACATAAGGGGGGAAGGCATTACCTTTACGCTACGCATTGTCCAACTCTATTATGTAAATAGCTTGCTCCTTTCTTCGCCACAGCTCCGGACGTCAGCATGTGTGTGTGAGAGAGCACATGGCTGCAGGCCGGGCCGCTATATATTCGCATTTACATTTTATCTTGTCATTTTGGATTTGTCATAAATGCACCTGCAGATGAGTTGTTCCCGCACCGCCGCCGCCGCAGCACGTGTTGTTTGGCCGGAGCGTAATTTCGGCGAGCACGCAAGGACGTTTGGAATGATTACGGGAGACGAAGGACATAAACAGTGGCTCAACATATTGATGGCTCCCACTGGAGACATGTGTGCCATATGCCACACTACCGCACCTGATTAACCACTCCTACAGCTGATTAACTACTCCCTCCTTTTTTTTTGTTTTGTCCCGCCTAATGTCGTTTTTGTTGTCTCATTCAGGACACAAAGTCCCCAGCTCAGGTAGGATTTCTGTCGTGTCCCTCACTTTCTTTCCTTTCACCGCAGTGCGAAGACGTCCGTGCAGCTGCGGGAATTTTTAATGAAGGCAGCTTTGGATAATACGGCCTCACCCAGGGGACCGCTTGTTTGGAAATAATTATCTCTTACAGCTGGCGGAGAGAGGGAGACAGTAAAAAGAAAGAGAGGGGGGAAAAAGGGGAAAAGACGAGTGGCGCAGGGAGAAGAGACACAAAGAAGGGAACGAAAGGTGTCTTTATCTGACTGTGGAGCTGCGACTCCGCTCTGCACAGTTATTAATACCCAGTATTTACCGTGAGCAACTACATCCACTCGTTTTTTTTTGTTGTTTTTTTTTCTCCCCCTCTGCTCCTGAGTTTAAAAGCTTTAATGGAAGTAGAGCATGGCTAAATTCAGCCGCATCCGAGCACAAAACGATGGGATGATGAACAAAAAACAATCACAGAAGGAGGATTTGGGATTAAATTAGAAAACGCCGCAGTTGTGTGTCGACAAGCCGAATAGGTTTTATCTTGATGCGGCCTTTCTGCGCAGCTGCTTATTATATTTAACCCTCCTGACTTCTGCGCGAGTGATAGCACGCTACATTTGCTTTATCTATCGTCAGTTGCCAAATACAAATACAGCCACAGCACGCTGCATCAGTCCCCCGCTGCTGTCGCCTGTTCCCTAAATCATCCACGCGCACGTATACACACACTCATGTAAACGCACACTGATGCAATCGCACGCCAATACCCAGACATGTTCCCGCCCTTCCCCTCTTTACATTCTATTTCCTTCAACCCTGTTTTTTTTCCAGTTTTCTCTTTCATCTTTACTTCCTCCTTCGCTTTTTCCGTGGGCCCCGTCCGTCCGACTTTTTTTTCCGGGAACCTTATAATGCTGATAAAGCCAATAAAGAGCCTTCCGGTGAGACGGGTCAATGCTACGGTTTCATCTGTGCACAAAAGACACCTTCAAACGCAGAGAGGGGAGGTCAGAGGGGGAGGAGGGGGGAAAGGCAGAGGAGGTGGGGTGGAGGGAAAGGAGGTTGAGGAGAATATTGAAGGAAAGGATGAGTGATAACAAGCGATAAAGCCAAGGACGGGAGGGGGGGAAGACAAAATGGCAGGACAACGGGAGCAGGTGGATAAAGACGTGATTATGATAAACCAACAGCATGTGTACACAAGGCTCGCTCTCCCCCTCGCTCTCCCCCACCGGTGCATCATCTCTTCGCTGTGACCGGCCACTAATTTATGACATGATAGCGTCGGCCGTGTGCCTGAGAGGCGCACATAAATCTAACCTCATCACTGTTAAACACAAGGGCACGCCAAGGAGACCGCCTTCAATACACTGCAAAAAAAAAAAAAAAAAAAAATGTCCTCCTCAACAAGTCATTTCATCTGATGTCTGGAGATCTGGTGTTTCTCCAGACTAATGATGAATTCTGCCAGCGGGTCGGTGGGAAATGTACTTATTCCCAGCTCGGTTTCTGTTTTCTTTTATGGTTTTGTTTTCTGTTAGAAGTGTGTCAGCATCTTTAAAGAATCCTCTAATGATCATCCACTAATGAAAGTGACACCTCATTAAAATGATTTATCCATGAATTTCTTTCTTTCTTTCTTTCTTTCTTTCTGAAACAATCAGTCATTCAGTGTTTTTCAAGCAAATTAAGACAGATTTTCTGGTTTGAGGATTTGATAATTACATTCATATCAGTCATATATGATTGACTTAATATTTTGTTGTTGTGTTTGGGACATTTTGTCCTTGCGTATGTCACCTTGGGCTATAAAGGGAAATTATAATGAGTATTCTTTTCTACTTTTTGGCGTTTTACAAACAAACAAATTGGTTAATCAGGAAAATAATTGACATGCTAATCAATAATGAAAATAATCATCAGTTCCAGTTAGTTCTTGGTGATAAAAACGTCGATATGTTCCAGCAACGGACGCTTCATCAATAGCAATAAGAGAACTATCCACCATTCAGCACAGCACCAACATGCCCTCAGTCATCACAGTGATAGGTGAGAAGCCCGCCAAGTCAGTGACCGCAGTTCATAACTGTGTTTCAAGATTTGTAAGTGTGAAACTACTGGATGTTTTGACGAGGGACCGCAGTGTTTCAACATTCATAAGCATGACGTTACTTGTTATTCCACAGGAGACCTCGGGGGAATTTCAAGCCATGTTCAGGGCATCACAAATATATTTGTTACGAGAAGTTGGGACGTCTTCAACCTCAACTTTTGTGGCAACATTTGCAGGTGTTTTAAGCCACAACATTATCTTTACCTAAACTTTACCAAGTGGTTTTTGTTCCTAAACCTAACTGGCATGTAAGCAAATCATTGCCAGAAGATAAAATTGATTATTTGACCTAAAGCAACAAAAAGCTGCAACAAAAGTTTCAACATATCCTTGGTTTGCAGAACTACACCACCAACGTTCAAGTAAGGAGGTTAAAATCCACCTTTTATCTTCTGTTTCATTAAATAAATGATTATTTATATTGACTGAAATGAAGTATTTTATCGTGGTACATTTTTCAGCCGTATCTCCCAGCCTCAGACGCAGTCTGTGATGCAAAGGCAGGACATCTGATTAGGTCGCTCAAAAGGAAGGACCTTTTTTTGCACTACAGAGACCTGGATAAGAAGGATATCTGATAGGAAGAAGAAACAGAAGGACTCAGGTCAGAAAATAAAATCTGTCTTTAATGCCAGGATGTTTTTTGACCTAAGAGGCATAAAGACGGACAGGGACACCAGAGGGAGATGGCACAACATTGGCACGCTGAGATAAATAGGTAAATAAACAGACACTTAAGAAAAAAAAAGACGAAGCGAGGCTCTTTGACAGACAGGAACACAGCGGCACCAAGGTTACACGGTCTTGGCAAGGCATTGAGATCAGACCAAGGAGGGGAAGACAAAGTGGATTATGGGAACGGGAGAGATCAGTTGGCCCGATAAGCTTATTGTCCTCCCCTTCAGCGCGGAACGCCCTGCGCCGCAGCAGGAAACCGACAAAGGCAAAGCCAGAGGCGCTACACTCCGGCGCACGGCATCATATCACAAGGAATTATTGATTCATCTACATAAACACGGAGGCATCGCACAAATATGCAATCACACCGCGCGCCGGCACGAACACACGACCCCGCAAAGTCATTCGCAGTCGATCCGGTATGTTGCAGAGACGGTGTGCAACACCACCACAGGCATCAGTGAGGCCCATGCTATCAAAAAAGAAGCCTTCCACTATAGGCTCAGGGTGATTATCAGCACCATCATACTACTTGAAGGGGGCTCACAATCTCATGCGTACGCCTATATGATCCCCCCCCCTTGTTCCCTTTTTCCCATGATGCCATTGTATCTTCCTGCCAGCGGCTCTTGTCTATATGTTCTCCTCGCTGCGGATAATCAAAGCCTGCACTGTACCCTGTGTAATTAAATTTGCACATTAATCACTCACATACTTCTACACACGTACACGCGAACACACATATAAATGCACATGTTCTTTGTCTCACACACACACACACACACACACACACACACTTCCTCCTCCTCCCTCCCTCAGCCAGTCTACTGTCTCCAGAAGACGTTGGCTTAATTTAGGGGCCCCCTAATGAAAAATGCCGCGCTGCTACATGAACGCATGCGGATTACAATTCTGAACAATCAACCGGCGTTTGCAAGAAAAAGGCTCCCAGGGGGCGCACCTCATCCCATCTAATGCAATTTCTTAGATGTTCAAGCGATAAATAAATAAATAAACTCCTCTCTGCGTGCGCCGTAATTAATTTAGAGCGGTGAAAATGAAATTAGGGCTGGATCGCGGGCACACGCAGGGGTGGGGGGGGTTTGCACTTCGCATCGGGATGACGAAAGAAAAGATGGGATGCGTTCGGTGGAATTTCATGTAACGCGGGCATGTAGTCGTGTAGGCGTCAGAGAGCACGTGAGAGGGTGAGGAAAGAAGTCATTGCTCGTACTCAGAACTTCTAAAACTGCGTAGCTCCGGCAGTCCGGACCCTGGCAGATCCAATACGCAGGACCTGTATTTTTGCAAACAGGAAGTCACGCACCCACGCAGCCAAAACGGTAATAGAGCCAGAAACGCAACGGACTACATCCAGCGGAATCTAAGAGTACCTCTTCCTCTGTATCTGACCCAAACTACTGCAATAAAGTCATTCTGCAGGTATTCATAACAGTATTTTAGAGATTATAACTTTTAATGCTGCCATGAATGTGTAGAAAGAAGGACGCCTTCATGGGCTTCACAGGCTACCGTACAAAAACACAACTTTACGACTTGAATCAGTGATTTTGGTGAGGAAGGCCACAAGAACGCTTCAGACAAACTGCTTTCCGTCAAAGGAAAGGACAAAAAACTTTTTACCAGCATTTTCTGATGATTGCATGTATGTTATATTAATGATTTAAAGAGAATGTGCTCCTACAGGAGGTATTTTCTAAGTGTAAAGCAGAAGCAGTAATGTTGGTTGTCAAGTTGCGGTCGCAGCTATTATGCGTGATCTGATTTTTCACTGTCACATTTTCATTTCCCCAGACGTTCACAGCTGGCAGCCGCGGCGCTGGAGCTAAGCTAATTTTCACTTGCTTATTAGAATGCTTCCTTACCGCCGTTTAATAAAAGCAGTGAGGTTCAAGGCCGTGTTTTACAGTGTCGTGGTTTGGAGCTTAATTTCCCCGCGTGACGTCCGCTTGCCTTTCATACAAGAGTGCCTATCAGCGTCGGCATCATGCAGAAAAAGCCCTCGCCGATGATTTTCCGTTTGATTTACCACAGCTGATTGATGGTGTCGCCCCAAACGAGAGGGAAAATGAAAAATGTGTTTGGGGTTTTCTTTTTTTTTTCTTCCTCGACCGTCGGGAGGAAGAGAGACGAAAACTCATCGGCAGACAAACACGTTATCATCTCTTTGTATGTCATACAAGCGCTCGCTCACTCGAAACAATCCAGAGAACACACACACACACACACACACACAAGTAATCTGTCTTCTTCTCTGGATCAGACACACACACACACACACACACCTACGTGTGTTATGCTGCAGTCTTAACGGATGGACCGAGAGGAGGGCCTCATTTGCCAAAGTGTCGGTGCTGGACCGATTGCGGCGGGGTGATGAATGGCTGATGGAGGCTCAGCAGGGGTGCAGAGGAAACAATTAGTGCCATGTTGATCTCTCCTCTTCTCCTCCGCCCTGCATCCATCCCTCATTCCCCCCGTTCTCTTCCTCTGATTCTCTCGAGCGTTCTCCCAGTCAATCACTGTCTCCCTCTCCTCCGTCCCATCAGCCGGACCTGGTTACTGTCTCGCTCTCTCTCGCTCCCTTTTGCACCTTATCGCCATTAGTATTAATATGCATCTTTGGGGGAAGAGGCATAAATGAATAAAGATGGAAAAGGGGAGCAGGCGGATGAGGGTACGGCGGGAGGACAATGAAGTGCTTCGTTCGCATTATGCCAACATCATTAATGTTTGCTGCTGTCGGAGTGAGGGAGTGGCGACAGGTGATGAATAAATAGACCCAAATTAACAGGTGAAGGAGGGGGGAGGGGCGTGTTGCAGTTTCGGAAGCTTTGATGGATGTTCAAGGTTGTAATTTCCACTGGGGATGGGGAGGACGTGCCCTCATTACTTTTCAAAATCCTATTTTTGCACACCGCCCCATTAGAAGAGCCAGTCGCCAATTTGGCATCATGCTTCGAGAAAAGTGTTGGACTCAAAAGAAGTATCAAAAGCATGAAATCATGAAAGAAATCATCTTTTTAATTCTACACAGTCTTAATACTTGGAAAAACCTTGGGCCTACATTACCCACAATGCAACTCAACCATCAACAGCTGGTTTTTGTTTTACTCAAGTAACCTTGCACCAAGTTTAAGTCTTTGTGGACAGTGTGAAAAGTTTGAGTTCAGGCTAAAGCGAATTAAATTATCGTAACTTTATTTTGAATTTTTGATGTGAAAATGTCACCGTGTTTCCTTCATCTGCTTCATGAGTGTCGACATGAAAACTGAACGCGCAGTCATTGTCCTTGTTGATGCAATATCTGTAAGCCTATTCTCTCTATTAAATGTTATTGTGATTGAGTTGTTTTTGAATGTTCAACACCATCAAACAAGCTCTTCCTCATTATCATTTTTAAAAAAAATGAAAACTCAAATGACAGGTAGTAACAAAAATTATGAACAATTATTTTACAGCCCTGTCAGTCAAAATGATGAATAATGAAGAAGTGCGAGGAGGCTTCTGCTTCGTGCTGCTTCCTCTCGACCCACAACTCTTTCTTTTTCAACTCTTTCTTTTTTTCTTTTTCTCCACAAAGCAACAGAATTCCCCAAGACTCATTTTACCGCAAGTTTTGCCACTTTAGCAACACAGAGGTCTCCCCATTTCTTTAAGGTTGTTAGAGGAAGACTGCATTATTTCAGGGCTTAACCCACAGACACCGACGCTGAACATCAGAAACATATTTAAGGTTTTGTCATATTTTCATCAGAATGAAAAATCTGAACTCGTTATATGTTATTTGCTATAAAAGAATAGAGCATGTATGTGGTTGAAGAACCTCTGCCTCCATTACATCACCTCTACTCCTGAGAATGAAACCTATATCCTTGTGCGTACATGCATGTGTAATTGTGTGTGTGAGTGTGTGTGTGTGTGTGTGTGTGTGTGTGTGTGTGCAGGACACCTCGTATTAAGTGTGTCTGTCCCCACAACGAGGTCAGGCTGATGAATGGCCACTCCTCCCTAAAGTCCTGGGCAGGACCAATCTGTTTATGTCACCCCACCACTCAACAACAAGGTGTGTGTGTGTGTGTGTGTGTGTGTGTGTGTGTGTGTGTGTGTGTGTGCTTGTACAGTAGAATACACACATCTGCTTCACATGCATTCACTCACCTCGCGTCCCCTTTGTGGATGCATCAGCGTTGTGTATAATAAGACGAGCGCGTGTCGTACGCTCCCTCGTGTGTCAACCTGTGGACGACAGCCGCAGCAGGTGTCAGGAACATCCGGCTTTGTAGTGACAGAGCGCAGGCAGATGAATCGCTCACACCGAGTCACCGATCATCACGACAAATAGGTCACGACATAAACAGGGTAAGAGGAGGGAGGGCTGGGGGCAGCTGAGACCGTCCCCGTGACTTAAAATTTAAAAACTCTAAAAACTCTGTAAGTGGCCATTAATGCCCGTGTGTGCTTTTAATTTTTCACGGAGGCGAGGCTGTTGGCGAAACTTCGCTCACTCAGCGCTCAATCACGCAAATTTGTAATTGGATTTCTGACTCGTGTGAACACTTCTGGTCTCATATTCAGAACAAACCGCCCCTCTTAACTGAAATGTCTGCGTATTTATACCAGTTATACGCAACGTGCGGCCATTTATGAGCATTTATTTCCCTGCTCAAGTGTCCTTGAACTCAAATACTGACTCATTGTTTTGTAAATTGCCCTAAATAAGATCCTCCATCAAAGTCTAATTGTCGAGGGTTGGGGGGATGAGAATGAAAGTCAGATTAGCTTGACCTCTGCGTCTCTACCTTCCAACCACTCTATTTTAACATCAGTCCAAGTCCTCTTCTTAGCACTTAGCATTTCATTCTCACTTTCTAACATTCTGCTTATATACAAGAGATCAGCTGCTTGAAAATGAGGGGAAATTAAAAAATATATAAATATGAGGGGGTTTTAATTACCTTCAGTTAAAGTCCTGCAGAGATGTTGTTTCGGTGCAACTTAACTATAATCCTGAAACTGTTAAAGGGGCTCTACGTTTCACTTTGTAGCAATTTACATGTATCATTCACTTTTTTACTGGCCGTATGTGAGCAGATTATAAAGCAAGACTTTCTTCGCCACTCTCTTTGCTGCCTATGCTGCTGAACAGCTGAGAAGGACTCTGGGCAGATTTTAAAAATCTGTGACAGTTTGAAGGATGTGACTTTATGGCTTCGTTAAATCTCTAAATATTTTGTAGAACACATAACATAGGAGCTAAAAGAACACATGGGCTGAAGTCCACGCTATGGACTGAGAACGTCATACATATTGTGAAGTGTTCGCCGTCATCATGTTAAGTCTTTCGGGGCCCGAGGACTAGAGCAATTAATGCATATTTATTCCCTCTACAGCGTGTACTTCTACACACGTCTGTGAATATGATCTCTAACATGACTCAATTAAAAATCCTAGTTAAGTAATTGTTTTAAACATTCATGATAAGTTCTACGTCAAGTCGAGTAATTCGTGGGTAATTAAAACAGAATCTCTGGACAGCTGCAGGAAGTCGCTTGTGATGCCTTGTGGACTCCGACAGTCCTCACTGAGCAGTTTGGGGTTCAGTATCTTGCCCAAGGACACCTTGACATGCAGACCAGGGGAACTGAACCAGCGACCGTTTGATAACAAGAGGCTGGCTCTAACCCAGGGCCACAGCCGCCCTCTCGTTTGTGAGGCACATCTTCGTAAATCTTATGTCATCATTAGATCAGCGAGGATTGTCTACATCAGCAACATGTGTCAGCCCAAGTTTAATGAACAGCAGAACATCAAACTGAACATTAACTTTCATGAAGGCAGGACTGCTGAATTATAATATATTTGCTTTAGTAATGTGTACATAGTAAAAATGGCAAACTGAGGGTAAATTTTATTCTCAAACACTAATTATCCGTTTTGGGAAGTCGACCTTGGCGCTGTAAATATTTGATACAAAGCTTAATAAACATGCATACATCACTAAATATAAAATATCTTTGAATATCAGAGCGCTGTATATTCATGAGGTGTTTTTTTTTTTGTTTTGTTTTTTTTTCCACAGTTCAATGTCACTGCGCTCTCGGAGAAACCAAACAGATCCTTCCAGAGGCACTTAAGACGCTGTGGTTTTCAGGTTATTACCATAATCTTTGTTAAATGTTTTAATATGACATGGACGATATAAAAATTGGAAGTAGGTTAAAGAAAGAGATGGAGAGACAGAGCGAAAGACAGAGAGAGAGAAGAAAGAGAGAGAGAGAGAGAGAGAAAGCGCCGCCATAATGAGAATCATGCCCTAATTCATTTCACTCAGGTAGTTAATTCAATGCGATTCACCACACTCACACACTTATCTGAAGTGCTTTAGAGGAATATGGCAGATATAAAATCTCATTCCACTGACAGAGTGAAAACGCAGAGACAAAAGAAGGCAGAAGCAAAGAAGTTCTGAAAAAAAAGAAGAAGAATAGGGGGGAAAAATACATTTTGAAGCTTCGTTTTCTAAAAACCGCGGTCGTCTTATTGCGCAAATTACTTTTCATTTTCATTCTTGTGGCGTACAGTAACCCGCCGATTGAAGGTCTCCGTGTCACCCGTTTTAGTTTCACTCGCACAACATCAGACGAGGGATTGTCTGTCATGGAGAAGCACAAATAAACGCCGGCACACACAGCTGTGCAGCCCTCTCTATCACCGTCTGACAGATTCTTGATGTTTGTCTTTGTCAGACTCAGTGGATTAGAAACACTGGACTTACCACTCGGAGTCGTTTGACAACCTCGCCGGATGGATAGAAGAGGTCAGAGTGGTTTTCAAGAAACGTGCACTAAAAAAAAAAACAAACTCTTATGTTTGTTTTTGAAGCAGCTTTCGATGATATTAACACATTCTGATGAACGTGAGCAACAAGACCGAATATAACCAGTTATGCTACGACAGGGTTTTTTTAGAAATATCTGCTGCTGTGGCACAATGTCACGGCAGTGGCGTGGCAATTTAATCCCAACTTAAATCCCAAAAGCTCACAATGACTTTACTTTAGGAGGACAGAACACAGCAGGGTGGAAAGTTAAAATTTTTTTCAGGGCATTTGACAACATTTTCTTTTTTACGCTCCTCATTTGCTCCTAAGAATTTTC